>NC_091766.1:78552939-79177939 GCF_029378745.1 Bos indicus
TCTTCTTGCTATTCTTTGGAACTCTGCATTCAGATGCTTGTATCTTTCCTTTTCTCCTTTGCTTTTCACTTCTCTTCTTTTCACAGCTATTTGTAAGGCCTCCCCAAACAACCATTTTGCTTTTTTGCATTCTTTTCCATGGGGATGGTCTTGATCCCTGTCTCCTGTACAATGTCACGAACCTCATTCCATAGTTCATCAGGCACTCTATCTATCAGATCTAGGCCCTTAAATCTATTTCTCACTTCCACTGTATAATCATAAGGGATTTGATTTAGGTCATACCTGAATGGTCTAGTGGTTTTCCCTACTTTCTTCAATTTAAGTCTGAATTTGGTAATAAGGAGTTCATGATCTGAGCCACAGTCAGCTCCTGGTCTTGTTTTTGCTGACTGTATAGAGCTTCTCCATCTTTGGCTACAAAGAATATAATCAATCTGATTTTGGTGTTGACCATCTGGTGATGTCCATGTGTAGAGTCTTCTCTTGTGTTGTTGGAAGAGGGTGTTTGCTACGACCAGTGCATTTTCTTGGCAAAACTCTTATTAATCTTTGCCCTGCTTCATTCCATATTCCAAGGCCAAATTTGCCTGTTACTCCAGGTATTTCTTGACTTCCTACTTTTGCATTCCAGTCCCCTATAATGAAAAGGACATCTTTTTTGGGTGTTAGTTCTAAAAGGTCTTGTAGGTCTTCATAGAACCATTCAGCTTCAGCTTCTTCAGCGTTAACTGGTTGGGGCATAGACTTGGATTACTGTGATATTGAATGGTTTGCCTTGGAAACAAACAGAGATCATTCTGTCGTTTTTGAGATTGCATCCAAGTACTGCATTTCGGACTCTTTTGTTGACCATGATGGCTACTCCATTTCTTCTAAGTGATTCCTGCCCGCAGTAGTAGATATAATGGTCATCTGAGTTAAATTCACCCATTCCAGTCCATTTGAGTTCGCTGGTTCCTAGAATGTCGACGTTCACTCTTGCCATCTCCTGTTTGACCACTTCCAATTTGCCTTGATTCAATTTGCCTGGCTGCCGCCCCTGGCCTTGGGCATAGGGTAGCTCCTCCTGGCCGCCGCCCCTGGGCTTGGGTGTGGGGACGTGGGGTAGCTCCTCCCAGCTGCTGCCCCTGACCTCCTTCGCGGGGTATCTCCTCTCAGCATCCGCCCCTGACCTTAGATGCGGGGTAGCTCCTCTCGGCCACTGCCCCTGACCTCAGACTTGGGTAGCTCTTCTTGGCCATTCCTGTGCCAGGAAGCAACAGTTAGAACATGGAACAACAGACTGGTTCCAAATAGGAAAAGGAGTAGGTCAAGGCTGTATATTATCACCCTGCTTATTTCACTTCTATGCAGAGTACATCATGAGAAACGCTGGACTGGAAGAAACACAAGCTGGAATCAAGATTGCTGGGAGAAATATCAATAACTTCACATATGCAGATGACACCACCCTTATGGCAGAAAGTGAAGAGGAACTAAAAAGCCTCTTGATGAAAGTGAAAGAGGAGAGTGAAAAAGTTGGCTTAAAGCTCAACATTCAGAAAACAAAGATCATGGCATCTGGTCCCATCACTTCATGGGAAATAGATGGGGAAACAGTGGAAACAGTGTCAGACTTTATTTTTTTGAGCTCCAAAATCACTGCAGATGGTGACTGCAGCCACGAAATTAAAAGATGCTTACTCCTTGGAAGGAAAGTTATGACCAACCTAGATAGCATATTGAAAAACAGAGACATTACTTTGTCAACAAAGGTTCGTCTAGTCAAGGCTATGGTTTTTCCAGTAGTCATGTATGCATGTGAGAGTTGGACTGTGAAGAAGGCTGAGCACTGAAGAATTGATGCTTTTGAACTGTGATGTTGGAGAAGACTCTTGATAGTCCCTTGGACTGCAAGGAGAACCAACCAGTCCATTCTGAAGGAGATTAGCCCTGGGATTTCTTTGGAAGGAGTGATGCTGAAGCCGAAACTCCAGTACTTTGGCCACCTCATGCGAAGAGTTGACTCATTGGAAAAGACTCTGATGCTGGGAGGGATTGGGGGCAGGAGGAGAAGGGGACAACAGAGGATGAGATGGCTGGATGGCATCACTGACTCGATGACGTGAGTCTGAGTGAACTCTGGGAGTTGGTGATGGACAGGGAGACCTGGTGTGCTATGATTCATGGGGTCGTGAAGAGTCAGACACGACTGAGGGACTGAACTGAACTGGACTGAAGTTATACTTAAGGTTATTTAAGGTATGGAGTTGTGAAGAGTCAGACATGACTTGGTGACTGAGCAACAGCGAGGTATGATTATTTCACAGCATTAAAGTTTAAAATAGGCAGAGAAATCAGTGAATGAGGGAATGCAGAAGGGCTGAGAAAGCTGGAATTTTTCCATTTAAATTAAAAAAAAAAAAAACCCTGGAATTTGGATTAAGTAAATAATATAATTGTCAGACGCTACCACGTTTACTTTGGGTTCTAGACTGTAGTTAACCAGTAGCAACCTTCAAAATGTCTGCCTGGAATGGCTATTTGGCCTTTTGTTTCAAGGAAGTGAAATGGTCTGATGAACCTCACGAACTCTCTAGCATATAGAACTCTGCAGGCAAATCTCCTTTTAGGACAGTCTAGAAAAAATCAAACAAAGGGTAAAAGGTCCTGGAGTTTGCATTGGAAGCTTATTTAGACCTGAACTGATTCAAGAAAAGAAAATCACACCAATGCTTAAAAAAAAATGATTATCTAAATTCTGAGCAGAGAGTTTGAAATGGTTGTGTATCCTAATCCATTAGGGTTCATTAGCTAAAACACAAGAATTGTCAGAGAGGATTTGTGGGGGTTCTTTTTGTTTGTTTGTATTTCCTTATTGGGATTTATACATTCAGCCATGGACAGAGGAGGACTACAGCAGTGACTGATCTTAAAAGAAATTAATTAAAATATTGGAAAACAACAGATTTCGTAAATGATCCAGGTTAAAACTTTGAACAAACATGGAAGAGATGCAGAGAACACACATAAAAAGTTAGAAAGAAAGTGAGGCAAGAAGTATCATTCTGTCTGTAGTCTCCTTATAAGAATCTTGAAAGAAGCACTTAAAAAGCACAAGAGGCCAAGGTATTACCCCTGGGTGTCTATGATATCAGAGGCTATGTAGTGCAATGGTAAAGGCTGCTGCTCTCTATAGTTAAATTGCTGGGTTCATAATCCAGCCAGATTGCTTCTTAGCACATCTTGGGCCAATGACTTCGCCTCTCTGAACCCTGTCTTCTCATCTGTGAAATGAGGATAATAACAGAATTAACCTCATAGGATGGCTGTAAGGATCAAATGAGAGCATGCATAGAATAATATCTGCCTCCCATACATGGTAATTATTATTTTACCATCATCATTTATAGTGCCTCTTAGAGTGTCTGACACATGGCAGACACTCAATAAATATGTGATGAATGACTTAAAGAATGAATGCTAGCCAAAATGAATCTGTCTGCTTCCTATTATCACACTTAAAGTTGACCGCGAGGAGCTTAAGTTGGGCCACAAACTTAGTATCTATATGGTTCATTCAAGGTGTGTAAATAAGTCAAGCATGATTAGTGTAAGAAAAAGAAATAAGCCTTTTTGGACTACTTTTTGTGTTTTCACTTTAGATAGATATCTGGGCATTGAGAAGCATTTCTGTACTCTCAATAAAATAATAGCTCAAACGCTGATAAATGACAACTGATTATTTATCTTTCTCAAGGGTGTGATAGGGAATGGTGGTGACTGTGGCAACCCAGAGACCCCTTAACCTTGGAAAGCAGACATCCTCTATACAGTTCCAGCTGATTTGCTGCATTTCAGAATGCAAGCATAGAATTGCCAACTCTTTGATTTTCCAGAAGAACCTTTAAAGGGAGCATAAAATCAAGTTTTTCACATGTTGTCTCAATCGTGTTTGCTATTGACTTAGTAGCTTCAGCTAGTCTTTTAAACACTGGGCAGGCAAACATGCCCTCACATCATGTTGCTGGTCCAGTGCAAGGTTCTTTAGGTGGGAGAGTAACCTATTAAAATGCAAATCCCCTGAGAATGCAAAGCTCCTAACCACACTGTTATCTCTATGTGTCACTGGAGAAGAGAGGACTGGAGGTGAGGACCTCTCAGGGAGGAAAGGTAAAAGAGAGGTGAGAGGCAGCTGGAGGGGAAACTGCCGACTCTGCTATTCAGCTAAAACTGGTCGTAAGACAGAGACTGAAGAAAAATGAGAGGTTATTTTTGAGTGATCATGAAGGGAATGCTAAGAGGACTGTTTAAAAGTAGGCATTCTTGGGAAAGATGAGTAAACTAAGAATTATAAATACTGTTTTTCAATCAACGTAAGTGTGCAACTGTTCGTCTTAAAACCACCCACTTAGAAATCTAGTATTTTCCACCTACTTCCATCGATCTCATGTTTATTTCTTAGCTACCCAGCCACTTCAATGCTTTTTAATCTGTGAGACGTTTGGGAAAATTGAGAATTCTATGTTTGTATCACTGCTGAGGATATTTTTGTTCTGCCTAAGCTTGCTGCTCTTGTCTTTGATAATGGCCTTGTCATATATTTGCGGAATGTCTGCCTTGATTTTGGACATGAACTAAACTTAAAATGCATCTAGAAGTTCCCATCACTGTAGAAGGTGGTCGTATTCCTGCCCCCAGGTACTGGTTTCCTGCCATTGCCCACATCATTGATTTAGGACCCATTGCATTTAATTCCCTATTCAAGGAAAGTTAGGCAATAAAACTGAAATATAGAAGACAGAATTGTGACTGTTTAGGAGCCTAAAATCTAATAGAGAAGACAAAACAGTAACCAGCTACAATGTAAGACTAGTATACTAATTATAGGATGCATGTAATGTACACAATGATATATATCATTGTGTATATATAGTACAGGGTTTATATATAGTATACTTTATATAACATATAACATAACATCACAATAGAATAGGTAGTACTGCCTTGCAGTAGGGAAAAACAGGAGTTTAATTTTGTTTCTCTGTTGACTAGCTGGTTGACTTTGGACTTATCTGTGAAAATGGAATCAAGATACCTAGTTCTCAAAAGGTTGAAAAATAAAAACAAACACTATTTGTTCATCCCTTAGCATGCAGTCCTTAGCTTATAGTGAGTGCTCCAAAAGACAAATATATAAAATGTTGCTTGCCTTCAGACAGCTTATATTCTAATTACAAACAAAATATATGTTGTGCAAAATTTTAAATAGCAGTTCCATTGTTACTTAACTCTGGATTAGAATAATAAGCTGTCTCAAGGCAACGACTGATAATTCATAAATGATGATAACAAGAGACATCACTTGGGCTTGCTTTTTGGAATCTGAAGATCAGGCAGGAGGAGGAGGGGATGACAGAGGATGAGATGGTTGGATGGAATCACCAACTCAATGGACATGAGTGTGAGTAAACTCTGGGAGTTGGTGATGAACAGGGAGGCCTGGCGTGCTGCATGCAGTCCATGGGGTTGCAAAGAGTTGGACATGACTGAGTGACTGAATGAACTGAAAAGTATATGTGTAATAAACCAAATGGACCTTAAGTACACAGCTCAGTGGATTTTTTTCCCCTATGTGAACACCCATGTCACTACCACCAATGAAGATGTAGGACATTGCCGTCTGTAAGTTTATTTTCCCCCTTTCCTGTCTATATATGCCTGTCATCCACCTTCAAATAACTGCTTAATATTACTATTCCCAACCCTTTCATCTGATTGGAGAGCTTTTTAATAGATGTGCTTTTATATATATATATATATATATATATATATATTCATTTATTTATTTGGCTGTGCTGAATCTTTGTTGCTGTGTGAGCCACTCTCCTGTTGCGGTGCACGGGCTTCTCGTTGCAGTGGCTTCTCTTGTTGCAGAGTGTGGGCTCTAGGTCACACAGAGTTGAGTAGTTGCAGCATGTGGGCTCAGTCATTGTGGTGCATGTACTGATCTGCTCAGACCAGGTATTGAACCAGAGTCTCATGGCAGGTGACTTCTTTACTACTGAACTACCAGGGAAGCCAGTGAGAGTTGTTAATTACTGAAATAACTTTCTAGTGCTGCAATGCCTACTCAGTGACTCTGGACAGGTCTCAGATACCTAATCCACATCTTCATGTTGGAGATACTATGTGAAGTAACTGGAGACAATTCCAGCTATAGAATATCTCTTTTGTTTTTGTTGAAAAAATGCATTTGTTCAAAACTTGAATTTACTCCCAAATGCCTATATTGAGATTTTGTCCTTTAGTTCCATCCTCCAATGTTTTCTAAATATTTGGAGAAGAACATCTGTGACCAGAAGGGGTTCTGCCTGATTTTAATTGTTTTCACCAGGACAGAAGTAATAGGCCCACTGGAAATTCAACTCCAATTTTCTTTTAACTTATATGGAATGCCAAGGAGCAAATTTCTCCCTAATCTATGGAGAAAGAGTCAAATAAATTGCTTGATAGAGAAGTCTGAAATAACTTATTTGAAGAGAATGTTTATTCTCCCTTATAGCTTAACTATCAGTGTTAATGGAAGATTGGGATTTATATCACCATATTAGTTTTCTAGGGCTGCCATGATAAAACACCACAGACTGGGTAGCTTAAACAACAGGAATTTATTTTCTCATAGTTTTGAAGGTTGACAGTCCATAAGCAAAGTTATCAACTGGTTTGGTTTCTTTTGAGGCCTCTTTCCTTGGTTTGCAGGTAACTCCCCTCTTATTTCTCCTCACCTGATCTTTTCTCTGTGCTTGCGTAGCCCTGGTATCTCTTTGGGTATCCGTATTTATTCTCCTATAAGAACATCAGTCAGACTGGATTAGGGTCCGTCCTAACAACCTTATTTCAACTTATTATCATTCAAAAGCTCTATCTTTAAATACAGCCACATTTTGAGATCCTAGAGGTTAAATCTTAAGCACATTAATTTTGAGGAGGACACAGTAATAAACGCTGATGTGTGTTTTAGAAGGCTAATAAGGAAAAGTGCCAGATTATTAAGTCAAAATGTTGGTCACTCAGTTGTGTCTGACTCTTCACAATCCCATGGACTATAGCCAGCCAGGCTCCTCTGTCCATGGGATTCTTCAGCCAAGAATACTGGAGTGGGTTGCCATTCCCTTCTCTAGGGGATCTTTCCAATCCACATATTGACCCTAGGTCTCCCACATTGCAGGCAGATTCTTTACTATCTGAGCCACCAGGGAAGCCAGATTAGTAAACAGAGGTTATGTCCAACAATCTGTAAATATGTATTTGTCACTGAGGCTGAGAGTTCAAGAAATGGAATAAACACAGAAACTCTACAAATCATCACTACCCAGGGTACAAAAGTGTTGAAAGGAGACTGAAATGAAAAATGCTGAGAAGATCCAGTTAACACACACATTGAACTAAAAGGAATCTTGAAGGGAGCTGTTCTGACTGAGAAGAACGGGAGCTGATTTTGAACAATATGAAGATCATGGACTTTCAGGAAGATGGAGGACATTATCTCAGAGAAAGAAATTAAGTGCTGGGGCCAAGGATGTCAGTCAGATAAAAATGGGTATGATATAAATATGATAGTTTACATTTACTTGATTCTTTTCAGATCTGCCTTCATAAAACTCACTTTGATGTATAAAATCCTGTCATTGGAATGAAAAACATTTATTTAATAACCTCTTGGAACCAAATTCTCATGAGCTTCAAGCTCTTATTTCCTGAATAGAAAAAATAAATAACATTATGCTGTCTAATACTACTCATAATCTATCTGCCACTGTGTTCTCACCAATGTCTCCAAATCCTTCAACTCAGCTATCTTGTGGAAGATCTTTCATTCTCTGGGGACATATCACACCAAAAATCTAATACAGCAGTTCCTAGCCAAGATCAGTGGCAGAAAGAGAAGTAGAAGAATAGCCATCTCCCTTCCGCCGGGGCTTAGGACCCACCAGATGTCCCATGTCTACGGAGGTCCCAAGTGAGGCAGTCACTGGACATAACCAAGAAGAAAAATCTTTGAGAACTCTTTGCCTAAAAGTCCAAAACATGTTAAACTTTTCCATCCGTTGAAAATGCAATTTTCTACTTTCAAAATCAAAATTGGAGTAGATTTTTACACTGTTCTCCACATCCAGCTCTGCTCATTATTTAAGAGAAATCTAATAATACAGCAGAATATAAGGAAGAAAACAAAAATCACCTGACAGTTTCTTACCCTGAGTTAAACATTGTTATCTGTTTGGTGGCTGTCATTGTTAACATCTCTCTATGACTAGGTATTTTTAAAATTTTACATTATTGAGATCATACAATACTGGCTTATTGGCAACCTGCTTTTGTCATTTAACGATGTCATGGACTCCTTTTGATCTCAATATGCTTATATCTACATCATTATTTTTAATGGCTGCATGGTACTCCTTTGAATGGATGAACCATTCTTAAGCTAATCCCCTTTTGAAGGACCTTGAAATTGTTTCCAACTTTTTTGCTTTTATAAGCAGGCTTTAGGGAACATTCTTGTACACTACTGCATGCTGGTTCTATTATGTTCTTCAGATAAATTCCTAGAATCTGCAGATATCTTTTTATTTCTTTCTAACTTTTATTGGCATATGGTTGCTTTACAATGTTGTGTTTCTACTATACAAAAAATTGAGTCAGTTATACATATATCCCCTCTTTCTGTTTTGGATTTCTTTCCCGTTTATGTCACCACAGAGCATTGAGTAGAATTCCCTGTGCTATACTTTATATTGAATATTTACAATTTTCTCTTATTTTCAAGGATTTTCCAGTGCAACTTTACCCTCCAACATTCTAGGTTGGTCAGAAGAAGAGAGTATGCATTACTGTTTTCAGTTTTATGTTCAAGTTGCCATAGATTATAATGAAAGAGTGGGGATGATAGAAACTCTTATTAGTCCAGTGAAATGCAAAATTGTTGTAAGATGAATGGTATTTGCATGGATCTTACGAGAAGGGTGGAATTTAGGTAAAGCATTTTAGGGAGGGAAAACTGCAAGAATGGACAAGGTAATTGTAACGTGTTTGACATCTGGAGGGCAAGGAGGGAAGTAGTGATTAAAATATTTTGGTTCAAGATCTGTCCGTTCCTATTTACTTTTCCAGATGCATCTCTTCGTTCCTTTTCTTGATCTCTACCCCATCTAAGGAATGTCTTTTAATTCCTTGAACAGGGCAAGCTCTCTACTACCTCTGCTTATGTTATTTCCTCTACTTTGTGCCTTGGACACTCCTTCCCTGACATCCGTCTCTCCCTAGAGTACACACTCTTCATTTGACTAAGAAATGTTTAGTAAACAGGTCAGAATATGCCCAATTAAGGAGGCCAGTCTTATTAGGAAGCCTTCCCTGAATCACCCAGACTGAGTTAGATGCCCCTTCTATTTGCAGCCATACCTCCACTAGCATTGTGGATTTAAATATTCCATTTTAATGATCTGTTCCCCCTTAGTCAAGGATGATATACCTTGAATGTAGAGGTCTGTGCCTGTCATTTTCATCACTCATAGTCTATACAGTCCTACAGAACTGTAGAATCTAAACTGAGACATGACAAAAGGTTTTCAAAGCTCTATTAGCTATTGTAATTAAACATCTTTTCTTACAAAATTAATGGCAGCCAGTGCACACTTCACACTGGCTACCTGGGAATTTGGTTATCAAAAGTAATACAGAAATTTGTTGGGAAAACATGTGCTCCTCCAGAAAGATGGGAGAAGTGAAAATGAAAAGAAAATTCTGGACAAGACAGTTTCTCAAGTCATGGTTAACTTAGAAGAGCCTTTTCCAAAGTGGTATTTTGTGGAAAACAATTTAGATGATAATAATAGATGTGCACAATGACATTTAAGGTTGTGAAACGTTGCCTACAAAATCCATTTCTGGGATATTCACCACATACATTAGCATATTAGATGCTCTGAGAATTCCTACAAGAAAGTTGTTTAGCTTCTTTTAACCTCATGTTTCCCAAACATAATTATAACACAGAAAGCTTTTCAAAGCATACCTATCTGTTGCAGAAAAACAAGATGAGGAAACATTGTCCTCAGAAGTCAGAGGGAGAATTTCTGAGATTATTCAGGACTAATGTATTTGAAACCAGTTGCAACTGTGGTTCATAGGGCTTATTGATCTTGCATGCTCTGATTACAATTAAATTACTGATTTTAAATTATTTAAAATGAATCCCATACTCAAGACAAATCTATGGAGACAAAAAGTCTAAGCTAAAGCACCCTAATGATAAAATATATGTCTATCATTCTTGAGTATACGTGAGACAAAATATACCTTGAGAAGGAAAGGTGCCACTAGACTTTAATGATCATGTAAAAATCATTTGAGGTTGGCATACTGATTTTTTGAGTCCCTCAAATGTGTTTTCCTAAGAAGGATAAATACTCCCACTGAACTCCTACTTATCCTTCTAATTTTCTCATCTCAAATTCTATAAGTCAATGAATTTCAAATTGGAAGAGTCTGAATTAATGTGATTTAGATCATAGATCAAAGACTTAGCATTTTAAATGGAAATATATTTTCTATTGTTCTTCTGTGGCAGAGTTTTCTGAAGTGTAAAAAGCAGCCTTCATATGAGCAAGCAACCCTAAGAATTATCTGTTTCATTCACTTTCAGACTTTTCTGAGAAAATATATCTGCTTGAGAAACTTTTTGATATGTAAAGAAACCCAGTAAACAAGAGCAGATAAAAGTAGACTATCTTGTTTGATGTGAGAGATCATCATCATTAAACAATAACCACAGGGTAGGACACAGGAAATTGCTTAAATTTGGTATAAGTACATTAAGATAGAGACTATTGCATATGTTGGAGGTATATTACAAGGTTGAAAATGTGTAATTGGGTTCAAGTTGCAGAGCTACACTTCCTAATTCTGTAACCTTGGCAAGTTACATCTACAAAATTGAAAAAAATACCATTACTTCCTCTTGATGATTATTGTGATAGCTAAAGAGTTAATAAATATAAAGTATTTACCATGTGGTCAGTACACAGAAAGAGCTCAGGAAATATTATTTATAATTATTATAAAATTATTATAATTCAGTTCCTGTACTTAAATTTTCTTAGCATTTTTCAGCTGTTTCAGGAGACAACTATCTTATTTTCACCTGACTTTCCATGCTCAAAAATACATTTTGTATGTTGTGGGTATTCAAGATTGATTTGTTACTTATTACCTGATTTAATATTATTTATGATTTGCTTATATTTAGGTGTTTACACTTTAAAAATCTATTTTCCTGGCTTTTTACCAAGTCTCTTTCCACGTACTAGGGGGAAGTCCATCATACCTTTTCTTCCTTCATCTTCCCATGTCATTGTTAATTTTTCTTCTAGCCCAAGGGAATGCTCCCCTTTCTGAAAGTTGTTTTTTTTTCGCTTGGGGAAAAGAAGAGCGCTTTTCTTTCTTTTTTTTTAAGTTTCAGGTGCATAGGATTATCATTCAGCATCTGTACAGAGAGATCGGCATCACAAATCTTGTTACCATTCATCTCCATACAGTTGACCCTCTTTACCCAGTTCAATTCAGTTCAGTTCAGTCGCTCAGTCGTGTCTGACTCTTTGTGACCCCATGAACCGCAGCACGCCAGGCCTCCCTGTCCATCACCAAATCCTGGAGTCCACCCAAACCCATGTCCATCGAGTTGGTGATGCCATCCAACCATCTCATCCTCTGTTGTCCCCTTCTCCTCCTGCCCTCAATCTTTCCCAGCATCAAGGTCTTTTCAAATGAGTCAGCTCTTCGCATCAGGTGGCCAAAGTATTGGAATTTCAGCTTCAACATCAGTCCTTCCAATGAACACCCAGGACTGATCTCCTCCAGAATGGACTGGTTAGATTTCCTTGCAATCCAAGAGACTCTCAAGAGTCTTCTCCAACACCACAGTTCAAAAGCATCAATTCTTCGGCGCTCAGCTTTCTTTATAGTCCAACTCTCACATCCATACATGACTACGGGAAAAGTCATAGCCTTGACTAGACGGACCTTTGTTCACCCACCCCCTTAATACCCTTCCTTTCTAGTAACCACTAATCTGATCTCTGTATCTATGAGTTTGTTTTAGTTTTATTTTGTTTGTTCTTTTAAAAAATTTCTTAGATTCCATGTATGAGTGAAATTATATGGTATTCATCTTTTTCCATCTGACTTATTTCACTTAGCATAATACCTGCATGATCTATCAAGGTCACATATGGCAGGATTTCATTCTTTTTTATGGCTAGTGTGTGTGTGTTTATCTTCTTTATCCATTCATTTATCACATGCATTGATTATTTTCATAGATTAGCTATTATAAACAAATGCTGTAATAAGAGTACATAAATCTTTTCAAATTAGTGTTTTTGTGTTGATTTTTTAGTACAGATTTTCAGTGGACAATGTCCTTCTTTGTGTTCATTTTGACCTATTCTCTAGTTGTAATCTTCAGTTTAGATTTAGGTTTCACTCCTACTGCTTCTTGTTTTGTTCCATTTTGTTTGAAAGGAGTGAAGAATATTTTTGCTACCTACATCAAAATGTAACATCCAGTGAAGGATAATGATTTTAAAAAATGGACTTTGGACACAAAGGGACCTAGGTTCATTTTACCTGCTTTTCCCTTGCTCCCCTACCAGTGTAGTTGGTTATTTCTGCATCAAGAACCTCAGCATACTCATCTGTATAATGAACATACTACTAACTTGGGTGAGGGTGAGAAAACATATATGTCTAGATGGAGGGAATTTATAAATGTTGACTCTGATCATTATCATTGCTCTGTTTTATTATAACAATTCATCATTCAGTTAGCAAATCAAAAGCCACAATTTATTTCAGTATTTAATTTTCAGCAAAATAGGAATATGCTTAATCATCATGTATAATTTGAAACTGGCAGGGGCTAACTTCAGAATCTTCTCACATTTGAGCTGATAAAGCATTATTTAACTTCTTTTCTGCATGTTAAACACATTGGATATTAACTTTGAATTTTAAAAGAGTCCATTTTAAAGATCCCAATCATTGGAGACATCCTCGTTTGATGGTTTGCCAACATTTTAGGAAAAGATGTTTTGAAGAGTATGAAGAGCTTAAAGCATCCTCTAGATACATTGGATAATTTTAGCCTCCAATTAAAATCTTACTTGAAATGTGATACAGTGTAAATGAACAAACACTAATTTCATGGTGTCTGTGTTTTAGATCACATATCTCCTATTCCTCTCTAGGGAGAGGTAGAAATTCTGCCAAACTTATAGGTAAAAAAGCAAATTTTGAGAAACCAAGTGATTGCTATGATACAAATCAGAATCATTCAGACATAAACTCATTCAAAAATGGATCTGCTGGCATACCTTTGGTTTGGGGTGTTATGATCCTGAATTCAAACTCTCTGTGCCACTCATTGGCTTTACAACCATGAGTAAACTTGTTAGCCTCTCTTATCATCTTTTTCCATGGGAATACTGGTACCTACACTCTAACGTGGTTGTTAATGAAAGTGGAGATAACATGCTTGCCACATAGTGATGACTCTGATTGCTGCTGCAGTTTAGTTGCTAAATTGTGTCTAACTCTTCAGGAACCCATGCACTATGGTCCACCAGGCTTCTCTGACCATGGAATTTCCTAGGCAAGAATATTGGAATGGGTTGCCATTTCCTTCTCCAGGGAATCTTCCTGACGTAGGGATTGAATCAGTGTCTCCCGCTTGGTAGAAAGATTCTCTACAGCTGAGCCACCTGGGAAGCCCTGACTCTGATTACAAGTGTACTTTTCCCGATAGCCCTTCATTATTTGTTTAGAAGTTGTTAAAACAAAGCAAAAAATAAAAATTTAAAAAAAAAAAAATGAACAAAAAACCCCACAAAGTATGGCTAAGAGAAAGCTCCTGCCCTCGTGGAGATCCCAGTCTAACTGTTGCTGAAAGTGCTGACCAAGATTGATGCCCTAACTAGGGCAAACACCCATGTGTTAATTTCATACCTCGGCAAAGTTTGGACTTTGAAAATTGATTTTCCTGGGTAATTCCTAGCTCTGCAAGTTTAGGCAAGTTGCATAACCCTTCTGAGTTTGAGTTTCCTCACCTATAAAATAGGGGCTTCCCTGATAACTCAGTTGGTAAAGAATCTGCCTATAATTCAGGAGACCCCAGTTCAATTCCTGGGTCAGGAAGATCCGCTGGAGAAGGGATAGGTTACCCACTCCAGTATTCTTGGGCTTCCCTGTGGCTCAGCGGGTAAAGAATCTGCCTGCATTGCAGGAGATCTGGGTTCAATTCCTAGGTTGGGAAGATCCCCTGGAGAAGGGAAAGGCTACCCACTCTACCATTCTGTCCTGGAGAATTCCATGAGATCACAAAGAGTCGGACACAACTGGTTGACTTTCCCAACAACAACACCTATAAAATAAAGCTAATAAGGATCATGAACATTACTTGCAGCATACATTTATATGCAAAGTTTAAGGACTCAGTGAAAGCTTTGTTATTATTACTGCTTAATAATAACTCTTCTGCAAATAAGCACATATACTTGATTCATGGTTTTAAGAAGAATTTCTTACAGTTACCACAAATTCTAGGCGAGCTCATAAGGAAGTTAAACAAACATAGACAGCAGTGATCTTTGTTCTGTTTCATCTTTTTCAGACACTCAGACACTAGGTTCTCATTGAGCACCACATTGGAAGCACCGAGATTAATAAGAAGGATGTTGGCCCCTTTATAGCCTCAGAGAAAAGAACAAGACATCAGTTTTCTAATACTCCTCTGAAGGAGCCTACCGTTGCCTTCAATAAGTACTCAGAACATTATCTTGCTATGGATATCTCCACCCTTGTGGCAGAATCTACATCATTGTGGTATCTCTAATCATAACACAGTGAGATTCAGATATTTCACTCTAATTAATGTCATCCTAAAGGGTGTGCTGTGATGAATATATGTAAATATCTCATGAATTTGACCAGGCTTTCAGATCTGAACTCTGGCTTCCAGGAGTCAGTAGGAACTAATTGAATAACAGAAAACTCGTAATTTAGTTTCTGTAAAGAAATTGAAATTGTCCTGTACACTATGCAACTAGGTCAGGATACACGATTATCTTTAGAATAAAATATGAAATAATTCTTCAATGTCTTTGTGTCTTCTGAATTTTAGCTGAAGATATTAAAGCGGAAGAAAGGGCACGTTACAACTTTGGAAGTTGAAGACTTCCTGTGGTCTGTGATGTAATACATCATACTTAGGTCCTTAGTGGGTGCTCCATAGATGCTTGTTAACCACAAGAAAAACACCGGAAGGTCACAGAAGAAATGGGTAGAATTCCTCTGTGCTCTTTTTTGAGGTTTGTCTTGCTATATATCCTCAGGCAATACTCTGGATTTCTCTCTCTTAGCTGAGAGGGATAACAATCCTGTCTTCTCTCTCCCCTAAGGCCAAACCTTTATCCAGTCCCATTTCCATTGCTGCAGCTGTGTTCTGCCTTGCCTGGCCTTTTCCAACCAGCACATAACTGCCAGATTAGTCTCCCTAGTACATGACTTTCAGCACATTTTCCTCTTAAAAGGACTCTGAAATGCTCTGGAATACTCTTGCCTGATCAAATAATATAGTAGTAGGAAAGATTATAACCAAAGATGATAGTTACGAACCATGGCAGTCATAGCTGTTGAAAGCAAGGAAAAATCCAACTTACACTGACAAATTAAATACACAGGCAAAGAGCATTTACTGAATAACTCAGTAAAAGAGTCCAGTAAAATATCTGGCTTCAAGTGCTCCAGGTATCTTGTTTCTGGTCTGGTTTCGTCTGACCTTTATTTTTTTAGTCCCATCCTTCTCCATGAATCAGCTTCATTGTACATAGGCTTCGCCTTTGATGAATGTATCAGTCATCCCTAGCTATCCTGGGCATGGATTTCTGATGATATCTACCACTGTCCTGAGGAAATCCACAAATTCCCTCTCATTGGACAGCGTTGGTCATGTGATCATCCCCCGACCAATGACTATCACCAGAGGAATGGACTTTAATAAGAGACTTGGGTCTAAATAGCATACTGCACTCCTGAAATCCACTCAGAGGTGGCAGAGACTGTGGGTAGGTGGATTATTGAACGCTGATCAGGAAGTTTTTTTCCGAAATAAGTGTAAAAGGAGGCCAGGCTGCCCAAGCACATGTATGTCATGTACTTCTACTATCAGTTTACCCCTTGAACACAGTATTAGCACAACTTTTAAACTGGTGGACTCTGTAGAATGTGTAGGTTTAGATGAATTCAAATGTCAAACAATATGTCACTTGCTATAAACTCTTTATATAAAAGGTTTGAATATATGTATTCTGGCTACTCAAAGGAAAATCTGAACATCTCCTGAGAAGAAACAAGGGGAAACCGCACAGGATTCTCTGCCTATAAACCCCACCACCAAAAAAGAAGAAAAAAACCAAAACTGTAACTTTGATATATGGTATTTTAGAAGTTAAACAGTTTAATTTATGTATTACAGGAAAAGGTAAGATGAGACAAGTATTGCAAGAAGTTAAGTCAAGATAAAAAGATAAGACAACTTGATTACCAAATTAGTATATGATTTGAGAAAATATATTCAATAAAAGATGTAAAGATTTAAAATGTGAAGCATTTTTTAAAATTCAGAATATGAAGGTTTTGCAGCTTCAATAGTTTCACCACTACTTGCTGTTGCTGTTCAACAGGGCTCATGTTTTCAGTGCCACTCAGGACTTGCAAGAATGGAAAATGAAAAAGAAACCTTTTTTCTGTGTTTCTGATGAGGATCAATTCTTTCATACAAATGGGAGGGCCTGTGAATTTCCCTCTGCAGGTTGGAGAGCTGAGCTGCATATATTTCCTATATAGGCATTAGTCCCTGAGTATCACACTCCCCACATCCATTCTCCCTAATCTGTTTTTGTATGTAAAATTAATCACATCTTAATGACAATGCTGGTAATTTTAGAGCAGATGAAGATTCTTTGCAATCTCTTCCAGGTGAAAGTTGCCATCCTCTATAATTTTCCAAGTCAGCTTTCTTATCTTCTCTTATGTAGGAGGCTATCTTGCTAGTGTAACCTACATGAAGTGGACTGTGCAGGGTTAGATATGAGAGCATCAAATATCCAGCAGACTCTGTTTGAAGTATTGCCACTCTGCTGTGGCAGGAGATATTTGAAATCAAAGGAACAGAAAGCACCATAGAAAAAAGCACTCTTTTTCATGGAGGTTTGTATTTCTGGAGATACTTCTTGGAAGCCAGACTTTTCCCTCCAAAATGTTGATTTCCTCACAGTGAATGGATAGTTCTTTTTACCATTTGGAGAGTCAGGGACAGAAAGAGATGATGGGGCCAAGGAACATGGTATAGGTGGCCACAGGGAAGGGAAAGGAAGGAGAAGAGCAGAGAAGGCGTTTATTATCTTCAGGATTAGAATGGAGACTGGAGACAGCAATCAGCTAAAATGTAAAACTCATGGTGTGACACCTAAGAGACTGCAGTCTAGAACTGAGGTTGGCAAACAACATCCTCTGGGCCAAATCTGGCCTGTCACCTTTTTTTTGTACAGCTCATGAGTCAAGTATAGTGTTTATATTTGTAAATGTTTGAATAACAAAAATCAAAAGAAAAGTACCATTTCATGATACATAAAAACCATATGAAATTCAAATTTCAGTATCTCTACCCAAAGTTTTATTGAAACACAGACATGTTCATTCATTTACATACTGGCTATGTTTTCATGCTGCAAAGGCCATATCAAGTATTTGTGACAGAGGCCTATGAGCTGCAAAGCCTAAAGTATTTACTACCTGGCCCTTTATAGAAAAAGTTTACTGACCTCAGATCTAGAGGAAAGAGGTGATATATGAAAGAAAAGTGAACCACTGTTCTTATAGTTTTTAAATTAACTACTTGCTAAAAGTGCTTTGGTTCACAAGTAACTCCCCATTGTTTAAATCAAATTAAAAATTCCTGTCATTAGTTTTATTGTTTGTAATAGAAGTACAAGAATTGAGGGAGACAGTAACCACATCTAGGTTAAAATGGAGTCTTTGGTCTAGTGGGGACACCTGTTCTTAAGGCAGAGAGGACAAGATGAATTTCCCCCAAGATGTATTTTTTTCCACATTGTTAACATCTCCTGAGCAGAAAGTAGAACAGAGCTGCTTTTCTCTGTTTCCAAGTAGAATAGATCAAATTCCCTAAGCTTTGGGCATTCTTGATCCTTTGTGTTAAGGATGCCAGCTTGACATGAAAAGTGCTTATGTAATGAGACACATGAAGTATGCCACATATGAAGTTTGTATGAGCTAATGAAGTATAGATTTTGGACAAATTCACAACTAATCAGGATTTAAGTGAGTCAATTTTAGCTTTTAGTGCAGAAACATTACTTAGTTTGGTGGGAGAAGACCCAGGAGGCATGCCTGTTATCATCTTTGTTGTATGACCAATACAAGAACCCATATTCATTGGACTGAGGATACTAGCCTACTTTTTTCTTTTTAATAATGTAGGAGAATTATGGACTTACTTCTGTATGAAGTGAAGAGATATGGAGACAAATAGACATTTATGTTTCTTTTCTTTTTTTCCAGCACATACATTTTGAATGATGAATGGAGATAGAGCAGTACTACCCATTTAGACATTTTTAGAGTGGATACCTATGTAAAAAAAAAATTCCTATTTTTTTCTTTAAATTTTTATAAAAATTTTAAAATATCTATCTGTTCATTTTTTAAAATGATATATAGTTGATTTATAATGTGGTGTTAGTTTAAGATGTACAGCACAGTGATTCAGTTATGTATACATCTATATCTATTTTTTCAGATTATTTTCCTTTATAGGTTATTACAAAATATTGAGTATAATTCTCTGTACTAAAGTAGATCCTTGTTGGTTATTTATTTTATATATAGCAGTGTACCAGTTTCTTCTTACTTTATTTTTATGAAACCATTTAATTTTTATATATGAGACACATGAACAAGTGGCATGGCAAAATTGCTTGTTTCAGTCAGTCATTTCAGATTCTTATGAATTATTTCCTAATTGCTTGTCAATTAAAGCTCCTGGCCTCAAGGTTTTATACTATAATCGGAGAGACATGAACAAGTGACCTAAAATTAGGAATCTAAAGGGAAATGTGGATGAATTTTTTCTATTTTGAGACTTGATAATGGTTCATTATGTCTTATAATTTACAATTTAAGAATAAAGTAAACTCCTAGTAATATAGTATTATAAGTAATTAATGTAGAGCCTAAAATATTTACTAACTGGCCCTTCATGGAAAAGTTTGTTGATCCCTCATCTAAAACATCTTACTAGTTGTCTTTATTCTTTACTTGGCTTTAATAGAAAGGTTTTTGCATTCTGTATTCCTACTTATTGTCAAAAATATTGATTTAACAATTTTGAAAAAAAAAACAAAACAATTTTGATTTCTTTTGGATCACCTGTATTTGGTATTAATGACTGTTTAGGCACCTGTAGAAATACTGAGAATCAACAAGGAAAATGAAAGCAATAAAAAATGTACAGGCTATAAAGAGACTTCTGGAAAACTATAATGGCTATCAAATTTGTGGAGAAATTCTCAACAACATTAGCTGTCAGAAGTTGCAAATTAAAACAAAAAAGAAATTTCACTTTACATCAGAATTACAAAAGTTAGAAGAATGAATATTATCAAGTGTTGGATAGGATATTTTCAAATAGGAAACTTCATCTCCTGTCTTACATATATTTGAGCAAATTCTAGATGAAATAAGCTGACAGAAGCTAGTAAATTTAAGCCTCTAAATACCTTATATTTTAGAGATATACTTCTGAGTACTTATCAACAACAAAAAGTCTCTCACGAGTACATGACAAGGGCTATTCATAGGTCAGTGCTGAAGCAAGACACCTAAAGTCCAAAACAAGAGCCACAAAATACCAACCAAAAAACAAACAAACAAACAAACAAACAAAAACCACACAATCAAAAACTCTCAAACAAGCCCCCCCTCCCCCAAAACAAGAAAACTCAACCCTAACCCACTGTAAAATGAATATTATTATGAAAGACTCCTTGGGAATCTCTAGTCTAATACCTCTAGAAGAGACCATAGTTTTGCTTTCTTAGTGTTAATATTTTATTCAGAGGCTTTGGCTTCTGCAGAAGTCCCAGGAACTTCTATACTCTATAGAAGCATTAATGATTAGAATATATCATCTCCTCTGACAGAGGATTTTATTTTTGTTAAAAATACCCTTAATATAATCTTCCTCACATATCCCTTCCCCAGACATGTGAGTTATACATTAAGGAATTTTTTTTTATTGAGAAAATATCCATATTCATTCTTCATTCTCCTTTCTAATTGTCCACTTGAAGCTGTTTAATCTTAACTAACAATCATTCTGTAATTCTGACAAATTCTTTAAAAAAAAATACTTTGCGAGGCTATGAGGCAAGAGAAAAGCTATTCTTCCCTCCTGTTTATTTACCATAAGCTTTAGTCACTTTCTGAGACAAGATTATCATGGATAATCCACTTCTCAGTATATTTTTCCAATCAGTCCACAAAGTAGCTCACAGGCACAAACAAACATACTTATTTGAATAAATATGCTCAATTTCACAAAGACAGGGGAGCCTGGGCCTAAAACTGAGCTTCAGTACAGTTCAGTTCAATCACTCAGTCCTGTCCAACTCTTTGCGACCCCAGAAACTGCAGCACGCCAGGTCTCCCTGTCCATCACCAATCCTGGAGTCCACCCAAACCCATGTCCATTGAGTTGGTGATGCCATCCAACCATCTCATCCTCTGTCATCCCCTTCTCCTGCCCTCAATCTTTCTCAGCATCAGGGTCTTTTCAAAAGATGTCAGCTCTTCGCATCAGATGACCAAAGTATTGGAGTTTCAGCTTCAACATTAGTCCTTCCAATGAACACCCAGACCATTCTCCTTTAGGATGGACTGGTTGGATCTTGCAGTCCAAGGGACTATCAAGAGTCTTCTCCAACACCACAGTTCAGAAGCATTAATTCTTGGACGCTCAGCTTTCTTTATAGTACAACTCACATCCATACATGACTACTGGAAAAACCATAGCCTTGACTAGATGGACCTTTGTTGACAAAGTAATGTCTGTACTTTTTAATATGCTGTCTGGGTTGGTCATCACTTTCCTTCCAAGGAGTAAGCATCCTTTAATTTCATGGCTGCAGTCACCATCTGCAGTGATTTTGGAGACCAGAAAAATAAAGTCTGACACTGTTTCCACTGTTTCCCCATCTATTTCCCATGAAGTGATGGGACCAGATGCCATGATCTTAGTTTTCTGAATGTTGAGCTTTAAGCCACCTTTTTCACTTTCCTCTTTCACTTTCATCAAGAGGCTTCTTAGTTCTTCTTCACTTTCTGCCATAAGGGTGGTGTCATCTGCATATCTGAGGTTATTGATATTTCTCCCAGCGATCTTGATTCCAGCTTGTGCTTCCTCCAGCCCAGCATTTTTCATGATGTACTCTGCATATAAGTTAAATAAGCAGGGTGACAATATACAGCCTTGGCATACTCCTTTTCCTATTTGGAACCAGTCTGTTGTTCCATGTCCAGTTCTAACTGTTGCTTCCTGACCTTCATACAGGTTTCTCAAGAGGCAGGTCAGGTGGTCTGGTATTCCCATCTCTTTCAGAATTTTCCACAGTTTATTGTGATTCACACGGTCAAAGACTTTGGCATAGTCAGTAAAGCAGAAATAGATGTTTTTCTGGAACTCTCTTGCTTTTTCCATGATCCAGTGAATGTTGGCAATTTGATCTCTGGTTCCTCTGCCTTTTCTAAGACCAGCTTGAACATCTGGAAGTTCACAGTTCACGTATTGCTGAAGCCTGGCTTGGAGAATATTTGAGCATTGTTTTACTAGCGTGTGAGATGAGTGCAATTGTGCAATAGTTTAAGCATTCTTTGGCATTGCCTTTCTTTGGGATTGAAATGAAAACGGACCTTTTCCAGTCCTGTGGCCACTGCTGAGTTTTCCAAATTTGCTGACATCTTGAGTGCAGCACTTTCACAGCATCATCTTTTAGGATTTGAAATAGCTCAACTGGAATTCCATCACATGCACTAGCTTTGTTCGTAGTGATGATTTCTAAGGCCCACTTGACTTCACATTCCAGGATGTCTGGCTCTAGGTGAGTGTGAGTGATCACACCATCGTGATTATCTGGGTCATGAAGATCTTTTTTGTACAGTTCTTCTATGTATTCTTGCCACCTCTTCTTAATATCTTGTGCTTCTATTAGGTCCATACCATTTCTGTCCTTTATCGAGCTCATCTTTGCATGAAATATTCCCTTGGTATCTCTAATTTTCTTGAAGAGATCTCTAGTCTTTCCCATTCTATTGTTTTCCTCTATTTCTTTGCATTGGTCCCTGAGGAAGGCTTTCTTATCTCTCCTTGCTATTCTTTGGAACTCTGCATTCAAAATTCCTTGGTCCCTATTCCCTAGGCTCAAGGGCAGTCTGCCTTAGTAACCTTTTCACTTGTTAATGATTAGTTTATGTGTTAATGTTCTTTTGGAGCAAACTTCCTGTCATTTATGCTTAGTGAACTCTGCCTTTATCAGTGTATGTGCAAAGCCCTCTCAAGTCATGACAGTTGGCTTTCGTGCATACATTTCCAGAAGTAAGTATTGTTGGTTTGACACTGTTCAAAGGAAGAACTAAGGTCTGAATGTGGTAAACTGTGGCAGCAGAAAGACCTAGGATTAGTCAAGGGTTCTTACATATCAAAATCCAGAGAAGCATTCTGGAACTTTCAGGAATGATTTGTGTTGATGCGGCTAACTTTGATGAAGAGAGGTGAAAATGTAATGGTTTTTTTTTTTTTTATATGTTTTGGTTTTCTTTCATTTTCTTAAAAAATTCTGTCTTAAAAAGAATGTTTAAGAGAACTTGATCCACCTATTGCAAACGCTTACATTCTCTCTGCACCACCTTTAAGATTTGTGATCAGACAATTTTTAGGGGTGTCCTTTACAGTAATGAATCATAGGACAATTGAATTAATAAAGCAGGAACAAAGTGATTATTGTGCACAGTTAACATACTGAGAAACTGTTGCATCTTCATGTTTTATTCCATTCCCTTGCTATTCTAATACTGTTTCCTGGAAAGTCACATCTGTGCAATTGCAAACATGACTTGCCTGCATCTCTGAGTGGTTCCAAGGGCATTTCTACTTTTCTGTGCCTTGCAAACTTAAACATAGCCAACAAGGTTATCATTTCATAGCTGTTGAAACACTGCCATTCATCTTCTGTGATGTAATTTTACATAGTCAGTCCAAACCATAGCTGTGCATAACAATTTCATTGATATTCTGTCAAATGTCACAAGCTTTCAAGTTCAGTACCTACACATTTATTGCATTGAAGCTGGAGATTACCTGAAAATCGTCTTGTCAGGTGCTGCTTCCCATTAGCTCTCAGGAAGATGTAGAGGGCAAGAGAAGGGCCCCTGCTGCCTTCATGTGTAAGTTGAAAAAGAGTTTTCTGAAGTTTTCCAAAATAATGATTGTAGCTTGTTTGTTTTGGTAGCTCATTGCCTTGTGTTTTGTGAGAAGTGAATAAATGAATGATAAATTCTGTTGTCAGTCAGCAAAACATGACTTAACAGTCATTTATCTTAGAACCTTCTACCGTGCACTCTATAGGTGAATATAGAAGGAACATATGAGAGGAAAAAACACAATGTACAGAAGAAGAAAATGAGAAGGAGGCAGAGGAGCAGGAGGAGAAGTAGTTATTAAAGTTGTTATCATAATATAATCTAATTCTCAGGAATACAGACTTTACAGTTAGAAAAATCAGAGTCATCATTTCCAAATATGCCATTTTCTTGTCATGTGACCCAATATAATGAAAATAACTCTTAGTGACTGTTAATTTGTGCCAGGGACTCTTGAAACAATTTACTCACACAAAAATTACTTAACTCTAACAACTCTATGAGATGTGTTTTTAGTATTATTGTTAATTGTCTTCCCTAATTTGTAAGTGAGGAAGCGCACAGAGATGGTAAATAACCTACTCAGCTAATAAGTAGCAAAGCTAGAGCTGAATCCAGTTCTCATCCTTAACCATGTTGGACTACTGACTCAATACTTCCCCTCAAGTAATTGAACTTTTCTAAACCCCATTTTATGAACATAGCAAAAGAGATACTGATACCTACCCTACAAGACTTGATGTAAGAATTACATTAGGTAAATCTCAGGGATGAAAATATCCCTATGACGCCAGAGACTGTGGGTACATTCCAGTCAGTGACTCACTCTTCCTGTGTTCTTGCCTTCATTGCTAACTCAGGGTCTCCCAACCTTCTGCAAAGTCACCCCTCTCCCACTGGCATTTATGTTATGCCTCAGTCATGCTTCACATGGTCTCATGAAGCTACCCATCAGGAAGAGCTAACCCTCTTTCTTCTTTACTCTCCCACTTCCTTATCAATGACTTCTACTCATGGAAATTTTTAGCACAACCCTCTAATGGTACAACCAAGGGCATCCTTGTGAGCATGGCATTATTTCTGCCAAGTCTATTATTGCTGGCCCTGGTTCCACAGCCAGCAGTCCTTTAGGAAATTTGGGACCCCTTAAGAACAGTGAGCATCTCTCCACTGTAACTTGGCTTCCAACACAGTGCTTCAGATTTAGAGCAACCTGATAGCATATCAGAAACGTTTATGAAAACTGCATCTTGAGCTTTTGTTCCTAACCCACCTCCTTGCTTGGGCTTCAAACCAATTCAGGGAGGTGGGCAACATGAAGATGTTCTTCCTTTCCCTTCAGTGGTCTCCTGGGATCTCTAGAACATGTGCATACTTGCATAGACTTTCTCACTCAGCATTCAGGCAAAAGCCAAAAACCCTTAGGCAAATCAACACACGCAAGTAGCTACTACATACACTGTCTTGTGGTACTGATTAGTCATCAGTAGACTTACTCAGATAGATCCGAATTAGTTTAAAATTCAGCCAGACCGGATATACACAAAATACTTTAAATATATTAAACATTCATCTCTCTATTACCATTAACCCAGGAAACAGATATTTAAAGTTAGCCCTCTGATTACACATCAAGTCATTTCTTCAGCAGTTTTCTTATTTGAAACATAACCTATAAAGTTTACAAAGAAAATATAGGAAGAGGATAAGCCACACCACAGTCTCTGCAATCCAGACATTTATAATCTCTTTGAATAAAAGAAACACACACACTAGAAACACTGAAGTAGGTAAGTAAATAAGTGTGCAAATGTTAACTTTCATTCATTGATTCAGTCTCCAGATATGCATCACCTACCATGTACCAGCACTATATTTGGAATCAAAAATGCTGTAATAGATAAAAGAGATGAAAAAAAACTAGGAATAAAGCCACCATATGACCCAGGAATTCCACTCCTAGGCATATACCCCAAGGAAACAAAAATTGAAAAAAAGAGATATGTATCCCATTGTTCACTGCAGCACTATTTACAATAGCTAGAACATGGAAGCATTGATCTGTCCGTTGACAGATGAATGGATAAAGAAGTTGTGGTACATATACACAATGAAATATAACTCAGCCATAAAAAGGAACACATTTGAGTCAGTCCTAATGAGGTGGATGAAACTAGAGCCTATTACACAGAGTGAAGTAAGTCAGAAAGAGAGAAATATCATATACTAATGCATATATGTGGAATCTATAAAGATGATACCAAAGAATGTATTTGCAGGGCAGCAGTGGAGAAACAGACATAGAGAACAGACTTATGGACGTGGGGAAAGGGGAGGAGGGCATGAGATGTATGGTGAGAGTAACATGGAAGCTTACATTACCATATGTAAAATAGATAGCCAACGAGAATTTGCTGTATGTCTTAGGAAGCTCAAACAGAGGCTCTGTATCAACCTAGAGGGGTAGGGATTGGGAGGGAGGGGATATTTGTATACCTATGGCTGACTCATGTTGAGGTTTGACAGAAAACAACAAAATTCTGTAAAGCAGTTATCCTTCCATTAAAAAATAAATTAATTTAAAAAAAAAAAAAGAGAGAGATGGACTGTTATCTGTCCCCATATATTATAGTGGAGGAGATGGAAAAAAATACACAACAGGATTAGAAAAGATTGTGAAAAAATTATGCAGGAAATAGAATACAGACTGGAAGAATAGGATTTCAGAGAAGGAGATTATATTATTTTGTTCGGGTTGCCCTAACAAAATACTGCAGACTGGTGGCTGAAACAACAGACATTTGTTTCCTCGTGGTTATGGAGGGTAGGAGTGCAGCATCAAGGTATTGATTCCTTCTGAAGCCACCCTCCTTGGGTTATAGATGGCTGTTGTTTTCCAGTGCCTTCACCTGGTCTTTCCTCTGTTGGCGTGTCTGTGTCCTAATCATCTTTTCTTAAAGGAACACCAGTCATATTGGATTAGGGCTCATCATCATGACTTCATTTTTAACTCACTTACCACTTTAAATACCCTATTTCAAAGTACAGTCATGTTCTGAGGCACTAGATTAGGTTTGCAGTGTATAAATTGGGGTGTGAGGGTACAATTCAGCCCATAAGAGCACATCAGCATAATTTTTGCCAGATTTCCCTAGCACTGATCCAAAACTAGTTAGACCAGAATTATCTGAGAATAAAATATAGCAATTTGGGCCCTACTCCTGGAGAGTGTGGGACATAGAAAAGTGATATTATTAAACTTTCCAAATGATTCTGATGTGGATTCAGGTTTGGGAATGTCTAGTACAGTAGACAGGAATAGTTGCAAAGATATCATGTACGTGGTCAAGCTTGGGTTGAACACTGAAGGGTGAGGACATTTGCATAGCATCAGTTCTCGATCTTTTTAGTGTTTTGAACTCTTTGAAGATGGTTAAGAACTGTTACGCTTCTAAATTTTATCTATCAAATACTATCCATGTTAGAAATTTAAAATGAGAAACAAAATATTAATAGCTCAAAAATTAAAATTATGTGAACAGCAGTAATTTTTATGACTATGTTTTTTAAAACAAAAAAAATGCAAAAAGAATGACATTATTTTAACATTTATGCAACTCTTTCAAATGTAGCTCAGATACAACACCTGGATTATCATCTCTGCTTCTGCATTTAGTCTGTTGTGAAATCATTTGTCATGCAACCTCTAGAAAACTCCACTATACGTTTATGAGAGAATGAAAAGGATAATAAGATCTTAGTAACATCATTAATCCAGTACTTTGGCCACCTCATGTGAAGAGTTGACTCATTGGAAAAGACTCTGATGCTGGGAGGGATTGGGGGCAGGAGGAGAAGTGGGCGACAGAGGATGAGATGGCTGGATGGCATCACTGACTCGATGGACGTGAGTCTGGGTGAACTCTGGGAGTTGGTGATGGACAGGGAGGCCTGGAATGCTGTGATTCATGGGGTCGCAAAGAGTTGGACACGACTGAGTGACTGACCTGACCTGAATTGAACTGAACATCATTAAAGCTGTTTTGATCTGATAGACCCCTGAATGGATCTCAGGAATTTCCAGGGGTTCTTGGAGCATACTTTGTGAGTTACTGATCCAGATCTGAAGTGATTACTTTTTTGCTTCCATTAGGTGAACTATGTGAGAAACACTTCCCAACAGAAATGTCTATCATCTGTTTAAGGACAACAGGGTTATCTTGACTAAGAATGTAGTAAAGAGTTCATTTTCCTTGCACCAGATTCTTTCCCTTGTGCCAGATCATTGCTCTTGAACATCATTCTCCATTCATAAATGTAGTTGTCCCAGTGTTGGAGAGTCAGGCGTTTGTTCTTGTATAGCTGCTGTTTCTTATTTTCACCCCATTTGTTTTACTGTAGTTTTCTTTCTAAAGATTAGTTTTGGCAGGAATATAGATAATTATTAAGAACTTTGTGATTAAAGGAATTGCAGATTCAGTAAAGGCCAGATCATCAACATTTTAGGCTTTGAAGTGTATGTGGGCCCTGTCGTTACTACTCCATTCTGCTCTAGTTGCAGCAAGCAACCACAGAAAAAAT
Organism: Bos indicus; assembly: GCF_029378745.1. Classification (NCBI taxonomy): domain Eukaryota; kingdom Metazoa; phylum Chordata; class Mammalia; order Artiodactyla; family Bovidae; genus Bos; species Bos indicus. Next base: position 78,581,122 of record NC_091766.1, read on the forward strand.
GTAAAGGAAGGAGTGTGGCTTTGTTCCAATAAAGCTTTAGTTATTGTGGACACAGGAGCTTGAATTTCATGTAATTTCAAGTGCCATGAAGAACTATTCTTTTTGGCTCCTAGTCATTTAAAATGTAAAAACTATTCTTAACTCTGGCCGTACAGTAACAGGCAGTGATCCAAAACTTGCTCCCGAGGCTACAGCTTGCCTCACAGTTAGGAGTGTGGGGTTTGCAACCACATCAGAAGTCCATCACCAATTCAGCAGTTTATTAGCTGAGAGATCACACTCAAGGTAACCCCACTAAAACGTCTTTCCCCATCTGTGAAGTGGCAATAATGATAACTTACTTCATGAGGGTGTCTTGTGTTTAACATGAACAAATGACTAATCAGAGTGTCAGGATCAAATAAGCACTCAATTACTGATCACTGCTAGGACCATTGCTAGTTTTTGTCTTTATCCGTCAGTGTACCAATATTCTGGATCTTCCCCAGTGGCTCAGAGGTAAAGCATCTATCAGAAATGCAGGAGACATGAATTCAATCCCTGGGTCAGGAAGATCCCCTGGAAGAGAGCAAGGAAACCCACTCCTGTATTCTTCCCTGGAGAATCCATGGACAGAGGAGCCCGGTGGGCTACAGTCCATAGAGGCACAAAGTATCAGACACAACTGAAGCAACTGAGCACATATGTATGTAGCTATATTCTGTTTATGACTTTGACCTGAATTCTACCATGAGCTTACTTTTTGAATTTGTAGTGAAGGATGATACAGTCTTTATAGGAAAAAGACCTAAACTAGCTGTGGGTAAATTTGGGCAAGGCATTTTTCTTTCTGGGCCTCATTTTCTTCACCTTTAAAGTAAAATTGGTGGAAGGCCAGGTTTACTTTAACATTCTAATGGCTCTGAACTCAGTAAAGTTAATTGGCTTGCTTGTGTCCTTATTTTTCACATCAAAAAATGAGAGTAAAACAATATGGCTATGTCTCTGGGAAATATGGAATTTTTAAGTATCCCCTGGAGAAAGAAAGTTCAACACGTCAGGTCATTTTAATGAACTGACAAATATAAGGCCCCATGAGACCATGGAAAATTGTTGATTTCTCTTACACTTTTCATTATTTACCCAGGCTGGTTACAAATTTCAACTTTCTAAATTGACTTTCAACTTTGAGGGAATAGAATAAATTATGTGTTTTATGTGTTTTCTGTCACCACTAAATAAGTCAGTCTGAGCTGAAATAGAGTTCTGGAACAAAGAACTTGCAGTTCTGTCATTTAAGCATCTCTGATAGGAACAGAGACCCAGTCAGGCCAAATTAAATGGAAATTTACTGTATGGGTACACATGGCAGGTAACTCAAAACCTTCAACTTCTCGAGGATCTAGCTGATCACAGCTTGATGTTAATTTAGTGTCCACTGAATTCTTCTCTCACTCACAACCAACCTGTACCTACCTATATGTTATTCAGACCAAATCTTGGAAAGAGCCATTTCTACTGGTTTATACTATTAGGTAGAGATTTTAAAACTAAAGCCATATCATGGGGGTACCAGTTCAATATTTTATTTAGTACCTACTATACTCAAGGTTCTCCATTAGGCACTGGAGATGGAAAACGGAATAAATGATAAGACCCTGTTCTTAAAATGGAAAAGAAGAAAGAAAATGAAGAATTGATAAGTGCTTGAAAGAAATAATTTGAGGGCTTCTTTAGATTATGCCAAAGGCTTTGAGTGTGTGGATCACAATAAACTGTGGAAAATTCTTCAAGAGATGGGAATACCAGACCACCTGATCTGCCTCTTGAGAAATTTGTATGCAGGTCAGGAAGCAACAGTTAGAACTGGACATGGAACAACAGACTGGTTCCAAATAGGAAAAGGAGTACATCAAGGCTGTATATTGTCACCCTGTTTATTTAACTTATATGCAGAGTACCTCATGAGAAATGCTGGACTGGAAGAAACACAAGCTGGAATCAAGATTGCCGGGAGAAATATCAATAACCTCAGATATGCAGATGACACCACCCTTATGGCAGAAAATAAAGAGGAACTAAAAAGCCTCTTGATGAAAGTGAAAGTGGAGAGTGAAAAAGTTGGCTTAAAGCTCAACATTCAGAAAACGAAGATCATGGCATCCGGTCCCATCACTTCGTGGGAAATAGATGGGGAAACAGTGGAAACAGTGTCAGACTTTATTTTTTTAGACGCCCAGATCACTGCAGATGGTGACTGCAGCCATGAAATTAAAAGATGCTTACTCCTTGGAAGGAAAGTTATGACCAAGCTAGATAGCATATTCAAAAGCAGAGACATTACTTTGCCAACAAAGGTTCATCTAGTCAAGGCTATGGTTTTTCCTGTGGTCATGTATGGATGTGAGAGTTGGACTGTGAAGAAGGCTGAGTGCCGAAGAATTGATGCTTTTGAACTGTGGTATTGGAGAAGACTCTTGAGAGTCCCTTGGACTGCAAAGAGATCCAACCTGTCCATTCTGAAGGAGATCAGCCCTGGGATTTCTTTGGGAGGAATGATGCTAAAGCTGAAACTCCAGTCCTTTGGCCACCTCATGCGAAGAGTTGACTCCTTGGAAAAGACTGTGATGCTGGGAGGGATTGGGGGCAAGGGACAGAGGATGAGATGGCTGGATGGCATCACCAATTCAATGGACGTGAGTCTGAGTGAACTCCGGGAGTTGGTGATGGACAGGGAGGCCTGGCGTGCTGCGATTCATGGGGTCGCAAAGAGTCGGACACGACTGAGAGACTGATCTGATCTGATCTTAGATGGGTTGGTGAGTTCAGGCCTCTCTGGAGAGGAAATAGTCAAACCAAGGCCTGTAGGAAGTAAAGGAGTCAGTCATGCAAAGCTGCTGCTGCTGATGAAAATGATGGTGATGATGATGGCGGTGGTGATAAGCATGATGATAGAAGCAAACACACAGAGTGCTACCCTTTGCAGACATCACTCTATGTGTGTTACCTATACCAACTTATTTAATCCTCAAAATCACTTTACAGATAGATAGTATTATGAATTGGTTTTACATGACAGGAATCTGAAACACAGGGATGAAGTCATTTGTTCAAGGTCAGTGTAAGTGCCAGAACTAGAATTTGAACCCAAATTCTGTCCTTTAACTAAAACACTACAATGCTCCTGAGAAAAGAGCATTCCAGGCAGAAAGAATACCGAATACAAGGTCTGTTTATTGAGTTAGTCTTGCTCTGGCACAGGTAGTAGCCTGATTGCTGATTATTGCTTCCTTAGCTAGAGATTGTTGATGAGCAGGTTTCAGCAAGAACTGGAAGTTGGTTGATTGTCATCATGACCAGCATGTCATGTATAACTAGATTGAGATGACCAGTAGGTCGGAGCGGGGAGGGGGAATTGAAGGTTAGAGTTTCATTTACCAGCACATTGAAAAATTATTTATTAGTGCAAATTATTGTTCTCAATTCAATTCAGAAAAACTGGTTTGACGGTTTTTGTGCAAACAAATTTGGCCATTTGGATTGAGACTTAGATATTGATGATGTACGTTTACGTACGCTTTCCATGGTTTATTTATTCTACTATGATGTTATGTGTACTACATTATTTATTTTAACTGTGCTTGCTGCTAAAACAAATTTGTTATTTTATCGCATAGAATGTGGTATTATTTTCTTGGCCATAGTTTATTTTCTAGGTAACTAAACCTTGGAAGTTCTATCAATCAAATCAACATGAAAACCAAAGAAGTCCTAGACTCTCTGTGTTTGTCTTGGAGATGTGTGTACCTCTGCACTGTCAGAACAACTGCGTGACATCCTTTTGAAATGCTGTAAGCGTGGTTGGAAGGCATAGTAGGAACCCCATTGTTCCATGGCTGTGGATGAACACTGTTTTAATAAGAATACCAAACATGGTAGTATACAATAAAAGAGAGGAAAATAAATTCATTCAAGTAACTATTTCAAAAACAGCAGTTAATGATGAAAATAATACATTTTAATTTCCAAATTGTTTTCCAAACTGCTTATAAAACAATGGTTAACTGAGAATTCTTCCACTGAAAAACAGGTGTGGTTTTTAGACACTGGCTTGAGTGTTAATTTATTGGTAGAGAAATTTCTTCTCTTCAACTCAGTTTTGGTCATTATGTGATGTGACATAACAAAATAACTTAAATAACTCATTATTTTCCTGTATCTCAACATCCAGCATGCCTTCATCCCAGTATTTATGGGACAAAGAAATGTATAAGACATTCTACCAGGAATATGAGTCACTGAGACATCAAAGTATACTGTAATATAGTGTAAGATACATCATAAATAACTATAATGCAATAATAATAATGACATTGATGATGCTAACATTTATGGTACATTTACTGTGTGCTCAATACCATGTGGAGTGTATTAATGCACTCTCTCTAATCCTCAGAAGATGGTTTCAAGGTAGTTGTTATTAATTCTGAAGAAGTAGAAGCTCAGAGAGGCTAAATAGCTTGCCCACAGAGCTAATAAGTAGCAAAATCAGAATTTGAACATGTTTGTCAGACTCCAAAGAAAATGTCTATTCTATTATGACATTTCCTTGTGTGTTCAACAGAATGTTATTAAAAATGATGAACAAAATATTTACAAGGTCAAATCAGTTTGGGAACATTGGGTTAGACAAAGTTAAACAGGTTTATTAACTGAAGGGCTTTTCAGAGTCTTTAATATGCTAATATGTAAAGTAGAGCTACAAGAAAATAACAAAATATAAATGTTGACCATGCATATTGAACTGCTGAACCCAGCATCCACTCCCAAGAAACACAGATTATGGTTTAAGAGTATTGATTTTTGAATACACTTCTGGTGGGCCTCTTCCACCCAATATTTTAATGTTTTAAAAGAAGAGAGGCATAAGATACATTAGGGAGAGAAAATGGAGAGGACCTAGGAGAGGGAACAAACAGAAGTAAACTGAATTTTCAACTCAATACTGGGAAAATACAGAAATTTGAAAGGACAATGGAAAATGAGTGTGTAGAACTAAGAGGAAAGACTAGGTAGAGATATGAAGAAGGCACTGTAATAACAAAAGAGCAAAACTGACCATCTCAGCTGCTAGTAAAGGAGTCAAGGAGTAGAGAAATGAATGGGTAGCGTTGAGGAACAGACACACATTGGAAACTATTGTGAAAGCTGCAGGGGTAGGGATGACTTTGAAGAGAAAAAGGACATGAAGTCTGTCAGTTAATTCTTCAGTGAGCCTTGAGAGAATGGTTTGTTGTGAGCAGTGAGAGCTGAAACCCTTCTAGGCGGGGTTAGGAAAAGTGCAGATGGAGAATGTAGAGAAGTTGGCAGTGTCGAGAGCAATTTTATTTTTAAAAAAGGGACATGAGTAAACATGAAGGTAGAGATCAGGGACATAGTCAGATGGTAAAGGTGAATATGAAGGATAATTAAGAACCAATATTCCAGATGAGATGTTAGGACTTGAGAAGCAAAGGTATGGGCAGATCTTGTTAAATCTGAGGCCAGTGAAACTTCTCGGAGGGCAGAGAAAAAGCTGATATAATGAAAAAAGTAGAGAAATTATGAAGAAGAGGAAAAATTGAACTCTTTATTGTGATCATTCAACCTATCCAGTATGAAATAACGTAAGGAGAAAGTACAAGTGTGAGGTTGTTAATTTGATGGTGGTGACACAATTTTTAAAATCTCTACTGGAAATATTATTTGTAATTAAAATCAGGTCAAATCTTATAAAACTGCTTGTAATTTGTCCATTTCAAATGTAATGTATTACTCTGGCATGCAAAAACTGCTTGTAATTTGTCCATTTCAAATGTAATGTATTACTCTGGCATGCAAAAATTTTATACTCTGGCATGCAAAAAATTTAAACCTAATGATATAAATGGCTCACAGATGGGGTCCAACTGAAGCTGAATAGCAAGAATTTGCAGTCCACACATATTTTCTGCAAATTTTTTTTTTTTTTTTTTTGAGGACAAAACAGAGAACAGCAGCAGAAATAAGAAACCAGGAAGTGAGCCTGTCAGAAGGACAAATCAAATAATAAAAAGTAAACAATGGTCCTTTACTTAGCACCACAGGGTGCTAATGAGAGTCTTCAAACAATTGATCAATTAACAATACAGTATCTGATGCCAGAGAGGATTGGCTTGAGGGATCAGGGAATATATGAAGAAAGGAGTTTTGGGGAAAAAAAGAAGCAAAATTAAGAAATTAATTTAGAAATGAAATTGTTTGTAAAATAATAGTGTAACTTATTTCTGGTTTCCTGAGTAAATGATACTACTGTCCATGTTCCTGAGACATTGTTCAACTTTCAGGCAAGGTTGTGCTTCCCAGTCCCGTGGACTTAGGTACCCAAACTTGGAATGGGAAGAGGAAAGAAGCAATTGCAGAAAAAATGCAAAAAGCAAGAGCAAGACAACAGATTGAGGGAAATAAGATGAAAGCAGTGAGATATGCTTAAGGTGAAATTAGAAATGGCTTAGTATTTTTTATTTTCCCTATAACAGGTTACCACAAACTTAGTGGCTTAAAACAACACATATTCATTTCCTAACTGTCCTGTAGGTCAGAAACTCCAACATGGGTCTCACTGGAATAAAATCAAGGTGTTAACAGGGCTGCTTTTTTTTTTTTTTTTTCCCCAGGAGGCTCTAGAGGGTAAATTCATTGCTTTTCTTTTTCCACGTTCTAGAGCCTGTTCATGTTCCTTGGCTCATGATCTCCTTAATCTTTAAAGTCAGCAGCATTTCATTTCTCTGGCCATCCTTTCATTGTAACATCTTTCTATGACTCCTTCCTGCTTCCCTCTTCCACTTTTAGGGACCTCTGTTATCACATTCAAGCCACCTGGATAATCTAGGATAATCTCTTTACCTTAAGGTCAACTGATTAGCAACCTTAATTTTATCTACAACATTAATTTCCTTCTGGCATGTAATATAGCATGTTCACAGTGTCCAGGGATGTGTAGGTACCCTTTGCTTTTCAAAAGTTCATTTTACACAACTTTGCTTTTATGAAAACCGACATTAGTACCTATTTTCATGAATTGAAAGAAATCTGAAGAGGATTTTTACTTTTACAAAAAAATTAAAAAAGGTGCAAAAGGAAAATGCATTTCCCCAAGCATCTTTCCTGAGAACTACTCTCAGCATCTCAGCATCAATCCACCATAGCTTTGAACTGTGTCTGTGAGCATCTGTGTTTCATCTCGATTTATTTTGTGCATCACTTAACAGGATGGGTCCTAAAGTAATTACTTCTTCACTCTACACCATTTCAGCTTACAAAAGACTTTGTAGAAGCACTCTGCTTTCAGAGAGCAGGGGTAACTTGTATTGGAGGATTGAGACATTGAAGTCAGGCATTATGCTGTCTACCACAGACTAAGCAAGAGGACATGCTCATGTCCTATTAAACCCTCTTTGGGAATCCTGTCCTGATTCCACCTTGAAGCGCCTTTATGAAAATAAAATAAGAACATGGGTGTAAAGTGGTTAGAACAGTGTTTGGTACTTGGTAAATTATTCTGGGTGCTTTGCATTTTCTGTTTCATGCAAGGAAATAGTGAGTCCATGAAGAGAGGATTTAAACCAGATCTGACTGACTCAAAACCCATGCATGTAAACATTGTAAGCCTCTGACAAGGTGAGACCTTAAATAGCAGAGATCATATATTGATGTTATATTGCTATAAATCTTTTCTAATAAAAGGTAGAAAAAGTACCAGGGCTTATGGGGAGCTGATTAAATTTATTTTTATCAGAGCGTATTGAATACCTGTACTATACCAGATCCTTTTGTAGGCACTGGGAGAAATGGCAATCAACAAGACAAACTTCAAGCTTTTATGGAACTTGTATTCTAGGTTGTTTTTTTTCTTTTCTGTTTTGTTTTGAGGGGGTGTGGACTTTTACCCAACAAAGCAAGTAATAACGGCTATGTTCTGAGGGTTAAGAGGCAGTGTAGTAAGTTGAATAAGGCCTCCCCACCTTTAAAAATGTTCATATCCTAATCCCCAGAATATGTGAATATGTTTCCTTAAATGTCTCCTGAATGGGACTTTGAAGATGTGATTAAATTAAGGAATTTGAAATAGGGGTATTATCCAGGGTTATCTGGGATGGTCCAATGTAATCATATAATTCTTTTCAATACAAGAATGAGTATTGGAAGAGTGAGGCAGAGGAGGAGGTCACAGTGATGTGATGTGAGAAGAACTGAATCTGCTGTTGATGACTTTGAAGATGGGGGAAGGAGACCATGAGCCTAGGAATGAAGGCAGCTTTTTGGAGCTATTAAAAAACAAGGAAATGCATCCTCCCCTAGGGACGCCAGAAAGGAACTCAGCCATGTAATACTGTGACTTTAACCTGTGTCTGATGAAAAACAGTAAATCTGTATTGTTTTAAGCCATTCAATATGAGATAATTTGTTACAGCATCAATAGTCAACTCCTATAGGTGAGCAATGGCACCCCACTCCAGTACTCTTGCCTGAAAAATCCCGTGGACGGAGGAGCCTGGTAGGCTGCAGTCCATGAGGTCCCTAAGAGTCGGACACGACTGAGCAACTTCACTTTCACTTTTCACTTTGATGCACTGGAGAAAGAAAGGGCAACCCACTCCAGTGTTCTCGCCTGGAGAGTCCCAGGGACGGTGGAGCCTGATGGGCTGCCATCTATGGGGTCGCACAGAGTTGGACACGACTGAAGCGACTTATTAGCAGCAGCAGCCTAGGTGGTGAGAGGTGAATTAAGGACCATCTTGACTGTCATCTTCACTAAGATACTTTGTATACTTAGGATGTTCTCCTGAAACATCCTAAGTAAGGAATCTTTTTGTCATTAATAGCAAACCAAACCGGGCTAGATAGAACAGGGAGAGTTCACTATAAATGGACAGGAATATCCCACAAAACCTAAGGAGATATAGTCAGTCCCTTGAAAATGTCCTGAACTACCAGCAGGAAGACTGTCTAGATTTTTCCCTTCCACATTTCCTTTCTGTTCCTCTCTAAATATCTCTCTACTCTAGCTCCTTTCGTCTCCTCTGTCTGCCCAGTTGAACAGTCATTGGCAGATCAAAGTTTCATGCTACGCAAGTCCAGTCACCCAAAGGCAAAATCTCAATGGAAACCTCTAGCTTTCCTTTACCCGTCTTCATTTTTGGCAAATTTATCTCTGTTGCTTCAGTTTGGGTTAGGTGCCTTGGTGCAGATGCATTGTATAGGAACAAGGACAAATCAGGGAAGTGCAGATTGTGATAAACAGTCCAAAATGTTTATTCACATCATTCTTATTTCACAACTGGGAAGATAATTTTAGGAAAATACGTCATTCTGCTTCGTCAGTCTTATTCAATATCTGTTTAAAACAAATAATTGTGTGAGGTAATATGAAATATACAAAGGCAAGCAACAAATATCATTCTAGCATCTGTTTTTATGCCAATAATAGTAGTGTGTTCTTAGACATGTCCAACTCTGTGACCCCACGGACTGTATAGCCCATTAGGCTCCTCTGTTCATGGGATTTTCCAGTCAAGAATACAGGAGTGGTTTGACATTTCCTTCTCCAGGGGATCTTCCCAACCCAAAGATCAAACCTGAGTCTCCTGCATTAACAGGTGGACTTTTTTTTTTTTTTTACCACTACCACCACCTGGGAAGCCCAAGAGTTTTGCTAAATACTTATGGCATAAAGTGAAAGTGAAAGTGAAGTCACTCAGTGGTGTCCGACTCTTTGTGACCCCATGGACTGTAGCTTACCAGGCTCCTCTGTCCATAGGATTTTCCAGGCAAGAGTACTGGAGTGGGTTGCCATTTCCTTCTCCAGGAGATCTTCCTGACCCACGGATTGAACCCAGGTCTCCTGCACTGTAGGCAGACGCTTTACCGTCTGAGCCACTGGGGAAGTCCTTATGACATAAAGCAGCATGTTTAAGAAATGGCGGACAGAGGACAATTCGGATTATTGTGTGATGTGTGCTGAGTGGAAGTTACGTGCGAAGTGTCCCCTCAATGAAACATTACATCCTGCTAGGTCAGCTAGGATGGGGTGGGACTGGGGCAAATTCCCAGAGAAGGTAGTTGGAACTTCCAGCTGAACAAGGGAGGAAAATGCATCTCAGGAAAGAGGAGAGCCCCTACAAATCCAAGTCATGAAAATAATCAGGGAAGTGAAGAGCCAGTGGGTAGTTCTGAGAGATGGCTATGGGGGCCGGTGGAAGGAGATACATTCCAGTTTTTCAAGGCTTGCAGTCTAGTAGAGGATTCAAAGTAGGCAATAAACAGCCGTCACAAGGTCTGAATACATCAACATAATAATACAGTGACAGAAAAACACACAGAGTTTTGGAGGTAAATTTGGGGATATAGTGGAAAGTTAAAAAATCCGGTTGGGAAGAATAGTACATTCCTAGGATAAACTGACTTTTAAGCAGTTGCATAAATAGTCTGTGGTTGACAGGAATGAGCAAAATAGAACTCAAATTTAATTAAAATGTTCCTCCTTGGTTTCAAAGCACACAAACATTATGCAAAGCGACTTACCAGGATGTGGATCTTACAGCAAAGGCATAGCATTGGCTCCCCAAGGTGACATGGTTTCCATGAAACCGAAACTCTGTAACAATTTCTATCATCTCTCTTTCTTTTTTTCAATGGTTGTCTGGCCCCTTTAGAGGAGAAAGTTAGACTATGCCAGGAAAAATATGGTAAAAGCATCTTGAATATGGAATGGCAATGGGAAACCCCAGAGGAAAAGAATTTCCATCACAAAGTGTTCTCTTCTCATGGAATCTTTGAAGTAGGCCACTGGACTGCACAGACCAAATTCCTCTTGCTTTGTTTCTTTTTTAAATTAATCATTTGAACATGTTGGGGCTTCAGATGTTTACTGGGTGATTATAAACACACTGAAGTACTGAAGGAAAACTCCTGGGACATCATATTCGCCCTCCTCATCTTTTTAGATTTCATTTTGACTCACCATCAATTGGAATTTTTAATTCAGACTATTCTCAAATGTTATAGCAATTTTACATAGTATATTATCAAAGTTCCAAGTCTTTTGATAGGGTAATTAAACATGCCAAGTTTGTTTCTGGAGCCCTGAATCTACAGCCTCTCATCAACTGGTTAGTTACCATCCTTCATTGGGCTACTTTCTGTGCATGTCTTTCATAGTGTTTGAGAAATTTATTCACCTTTAATTCCTTTTAAGTTTAAAGAAAAGGGAACCCGATTACTGACAACCTATGTGGGTGAAATTCCCAAAGACCTGCCATGCATCTGAAGCCTTTTCATCTCTTTTTTTATTTTGAAAACTATTTTCTTCTAAAGAGAAGATTCCATCTTCCAAGGCTCAGGTATTGATTTTATCACTCCCTTTGACATAATTCCTTATTCCTTATGCATATAAAAACACCATTGATTTTCATAAGCTGGTGGCATGTTTTTTTCTTTTTTCTGTCACTAGAAGTTTTGTTTGGAAAAAGGAGAATGGAAGCCAGTTCAGAGTAATCTATCTTTCCACATAAGTATTTCTGTGGCACTTATCACAGCAGTATCTGGACACTCGAAAGCACTATTAGACTAAAACACATACACTAGAGGAGGGAAAAAAAATAGATGCTAAGAAAACAAAGTGTAAAACATCAAGAGAAATAGAAAAAAAAAATTCTTTGTTCATGGACAACCAATGGGAGTTTAAAGAAATTCTCAGGAGCAGTAAGAAAGATATTCTTTGCCCACATCCATTTATTTATTTAAAGCCTTCTAAAGGACTGTTCTGGGCCTTTGATTCAGGTACAAAATACCAGTGATACTTGCTGTGGCAAATTAAGGATGGAAAATGATACTTTTTCTGGTACCTGGGTAGAAGACAAGGAGAAAGTCAAGAAAATGACATAAAAATGACTGAGTACGAACGAACCATAAGTGTGTTTGAAATTCTCCAGTAGGGCGGTGGGTTTTTTTTTTTTTTTTTTTTCTGGGTACTCAAAAAAGTAGATCTGATGCTTATCCAGTTGAGTGTCCATCGATTGTAGTATCTGTGATGAAATATCCTTAGAAAATTCATTGTTTGATGGTGGAAATTGCTGAATTAACTAATTGAAAGAGAAAGGGACTGAATCAAATTTCAAACTGACTTTGTCACTCAAGTGTCTTTTATCCCTAACCATAAGGTCCCAGGGACAGGGGAGCCTGGTGGGCTGCCGTCTATGGGGTCGCACAGAGTCAGATATGACTGAAGTGACTAAGCAGTAGCAGTATAAGGTCAGTAAAATTATACTGTTATATGCCAGAAGTTAATTAGGAGGACAGAATAGTTTATAACATAGAAGGCCATTTATTCTATTCTTTTTAATATATAAAAGAGAAATTACTGAATAATTGCCCAGATTCATATCAAAAATATAATCTGTTATACAATTATTATATATGAAACTTCATATTTGGATATAAACTGGTTCTCTTTGGCACATGGAATTTACAGATTTATATTACAATTTAAGCCATGGAGAAAAGGCACAGTAATGGGAAAGGAATAAATATCTAATTTACAGAAGAGTAACCACCATAAAGTTTTATTTGTTTCACGATGTAATTTCTGAGTAAAAATACTCTCTGCTCCATTTCATGGTGGGTAACCTGCCGATTCTTATGATTTCCCTCCTATTTTAACAAAAACGACTCAGACTTTTTATTTGACCTCATTATATAGTCAGAAACACCATGGATAGAAATTACCTTTCAATGAGTGAAGCAATCTTTACCTCAGATTTACGTAGAAGTTGGCAAATTAAAAGTATTTTAATAAGACTAGCAGTGATAGTTCAGGAATGAGATTTAAACTGAGCTTCTATGCCAATGAGTGCATTAACTTTATTCAAAAATAGTGTATATAAAATGGCACACAACTGACATGAGCTGATTATGATAATGTCTTAGTGCAAATTTTTGAAAATCAGGTACTATAAAAATATACCATTAACTTTATGTTAATAAAATATTTTGCTTGATGCCTTTTAAATTATTCATTTGAAGTAGTCTAAAAATATAAAAGAACTCTTATTATCATTCAATTTACATGATTACTTTTAAGTTCACTTTTTGGGTTTAACATAAACAGAGTGTAAAATTCACATCAAGCTTTTGGTATTTAAAATGTGTAATTTTTATGCAAAAATTGGATGCTGTGTTACATTTTTAAGGTTGTCATTAGTATAAATATAATTTTGACTTCTGATTTGAAACAATTTAACCCTTCGGAGAAATTATCAGGTTTCCCAGGTTGACTCATTACTGCTGCTTTGATTATAGATGAATTCCTTTGTAAAAACACATTTTAAAGAATCTAAGCATTGACTTGAAGCCCCAGGGGTTTCCACAGATGCATTTGAGGAAATGATGGCAATTACCAGAGAAAAAGTTCCCTTTTCTCCCCAAAAGCTGAGCTATTTCAGGGTATATGCCCAGAGGTGGGATTGGTGGGCCATGTAGTAGCTTTATTCCTAGCTTTTTAAGGAGTCTCCATGCTGTTCTTCACATAGGCTGTTATCAGTTAATGTCCCCACCATCGGTACAGGAAGGTTCCCTCTTCACCACATCCTCTCCAGCATTTATTATTGGTAGACTTTTTGATCATCGCCGAACCTAGAGCCTTTTATACAGAGTGAAGCAGATCAGAAAGAGAAAAACAAATATTATATATTAATGCATACATATGAAATCTAGAAAAATGGTACTGATAAACCTATTTGAATGGAAGGAATGGAGATGCAGATGTAAGAATGGACTTGTGAACATAGTGGAAGAAGGAGAGGGTGCAATGAACTAAGAAAGTCACATTAACATATACACACAATCAAATATAAAATAGATAGATAGCAGGAAGCTGCTGTATAATATAGGGAGCCCAGCCTGGTGTCTGATGACCTAGAAGAGTGGAATGGGGTGCAGAGGCTCAAGAGAGGGATATATATATATATATATATATATATATATATATATATGATTAGCATTCCCATACAGCAGAAACCAACACAAAATTGTAAAGAAATTTTCTTTCAATTAAAAAATAATACAAAAGCTCACCTTTGATTCTAAATGTTAAAAAAAAAAATTATGTGCCCAGGTTTGTGCTGGGCTCTTGATGGGTTTGCACCGGAGGACAGCACCCTAACTGCCTTACATAGCTTATAGTCAAATGGAAATTCCTTACCATCACTTACAATCACTGTAATGGGCTTCCCTGGTGGTTCAGCTGATGAAGAATCTGTCTGCAGTGTAGGAAACCAGGATTCTATCCTTGGGTTGGGAAGATCCCCTGGAGAAAAGAATGGCTACCCACTCCAGTATACTGGCCTGGAGAAGTCCATAGAGTGCATAGTTAATGGGATAGCAAAGAGTCCAAAAGGACTAAGTGACTTTCACTTTCGTTCAATGCAGTGCTCAGTACATAATGCTGCCTGGAAAGCTGAATTTACATAGCCAGAAAAAAATAATACAAGAAAATAAAATTGGGTATGAATTGTAAATATGGTGGGGCTTAAGTAGAAAGAATGTGATCTAGATTTTTGGAGAAGAGGTAAGGGCTTCCGTGGTTCAGCAGTAAAGACTCCGTCTACAATAAAGGAAATGCATGAGATGCTGCTTCCATTTCTGGATTGGGATGATCCACTAGAGGAGGACAAGGCAACCCACTCCAGTATTCTTGCCTGGAGAATCCCCATGGACAGAGGAGCCTGGCAGGCTACAGTCCCTAGGGTTGCAAAGAGTCAGACATGACTGAAACATTTGAGCACCCACTAGTTGCTCAGTCGTGTCTGGCTCTTTGCCAGGCAAGAATACTGGAGTGGGCTGCTATGCCTTTCTCCAGCAGATCTTACCAACCCAGGGACTGAACCCAGGTCTCTCACATTTCAGGCTGATTCTTTACCATCTGAGCCACAGCCCTTCAAATAAGAGAAGGATTGGAATAAAATATTAGAGCTATCTTCTTTAGAATATATACAGCATACCAAACCTAGTTCTGCTCACAGTAAATAATTAAAAATTTACATTTACATATACATG
Organism: Bos indicus; assembly: GCF_029378745.1. Lineage (NCBI taxonomy): Eukaryota > Metazoa > Chordata > Mammalia > Artiodactyla > Bovidae > Bos > Bos indicus. Next base: position 78,596,233 of record NC_091766.1, read on the forward strand.
TATATATGCTTCAGCCCACATGCAAATATAAAACTAGTTATATAAATCATTACTTCAAGCCATACGAAATTCTAAATATATCTAGATATATAAAAAAAAGTTCTTTAAATGCCAGACAATGGCTCACTTATTTCAAAAGGTGTTTTAAAGCTCTATTCTTGGGAAGGAAAAGAGAGCAGAAGAAAAAGGAAGTAGGAATTTGACTTGCATGTGCTATATATCAGCCGGATGCTTCTTTCTTATATTGGCCCAAGTTGTGATTGCCTGGTTCTTACATATTTAAGAGAATGAGGCTCTGTTGCATATCATCACAGGCAAACTTGCCATCAGTTATAGTGTTTGGCACAGGCAAGAATTTCTGACTTTTACATGGTTCAGTATAGCCCTATCTCCCAAGAATGGTACTAATTTGACATGACCAGACAAGGCACTGAGTAAGGTTCCCAGGAGTTTGGTAATATTTGTATAATGAGAATATCTTATCCTTTCAAATTTGTGAGAAACCTTACAAGTTAGCCATCTCCCCTCCCACCCAACTGAAACTCCTTGTATAATGCCCAAGAGATGTTCATGTGTGCCTGCTAAGTTGCTTCAGTCATATCTGATTCTTTGCGACCCCATGAACTGTAGCCCACCAGGCTCCTCTGTCCATGGAATTTTCTAGGCAAGAATACTGAATTGAAGTAGGTTGCCGTGCTCCTCTCCAGGGGATCTTCCCAACCCAGGGATCGGACCTGCATCTCTTACGTCTCCTGCATTGGCAGGTGGGTTGTTTACCACTAGTACCACCTAGGAAGCCCAAAGCTCAATTTGAAAGGCTAAAGAAAAATAGGGTCAGTTTTCAATCCAGTGTCAAAAAGGGCAATGCCAAAGAAGTTTCATACTACCATACAGTTATGTTCATTTCAAATGCTACCAAGGTAATGCTCAAAATCCTACAAGCTAGTCTTTAGCAGTATGTGAACTGAGAACTTCAATGTACAAACTAGATTTAGGAAAGGCAGAGGAACTAGAAATCAAATTGCCAACATCTGTTGGATCGTAGAGAAAGCAAGAGAATTCAAGAGAAACATCCACTGCTTGATTGACTACACTAAAGCCTTTGACTGTATGGATCACAACAGACTGGAAAATTCTTAAAGAGATGGGAATACCAGATCTCCTTACCTGCCTCCTAAGAAGCCAAATGCAGGACAAGAAGCAACAGTTAGAACCAGACATGGAAAAATGGCCTGTTTCAAAACTGGGAAAGGAGTACATCAAGGCTGTATATTGTCACACTGCTTATTTAGCTTATATGCAGAGTACATCATGTGAAATGCTGGGCTGAATGAATTACAGCCTGGAATCAAGATTGTCAGGAGAAGTATCAACAACCTCAAAAATGCAGATGACACCACTCCAATGGCAGAAAGCAAAGAAGAACTAAAGAGCCTCGATGAAAGTGAAAGAGGAGAGTGAGAAACCTGGTATTAAACACAACATTCAGAAAACTAAGGTCATAGCATCTGATCCTATCACTTCATGGCAAATAGATGGGGAAAATTGGGAACAGTGACAGATCGTATTCTCTTAGACTCCAGAATCACCACAGATGGTAACTGCAACCGTGAAATTAAAAGACACTTGCTCCTTGGAGGAAAAGCTATGACAAACCTAGACAGCGTATTAAAAAGCAGGGACATCACTTTGCTGACAACGATCTGTCTAGTCAAAGCTGTGGTTTTTCTAGTAGTTATGTATGTGAGAGTTGGACCATAAAGGAGCCTGAGCGCTGAGGAACTGATGCTTTTGAACTGTGGTGTTGGAGAAGACTCTTGGGAGTCCCTTGGACTGCAAGGAGATCAAACCAGTCAATCCTAAAGGAAATCAACCCTGAATATTCATTGGAAGGACCTGATGCCAAATCTGAATTCTAATACTTTGGTCAGCTGATGCAAGGAGCCGACTCAATGGAAAAGACCCTGATGCTGGGAAAGATTGAAAGCAAAAGGAGAAGATTCAGGCACAGGATGAGATGGCTAGATAGCATTGCCAACTCTGTGGGCATGAATTTGAGCAAACTCTGGGAGACAGTGGAGGATAGAGGGCCTGGCATGCTGCAGTCCATGGGGTCACAAAGAGTTGGACATAACTTAGCAACTGAACAACTTCTTTGAGTACCACTTACTCATCTCAGATCTTTCAAAAATTTAAAGGCAGACACCATATTATTCCAATGTCCTCTGCCACGCTTAGAATATTTGTTCTTCTTTTCATAAAAGAGTTTCCAAGTTATCTTCAATATTCTCATCTTTGTTAGGGCACCTTCAGGTTTCTTTTTTTTTCCTTTTTAGAGCATGTTTATTGATGCTACCACATGATGATCCATTGGTAAAACACACACATACCATGCATGCATGTACACATACATACATCACCTGAACCTAGCCTCAAGAGATTTATATTTAAAAAGGGCAGGTAAACATAAAGAATAACAAAAATACATAAATGTGATCTGTGTTAAGCATAAAACAATCATTCAAAACTAAAACAGAATATCCAGAATGCTACATAAATTCTAGACCCGATCCGACCTGCATGAAAACAGAAAAGCTGTGACTGTCCTTGATTTGATTTCTACCTGATACTACAGCCAAAAAGATTACTTTAGCAGACACATTTTGAGTTCATGGTTAACACAAACCTCTGTCATTTTCAAATGTACTTCTGTTTATCAACTTTCCCCTACCCTCTACTTACATCACTGATTTTTGAACATCAACACAAAACCTTATAATTAGGAATGTCAGATTCCATAATATTGGTTTTTGTGTGAATCATAATTAAGGCAGCCAACATTTTAAGTAAACTTTTAGATCAACTGAAAATATGATAAACATCATTCATTGATTTCAATAAGGCCTAAGACAAAGGTAAAGCCCTAAGGTATGCATCAAATGGGAGAAGGCAATGGCACCCCACTCCAGTACTCTTGCCTGGAAAATCCCATGGACGGAGGAGCCTGGTAGGCTGCAGTCCATGGGGTCACTAAGAGTCAGACACGACTGAGTGACTTCACTTTCACTTTCCACTTTCATGCATTGGAGAAGGAAATGGCAACCCACTCCAGTGTTCTTGCCTGGAGAATCCCATGGACGGAGAAGCCTGGTAGGCTGCAGTCCATGGGGTCCCACAGAGTCGGACACGACTGAAGCGACTTGGCAGCAGCATGCATCAGATGCTTCTCTAAGTTGATATACACATATAAAGCTTTCCAATACCTAACCATCTGCAGTAGACAACTGTTGTTCATGCTCCTTGTCATCCACTTTTCCTTCCTTCTGGAAGTGCATTTCCTTCAGGACCATTCTGCCATTTTCACATTACGTCATTTTCAGGGCTCAGTCTATCCCTGGTTTTCGGAAAGTCATGAGACCAAACTTGGTCCATGAGAATGTTGACTTTTGCTGGCTATAGAACTGGTAACATTATCCAAACCATGCCAAGGAAATAAAAGTCTTGACCTTTTGTATAATTTTTGGGAAAAGAGACTCTCTTAATGAAATTGAAACGGAAAATTTAAGGTTGGGATTGCTAGGAGTCACCATATGGACAGGACCTCATTAATCATTCAACTGACAGATGAAAGTGAAGCCTGGAGAGAAAGAGAAAGAGATCAAACCCACATCTAGCCATTCTAGAGTCAAAGCCAGGTCTAGACTGTGCTGTTACATAAGCAATAATATGAACCCTTTGGCTTCAGCCAGTTTGTGTTAGGTTTCTGTCATTACATTTCTGTCATTTGCCAAATGTTCCAACTGATACACCATATTATTATCTAGTCCACATTTCCCTTTGGTGACAAGAATATCATGGGAGTCTTTGTCATCTGTTTTATTGAAATCTATATATAGAATCTCTACAATACTTTATATGCTAATGAGGCTAGTAACTCTTTTGTCAAAGGAAATTAGATTTGTTTGTTTGTAGTAAATTTATGCTGGTTCACAGTGATCTTCTCTTTTCTAAAGCCATCTGGTTAATAATCCACTACAGAAGCTTAACCAGTTTGGAAGACAAATTTCACTTGCTCTTTGCGTCACTAACCATGGAATAATAGGTATTATTTTCCTCTGATATTTTGGACAGTTTTTTTAAAGACTCAGGCACAGAATTCCCGAGGTTTCTGAGTATGAGCACCTTTTTAAAATACAGTAATCTCAGACCTCCAGAGTCTGGTGGTTGTATTTTTTAGTTACTGTTTATTTAAAAGATATATAAAGGCAAAAAATGATCATGAACCTATCACGTTTAAGTGAAATTCTGTTTTATTAAGCAGAATTGACAAATTATCCTACTTGGATATAGGAAATATTACTTACTCAATCTGTGAATAAATCTGTGTATAAATGACTTCCTATTAACTTTCAGTCTGGCCACAGGAAAAAGTGAACCAGATGGGGATAGTTCAGTTAGAGCGTATTTATTTGACGCTCTAAATGCCTAACATTTTATCCCTGGCCCTTTTCAGATACATGCAAGACCCCAAGGTCCCTTTCTTCTAAAATCTACTTCACTACTTCCTGTGAACCTCTATGGAGTGTGCACTTTTGACTCTGCTCAATAGGAGTCTTGGAATAAAAAGTGATGACCTGATGGGGAAGAACATTTGGGCTCTCAAACCCACAAAGAAGCTGGGGCATGAGCTGACCCCAGAAAAACTTCACTTAGAACCAGAAAGTGGGGTTGGACATGGGGCAGTTCCCTTGGCTGTCTCTAGCACAGAAAAAAAAGAGAAACTAGACTCCCAATACTCTCAGGAGATAATTACCTGACAGACTGACTCTAATGAAAAAAGCATCACACAGCACCTTCTTAAAAGCTTTCGATGTGTGGTTTTTAGTAGTGGCGCTTAAATATGGAGAACTGATAGTGCCCCAGTTTTCCTTCTGCCTGCTTTAAGCAGTGCATTTAAAAAATACGGTTAAGCAAACTGCAGTTTAAGGGGAAATACATTTATTTTGACCTCAATAAACATTGTCGTTTGGGCATATCACCTTTATGGTTGACGCAGCCTTGACATTGTGACACGTTAGCTCAGAGTAAATCCCAGGCAGCGTTATTTTCTTTAAACCTATTGTTGCTGCTGTTGTTAGGAGTTGCCACCTATAAAAGGTTTCAGGCCAAAGTCTGACACTCTGTAACTCTTAGTGGGTAATTAGTGCCTTGAATGGCAAATGCTTTTATGCTCCTGGATGCAGTGATGAGATGCACTCTTTGTCCAGTCTCTGCCTTAATTCTTGAGAACATGGTTCACGGTGGACACAAAGCTGATACACATATTTAGTGTCTCCACATGACATGATTGAAATCTTGTCAGAGGTTGTTTCCAAACACCAAGGCATAAACTACTTGAATGAAGAGTTTTGTAGTGCATAGTTTTGAGTCAAGTTTATCCTAAGAGATGTAGCACAGGAAGCTGAAGGAGTTCAGAGAATGGTTCTTTTAATGTCTGGGTTAATATTATTAGCTGAAGAGCTGTCATATTGGGTTAAAATACCTTTGTAAGTGACTGGTGGTTTGAAACCCAGGGAGGCAAATGTATAGTTGTCAGTGACAATGAACCCTTAAAATATAATGCCAGCACTCTTATTTTTGCCAAATATCCTTCTAGAGAAGCAGTTAGTTGCTTGACTCAGAGGTATCACTGCTGCTGCTGCTGCTAAGTCACTTCAGTTCAGTTCAGTTGCTCAGTCGTGTCCGAATCTTTGCACTTCTGCTGCTGCCAAGTTGCTTCAGTCGTGTCCGACTCTGTGCGACCCCAGAGACGGCAGCCCACCAGGCTTCCCCATCCCTGGAATTCTCCAGGCAAGAACACTTTGCACTTCAGTCGTGTCCAACTCTGTGCGACCCCATAGATGGCAGCCCACCAGGCTCCCCCTTCCCTGGGATTCTCCAGGTAAGAATATTGGAGTGGGTTGCCATTGCCTTCTCTGCAGAGGTATCACTACCATTCCACAAATATTCCAACAGCTTGAGACTTTGACACCTGATGCCTGAATCATTGGAACCATCTTCCAGGTTACCGTCTCATCTCTGATCCACTTTTCTCCCCCACCCAGAATAATCTTCATAAAATTACTCCTATAGCACATATTCTTTTTGTCATTCTGCATTCACATTTCAGGTCTACAGACTAGGAGGAAATAGCCTTCATTGGTGTGCTAGTTATCACAAATCTGAAATGAAAAGTGATGGAGAAATGTCCCTTACTTTTTGCAGTGCTTTTATACCCTAGCTTACTTTCTTTCTCACCCTGTTAGATGTGTATGTTGTATGGATAGGACAGTACAATGAAAGGCAGGGTGACAGAGTATAAAGAGTATGATTTAGGACAGAGTCATAAAAGGTTATTTCTAAAGTGCCACATAGTAAATATTTTAGGCTTTATAAACCAGGTAGTCTCTGTTACAACTACTCAACTCTGCTATTGTAGTCAGAAAGCAGCCATAGACAAAACCTAAACAAATGAGCTTGGTGTTCCAATAAAATGGTATTTATGGACACAGTAATTGGAATTCCTTTTCATTTTCATGTCTCCTGGATATATGTCTCCAAATATGCTTTCTTTGATTTTTTTTCCAACAATTTAAAAATGTAAAAAAAAAAAAAAAACACATTCTTAGCTCATGAGCCATACAAAAACAGGCCGTGGACCAGCTTTGGCTTGCAAACTAGAGTTTGTTGACCAAAATCACTGCAGATGGTAACTGCAGCCATGAAATTAAAATATTCTTGCTCCTTGGAAGAAAAGTTATGACCAACGTAGACAGCATATTAAAAAGCAGAGACATTACTTTGCCAACAAAGGCCCATCTAGTCAAAGCTATGGTTTTTCCAGTAGTCGTGCATGGATGTGAGTTGGACTATAAAGAAAGCTGAGCGCCAAAGAATTGATGCTTTTGAACTGTGGTGTTGGAGAAGACTCTTGAGAGTCCCTTGGACTGTGAGGAGATCCAAACAGTCCATCCTAAAGGAAATCAGTCCTGAAAATTCATTGGAAGGACTGATTCTGAAGCTGAAACTCCAATAATTGGGCCACCTGCTGTGAAGAACTGGCTCATTTGAAAAGACCCTGATGCTGGGCAAGATTGAAGGCGGGAGTAAAAGAGGACGACAGAGGATGAGATGGCTGGATGGCATCACCGACTCGATGGACCTGAGATTGAGTAAACTCCAGGAGTTGGTGATGGACAGGGAGGCCTGGCATGCTGCGGTTCATGGGGTTGCAAAGAGTCGGACAGCACTGAGCGACTGAACTGACTGTTTAGGAAAGAGATTGATTTGGTTATGGATCTGGGCTCTACCATGTGTATGATCCTAGGTACAGGTGATCAAGCTTCTCTGGACATTAGTTTAATTGTTTAAGTGTGTATGTGCATGCATGTGTACATTTACATGTATACACATACATTTGCAGGAGTATGTGATATTGATTAGTAATCAAGAGCACTGCTTGGTCTTGATCTTGTAGAACTCAATAATTATGACCTGCCTGTTCTTTGGGAAATCAGATAATACATCTCTCATATGTAACCTTGAAAGCATCATTATCTCATATGTATGCAATAATCACTGCTGATACGAAAAGACTAGATTTCACCTCTCCACTATCTTAAGCTGTGAAGTGAAACAGCTTTGATTCAAATTCTGCTGCATGGATCTGGGAAAGTTTTTGAAATTCTTTGATTTTTCAATTCTTCACCTTAATCTGGAAGCAATAATGATCTCTGCCATACAAGGTTGCTCTCAAAATTACATGAAATTTTGCATATAAAATACTTGGTACCTATCCTGAAAGGATGATTCAACAAACAGAAAGTTGCTATTAGCAATAATACTAATATAAATATATTCAAAAGGTTCCAGAGAAACTATTGGATTAAATCTAAGTTATATAACTTCATTCCCACTATCTAATCAACTGGCTATCCTAATTTTTCAAAATTCTTCTCTCCATGTACTGCATACTTCTGTTCTGCCTATTTTACTTTATCCTTCTCACAACTAGCTTATTCCAACTTAGGTGTCTTTGTTCATGAGCTTTCTCTTATCTGTTATTGCCATAACTTTTCTTCAGTTATTTGCTGTCAAAACCTCCAGATTCCTCTCAATAGGGTCATCCCTAAGACAACCTTAGGCTTTGCAGGTGGCTCAGTGGTAATGAATCTGCCTGCCAATGGATGTGGGTTCAGTCCCTGGGTCAGGAAGATCCCCTGGAGAAGGAAATGGCAACCCACACCAATATTCTTGCCTGTGAAATCCCATGGACAGAGGAGCCTGGAACACATAGATCATGGGGTTTCAAAGAGTTGGACACAACTGAGCATGCACACATTGCCATATAATTTTGCACTTAATTATATATGATCACTTTTTAGTCTCTATTTCTTTCATATTTATAAGTCTAACATTGGGAACGAGATTGTGATCACCTGTAAAGGACGAAATGGTGAGATCCACTTGTTCCCTATTCCCCATTCCTCCTTTTTTCTAAAATAGCCTACATCCTTTGAGCACCCATCTGCTGACTAAGGGTATGTCTTGAGTAGATTAAGTCTACACTATTCCCAATTCTGAATCTACCTTTATCCAGATCCTGTGTAAAGACCTCCATATAATGAAATATTCTCTTTCCACTGGAGGTTGTCCTTCGCTGCCTGTTTTCCCTCTTGCTTACTTACCTGTAACATCACTGCTTGAGCTCTGTTTCAGCTGTTTCTGGTGCCAGAGATACATTTTACTTTTAAAATCGGTTTATCTTGTTGAAACTTTTAAGCAAATCTTGTTACACCAAGTAAAATGCATCCTTTTTGAAATGTTGAGTTTTTGGATTCCCTTTTGAGTATTTCATGTGGATTCTGAATTATTCACCACATGATGCCTAATTTTTTCCACTGGAGTTCATTGGAAGCCTGGTTAATTGTGATGCATTGAGTAGCATTTGGCAAGACTAGATGAGGTCATTGAAACAAAGATTTTGCACTTCTGGACACATTGTATTTTGTTGCATTGGAGATTAGGGGGAGGTAATTTTTCTTTTCCTCTCTTGTCTTTTTCCCTTAATATTGTATATGCATTTTATTTTTAATTCAGAGGGTGAGGAAAAAGTGTGGGATCTGGGAGAAGGGTGATTATGATGACATTATTACTTTCTGCCAGTGTAGCATCCCTTCTTCTCAGTGCCTCTGGCCAAGGAGGTTTCAACCACATGCCCTTCCAAGCTTGTGATTTCTTCTATCCCATCAGCCACAGGGTGCTCAGTGGGCACCATGTGATGCTGCTCTGCCCTGCAGACTAAACCTTCTGGTTTGACAATTCCACAGACCCATGCAAAGAGGAAAGGGAAAGCTGCCTTGGTATTGAGTTGTAGATTGGAAAAAATGGGAAGAGACTTAAATGAAAAACTTATTTGCCAGCTTATCTCTTGGTCTTCTCCTATCCCCTTCAACAGGGGAAGATATCAAGCTGTTGAAATTTAAAACAATAAGAAAAGCAAGCCCTGCGTCTTACTGAATAAATCCAGTTCCCCTGAGCTTGGAGATAATACCATTAAACCCCAGCTTTGGTCAGAAGGACTGAGCCTATTTTTGGGAGCTTTGAAAAAGCAAAAGAAATGAAAAGGAAATCATCTCCTTATTTAATAAAAGCAAGGAAGTAAACCACTTTTCAGCTATAGCTCTTCCCTACTCTGTGTTATCTTTTTGTTTGGGCAGCAATTGCAGACCCATATGCTAAGCAGTGGAAGATATTTTTCAGAAGCATTTGTCTCCTTGGGAGGCTTCTAAGCTTGTTTTATTGGCAACTGTGAAACCACCACTGGGTCTGTCGTGTGGCTCTTCTCCAGATGGTTTGCATGGGTGGCTCGTTTCTACTGGATGAAATCTCCCTTTGGACTCCAGTTTGGATTTGAGAAATTTTTGCACTATCTAGTCTTTACTTTCATTTGGTAAAATTCTCATACTGTTTCACCTGTAGGCCCTTTGTCTTTGGAGCTTTTGATGGGTAAGAAGGAAGTAACATGGTGGAAGCCAATGTCAGTAGCACTGATACAAAGGAACAGTCTCTGAAGCTTCATCAGCCATCATTGTCAATTCCAGTTTGGATGGGTGACAAGTGGTCTGTCAGTTTTCTCAGCGCATACAGAAACCAGCGTCCAATGGAGGCTCAAAAAATCTTACCTAAAGAAATTCACCTAAAGGCAGATGGCAAAACTTTTATTACACATGTGGGTTTGGGTTTTATTTATTTATTTTTCTTCTTCTCCTCTTCTCTAAGACAGTTACTCATGCAATTCATGGCAAGGACATTTATGAGTACCCAGGAGAGAGCAGTCCTTTCAGATATGTTCATTTCACTATTACCACTTTAAAAATAGAATGCAAAAGTACATAATGCATTATTCTAGTCTGCAGAGGATAAAAGTTGCCCTGTAACTTTTTTTTCCCATTGTAACTTTTTTTCCCACTGTAACTTTTTACATATTTCATTTTCATTTCTTCAGTTGACAAATATATTCTAACTGTGCTTTACATGGGATCAAGGAGGTAACTGTCTAGTATATCATGCAATTGGCTTTTTAGGGTTATACAGAAATGGATTTGAATGGCTACACAATTGCTCACTGATGGGTGTACTCTGGTAGGTTACTTATGATTTCTGAATCTCTTTTTCCATCTGTAAAATGGGGCAACATGACCTTACTCAGGGTTGAGGTGAAGATTAGATAATACAACATGTTAAATCTTAGCAAAGGGTTGTTACCTAATAAACTCAGCTTTTGTTTGAGTTTTCTCTTTGCTAACTCTGCTGTTTATATTATATGTGTTTTAACTCAGCTAATTTTCTTAACAACTTTGCATGCTAAGTAATACTATAACCCCCTGTTCATATAGGGAAGCTAAGGCAAAAAAAAGGTTAACTTTCGCAAGGAAACAAAGGAGTAATTACTGGCAGTGGAATTTGTTCCTGTGCTCTTAATCACTACTCCATTTTTGGCTCTCTGTGTAGTATGTAGTTGACCAAAGAATTTTAATTCTCTTTGTCACTAACTTTCTGAACCTTTAATTTCCCTTACCTGTACAACTGATGTGATTAGAACACTGGCTTTTAAAAGAGATAGAAACACCCTGATATTGGGCCCCGCTGGAACAAGCCTATGAATATTCTGATTTTGTACTATTTATTTATTTTAACTCTGGCAATATTAATGTTTCTGATACAGAGGTCATTCTGATACAAAGCCCCAGAAAGGTAATCAGGGTAGAAAAAGGCATATTAACAACAACAACAAAAAATTCTTAGCTTTCTGTTTTCTGCAATTTTATATCAATCCACATGCAGAACAAGAATCTCTGTTTTTGAAAATGGTAAGCTACATCTCCTAACTGAGGATAACTAGAGTCAATATATGGCTGTAATTTTTTTCGCTCCAAGGTTTCACCACCTGGTTCTCCCTTGTAAGTGACCTTGGGCCTTTAAGGTGTTCACATGGAGCTGTCATGCTTCTTTGTAGTTTAAACAATTCTCATTTCAGCAATGTGTTTGGCAGCAGCCTCCCCCTTTTTACGTGGCAATAGTACAATACAGGCTTTTAAGGCACTCTTAACAGAATTACCCCCATGCTGTTTCTTTTCCTGATATGTCTTTTCTCCTTAGTTCATTTTTAGTACTTACGAAGGATTGTATGGGGTTTTTTTAGCATTCATCTGTACCAAGAGTAAGTTGTAATCAAATTCCTTAATATTAATAAATGGCAGATGGAATTTTTTATGGTAAAGGAAGAAAAAAATGAATTTAAGTTCACTGTGCTGCTAAATGTTAATAAAGATTAATAAATGAATCTCTTTCTTACTGAATCAACCAGCTTACCATCTTTACAGATGTGTATGCCCATCCTAACTTAAGGCAGCAAGGTAACATCTGCTTTCCTAGAAGTTCCATAGGTGATGAGCATGTGTATGTACATATGTGTGCACCCGCAGACTCCTTGTTCTTTGAGGACATCTATAGATTAAAAATAGGATGCATTAGCAAAAATCATTGTGAAACTTATGCACTGAGAGTATCTGAAGATTTGGTATCAGGCATCATCGGGAACAACAGCAAGAATCATCAGGAAACCAAAAACTACTAATACTGGTCTAAAATGATTCCTTGCACAGAAAAATAGGGAAGCAAGCATTAAGAAGAATTCAACAAGGCTATTTTTAAAATAGTTAAGACTGAGTGCTTACCACCACACAGTAACTGTTCTAAATGCTTTAGTGTGTATTATTTCATTTAGCTATCACAGCAACCCTGTGAGTTGAAGGCCATTATTGCTATTCCCATTTCCAGATGAAGAAACTGAGTCTCAGAGATGTTCAGCAACTCATCTTAGGTCACTCAGCTGGAAATGATGGAGACGAGATCTCATCTGACTCCATAGCTTGAGTTCTTTGAGGACATATATCACAACTTTCCAGTTGGGTGAACTAATAAGGTCAGAGGGCGAAATAGCCACGTGTTATATACAGATGACACTGCCCTTATGGCACAAAGTGAAGAAGAACTAAAGAGCCTCTTGAGGAAAGTTAAAGTTCACTTTTCCTCCCCTAGAGGAGAGTGAAAAAGGTGGCTTAAAGCTCAACATTCAGAAAACTAAGATCATGGCATCCAGTCCCATCACTTCATGGCAAATAGATGGGGCAACAGTGGCTGACTTTTTTGCGGGGGGGGGGAGCTCCAAAATCACTGCAGATGGTGATTGTAGTCATGAAATTAAAAGACGCTTACTCCTTGGAAGGAAAGTTATGACCAACCTAGATAGCATGATGCAGGATACAGGAAGCTTGGGGCTGGTGCACTGGGATGACCCAGAGGGATGGTATGGGGAGGGAGGTGGGAGGGGGGTTCAGGATTAGGAACATGTGTACACCTGTGGCAGATTCAGGTTGATGTGTGGCAAAACCAATACAACATTGTAAAGTAATTAGCCTCTAATTAAAATAAATAAATTTAATTTAAAAAAAAAAGAAAAGCAGAGACATTACTTTGCCAACAAAGGTCCGTCTAGTCAAGGCTATGGTTTTTCCAGTGCTCATGTATGGATGTGAGAGTTGGACTATAAAGAAAGCTGAGCGCTGAAGAATTGATGCTTTTGAAGTGTGGTGTTGGAGAAGACTCTTGAGAGTCCCTTGGACTGCAAGGAGATCTAAGCAGTCCATCCTAAAGGAGATCAGTGCTGGGTGTTCATTGGAAGGACAGATGTTGAAGCTGAAACTCCAGTCCTTTGGCCACCTCATGTGAAGAGCTGACTCATTTGAAAAGACCCTGATGCTGGGAAAGATTGAGGGCAGGAGGAAAAGGGGACGACAGAAGATGAGATGGTTGGATGGCATCACCGACTCAATGGACATGGGTTTGGGTGGACTCCAGGAGTTGGTGATGGACAGAGAGGCCTGGCGTGCTGCGGTTCATGAGGTCGCAAAGAGTCGGACACAACTGAGCAACTGAACTGAACTAGAAGTAAAATGCTGTTGCTTAGACTAAAAGGAAAGCATGGGAGCACCCTTTAACTTCTCTGAAAATCAAATTGCTCATCCATGAAGTGGAGTCATGGGCAAGGCAATAAAAAAGAAAGAAGTCAAAAGAAAAATGGAAAAGAGAGGCTACAGATAATGGAAGTAGCCAGAGAGGCAAAGGAGTTTGCCCATCTGAAGAGTAGAGAAGAATGCTAAGTTTCAGTGAAAGAGAAGACAGCTTTTTGACAAGCAGCTTCCATCTTCACACCCCACAGAGCCCTGGGGTGCCACATTAGAGATACATCCATCTCTGGACAGAGCTACAGAGAGAGTAGGCCCTGGGGCATTTAAGAAAGGGACAGTCAGGTCCTGCTTTTTGCCTTAGCCTCTGAGAGTATGAATCTTTTTTTACCTAATCCCACTCTGTGTTAATCAAAACAGATGAGGGGTGAGGCTTACTCAGGGATGACATGAAATTATTTACTCTGCTGCAATAGAAAGCTAAGCTGTGTTATAGTAGGACATACAAGTTATAAAACACAAAATCTGTATGCATCCATAATGTGTAGTCCAAACTTGAAGGAAAATCAGAGAGTACCCTTCTAAGAAAACATTTTAGTTTTCTCTTTGGACAAACCTAGGCAGAGTACCTTGTATATAGTTGACATTCAATAGATGAGAGAGACAAAGAAGGAAGAAATAAAGAGGAACAAGAAGTGGGAAGAGAGATGGCAAGGAAGAAAGAGGTGGGGAGAGGAAAGGAGGCCACACATATGTATAAACGACTAAGTATATGTATAAGTGAGCATTGTATCCTCATTCGCTTAGATGCTTTTATTTATTTATTTTGGTTGCACCTCATTACATATGGAACTTCTCTGACCAGGGATTGAACCCATGCCCCCTGCGGTGGAAGCGTGGAGTCTTGACCCCTGGACCACCAGAGAATTCCTATGTGCTTAGTTGCTCGGTCATGTCCAAATCTTTCCGACCCCATGGACTGTAGCCCACGAGGCTCCTCTGTCCGTGGGGATTCTCTAGACAAGTATACCAGAGTGGGTTGCCATGACCTCCTCCAGGGGATCTTCCTAACCCTGGGATAGAACTCAGGTCTCCCGCATTGCAGGCAGATTCTTTACCATCTGAAACACGAGGGAAGCCCTTAATCCTTCATAGGTATTACTATTGCTATACATTTGATGTAACCATTGCATCTGAATCTTATTCAGAACATTAAGGTACTATATTGTGAGAATGTTGAAGCCTATTATGACTTTAAAGGTTAAATAATTATTTTTTTCTTATACCCTAAAATCTCTTTGAATATCTGAGTCCTTTTAAATAATTTGTTATTGTACATCCTAGCTCCATGTTAACAACTTCTGGTTATAAACAATATGCAGGTTTGAAGTTATCCCTTCCTTAATGCTCTTTTGATGTTGCTCAATTTTTGATATTCCATTCCTTCCTTAAAGCTCTTTTGATGTTGCTCAATTTTTGATATTCCATCCCCCCTCCCAGTGGATTCACTGTGAGTAAGCTAGAATGACATATAGATGGAGACTTAATAACTCCTCGTTTTACTCATGCAGGAATCATTCACTATGCTCTGACTTTGGTTGATAAGACAAAGAAAGAGAATACCATGCAAAAAGATTATTTTCTAGGGGAGAAGACAATTGCTTGGGAAATCAATATTTTGAGCTTTTATTCCCTAATATGTTTTGTACAAAGTTGGCTGTATTGTCTTTCCATGTGTCTGACATGTGAATACAATTGTCTCCATTCTTTAAGAAAAATGCAAATGTCCTAAATAAAGTCTGCTGACATTCAAGTATTTTTTTCAAGAACATAAATTTTTATTATAAGGGTCTTATTCACTTAACTCTGCAAGACACTGGGTCTTCCACTTGTAAAATAGTAGCATGACTGATGATTGAAATGGATGCTTTATGCTATCAAGGGACTGTAAAGCCTTATCTAGTATTCAGTACTAAAGAAGGCAGAAAGGCCTGCAACACTTTTAGAAAGAGTTCTACTCCCTGGTGGGTCAGATGGTAAAGAATCTACCTGAAATGTGGGAGACCTGGGTTCGATCCTTGAGTGGGGAAGATTCCCCTGGAGAGGGAAACGGTACCCACTCCAGTATTCTTGCTGGGAGAATTCCATAGACAGAGGAGCCTGGTGGGCTACAGTCCACAGGGTTGAAAAGAATCAGACATGACTAGGTGATGAACACTTTTGCTTTTTTCACTTTTCTACTCCTTAGCAATTAACAATGTAAAATTTAGTTCTCTTAAGTGTTTTATTATCTACCTGGGAAAATTCAGTTACCTACAACAACTTTTGATGCCCATAAGCCAATTTCTTGCTCCTCAAGTAAATAACCCATTCTAGATATACTGTACATAATTAAATCTGGAGTAAGTTTCAGAGTTTCTGCTCTGGTTTTGACATTTCGAAGTCCTGGAACCTTCAGCAAATTGCTTAAACTCTCTAAATCTCAGTTTGTTCATATAGAAAAGTGGGAATAATAATAATAATGCCTGCCTCACAATGTTGAGGAATGTGCATTGAATATTTAGTATAGTGCCTGGCACAGTGGACATCCTTAATAAATGACAGATACTTTTACTTTAAATATTTCACTTTAAATATTTTGGAAGCAATATGTGAGTTTCTAAACACTAATTAAAGGCAATATATTTTCTAATAACTTTGAAGTCATGCCCTCTAAATATAATTAGCATGAAATCTCAGCACAAAGGTGTAAGTTCATCAATAGTCATTAGTCCCTCTGTGTCCCTTCATGATCTCCAGCAGTCCAAACACTCTCCACAAACCCAGTTTCTAGAAGATTCAATTCTGTAGTCAAATAGTGTCCAGGTCACCTTACTGTTCCCTGGCTAGGCCATGTCAAGCTATTAATATATAGTAAAAGATGACAGCCAGGAAGGAACTAAAGTGTTTATAACCAGTAAATAAGTAATAAACATATACTACGGGTTCTAAAGCAGAGAGTTTTAGGTTGAAGTCTTCGTTCTGCCTTCATTAGCTGATGACCCTGGTATACTTTCTTTTCTTCTTTTTTCAAATGTGGATGTCAGTATATGCACTTCAGAGGGCTGTTGTAAGTATTAAATTGAATACTGAATGTTAAGGGTGTTTAGTATATCGTTAGCTTCTTCTGGAACCCTTCCTTCTTTTGCCCCTCATCATGTCCTTTGGGTTTCCTCCAGCGTCAGAGCAGGGTCCTTCTCAGCCTCCCGGCCAGTCCCATTCCCTGCTTGAAAAGAAATGGAGTGCCTGAAGGTTCTTGGTCCTTTTACCTACATAGATGGCCCAGACGTCCTTATCCAATCCCACATCTTAAAGCACCTTCCATTGAGAAGGAAGATCTAATTTCCAACTTATTAACACTGCTGAAGTAGTTTACATTGGCCAAAACTATACAGAAAGGGTGGAATTGGCATAAAATCACATCTGTCTGATACTGAAGTCCAACTATTAAAAATGTAGGTAGGAGAGAGAGAGAGAAAAAAAGATGATTTCGTACAAGTCCCCCAAGTACAAGTTCCAAACAAGAAAAAGAAGAAGGAAGCATTAGAGTGTTTACTTGACTTACTCAATCTGAAGGAATCATGCAGTTTTTCCATATGATGGTACAGCTTATCCTTTAATTAAAATTTTAAAAACAGTTTTTGAAGGTTAAGAGTTCTATCTAAAACTTCTCATCATTTTCAAGGAAAATTAATGAAAATTATTAATTGTTATAGCTCATTTGTAAGAAGCTAGATGAGAACATTATGAAAAATTAGTGAAATTATTATCAGATGGAATAATTAAAGATCAATTGTGAAATAATCACATAATTCTAGCTATACGCTGTATTGCTCTTCATTAATCAAAGATTTTGCAATACTTAATTAAATGCAAAAAAGTGTTTGTGTGTTCTGGCTCTGAAAGGAGATAATTGGAGAGTACAGAAGCTGTACAGTTATCAGCTTTTGCTGATTTTTTTGTAAAAATGTAAATTCTACAGTGTGGGGGTTGGACACTTTGTGGACTGTTGTAAATCTCATTTAACATAACATTCCTGCTTTCAATGAGGTAATAGTTGTCTCTTTATCCTGAAAGAAAGGTGGGGCGGGGTGGGGAGCAATTAATTCATCAGTAAGAAGAAAGTAATGCATCTTATTTTGGCAGATGTATTAGATCTCAAAGGCCCATGAACAAATTCCATCTCACTTTGCTTTCTTCTCTGCCAAATTAGTGACCTACTGGCTAAAATCCTCAGTGTTCCTTGAAAGAGAAAGTAATTCATTTTTTCTCCCATTTGTATAGTAAAGTGAAGTGAAGTCGCTCAGTCATGTCCGACTCTTTACGACCCCATGGACTGTAACCTACCAGGCTCCTCGGTCCATGGGATTTTCCAGGCAAGAGTACTGGAGTGGGGTGCCATTGCCTTCTCCAGGGGATCTTCCCGACCCAGGGATTGAACCCAGGTCTCCCACATTGCAGGCAGATGCTTTACAGTCTGAGCCACCAGGGAAGCTCTAGGTCATATGTAATTCTCCTATCAATCTGTATTTCTCTCCAGGAGTTACAATGAAGTCACATGTCAATTTCAAATGCCTCTTTAAAAAAATAATTAACTTAAAATTTATATGCAGTAAATCGTTAATTTATTAAAATATATGAATTAAAATGTTAATTTATTATAAGATATAAATTATTAATATTTGACAAGCATATATACACACACACACACATATATATATATATATATATAAATATACACAAGCACATCTTTGGTATCACCATGACAATCAAGATATGAAACATTTCCTTCTTTCTAGAAATGTCCTTGTGCTCCATCCCAGTCAATCCCCACTCCCACCTTTGCATAAGGCAACCACTGTTCTGCTTGTATCATAATATAGATTTGTCTTCTCTAGAGTATTTTTCTAAATGCAAGCATACAGTGTGTTCGTTTTTAGGTCTGGCTTCTTTTGCTTGGCATGATACTTTTGAGATCCATTCCTTTCAACTCCTTACTTTTTCATTCCTAAGTAGTACTTCATTGGGCTTTCCTGGTGGCTTAGCTGATAAAGAACAGCCTGCCAGTGCAGGAGATGCAAGAGACTCGGGTTTTATCCCTGGGTTGGGAAGATGCCCTGGAGAAAAAAGTGGCAACCCACTCCAGTATTCTTGCTTGGAAAATTATATGGACAGAGGTGGACTACAGTCCATGGGGTCTCAGAGATTTGGACACAACTGAGCGATCACTCAGACAGCACTTCTTTGGGCTTCCCTGGGGGCTCAGATGGTAAATTAGTCCAACTGCAGTGAGGGAGACCTGGGTTCAATGCCTGGTTCAGGAAAATCCCGCTGAAGAAGGGAATGGCTATCCATTCCAGTATTCTTGCCTGGAGAATTGCATGGACAGAGGAGCCTAGTGAGTTCTTGCCTGGTGAGAATTGCATGGACAGAGGAGTCCATGGGGTCACAAAGAGTCTGACATGACTGAGTGACTGACACTTTCACTTTCAGTACTTGATTGGATGAATATGCCATAATTTACTTTTTTTATTTACCTTTTGATACATGTTTGGCTTATTTTCAGTTTTGAACTATTATTTAAAAAAAAAACTACTTTGGACACTTGTGTAGAAGTCATTTGGTCATATTATGAAACACTTTTCATATTGTTTTATGTCAATTGTTCATTCTTGTTTACTGTCTCAACCAAGTAAAAATCAATTTCAAAAATATCTCCAGGATGGAGGAAAATTGCTTTCCATACTGCATGTGGAAATATAATCAAACATTGAAATGTCTTCTTTTTGAAAAGAAAACATGTTTACATACATCATTTCCTTACTTCTTCGCATTGTGCTTTTGCAATAAGTAGGAAGATACTGTTATTACTCTTAGCTTACAGATTTGTCAGCGTAGTCTAAGAGGAGTTATGCAATTTACTCAACGCTACATGTCAAAAACAGAACCTGCATTGCAACTTCTCAATCTGAGGTACACTTTCCACTCTGCCATGTAATTTTTTTTTTTTTTTTTTTACTTCCTTACTGTATTTATTAAGTTCCTTCTGCTTACCTGACACAATGTTAGAGTATAGGGAGGCGCGTAACAACAACAAAAATCCATGTGCTCCCTCGAGGAATTTATTAAATTGAGAAGACAATGCATGTACATGAAAGAAATTGAGTGCAATTGTAAGGCAATTAGTTAAGGTTGTTAGAAACTTGCATTCTGTGCTGCATTGAAAACAGATGTTGAATTAATAAATCACTAAATAAAGAGGTAGGGAGTTATTTGGAAGAGGTTCATTAAGGAAGTGATTTTTGTGCTAGATATTGAAAACCAAAAATATGGCTTGAGAAAGAAGAGGTAAGATAAAAAGTCAAGTATGTATGTTTATGTAATAAGGAGGAATTTGGATCAGTGGGACTGAGAGGATTTACTTTCAGATTGAGCACATAGGGTGGGTCCAGTTGAATGGCAAGTTGAATTATATGGAATTTTCTCTGTGGAGAGCAGAGAGGCATTGTAGATTCTTAAGCAATGGGTGAAAGTCAAAGAGAGTGAAAAAGTTGGCTTAAAGCTCAACATTCAGAAAACTAAGATCATGGCATCTGGTCCCATCACTTCATGGCAAATAGATGGGGAAACAGTGGAAACAGGGGCTGACTTTATTTTTCTGGGCTCCAGAATCACTGCAGATGGTGATTGCAGCAATGAAATTAAAAGCTCCTTGGAAGGAAAGTTATGACCAACCTAGACAGCATATTAAAAAGCAGAGATATTACTTTGCCAACAAAGGTCCATCTAGTCAAGGTTATGGTTTTTCCAGTGCTCATGTATGGATGTGAGAGTTGGACTGTGAAGAAAGCTGAGCGCCGAAGAATTGATGCTTTTGAACTGTGATGTTGGAAAAGACTCTTGAGAGTCCCTTGGACTGCAAGGAGATCCAAGCAGTCCATCCTAAAGGAGATCAGTCCTGGGTGTTCATTGGAAGGACTGATGTTGAAGCTGAAACTCCAATACTTTGGCCACCTGATGTGAAGAGCTGACTCATTTGAAAAGACCCTGATGCTGGGAAAGATTGAGGGCAGGAGGAAAAGGGGACGACAGAGGATGAGATGGTTGGATGGCATCACCGACTCAATGGACATGGGTTTGGGTGGACTCCAGAAGTTGGTGATGGACAGGGAGGCTTGGCGTGCTGCAGTTCATGGGGTCGCAAAGAGTTGGACACGACTGAGCGACTGAACTGAACTGAACTGAAGCAGTGGGTGGATAGTGAGTCACATGGTCCAAGTGAAGTTTTAGAAAGGGTCAACTGGCCACATATTGCAGAATAGGGTAGACCTAGGAATGACTGCTAAAGAGGGTCATGCAAAGACTATCTGTAACCTAGTATGAGGGGATGAAGACCCAGTCCAAGGACAGGAAAAGAGAAGTGTGAATGTTTTTATAAAAACAGATGAGTTATTACCACTCTTTACTGAATAGTATCCTAATTCAGAGGCATTCAAACAAAATTTCTCTAGAAACGAAATGTCCTTGTGCTAACAGTACCAGATTTTACAGCCATAGAAATGATCATAAAGCTATTCTTTGCAGGACTTAATTTTGGCCTGAATCTTAATTTCTTTTGCTACAATTCACCGCCTGTCAACTTACCAAAGGATGCACTGACTTGCTTATTTCAGCTTCTCTCTTTAGAGTATGGTTTAAAATAGCACCCATCAGTCTTAATCTCAAGTATTTTCCAAAATGTTTCCCAAATTAATAAGTGCAGGATTAGGAGCAGTGAACCTATAGGAGAATATGACAAAAATAGCTTACCCACAATTAGAACTGAAATCTTCTTTCATTGAGCAATAGGAAATTGGCCAAACTCAGCAGCTTTTCATATTGTGCTGTGTCAAGGGGTCCTTAAGGCAAGTGCTCGCCAAGTTCTCTGTCCCTGTGGCCCAGTGATCTTGTGGTTGGCTTTATTTTGTTCCCCATTTTCAGGCTGCCAACTTTAGTCTCATTCACCATGTCCTGGGGGGGCATGTAGGTTGGATCATGGTAATTAAATTAACTATCCTCTTAAGCAGATCTTAATTAAATTAACGTATCCTCTTAACAAGATTTCAATTACAGGTGCATGTGGACCATGGCAGATTGAAACCCTGTGCCACAACATACATACTCTCTAGAAAGCAGACTAGAGCTGTAACTTTTGATTGATTTGAAAGCCAAAGAAGCTCTTAACCAGAAATTATAATAATGAAGTTGATACTTACTCTTGTCTTTCTGAAATGAGTCCAGTAGTTGTTTCTATGCTTTACCACTGGGAAGACCTCATAAACTTGAGGAAGAGATAAACTTCAAATCTTGCTCTGTTTGCATGTGCTCCATACTGTATAGTCATTTGACCTCAGACATGTGACTTGTCTTTCTTTTTCTCATGTTCTTCATCTGTAAAGTTAAAATAATACTGGTACTTTTCCCAAAGATTCAAGAAATATTAAATAAAGAGACCTATTTAAAGTGCTAAGTGTTATACTTGACCCATACCAAACTCAGTGATGACTTTCAGCCCTGTGCTCCTGCTACTGTGGTTGTTGCTTCAATTCAAATTGTTAGTGATTCTTATTAAGATATTTCAGTGTAATAGGAGAACCTGAAATATAAATACCCCATGGCTAAATTTTTAAAGTTCTGTATATTGTTACAAACAAAATACTATGGAAACAGCAGAAGAAGGAATAATTCTGCAGGTGCAATCAGAGACCATTGGGTGGATCAGATGCATTAAAGTTGAATTTGCAAGGTAGAATTTTTAATTTAATCCCAGACAAAGGAAGGCTGCTGGAGATTTTTGAAAGATGAACCTAACCTGCATTTTATCTGCAATATTGTGTAAAGGAGGCAATATAAGAGAAAAATTAGCAATCCCAAAAGAATAGCAAATTAGAAATGTGTACCTTTTTGTTGACTGTTTTTGTGAGATGATGAACCAAAAGTGGGAGGGAGGCAGAGAAGTAAAAGGGAGGCTGGATGATGTAAAAGGGAGGCAGAGAAGTAAAAGAGAGATGGATGATGAAGGGCTAGGAAACACCCTTGATCTATGGACTACATCCAATCCATCACTAGTCCTGTCTTGGAATTCATCCCCTTTTCTCCCCCTTTTGTTATTTGAACTCAGCAGAATTTCTCACAGTGGACCCCTCTGTGCTTCTTGAACTTCTTCCTGCTCTTGGCTGTCATGACACACTCTGGTTTTCCTCCAACCCCTTGGGTTCTGTTCCCTACTCTTCCAGATGTCTTCTGCTCTGCTTGCCCACAGAACACTCCAAACCTCAGCATTTTCCATCTACACATGCATCTACTTTTATGCAGTAAAACACCACCTATTTCCTAATGAGTGTTGTATTTGTATCTCCTTTGTGAACTTAGCCCCAACTCTATAGACTCCTGACCCTAACTTTGAATCTAATATATTTATCATCTGCATGCCAACATTGACAGCTTAGCCATATTTACCTCTCTAATACTGCTCTTCCCTAAGTTGTGTCATCTCACAAATGTGCCATCTCAGTACATCTATCTAATTTCCAGATTTCAAGATATAGACTTTTTTCTTGATTTGTTTCTTTCTTCCAACCTCCGCGCCTGGGTCGGGAAGATCCACTGGAGAAGGAAATGGCAACCCACTCCAGTACTCTTGCCTGGAAAATCCCATGGACTTAGAAGCCTGGTAGGCTACAGTCCATGGGGTTGCAAAGAGTCGGACACGACTGAGCAACTTCACTTCACTTCACTTCTTCCAACCTCCATGATCAATTCATCGGTAAGGCTGTCAATGTTACCTCCAAAATCTCCCAAACTCTGCCTCTGTTCTCCATCCCTGTTGCTTTCATCTTTGCCATTTGTGCCTGAATAAAAAATTTATGAAATGATCTACCTTCATTTCTTTGACTTCTAGAATCCACAACCTACATAGGAGCCAGAGTGGTCTCTTAAAAACCTAATTTCAACCATGTTATTTCCTTTCGTAGAAGTCTTTACTTAACATCCAAACTCTTACCCAACTGCACAAGTCCTATTTCTCTTTTATCAACTTTAATTCTCCGTTCATCATGCCAACTTTCATGCTTTGCCTTGAATTTATCAACTTTGTCCCTGCTTAGCATACTTTGTCAGTGCTTCTCCTGTGGGCCAGTGCTTTGGTTTGGTGTCCTCTGTCCATAATGCACATTTTTCCTAATCTCCCAGTCTGAAGTCTCCTCCACCTCTCCCTGAGTTACATCATCCTACAGTAACCAGCTTTATCTATCATTTATTTATTCATTTTTACTTCTCAGTTTCCTCCAATTGAAAAGTAAGCTTTATTAGAGAAAGAATATGATCACTTGTGTTCAAAACTTCCCCCCACATCTAAACGAGACCTAACATGGTAGCTGTTTAATAAATAATATTTAAATCAGTGAATATTTTAATACTGTCATCTTGTATCCAGTTCACTATTCTTTCTTGCTTGGATTATAGCAAGCCAGCTCACTCTTGGTATCACTTTAATATCCATACCTCTAATTCACTATATACTTATGATCTTTTAAAAGTTCAATCTAAATATAACAGCCTCCTCTCTCTCATAAATACATACTATACAAGACCTGACTCATTCTACTTCTCCATCTCATCCCGTTACTCTCCCTCTCTAAGTTCAATGTGCCTCTTCTTCATCCCACCCCCTACCACCCTCCCCGCACCAAATACACAAATAGTGAAAGATGGTTGGAGATTGCGTCACTACATTTTTCAGTCATCAGTATTCAGAAATGCTGGTAGTTTTCTATTCTTGCAACCTCACTATATTGCCTATGCACTCTGCACCAGGATGTTTTTACAGGCTCCTTTTTAATTTGTAAAGAGAAGGAACAGGAGGCCCAAAGGTGATTACCGGTCAGAGAGGCTCATTATTAAAAAGGTCTGAGACTTGTGGCAAACGGATGACTGTAAGATACAGGTAATGGATTTTGCACTATTCAGGCTCAGGCTGAGTTACAAAAATTAAATAGCACTCTAATTAACCAGACTAGTTAGTAAGTAATTCAGTTCTATGGAACTCCAGCTAATTGTGGTTTTTCGAATATTGCATAACATACAAATAACAAAAAGGAAAAAAAAAATCCTGATCTGGTTGGTTTTCCATATGTAGACTTCAAGGATAAGAAAACATTACAGATTTCTGCAAAAACAGAATTTTTCTTACTCTCTAGGAGGAAAAAAAGGTGAATTCTGTTTTTCAAAGAGAATAAAGGATTAACCTCGTGAAGGATAAAAGAAGTTTTGCATTCTGTTGTTAACTTCACACACATCCTGATTTGGGCATTTTAGGACTATACCAGATGAATGAAAAGGATAGGAGATAAGATGAAAACAAAATTGTATCAAGTTTTATATCTAAACCTGCCTCTCTGATTGCTCTCTGAGGGTGTAGGGTAGTCATTCTCCTCCAAATGTAAGTGAACACAGAGGAATGCGACCAAGATGAACCTAAGATTTGCTAAATAAAGAGAATGATGACATCAGCAACAATTAATTAAATTCCTGATAGAGGCATAAAACATGTTAGGAAACTTCTCAGGGAGACTTGAGATATGAGAGGGCACTGTGCAAATACTCCAGAAATTTTCGAATTACAGACTCTGCATATAAAACAAAAACCAAAATGAAGCCTGATTTTACTATTGCACAAAAGAAGCACTGGGGAATCACCAAGAAATATGGGCAAATATAAAAGCTGATACGTGGAGCAGGCAAGTGGTTCCTTTAGAAATTAAATAAAATATCAACAAAGGAAAATTACAACAAAAAATGCTATTTTCAAATACCTAAATTTTAAAAGTCAATGAAAAATATTTGAATTTGAAGGTTAATTTTATACTTTTTACAATAAGTCACTTCATTTTTAAATTTTCACATACATGATTTCATATAATCCCATAATAACCCTTCTTTTCCTATACCTATACCACCCCTCCACCTTCCCCTCTCCCTGTTGATAACCAGTGGTTTGTTCTCTATATCTGTGAGTCTTCATCTTATTTTGTTTACTAGTTTGTTGTGTTTTTTAGATTCTACATATACTATATCATACAGTAATTTGTCTTTTGCTGTCTGACTTATTTCACTTAGCATAATGCCCTCCAAGTCCATTAATCTCAACTTTAGACTTATAATTTAGTTCTATACCACTAAAAAAATGGATTAGTTGTATTATTATGGCTATCACCCTGAATTTTCTATTACAGATAGCAATGTCCATAGTTTCTCTCAACTTTAATGAAGGTCTGCTTATGATTGGATAATTTATTCATTTATGCAATAAACAAATATTTATAAAGTACTTGCTGTGTACAAGACACTGCTTTCATGATAAAGAATATCATTTCATTTTCTTTATGGAGCTAACGGTCTAGTTGTAGAGGGTGGGAAGAGACACAGGCAAAAGGAAAATGTCAGATAATAAGAACTGCTATGAAGAATACAAAGCAGGATGCTATCATGGAATAATACTGATGGGTGAATGTGGCCATTTTAAAAGAATGGTCTGAGAAGGCTTCACTGAAGATGTGACATTCAATCTGAGACCTTTATGATAAGAGTGAAGCATGCAAAGTTCTTGGGGAAGATTCCAGGCGGAGAGAAGAGGGCAAAGGCCACAAAATGAAAATGTGTGATGTGCCTGAGGAATGGAAAGTCCGTGTGCCTAGAGTGTAGAAAATGTCAGAGGAATGTTGGGATGAAGGAGAAGGTATCGCTGGGGGACAATAGGCCTTGGTAAATGTTGCAGTTTTATTTTCAGTGCAGTAAGAAACCGCTGGAGGGTGATTTGCAACTTGGAGGATTAATTTGGGGCTGGCTATAGGACTTACTTTAAGAACTTTGAATTTCACAGCTAGGAAGACCTTTTTTTTTTGCCTCAAACAACAAGAAGATATGGGAAAAGATTGAAGGTCTTGAGCCTTTTTGTTACATTGAAACTGGAGTTTAAGCCTCTAGATCTAGAGGCCACTCAGCAAGACACGCTTTACATATTTAACTTAATCAGTGTGCCATGCACTATTTAGGCACTGGGGATACAGCTGTGAATAAGAAAAGTTTCTTCAGACTCACAGACATAGAGAACAGACTTGTGGTTGCTAAGGAGGAAGGGAGACAGGGGAGGGATGGAGCCGGAGTTTAAGGTTAGCAAATGCGAACTGTTATATGTAGGATGGACAAAGAATGAGGTCCTACTGTATAACATAGGAAACTATATTCCATACCCTGTGATAAGCCATAATGGGATAGATATTAAAAAGAATATAAATATATATGTATATATAAGTGAATCTCTTTACTGCAGCAGAAATTAACACAATTTTGTAACTATGTTTCAATTAAAACAAGTTTCTTGCCTTATATTCTAGGTGATAGAATAGAGGGAACATATTATGACATTGAGTGCTTGCTGAGGGTTCTTTTTAATAAGCAGATTTTTACTATTGGTCTTTCAGCTTTGGGACCCAACTGTATTAAATTTATCAATTTTGATTGCCCTTGAACCCATTAAAATGCTTGACATGTAGTAGGTGCTCAATAATTCTTAGCTGAACTGAATTAAAGATTAGCTTTCATCTCATTGATACACAGTGTTTCGTTCTATGAATTTCTTCTCTTTGTTCTCAAAACCATATTCTATTTTTGAACGTAAACATACTGGAAAATCATTTTTTTCTGAGAAGGGTTTATGTTTTTACAGGTCTTTGCTACATTAGTCACTGTCCTATCCTCAATCTGTGACATGCAGTCTACCTTAATCCTGTGAACTTAAATCTATAGCATATATCTATTTAAATGATGGAATGTGAAATCAGTTAAAGTCTCCAATTTTTGGTAAACAGTGTTTTTCATAGCCACCTAAACGTGCCCAGTTTTGCCTTTGCATATCATAAAGGAAGTCATGAAATAGAGATTCTTTGTTCTTTCCTGTTTTCCATTTACATGTCCTATTATTTTAAAAGTGCACTAATTTATGATTATTGAAAAGGCAGTTTAAAATACCATGTCATTTTGGTCTTCCTTTGGATTTTCCCTTCTCTCTTTATGTTCCAGGTCCAAAGAACCATGGACAGTTCCCCCAAAGTGTCATGTTCTCTTGCATGGTACCCATTCAACAAGATTGGAATAGCTTTTTCTCTCTTCTCCTCCCTCTCATGGACTTAATTTCAACCTTTTGGTCTTAGCTTAACTGTAGCCATTTCTAAAAGCCTTTGTTTAACTGTCCATATCTGGATTAGCAGTTTATGTTTGTCTGATTACCAACTTTGTCACATGCTATTGTAATTTCTATTACTCTAAGTTTCTTTTCTAGACTATAAACTCTCCAAGGGCTGGGACTTGATTGTAATCACAATTCTGATGCCACATCCTGACTCAATGACTATTGAAGAATGGACCTACTATAGCAAAAAAAATCTAGTGAATGTATAAATGGATAAATAATTAGCCATCATTTTCTAAGGCAGATGATAATTTGCCCTCATTGTTTGGTACATGAAACTGAGGTCTTTGTTCATACCTATGGCTTTCCTAGTCTCCCAAGTTCTATATTTAGAATTTTCTTTATTTTGTATAGTACAATACTTACGTTACTTCAGAGCAATACAGCTTTTTAAAGTCTGGGGTAGAAAAGAAAGAAGACAATCTACTATTGGTATAAATCTGCTCTTAGGACCCATTTCTCAGGAAAAGCAGATTGGAAAGAGTGGTGGTTGAAGATCGAAGGGCAGGAGTCATTAAGGGACTGAACCAAGAATCATTTCCACACTCACTTTTGTTCCTCTGATGTTCTGGCTCATAAAAGCTCTGGCTTGACTGATGACAGTCAACATGTGAGAACTGAGGTTTCTACTTCTTTGTACAAGACATCTTGTGTGGTTGTATGAGAAGGAATGAGAGTGTTTTTGTCTCATGAATAAAAACTGTACATTTTGATATTGCTGACAAAGAACTAAAGTTACTAAACAAATTATATACTCCTGGGGAATATGTTGAAAAAAAAATTCACTCTTTTTTCTTTCTTTTTCCCTCTCCTAGTTTTTCACCAGTGTTTAATTCAACCTGAGGAACCAGGAACTGAAGAGGAAGGAAGTAATTGACATTCAAAGCCTCTATTTTTAGACACCTTTACACTTTTCTTTTGCATCTAACTAGCAAGGATTTTTCCAAACAAGCTTTTAATTAGCAGGTGAGTTTAATTGATATGTGGGTTTCTCAGAAGGGGAAGGGACCTCAATGTGGAGGAGGAGGGGGAGGGCTTCCATCATTCTCACAATAGAAGACCATTAATTCATTTGCACCTGGATGCTTTAAAAGATCCATTTACTGTAGCTAAGAAAGAAGGCAGAGACTCAAAAGGGTGGAATCTGTCAGAGAAGAAAGAGAGGCACTATAATTTAACATGCTATCTGGATGATTTAAACCTTGGAGAAATATTGCTACTGATGACCAGGTATAGAAACAAACCTGTTTGCATACAGCAAGGTTCTGTCCGAGAGCTGAGAAGAGATTAATGTTTCAAAATCAATGAGGTTAATATTTTTTTAAAAAGTTTTTTTAGTTGGCAGGAAAGTGAAAAATAAAACATATAGGTAAATCACTTTCATTGGCCTTAAAAGAATATTAATATAAGCAAATGTGAGAATGTTTTAAAAGTGAAATCCTGGGTAGTTTTGCTATTTATGGAGGCAGGAGAGAACACATATCCTGTGTTCAGTTTTGCAGAATGGCAAGTTGCAGGAGGCATCGGGGGTAGGGGTATATACTTCATGAATCATAAACCATTGGTTGCATGCAACAGCAACTAATACTGAGTAACGAAGGTAGAAAAACAAAAGGATAAATTAAAATCATATTGGCTATATCACAAAATCAAATGAATGGCTGAAGAGAAGGATAGGAGCTAGAGAAGTTCAGAAATCTAGGTAAGAAACTAGTATAGGGTATGACTGGTATCTGATTGGTGAAATTTGATTAAAATCTGTCCCCTTCTCCCCCCATTGATAGGGGAAGTGAGATACTTCCATTCAACCAATATCATCTCTGTTGAAGGACAAAGTGTTCATCAATTACAAAATTCTAGATGCTGATATAGTTTTGACCTACTCTAAAGCTTTATGTATATAAACACACATGTACATATCACCTGTACATGCATATGTAGACATCCATGGTCACAACATTGCAATTACCAAATTGTCTTCTGATATTCCAGTGTAAGAACTCCCTGCCTGTCTCAGGATGATTATAGGTGTTGAGCAGCATGTTGAAACTGTGTGCCACGTCAGACATTGTTAAAGTGCATAGTGTCCATTAGCCTGAGTGGAAGTCTGCCTTCCAGAGGGAGAAAATTCTCCTTTGATTCCCTGCAGCTAGCAGCCATAAAAATATGGCTACAGTGTTACCCTTTAAGATGCCTTTTCAGATTATTTGATATTTATTCTTTAAAAGAGCCTTAAATAATAGCCTGGACCCTGCTGAGTTCACCACAGAACTATCAGAGACTTGTATTTATTGGACAAACAGTAGTTACTTAGAACGCAGAGTCCTAGAGGAAAAGCCAGCTACATAAACATCTCCTACCCCCAAATATCTGCTTCAGTGATGGGCCCAAACTGAAATTGTTATTGAGTATTATTACAGTAGAAAATGATTGTTTATTTGTAATGGGAAGATACAGTTCATTATTTAAGAAAGAACCCACCTTCTTCACGATAAATTTGGGGCATTCCTCATACGTACCCTGAAGACTCTATTTCCTTTTCTTCATTAGAAAATAAAATGAGTGAGAATGTTTGGAAGACTTTTGCATGACCTCATAGTTAGTCCAGATGGAAATGCATTACTATCTTTAACAGAGTATTTAGCTTCATAACTTGGCTTATGTATAGGTGCTGTGTGTATTTGTAACAGAAAAATCTGAAGAGAACAGCATATCCAATTACAGTTCTGCCTTGTATGATTTGTGGTCCTCTCTTTGTATCCTTCACTAGAATGTAAGCAGTGCAAGCTCTCAGAGCAGGCAGCTCCCCTAGTCTAGCCTGTGCTAACGGTGGGAAGGTAATGAAAATAAGAACCCTCGAAGGTTGTAATTGGTGATCCAGCCTCCTCGACCACATGGAAATTAATTGGCCAGATGTTCCCTACCCAACTGTGAAAGGGGGATAATGTGGGAGACTGAGTTTTCAGCCTTCCCCAGGTGTGCACATTTGAGCAGGGAAAAGTGACTGTAAGTGACATGATGACAGGTGCCGTCCCCACGTCCACGGCACCCTTACGTATCTCTTATATGTTTAGGATTTTCCCTGAGGCACTTCAGAGATGTGAAAATAGAGAAGGAACTAAACCAAAAAGACCCTTAAAAATAGAAAAGAAACAGTTGAGAAGTTGTGAGTTTTGTATTATGTGAATATTAATTGTATTGTTATTTAAGGTTGTATTTATACCTGTTGCTGTTGACTCTTGTTATAATTATATCAGGTGCTGTAGCAAGCATTTTACGTTTTGTAGATAACCTTCACGACCTTAGCAGTGGATACTTATATCATCTTATTTTTTAGATGCATCAATTGGAGTTCAGAGAGATTGACTCAATCTTGCATAGTTACACAGGAAATAAGAGCACATCTTGAGGATCTAATATCAGAGCCATGGGTTTACCTCCTTGGAGAAGGCAGTGGCCACCCACTCCAGTACTCTTGCCTGGAGAATCCCATGGACGGAGGAGCCTGGTGGGCTGCAGTCCATGGGGTCGCTAAGAGTCTGTCACGACTGAGCGACTTCACTTTCACTTTTCACTTTCCTGCATTGAAGGAAATGGCAACCCACTCCAGTGTTCTTGCCTGGAGAATCCCAGGGACAGGGGAGCCTGGTGGGCTGCTGTCTATTACCTACTAAGCTAGATAGTTTCCAAAAGAGCAGGTTTGTTCACCTCTGCAAGGTAAGATGATAAGCCCAGTATTTGCACTATCTCATTTAATCCTCAAAACCACAGAGAGATACAAAAATATGTCCCCATTTCACGGAGGAAAATATAGAGGTGATGAGATTGACCTTGACCAAGTTCCCAGGTAACTATGAAACAGAGAAAGTGCTCAAATTTAGTTTCCTCTGACTACAAAGCCAGGTGTTAACCACAGTGAAGCTGCACCACAGAAAGAATACTTCTTTGAAATTGAAAATATAGCTTTGTTACTCTGATTTAAGTCTGATTTCCTTCCTTGTCCATATTCACATGCTTACATTCCCAGCAAAAGTGATTATCCTGCCGTCTTCTCCGCAGCATTTCTTTGAGCTTCAATTTTGAATAGAGCCCAAAATGTCCCCGGATTATTCCATGCAATTGCCCTCAAGGACTATTTAGGAAGAAAATGTTGTTCTTCTAATAAAACAGCACAGCTGTCTCAAAGAGCTTTTAATCCATCTTTTTAAAAGATGTGGACTTTCTAAAATAATGTCGCCCCCATTTGTCTTCTCTGAAAGAAGATATTTCAAACCCAGGAGCACCTATCATAATAAACCATTAAGATGACTCCAGCCTTTCAGTGTATTTTTAGAATTTCATATTTCACCAAATGTTGTTATATATAATTCATGGTAGTGGGATATGATGGGCTATGACATTTATCTCATTTGTGAAGAAAGACCAAATAACTCATTGTCCCACATACACAAATAAATTATTCTTGTCCCCAAGCATAAGATTCTGTTTTGTTAGTTTCCTCACCTTAATGGATTTTATTTTCTACATTAATACTTTTTGCAAAAGACTCTGACCCTTAATATAAGTTTGGCTATTGTGAAGGAAGGAAAATCCCTGGAAACCAGACTCACTGATCAAAAAATGAAGTATTAACAAAGCAGTCTATACATCTAGAAGTAAAAGGAGGTCTTGAGTGATAATTATTTTGTAGGATTTCATTCAGCGTTTTTGTCATATGTCAAACATGAAGAGAAAGCTTAAATTTTCCCTGCCCTTTGAGTAGATACCATCTGTTTTAGCTCAAGGAGGGCTCAGGGTTCTATTTTTCTTTCTTTCTTCAATTTTTAAAGGGTCCTATATTTGATTCTAGCATTACAGTGCTACACTTGATTCAAGAACTTCTAAAAACTAAATTTGAGAGTCTTAATGTGATGCTTTAGTCCATATGACATTTAAACATATATATGAAAATGTATAAGTGGATTTTTCCCTAATTAAATTGTAACAGTATGTTGAGAATATGCCTCACTAAGTTTTGTCTGTATTTTTACTTCTTATTCTTCATAGGCATGCATATTTCTTAAGGTTTTTAATCTTACCTGGTGTGAATTTTAGTCTGTGGTGTCCTAGTTGATTAACCTCCTTGAGATAGATAGTTCTTATTCTTTCTTGCTTTCCCAATTCATTGGACATTCATAAAAGCACTCGAGAACTCTTTTGCAAATGGAAGTGAAATTAATTTAATGCATTTTTAAGCCTTTTGTCATGAAAATTTCTAAGCACATATTCATAGAATGACTAAAGATATACATAAATGCTTTTATCATAAGCAGCCAATATATAGTATATAAGTAATATATAGAGAGCACTTAAATTTACATTTATATATACATAAGCTTACACAAAATAACTTACTTGATGTAAGCATCATTACATACTTATATATTTATCTAACTATAAATAATTACATAGTTACAGTAGACGGTAGATACAGCATGTATGTGTTCTCTTTGCTAAATGTTTGTGTGTGTGGGGGGGTGGTTATGTAAACATCTACTGCATCAAGAGGCACTGATGGCTTAGCTATAATCTTTTATCAGGAAATATGTAGGACAGAGGAGGGGAAAAAACATCCAAGTTAGTAGTTCTGGTATCAGCAGTTACCACACCTCAGCTGGGCCTCCTGGATTTTGATATCATCTGAGTACAAAGCTAATAATAATTTCAAAAGTTAGATGACCACTGGTCTCCACTAAGAGTGCCACGGAAGGGGCTTTTAGAGCCCACTGCAGTGGAGAGTTTCAGAATAGTGAGACAGCCCTGCTAACATCCTTTTAATAACATCTTTTGAGGCAGACAAATTGCTACCTACTTGACCATTTTGCATTAATTCCGGTTATTTTTCAGTAATCAGATGATTAGGACAATGAAACAACCCGTGGTAATTCAACAGATTCTACAAAATGTAATTGCTTACTTGGACATAGAGTAGCCAGTAAAATTATGCCACTTAATGCCTTTAATATTTAACATAAAGACTGAGAGGTATAAAATTGCAGAAATAGGACTAGATGAAAATATAAAGTCCTTAGGGAGGGTAGCAATGGAGCTGAACACATTTTGCATGTCTCTGAGGTGCCAGTTCCTCTGACAGGTATGTTACACCCCCAGTCTTATTTAAGTATCATCCTCAGAGGGTAAATTGATTATTTCTAGTTTTCAGATAAGGAAATTGAAATCTGGAGTGTTTAAGTGACTTGCCAATGTAGTTACTTCTAAGAGGGCTTCCCTGGTGACACAGATGGTAAAGCATCTGCCTGCCATGCAGGAGACCCAGGATGGATCCTTGGGTCAGGAAGATCCCTTGGAGAAGGAAATGGCTACCCACTCCAGTATTCTTGCCTGGAGAATCCCATAGACAGGAGCCTGGTGGGCAACAGTCCATTTGTTCACAAAAAATCAGACACAACGGAGTGATTAATACTTTCACCTACTTCTAAGAAGTCTCTCTTTCCACTTCCAATCTGGATAAAAACATTGTTGATTGCTGTCATCCTCTTCCTAAGCCCTTGAATTTAAGCTTCTTGAGGACTTGGACTTTATTTTATTCTTTATTGTACTCCAGAGTCTGATACGTTCACTAAATGCATTCAATCCATATTTCTTAAATGCCCAATATATGCCAAACCTAAGAAATAATGAAAACAAACAAACAGCACTCTGCCTCCTATCCTCCAAAAGCTGACATTTTAGTGTAGGGAGGCAAAGAGTAAGCATAATCACTAAGTCAACTATATATGATGTTAAATGGAAAAATGCACTGTGGAAAATAATAAAGCAGAACAGGGGGCTAGGAAGAGAGTGATCAGGGAGTTTTTGCACAGAAATGGACATCTGAACCAAGACCTGAGGAAGTGAAGGAGGAAGCCATGAGGACAGGTCAAAGGAAGAGTGTTTCCCTAAGCAGAGGGAACAGCCAGTACATGGCTCTGAGCTGGAAACAGGCCTGACTTGTCTGAGTACAGCAAGGAGTCAAGTGTGGCTGGAAAGGAGTGAATGAGGCCCAGAAGCCTGCAGTGTAGGAGCAGACAGATAGTAGAGGAGGAGGATGAAAACTCGTAAGCCATTGTAGGCAATACACACTGAGTGAGATGTGAAGCCAGTGGAAGTTTGAACAAAGGATGTGGTGTGACCTGACTTACCTTTCCTCAGATGATCACAGATGGCCACACAGAGAACAGACTGAAAGAGGTCAAGAATGGAAGCAGGGAGAATATTTGGAAAGTCTTAAAATAATAAAGGGAAGGATAATCACATATGGTTTAAGCTGAGGATACGTGACAGTGAAGGTGGTGAGTAGTGTGACCCATTTGAATGCAGAGTTCCAAAGAATAGCAAAGAGAGATAAGAAAGCCATCCTCAGCAATCAGTGCAAAGAAATAGAGGAAAACAATAGAAGGGGAAAGACTAGAGATCTCTTCAAGAAAATTAGAGATATAAAAGGAACATTTCATTCGAAGATGGTCTCAATAAAGGACAGAAATGGTATGGACCTAACAGAAGCCGAAGATATTAAGAAGAGGTGGCAAGAATACACAAAAGTGTACAAAAAAGACCTACACACCCAGATAATCACAATGGTGTGATCACTCACCTACAGCAAGACATCCTGGAATGTGAAGTCAAGTGGGCCTCAGGAAGCATCACTATGAACAAAGCTAGTGGGGGTGATGGAATTCCAGTTGAGCTATTTCAAATCCTGAAAGATGATGCTGTGAAAGTGCTGCATTCAATATGTCAGCAAATTGGGAAAACTCAGCAGTGGCCACAGGACTGGAAAAGGTCAGTTTTGATTCCAATCCCAAAGAAAGACAATGCCAAAGAATGCTCAAATTATCGCACAGTTGCACTCATCTCACACACTAGTAAAGTGAAGCTTAAAATTCTCCAAGCCAGGCTTCAGCAATACGTGAACCGTTAACTTCCAGTTGTTCAAGCTGTATTTAGAAAAGGAAGAGGAACCAGAGATCAAATTACCAATATCTGCTGGGTCATTGAAAAAGCAAGAGAGTTCCAGAAAAACATCTATTTCTGTTTCTTGACTATGCCAAAGCGTTTGACTGTGTGGATCACAATAAACTGTGGAAAATTCTGAAAGAGATGGGAATACCAGACTACCTGACCTGCCTCTTGAGAATCCTATATACAGGTCAGGAAGCAACAGTTAGAACTGGACATGGAACAACAGGCTGGTTCCAAATAGGAAAAGAAGTACGTCAAGGCTGTATATTGTCACCCTGCTTATTTAACTTATATACAGAGTATATCAAAACACTGGGCTGGAAGAACACAAGCTGGAATCAAGATTGCCGGGAGAAATATCAATAACCTCAGATATGCAGAAGACACCACCCTTATGGCAGAAAGTGAAGAAGAACTAAAGATCGTCTTGATGAAAGTGAATGAGGAGAGTAAAAAAGTTGGCTTAAAGCTCAACATTCAAAAAACTAAGATCATGGCATCTGGTCCCATCACTTTATGGCAAATGGATGCGGAAACAGTGGAAACAGTGGCTGACTTTATTTTGGGGGGCTCCAAAATCACTGCAGATTGTGACTACAACCATGAAATTAAAAGATGCTTACTCCTTGGAAGAAAAGTTATGACCAACCTAGACAGCATATTAAAAAGCAAAGACATTACTTTGTCAACAAAGGTCCATCTAGTCAAGGCTATGGTTTGTCCAATGGTCATGTATGGATGTGAGAGTTGGACTATAAAGAAAGCTGAGCACCGAAATTGATGCTTTTAAACTGTGGTGTTGGAGAAGACTCTTGAGAGTCCCTTGGACTGCAAGGAGATCCAAACAGTCCATCCTAAAGGAGATCAGTCCTGGGTGTTCATTAGATGGACTGATATTGAAGCTGAAACTCCAATACATTGGCCACCTGATGTGAAGAGCTGACTCATTTGAAAAGACCCTGATGCTGGGAGGGATTTGGGGCAGGAGGAGAAGGGGATGACAGAGGATGAGATGATTGGATGGCATCACCGACTCAGTGGAATGGGTTTGGGTAGACTCCGGCAGTTGGTGATGGATAGGGAGGCCTGGCGTGCTGCGATTCATGGGTTCGCAAAGAGTTGGAGACGACTGAGCAACTGAACTGAACTGAACTGAAGTGTGATTCTGGATATATTCTGAAGATAAATCTGACACCAAATATAAATGGAGTGTGAATAACAAAGGGCATTCAAAGATGACCTCAAGGATTGTGGCCCGAACAACTGGAAAGATGGGGTTACCTTTTAACAGAGAGTTGGTCTATTGTAAGACCGAATGTTCTGGGGAAAAGATGTGGACCTGGGTTTTTGTCATGCTAACCTCAAGATACCGGGTAAACATCTTACCTGAGATACTGATTAGTCTGGTGACTGGATATCCACCATTATCTGGAGTCCAAGAAGAAGTTGGGGCTTGAGGTATATAAATAGATACAGTGTCATTGCTATAAAAATTATATCAAAAAGCCTTAAGGTTTAATGAAATCTCCATGGGAGTTAGTGTGGGCTCAGTGGATACTAGCTCTTAGTTGATACATGAATGAATGTGTACAAAAGAGGTGAGATTGGAAGAAGCCTAGTTTGTCTGACTTCCAAGACAGCATGTTTGTTATTCTTTATGTATTTCCAGATTTTTAGTTGGTGTCAAGAAAGAGTTTCTGGTTATTCTAAGGAGCAATAATAACAAAAAGAATTCATGTAAAAGGTACTGGGGTACTTACAGAATTTTTTGAAGGAACTAGAGAACCAAGCTCAAATGCTACCTAAGCAGAAATGGAGCTTAAAATTTCAGTAATTTAAAAGAAAAAGGTCATCAGTATATCAGTCTTAGCACCAGAGAAAGAATGGTGATGTTACTAATAATATTTGATGTTAAGGAAAAGGGGATCCTTTTTAGTCAATGTCTGCAACGTGACAGAGCATTAGCTCATTTAATCTTCATACCATTTTTATGAAATGCATATTACTGTCCTTACTCTGTAGATGAAGAAACTGAGAGTCAGGGGAATTTATTAGTCCTGGTAGGTCACACAAATGGCGGGTACCAGAGTCTGGATTCTGATCCAGATTTGTCTCATTCCCAAGTCCACACTTCTCCCATTTTACCAGACGGCCTTTCTAAAGTGGTTAAGAGTTGGGGCTTGAAATATCTAAATATATACCTTATTCCTTCAGAAGAAGGCTTGCTTTCTTTTCAGTACACTGTGAGTTCAGCGGGGCTGATGGCTTTTTCCTGTTTAGAAAGGAAAACTAGAGCTAAATGACCTGACCCAACTCAACTCCTTCTAAAGGCAGACCCAAGATTTGGCTTCCAGTTCGCAGAATGAGAGTCCAATCTCTCTCCCCCCAACTGTGAACTAAACTTTGCAAATCTAATTATTGTCCTAATAAATACATCTCTACTCTTTTGCAGAGGTTTCTTACAAGTTATTGATTGCCTTCAATACCAGTATAAATGAATGAACTAAACACTTATGTTTATTAATTGTAAAGCTGAATATTTTGGACAGTCTAGCGGCTCCTCTTTATGCATTTCTATGTGACTTCGGTCCTATTTGTGATAGCATTTTCCCCTCATGCTACATAAGTGCTTTGGATTCTAATATTTTTCACTTTTCACTTGATTTTTAATTTGTCCTTAATTGCTTCCCCCCCTCCCCGTTAATCACTCTTATTTAGAATAAAGAAACCCCTCTTTTTCCCCAGGTTCTCTCATCTGATGTGGACAATCAGTCTCTATTGTTAACACAATATTTCTCTGCCTGCTTTGTCATTTATTTTTGTATTGGATTGTCTTTTACTTTATTTCTTTGGTCCCTTTTCTTTTGAATCTTTAAAAAGTTTATTTCACCCTACTGAATCATTTCAGTTCAGTGGAATGAGATTGTGCCAGCTTTTTCTCCTTCAAAGTGTTATGTTTATCATGAGATTAACATCTTTATTTTTTGCCTCTGAAGTCTCCTGAACATTTTCTCTCAGTCATTTTTATTTTCTTTCTTGTGTTCGTAGTTCTGTGTTGTTAAAGTTTTTGATGGCCTGTTCTCTACCTATCTTTTAGTTTGTCCTGTTTTCCTACTCCAGCTTGTTAGATGGTTTTATTCTTCAATTTTTTACATGACGATATCAGAAGTTGTTGCTACCAGATACAGTCGAAAAATTATAAGTCCTCTGCTCTGTTCCGCTCTCTGCACATGTTTATTAGTAAATAGATAGTATTGGAAGAGGTTCCATTCTTACACTAGGCTTGTCCAGAGTTTCATTTATTAAAAAAGTGCTTCCATCAAAAAGAAACTATATCTCAAAATAGGACTCAGTTTTATGAAAACTTACTGTGGTTTTGGCAATCTGCAACGGATTTTTTTTTTTTTTTTGAGTTTTTACTTCGCATGGAGTTAAACTTTTGATAAATATTTTAAAAATTAAAAAGGATTAAAAAGGATAACAACTGCAAACAAAAGTCATTTTGTGGCAGGCTTTTAACTTGAGGGAATAGAGCTGATAAAATTGGGCCACCAGTCGTTGAGCTTTGAAGTTAAGCAGATTTGAGTTTGAATCCTGGTTTCAACTTTTCCAAGGTTTTGGCCTTTGGACAAATTATATTTCTCATCTCCAATTTCTCTTTTTTCTTAAAACTGGGGTAATTGTATCAGGTCTGTGAATAGTTGGAAGGCTAAATGTTATATCACAGATGAACATTTTAATTCAGCGGCTAACATATTAGAAGGTGCTCCATAATGTATAGCCCTTGTTGTTATTATTTTATATAAGATCTTAACATTTCTAGTCTTTTGTAAATTTGAGATCATTTCCAAAAGTAGCCATGACTACTTTTATCCCACCTCTTCAATTTGAGAACATTTGTCTTCTTCTTATAAAGTATTCATTATTTTATAATTAAAATTTGAATACATACTTGTCTTAATAGGAAAAAAAAATACGTAACAACCTAGAGACGATTTGACAGCTGTAAGTAAAAAGTTGATTTTGTCTTAAGGGAAAAAGCTTAAAAATGGTTAACTGTTTCTGAATTATATCATCACAGAGTAGTGAAAATCATTATTAAGGAAAGTCTGAATAAACCCTTTATTAAGGCACATTAAGAACTGGTATAAGAAACCTAATGAAACAGGAGTTTACATAACCTCATGGAGTTGTTAATGCTAAAGATAAGACTCATTTCCTCAGTCCTTATGAAGCCCTCTGCAGATGGCTCCCTCAATAATTTTAGTTACAATTAGGAGTTAAGAGCACGACCCAAAAAAGAATCCCATTCTCATAAGTCAGTGTTTTATGAAAAGAGAACAAAATTCTGATTGTGAAAGTATTGTCTTTGCAGTCAACTTCATCTACATTCAAAACATTTGTCACTCATCCTGATATTCTTGAATGTTGTCCTTCTCCTGGTTGAATAGTACACTGTACTTGGTATACACCTCACCTCAACTTCAACAAGTCAAAACATCTCCATCCCTTCTAACCACTCACCTAAAGTATTCCCCTAAGTGTATCTTATCATCTATGTCAGTGGTCCCGGTATCTTACTAAGTCCTTTAAGTCATCCTTATTCTGCCTTTCAATGTCTCTATGACCTTATTTTCTAACCCTTTTGATTTCTCCTTTTATATCCTTGACTGACGATCTTATGTGTGCACATTGATATTCTGCTTACTTTAGTACCAGTAAAATCTCTGGGAAGTGCTTTCAGATAAAGCACTTCACAAACAAATCTATTAACATGTATAAAAATTAGTGCTGTTTGTTATCAGCATAGAGTGGCCTAAAGTCAGCAGGGGCTCAGAAACACAACATGATCCCCACTTAATTTCACTATGAGGGATTCATTAAATACTTCTCTTAAAGATGAAATATTTCGAAATCCTGCAAACACCTACCTGTAGACTTTCTTTGTCGCTTCCTTAGTCTAGCTCTATGGTTCTAAAAACTTTGTCCGTTAAAAAATGTAATCTCTAGGGTGGTATGCATAACTGTCACATGAGGTGAATCTTCACCATGCTGTTGGTTATGAGAGATTTGAATGATTTCATGATGAATTTTGCCCATCTCTGATTTTTACTTTACATGCTGCTTTCATATCTAAACACTGCTTAATTTGGGACTACACGGTCCCCTTTCTTGCCTAGTTAGGGAGTCATTTACTAACTACAGAACGGGCTCAGTGGTAAAGAATCTAGCTGCCAATGCAGGAGACACAAGTTCAGTCCCTGGGTTGGGAAGATCCCCTGGAGAAAGGAATGACAACCCACTCCAGTATTCTTGCCTGGAGAATCCCATGGACAGAGGAGCTAGGCAGGCTATAGTTCATGGGTTCACAAAGCAGTTGGACAAGACTTAGCAACTAAACAACAACAGCAACTACAGAATAAATTTCAAGTTCTTTAATCCCTTACTCAATTCTGCAATCACATCTATTATCATTCCACAGAACCTCAGAAGTATCACATCAGGGATGTTCATTTTTCCCTGTAGACTGCTTCCATGTTGGAAATTTGCCCCAATCCCCTATGTCTGCTATAATGTCCCTCCGTTTCCACCTAGAGCATCCTTATCTGTATGGTACCCATTAAGTTGATCACCCACAGCTAGAAATAAGACCTCCTTCCTCTGGACCACACCCCCTGGTTTCTAGCACACTCTCATCACTTATCTCCACCATGCAAACTTTGGGAAAATGAACAATGCAGAAAACAAAAGGAAAACATGACTCATTATCTTACCTCCAGGGACACTAACTGTTAACATTCAATAGGATAGGTTTAAGGTTTTTTTTCCCCCTCTCTTATGTATCACCATCCTTCTCATAATTAAAAGCAGAAGTAGAAATGCTATCATTACTTTATTATGTGTCAGATATAATTTTGTAATTTTAAAACTATTGTATTCACAACCGCTATAGGAGTATATTATGTTTATCCTTATTTGACACAAAATAAACCCAAAGCTTAGATATGTTAGGCCAGTTTCCCAAGGTCACAAAGCTAGAAAGAGGTAGACAGTGAGTATGAGTCC
This sequence comes from Bos indicus, assembly GCF_029378745.1. Lineage (NCBI taxonomy): Eukaryota > Metazoa > Chordata > Mammalia > Artiodactyla > Bovidae > Bos > Bos indicus. The sequence continues at coordinate 78,638,194 of NC_091766.1, forward strand.
AGGTTTGCTTCTCTTCAGTTTTCAGTGTTAACTACAACCCAGTGCTGCCTCTTTGTACATAGATACTGCTGTATATAATCACAACAAATTAGTTTTTCATATATATATATATTAAAACTTTTAAACAAAACGGAAAAACGAAATTTCTAAGACTAAAACTCTCCCTTAAGGAGACGGTGGTGAATCATGATCTTACAAGGGGAGACATACTCATAGGAATAACTATGGGTTCACACCTTGATGGATGGTGCTTACCACACGCCAGGTAGTGTTCTAAGTGTTATAGACTTGTTTCACCCTCAAAATAACTCCATGGGATAAATACTGTAATTGTCATTATTTTATAGATGTGCAAACTGAGGAGCACATGAGTTAAATGATCAATCTAAGGCTATTGGGATGCCTCAGCTTATAAGAGTGGAGAAGGAAATGGCAACCCATGCCAGTATTCTTGCCTGGAGAATCCCATGGACAGAGGAACCTGGCAGGCTACAGTCCATGGGGTCACCAAGAGTCAGACACGACTGAGTGACTAACACACACACAGCCTATAAGACAGCACTATACTATATATATATATTATACTGCATGTTATTATTATGTAGTTATAACTAATGCTATATACATAAGGAGAAGGCAATGGCACCCCACTCTAGTACTCTTGGCTGGAAAATCCCATGGACAGAGGAGCCTGGTGGGCTGCAGTCCATGGGGTCGCTGAGAGTTGGACGCGACTGAGCAACTTCACTTTCAGTTTTCACTTTCATGCATTGGAGAAGGAAATGGCAACCCACTCCAGTGTTCTTGCCTGGAGAATCCCAGGGACGGGGGGAACCTGGTGCGCTGCTGTCTACGGGGTCGCACAGAGTTATACATGACTGAAGCAACTTAGCAGCAGCAGCATATACATATATGCGCGTGTATAAACATAAGTGTTTGTGTGTGTGCATGCGTGCGAGCTCAGTTGCTATGTCATGTCTGACCTTGTGACCCAGTGGATGGTAACCCACCAGCCTCCTCTGTCATGGGATTCTTTAGGCAAGAATACTGGAGTGGGTTGCTGTGCCCTCTTCCAGGTGATCTTCCCAGCCCAGGGATCAAACCTGTGTCTGCTGCATTGCAGGCAGATTCTTTACTCCTGAACCACCAGGGAAGCTCATACACACACACACACACACACACACACACACACACACACACGCACTTCTGGCTTCTAACCTTGTGTTGTTATTCATTTTTCTTATTATAACCACAGTGTTCTTACCTTGACCATAATATGACATTAAATATGTAATCAGCAGCTCAAAAACAGGGTATGATTCTTGAACCAGTTCTGTTTATAGAAGCAAGGCACTAACTTTAATTAACTTTAACTAGGACTGCTTACAGCTCCATGTGAAAAGAGACACAAAAAGGCCCATTAACTCTGAACATCATTTCTGTGTTTTTGCTTCTGTATGCCCTCAAGATAGTACTTTTTCCCTGCTGTTCTTTGATTTTTGCCTCTTTTTTTTCCATTTTTAAAAATGTATTAGCAAAGGATCTGAGTCTAAAATTAGTCATGCATCCACTGTAGCCTTTTAGTTGATCTAAACATATTATTTCTAGAGAAACAGTAGAAATTTTTGAGGAAAATTCTATTTTAAATGTTGAAAAACCCTGTTTTTAGGAATCCCTTCATCCAATTTATGGGTCATTATTTGATCTCGATTTTTTCCTGAGAATGTGTGAGTCCGTGTGTTTTAAAAATCCTTTTTTAACAATTCTCACTCTAAAGCAGTTGTCTTAAACACGGTAACAGCAGGATCTCACTCTCCCTGTAATACACGCTCGCCTGCCTAGGGTCTGGAAGAATAAAAATGGCGAACTTTCAAATATTTAACGTGCAGTTGTAAAAACCTGGTACGTGATTCCACAGGCAAACATTTTATGAAAACTAGCATTTAAAATGACTTTCTGCTATTTTCGTGACTCTAGACTTTGCAGGAATGCTTCAATGACAGCTGAAGCGAAGCATTTAGCGGTTACCGTCCTTTTTGTATTCTGTGCCAGGCACAAGGGCTCTTTTCCTCTTGAAAGTTTTATCATGTACAAGGCTATTAACATTATGAGGATAGGCTGAAACATGAATAAATCCTGAGACTTACTGATGATGTCATTACATCGGTCAATAAAATACATAGAGGGAAAGGCTTCCCACGCTACCAGGCTCTGCTAACTAAATCAGGATACACGAGCAATTAACTCTTTAATTAAGATGAATGGGTGACATTAGCCCTCCTTAAACTCTGCTCGTCAGCATTTACAAATAGAAAAAGACGGATGCCTCCTTCCTAAGAAATGTAGGTTTTATTTTTCCTTCATTGACACAGTCTTATTCTTCCTACTTTGTAAAGAAAGTCACCTAACTATAGGAGTGGTCAGGAAGATTTTAACAGGTTCATCAGTCATATCTCTTACTGCTTAAGGACCCCATATTGGAATTTATTAGGTTTTTTATAAAGTTAACTTTATCCCCATTATTTTTGAACACAATCGCTTTGCTGTTTTCCCCACTGCCCATGAGGAACATGCATGTCAGAATCTCCACAGTACATGCAGTGCAGCATGGACACATTACCCATCCATTTGTTCTTCCAGTAGTTCGTCACTGCTACCTGCTACTTTGCCAACGGTGTGACTCAAAAATGCAAGCCTAGAAATTTGTGTTCCAGTTCTGCTGTGTCTCTAGTTAACCTTAGGACCCTAGGCAAGTATATCTCTGAAACTCTATCTTCCTCATCTGTAAAATTTGGTTACTAGAGCACTTAATCCTATAATTCTCTTTCAATAATATTTAACACAATAAAAAGGAAGACAAAGATATGACTAATTCTAGGAACAGTGTCTAGCCAGTACTGTCCAATAGAAATATAAGGTGATCCATATATGCAATTTAAAATTCTCTAAAGGCCACTTTATAAGAGAAACAGTGGTATTAATGTTGCTATTTTGTGGTGGTTGTTGTTCAGTCACTAAGTTGTATCTGACTCTTAGTAACCTTATAAGACTGCAGCCTGCCACGCTTCCATGACCTCCACAATCTCCCAGAGTTTGCTTATGATGCTATCCAACCATGTGCTATTTTATTTAACCCAATATATACAAAGTATTAGCATGTGATCATATATGTACACACATATGTAGTACATATTTAAACAGGCATATATACACACACACACACATATTTATACAAATATGATTATATGATCTATTTCATATATGACCTGTTTAAGTTCTGTGCTAAGTTACTAAGTCGTATCTGACTCTTTGCGACTCCATGGGTTGTAACTTACCATGCTCCTCTGTCCATGTGATTTCCCAGGAAAGAATACTGGAGTGGGTTGCCATTTTACACACCACTGTTTATATTAAATTTTATACTGTCTTTCAGATCTTAGGACATACTTAAATTCAGAATAGTTCAAAAGTCACATGTTGCCTAGTGGTTACAATGCTGGACAATACAATTCCAATGTTAAAAATATAAGAACAGATACAACTATATCTTTTAACTATTTGCCAATTTAAACTAAACTTTATAAATAAAAATGTGTGTAAGTCTCCAAAAATAAGCACAAAACTTTATTGTCCATAGGCAATAGAATTTCTCTGAATAAATATGATGTCTTATAAAGGGAGTATTCACTAATAAGTGAATATATTACCATGATGTGGCATAAAATGAGAAGACCCAAGTGCAGAAAGGGATAATGTCACATTAATTTGCCTGTTGTTAATGATAAGTGGTGTCCACTCTTTGTTTATGGACTTTCCTTGTGGCTCAGCTGGTAAAAAATCCACCTGCAATGCGAGAGACCTGAGTTCAATCCCTGGGTTGGGAAGATCCCCTGGAGAAGAGAAAGGCTACCCACTCCAGTATTCTGGCCTGGAGGATTCCTTGGACCTTTGGGGTCACAAAGAGTCGGACACGACTGAGCGACTTTCACTTCACTTCACTCTTTTTTTATAAGATCTTCAGCTACGTAGTTAGTAATACTAACAGTCTACTGAATCAGATATACCAATCAATAGAAAGATACTACCTATACTGTATAGATATGCACCATTTAAATTAAATCTTTTATTTTGCTATTTAATTTCTTATTCATTTCCGTTTTAAGTGGAAATATTTGAGTTTCAGCAATAATGTCATGTCTGTTTATATATAGCATATTTTGCTTTATCTAATCCTATTTGTTTCTAGTTAAATTGGACTTGATAAATACAGAGTTAAAAATAAATTGTGAACTGTAGAAAAATATTTTGTTTCAAGATCAAAGATTTTGATTTTAAAGCTTCTTTGTATCCCACATTATCTGGATTTTTTTTTTTCAGTTTGAGATATTTCTTCGAATAGATGGTAACAACAATTAAAATGTTAATTCTATTTACCTTTACTAAATGCTAAGGATGATGATCGGAGAAGGCAATGGCACCCCACTCCAGTACTCTTGCCTGGAAAATCCCATGGGCGGAGGAGCCTGGTAGGCTGCAGTCCATGGGGTCGCTAAGAGTTGGACACGACTGGGCAACTTCACTTTCACTTTTCACTTTCATGCATTGGAGAAGGAAATGGCAACCCACTCCAGTGTTCTTGCCTGGAGAATCCCAGGGATGGGGGAGCCTGGTAGGCTGCCGTCTATGGGGTTGCACAGAGTCAGACACGACTGAAGAGACTTAGCAGCAGCAGCAGGGATGATGATAACAGTATTATAAATTTTAAATAATAGAATCTAACTTGGATCTGTATATATTAAAAAACTAACTGAAAAGCAACCTCTCTGATTCTATCTCTGAGAAACCTTTCCCCTTTATAAACACTAAGGAACTTTATAGACTTCTTTATTTTCTGTATGAATGAATGCATATTGATGACTTAAATTACCTGGAATAAGAGCTAGAACACAGAAAACATTTACTGAGTATTTCTTGAAGAAATTATGTAAATAATGATTGGTTTATAAATAAGTCAGATATTCAGGATCTTTTTAAAGTGAATAAAATTTATATTTTTTAAAAATCTTTCTCTTTGAAGGACCCTTTACCAAGTGAAAAATATAAATATTAAAAGATAGTCAAACATAGTTCCTCACCTTATGAGAATTCACCATTCAGTGGATGAAACAGATGCTCAGGTAATCCAAAAACCACATTATAAAATGCTCTGTAGAAGATTTGGAACAGCAAGGGAGATTAAGTCCTCTAAGAAAGAGTAAAAACACAGGAAAGGCAGCATTCTAGGTGAATTTAAAAGAAGTTGAACCTTCCCAGGTATTAATATCACAAACCACAGGGATACAGAAATGAAAAAGCACGTAAGAACTCTTTTTTGAGAAGCCTGTGAGCTCAAGAATTAGCACTTAGTGGAAAGTAGCAGAATCTAAGACCGGAAAGATAACATACGTTTGTCTCATATAGGATGTGGCCTTTGACTTGTAAGCAATGGGAAATGATTAGAGATTTTCAACTAAGGAAGTTAAAATCAGATCTAAGTTTTAAAACAGTAATCATAGCATCACAATGGTAGATGATTTGAGAAAGCAGGGCTCTAATTGTAGGCCATTGCAATAGTAGAGGGTGCGTATAGCAAGGGTCCAGGCAAGACTGGAAGGGTAGTTGTGAGGGAGAAAAACGTTTCAACCTCATTTCTAAGACAGGTTCCACAGGGCTTGTTAAAGGTAGCTGATGAAAGGGAGACATCCAGTGTAGCAGGAGAAGCTCTAGCCAGGTCAGTGGTGGTATTATTAAATATTAAAACTGCTCTGGACGTAATCATTTTTGTTGGACTCAAAGACACTTTCAGGATTTAGTAATATTCCCTGTCAGTGATTTGAGCAGTAGTTTATTGTAATGCTGTGGAAAATACACTGAACAGGGAGTATGAAAATTTATTTATTTTTTTAAATTTCTTTTTTATTTTAAATTTATTTTTTTAATTGAAAAATAATTGCTTTACAGAATTTTGTTGGTTTCTGAAAACATCAACATGAATCAGCCATAGATATATATGTGTCCTCTCTTTCTTGAACCTCCCAGGGAGTAAGAAAAATGATTTAATTTGCATTGCTTCTGCAAATGATGCATGAGATTATTGGCTCTGAGAAGATCAAAGATGGGGTTATGATAAAGATGGGGTAAGGATCAAGCCTGTGAACTATCTTTGGTTATGGAGAAGTCACTTAACAGTTGTCACTTAACTGATTCTTCCTTATAGTCTAGGATTTGCAGGAAAATTAGTAAGTAACACATATGTATTTTAAAAATCATTCACAGCAAGTATTCTGCAGGGTGGGGGAAGACCTTGAAATCATCCCACATATTCCAGAGGATAGAAAAGTTAGTGAGGATTTTGATGAGATCAGGGAACATTAAGCTATATGTACTTTTTCTCATATCCCTCCTTTCAAAAAATAAAAGTTTGGAAATACCACTTGACTGTTTAAAACTATCCTTTTTCAAATATTCCCCCTCAAAGGGTGATTGAATGGTCAGATTAAGCAACTTCACAAATTAGCAAATCTCTCTTTGTTGTAGTATAGAAATAAGTCATCATTGTGTTCCTAATGATGTATCATATTACACTTTGGGTTGTAAATAATCGGTTATTGGCCACATGATCCTTTCATGTTGTGGAAATACAGGCCAGTGGCTCTCAGAGTCATTTGCCTTCCAGAAGACTTGTAGCAACTTGGGGTTATCATGACTGGGGATTCTTGCTGGCATCTAATAGGTAGAGACCAGGGATGCTACAGAAATGTTAGAATTCATAGGACAGACCCTCCCACCACTACCCAAAAATGATCTGGTCTAAAATGTCAGCAGTGAGGAGGCTGAGAAGTTCTGATATACACCGTGTATGACACTTCTGAGTTTCCAAGTGGCACTGTCATAAGTTACAGAGTTGTTTAATATTTTAAACTAAAACATCATCGAGTGGGGCGATTCATGAACGAAGCACTCTGTGACCTTCACATGGAAGATGGGAAAGAAAGTCTATGTTATCTCATTTTCTCGCTCAGTAAGCTTATGTTTCCCTGCTTGAAGGACTAATTTTCTTTGAAGTCCTTCATGGGCCACTTAGCATTCTCCTTGGGAAGTCACTTTTTTAAAGAATTGGAGGTATAATTGTAATTCCAGGGAAAATGGGCCGCATAGGTCGGCACAGTATTCCACTGGAGAGTCATCCTCTCATGCGTGGTCTGTTTATATCCCTGTCTGCTCAGGAAAGCGAACTTACCTTTAGAGCTAGGGTTTCGAGTTTAATGTTTAAGGCAGGGTATTCAGCACCAAGTCCGGGTTCCTTCACAACAGTTCAAAACTAGTTGCTGCCTCAAACTCCCCAGGGAGCTCTAAGCTGCCCCAAGTGCCCTGGGTGATTGGCTCGGTCCGCTCTCACTGAGGCACTCAGTACCACAACAAAAGGGTGAACTTGTAGCAGAGCAGGGCACCCCAGGACACTGCCTCTAGGTGTGCGACCAGGGCGGCAATAATCCCCAGTGCTTTGGCTCCAAGCCACACCTGCTGTTACATAGTCATGATTCCAGGTAGATAAATGGGTGAAGTGGGCCAGGTGTTAGATGCTCTGGGACTGATGACATGGAGCCTGACTGAAGAGTAAACACTCAGGAGTGGCGGGGACGGTGGGGCATGAAGAGCAGGTGTCGCTGTAAACACGAGCAGCCCCCACCAGATCCAGCAGATGGTCGCCATGTGGGAATGCAGGCCCGGAGTTGCCAGCTTTCTCAAGAGAAGCAGTGAAATCTAATGATTTTTAAACATTGGCAATTAATTCAAATGTAAAACACTATTCCACCCCCACTGCAGCCTATATAATCTCTTCTGGGGCTAACCCATGGGCCAGCAGTTCACACATTCAACTGAGGAGGGATGGGGAGAGCAAAGTCTTGAGTCTCAGTTCCAACATGGAATCGTTTCCCCGAGTCCAAGCCTACTCTCTCCAACACTGAAAAGGATTTCTCAGAAACACCACTGCAGATGAATTCAAACTGCGGCTGGTATTTGAGACAGCAGTGGGCCTGCCTCTTAAAGAGCTAGACAGTTGACACTTTGGGCTGTACCTTTTAAGGCACAGAGCTTGTATCTCCACATGACCAAAGAGAAGACAGACTCCATGTACTCACTTGTCAAATTTGGAAGGAAACATTCCCTATAGATGGTTTAAATATGAGCTTCATTTTATGCTCAGGTAGGTGTGAAATTCAGGGAACATATTTATGATTTGACCTGAGGAAATGCATCGTCAAAAACAGATGCTAAATACTCTTTTCCAAGTATATATTACTAATGAAAATATATCAGGAAACCCACTTAAAATGAATCCAGGTTCAGATGACAGAAAAATTAATTTAATTTTCAAGTTTAGAAGAATGAAACAGTTCCATACCTCTGCTCCCAGATAATTGATCCTCCAATGAGTTTCCCTGGTTTTCTTTATATCAATACCTCTGTCAATTATTTGAAAAATATTCAAATATTTGCTGTCCTCTCCCCAATTTAGGGTCCTTATCCCGAGGTAATAATTTGTATATAATAAGACTGAGGATAAATATTTCACTGAAAACACTGAATAAGCAACTCATTGAGTTTTCATTCTAGAGCTAAACTGTAGAAGTCACTGTTATGAAAATAGACAATGAAGGGTCTGGTAAACTCCCTGGAAGGCAGGAAACATGCATTCAAGTTAAAAATGAATAATTCTCTCTGTGTATGCATGCTAAGTCTCTTCAGTCATTTCTGACTCTTTGTGACCCCATGGACTGTAGCCTGCCAGGGTCCTCTGTCCATGGGATTCTCTAGGCAAGAATACTGGAGTGGATTGCCATGCCCTCCTTCAGAAGATCTTCCCGACCCAAGGATTGAACCTGTGTCTCTTAATGTCTCCTGCATTGGCAGACGTGTTCTTTACCATTAACACTGCTTGGGAAGCCCAATAACCAGGTATGAAAACCCTAAAAAGGTATAAAAAGGGTAATGTGTGTGTGCTAGTTGCTCAGTCATATCTGACTCTTTATGACCCCATGGACTGTAGCCCACCAGGCCTCTCTGTCCATAAGATTCTCCTGGCAAGAACACTGGAGTGGATTGCTGTTTCCTCTTCCAGAAGATCGTCCTGACCCAGGGATCAAACTCAAGTCTCCTGTGTTGCAGACAGATTCTTTACCGTCTGAGCCACCAGGGAAGCCCTACAAAGGGTAGAGAAGGGTCAAATGAGAAGGGTCAAATGGACAAGTTCCACACAGTTCATGGCAACCATCACATCACTCCTGGAAGGTTCTTTAGAAGAAATCCTCAGCTCTTCCCCATTCCAGCAGAGGAAATTTAAGTCTAGAAAGGGGATACCCTAGAAACTCCCAAAGTCGCAGAGCTCATTTTCTGGTGACTGTTATTTTTCCCTCTGCTGCCATTCCTGCTGTCATATTTCTTGTGGCCATTTCGTAGGGTTGGGGTAATAAAATGTGAGAAGAAACCTGTGAATCAATGTGTATGTGTGTGTGTATGCTCATGCACATGCACATACGATTTGTTGGAACTCTGTTGATATGTTCAAGGAGGAGGAAATCACACCCAAGAAGTGGAAGAGATTGTAGTATTCTACTAATTCTCGACTGTTTCTCATGCCGAATAAGTCAAAAGCTGTTAATATCTCACAATAACCCATATTGGTTCTGAAGGACTGAAGGTTTTCAAGAGGAAGGAAGCAGCATTTACTGAGTGCCTATTATGTGCTTTCTCTCTCTTTTTACTATTTACTGTTATTCACTTGGTGGCACCAAGCCTTTGTGGCAGCATGCAGGATCTTCAGTTGTGGCATGTAAGGTCTTAGTTGCAACATGTGTGATCTAGTTCCCCAACCAAAGATTGAACCCGGGCCCCTGCAATGAGAGCACAGAGTCAGCCACTGGAGCACCAGGGAAGTCGCTGTGTATTTTCTCTTCACATAGATTATTTCATTGTAATCCCACAGAAGTTTGAGAAGGGAACTTCTCAGAGAAGTGAAGTTGCTCTCATAAGTCTATCATTACTGGCCAAGCAGGCAGTCAGGTGTAGTGGATAGAGCACCCCTCCCTAGCCCACTGCTTGTAATGTGAACCCCAGGCTCCAACACCCCCCAAGGTGGAAACCTTTGATCTACTTAATTCAGTCTCTAAGTGTGAGTTCTCTCATCAGCAAAATAGGAAAAAGCATTGCTCTCACATCATTTGTAAAACTCATTGTTGTAACTCTCAAGGTTGTTTGAAAGATTCAGTGAAAAAATTCATGAAAAACACTTGGCTCCTGTTGGGCTCATAGAAAATGTTCAGGAAATATTAGCTATTACTGTTATTACCTTTACTCCTGGAATTTCAAGGTGCATTTGTTTCTCACTGTAGCACACATTTTCTCTACATCTCTAATCGTAGTTTATCATCATCTTGCATGTTATGTGGTAAAATTCTGTAATGAAGATTTCCATTTTTCAAGGATCACCAGGCATTTTAGCAATAGTTTATCTTCATAATGGGTTTCTAATGAAGAAAGTGTTAACATCACTCAGTTGAAAATTAGGCTGTATGATTGAACCCAGAATACCTGAATCCCACCTACCCTTTTATTAATCATGGACACTTTGACCACTTTCCTAATGCAGTGCATGCAGATTAAGTATTTTGTTTATTGATTGGCCAAATATATGCAGGACCAATGTATGCTACTTCATCCTTCGCTCTTCTGAGGGAGGCTGTTACCATGGTAACAAAAGCATCCTTTGACTCCTATTTCTACACAGAGTTATAGAAATGCTTCTTAAAAATACTTACAACAATATTTAATGTTGAATCTAAAGTAATTTTTCTCATTGTTTGGGGAGCAAAATTGATTTTATCTGGGCAAAGTTTGTTTGGCAGCCCGAATGTACTGTTTATAGTAATGTGTTCCACCAAATTTCTTTAAAAGCCAGTTAAATGTATTTTGTCTTAACTTCTAATCTAATTTCATCATTTGGAAGTGCCTCTTGCTGCAGCGTGCCTATTTTGATTTGGAAATAGTGCACATTCCATCTTTGCTATGTCAGGGTAAGGTGGAGGGGAACAGAATGAATCATTTGATTTCCTATATCAGAGAACAGTGTGTGTGAGGAGGGAGGGAGAGCACGTGCGTGGGGATGTTCAGGAGTCTGTGGCTTATTCTAAAACCGAGAGTTTTCAGGTGGCAGCTGGTGCCTGGTTGTTGATTCCAGTGGTTCAAAAACCTTTCTTTCCCAAGAGGCATCTGTTTTATTTTTTTTTTCCAGATTAAAAATAACTTTTGTTGTTTTCATTACAAGGATAATGCATGATCATTTCAGAAGAATCAGAAAATGTAGATAAATGAAAGATTTCCAGATCCCCACATTCGAGAAATAAACCACTGCTACTCTCTGGGTATATTGTTCTGGAGTTTTATGTGTTTATATATATATATATATATATATATATATATATTTCACAAAACATGACCAAGACGACCTATGTATTATCCAGGGATTGAACCTGCTTGCTTTTTTTTTTTTTCAATTTAACCATGTGCTAGTGCTGCTGATGTGTTGAAAGATCGTTTCTAAAGCATTGTGTTTAAGGCTCTAAAGATATTTGAAGATATTGGTAAATTAATACACATTTGTTGGCTATTTTGGTGACTATCTAGATTTTTCCTTAATTTAAGCAGACTTGTAATGAATTTCTCAATATGTTAACCTTTGTATACACTTTCTATATACATTTAAATGAGAAAAAATAAAAGTAGATTTGTATGCCTTGAAGGGATGTGAGGGTGAGGCTGATATGGCTCTTCAATGTATCTCTACTTTCCCTTAATGGGAGGACATCCAGATGCCCTTAAGACTGTCTATATCTAAGAGTCATAGCAATGAACTTGACATTAGTTCATCCTCTGTGACCTTGAGCCATTCAAATGCTGGACTCTAACTTCAGTTTCCTAGGATCTTGGGAGGGATTTTAGTTTCTTTCTATTATTTATTCCACAAACATGTGCGTATGTGCATGCTAAGTTGCTTCAGTCATGTCCGACTGTTCACAACCCTGTGGACTGTAGACTGCCAAGCTTCTCTCTCCATGGGATTCTCCAGACAAGAACACTGAAGTGAGTTGTCAAGCCCTCCTATAGGGGATCTTCCTCGTGCAGGGATAGAACCTGCATTTCTTACATCTCCTGCCTTGATGGTGGGTTTTTTAACCATGCGTGTGACACCTGGGAAGCCCTCCACAAACATATATTAAGAATTGTATCCTAGGACTCTGCTGTCCTCTGTGAATTACATCACCTACTCATACCTCATCATCTACTCATACCCAACCAGGTACACAGCTTTTATGTTACTAGATGTTGTAAAACAGCACAGGCTTTCACTTGTCAAGGTCTGAATCCCAAGTCTCCTACTTAGGAGCTAATTAATATTTCTGATAGTCAGTTTTCTCATGATTTAAAGTGGTAAAAATAAACCTTATTTCAAGTGTTCCCCCACCTTCAGAATCCATTGACTTAATTGTGGAAAGGGATAGGTGTATGTATGGCCCCTGTAAGGTGATCTCAATAGTGGTGCAAATACCAATGGAAAATCATGAAAAGAGGGGTGCTCAAGTGCTCAGATGGAAAATATATAGGACCCTAGGGGAACACAATATGTGCATGTGTAGTCACCAAAGTCTTCCTGCTAGAAGTGATATCTCAATGAAAACTGAGAGAGAGGCAACATTATAGCTGTGGAAATATAGGGGAAGGGGGAGAGAAGAAGGAAAAATTACCCCTTAAGAAGAAGGAAAATTAATATCAATACCAATATCAATACCAATTAATATCAATACAGTGAGAGTGAGCAAGCTCTATTAAGGAAACTGAAAGAAGTTTCCTAGGACTGAAGTTAAAAGAAAGGGAAATGTGTAAAAGGATACTTCCAACAGAGTCTCATTCCATCCTTTGGTCAGACTAGGCTGTCGACCTCATCATTGGTACCCTTTATTTCCTCTCTAGCCTGAGTATCTGAAGTGACTATTTCCTCAACAACCTCCTGGACCTTTAACCTCTTGTATGTTACCTAGCAGTAATGTTAATAAACATTTTTTGGGGGCGGGGAGGGGTCTGACTACTTGCCATTGGCTAATCCTTTTTTGACTTTTCTAGTATCTATTGCTTATTCTTTACTATAGCTGTCAATCTCAAGGATACCTTTGGTGTAAATTTGGAGCCCAATTGTTAAATATCCAAACTCTGTGCATATAAAATGAAAGGACTAAAAAGAGAGAGAGGCATATCTGGGAAGAGTTAAGTTGAATGTCACTATGATATTCCTGTGTATAACTATGAAAGGAATATGCATGATTTAGTTTTCTTTTATGCAATGCCTATTGTGCGTTAATTCTGCAAGCATACAATAGCAAGTCCTTGAAAACAGCAGCTGTAAGTATATATATCAAAACCTAAATGACATAATGAAATCTTACACAGGAGGTGAGAGTTATATTGAAAGAACTAGACCCCCAAAAACAGAGAAGAAAAAAGAAACTTGTATAAAAACATGGTATAAAACTTTAATCAACATCAGAGTTAATCACCTCATTTGGTAACTGACAGTTCAATGAAGTTTCTATTTTAAAATCATGGGCAAAGCAGACTGCCAAGTTTTATTTGTCATCCGATATAAGTTGAGCTATAGTCCGAGATGGTAGAAAACCTTTCTAGTTGGGTTTTACCTCTTTAATCTCAAATGAAAACTGGCACTCCATCTGGATAATGTCCAACGTGACACATTTTGGGAGCCATCAACTACCTAGCCTTACAAATCAGGAACACTGATTAAATAATCAAGATTTCTGAAAAGCCTTGAGGGAGCTATACGTTTTTTGCATCGGTAATTGCCATTCTGTTTGTAGCACAAGATATTTTTGAGCTCTAGGTAAGAACTTGTGTTTGACATACTAGCATTGAGTATCTTATTTGTGGGTTAGCAGGAGTTTGACATTATTAGAAGTGATATTATAGAAAATATGGAAATTGTGGGATTTAAAAAATGTCTTTAATGAAATTTGTCATGAAGAAAATGAAACAAGGTTATATGTTTTTGAGGGGTAGAAGAAAGGTAGCATCAAGCACCCATTTAAATAGAAGCTGTTATTGTTCTTATGGATAATATATCATATACCAGTATCTGAATAATTATTACTCCTCTGTGCATAAATTAAAAGTCATCTCTCCTTTATGATAAACAGAAGTGTAAAGATAGAAAATTATGCCTATGACACATGGTCAAGTACACCTTTATGGTGATCTAAAATAACCACTGTTCAAATTAGCAAGACATTGATTTAGAATAATAACTGATTTCCCAGAATTGCATGCATGATAGAGCAGTTCTTTCATTAGAGATGTCAAAATTAGTCCAGCAAATATCAATGAACATCATTAATGTTATGTTCAGCTTTGGCCCTAGGCAAAATTGTCAATTTGGTGAAGTTATTCTTTGCCATTTCTCAACATCCCTTTGAAGGACTTTACTTATGCCAGATTCAATCATTTATTCATTCACCAATTTTTTATTGAGAGCCTACTACATGGCAGGCACAATTCTCTGTGCTCGAGATACAGCAATTAAAAAAAAAATCATCAAGCACTCTGTGTAGATGGAGTTTACAGTCTAGAAACCAGGGTGAAATCAGACTGAACTAATAAAGTAAATAATGAATAAGAAAATTCTGAATTAAAGTAAATGCAATGAGAATCATAAATCAGAATGTTAGAGAGAATCCAGGGCTCCTTTAAGTTGAGTAGTCAGGGAGGATCTCTCTAATGGTCTGAGACCTTTGAGCCAACCATGGGAAAATGTCAGGAACATCAGTGCAATGAGAAGGGTTCTGGCAAATGTGAACCCCAAGGCTATAAAGTAGAGATTGGGGTATATTTGGAGTTTGATGAACAGGGAGATCTGTATGGCTGGAGTATAATGAACAACAAGACCACGATGTAGGATCATTTTTAGCAAGAGAACCAGACAGAGGCTTCTGGCTCATGTAGGTTCTTGGAAGTCTTAATTGAAATTGTATTTTCAATCTGAAGGGAACGGACTGCAGAGTTTTAGTAGGTGCATCTGAAGGTTTTCTTCCTTCCCTCTTTCTTAGAACTTCTGTTCATTTGTCTTTGAGAATCTTCTACTATTATAGCTCTCCTAATAGTCTGTTTTCCTAAGATATTTTATGATCTCCACTAATAAAATGCACCTTTCAACTTCCTACTCTTTCAGATACCTGCCAGGTAATTTTGTAAACTAATCTGATAAACCAATATGAATTGGAGCATTCATAGTAAATGTGGCTTACAATGACACCTAAGACAGCATCTTTTCTTTAAAGAAATCTTTATTATCTAGACTTCAAGGAGTAAATACTTTGAAAATTATAGCTATTTACTAAGGGAAAAACATACAATTTAAGCAGCTGCTTTTTTTCCTCCTATCAAAGGGAATATTCTTGATTATATAAAACCTTCGGTTTATTGGGCTCTGCATCAGCAGTTGTCATCCTCAGTTTTCGTGATCATTACAATTTATTAAACATCTCTTATGTGGCATGCACCATATTAGATTCTTTATATTCGTGTTTTCATTGGATTCTCACTACCAATACTACAAATTCTCAACTTATACTTGAAAAAAGTGAGACTCAAAAACTTATCTGCCTTGTTTGATCTTGTGAACCTGGAATAAGAACAAGGTCTGGAAATATAAAATGCATTCAACAATGGTTTGCTGAATAAATGCATGGTTGTTTTTTTTTAAAAAGCATCTAAATAAACTAAAATTCATCCTGGAAGTTAATGGATAGAGGTGTGATTGTATTCAGCCCTTACTGACTGAAACCTACCCTCTTTGTAGCAGTGCCTTCCTCACTTGGTACATGATGGTTAGATTTTTCTGATCCACAGCTCAGATAAAAATGTATTCAAATACAAGAAGAAACACACAAATGAGGCAAAGTCTTCAGTCAGTCACAAGATTCTCTCCCCTCCCTTTTTCTGGTTCTGCCGAGCAATTTACTTTATCTCCTAGGGAATCAGGCAGATTAGATGACTGAAGTCTGATGATTCTGTTATTTTGACAAGACCAAAACTTGCCCAAAGGTGTCTTCCAGGAACACATACACACTCATGCGCACACACACGCACAAATATTATGTACACGTATGCTGCAAGTGGGAAAATGAAACGTGGGAGACAGGAGGATCTAGGCTTTTGCCTCCAGTCAGTGTCTATAACCAAGCAAGCTTGTTTTTGGGTGATGTTCAGTATCTTACCAGTTACAAAGAAAATACCCCTGTGGTGTCGAAAAATGTGATAAGAGTTATCTTCAAGGAATACAATTTTGTTCTTTGATTTTAGCGAGATCTACACATCTCTGTCAGAAGCTGAACAAGTGCCAGAGTCTTTAAAACAGAAACAAACAAGTGTGTGGCTCTGAGTCTTCCTTTTCAGAAATAGTACTAAACTCTTGGATAGACACTGTCCTGAAGAGATGATGCTTCTATTTGTATTATAAATCAGAATTAAAGGTTAATTTATAAGAGGTCTACTCCCTCAAAGAAATGTTCTTGCAAAGCATTCATTCCATGGGTTACTATGTAGGAAAAAAAAAAGGTTCCTTGATCACATATGTTTAGAAAATAAAATTAATGACCTGACCTCTTAGAACTTTGCAAAGACCATTATTACAGAATCCCAGAGGTCCTTAAAAACAAATAAAGAAGCAGCAGCAACAATCTATATAACCTGATTTACCCAGTGTATCCCAAACTAATTTGTCCAGACAACATTATGAAAAATCCATGGAATTAGTGGTCCATGGAATATCCTTGGAAATGCCAGTCAAGGAGTTTTAAGTGGTTCATAATAGATAAAAAAAGTACAGTTTTTGTGTATGGATATAGCTTTCACAACCTCTAAAGACTTGTAATTTATAAAATTTTCAAGGGATAATATCTTTGGGGTAACATATGCTATTCTCAGCTGGTGCAATGGTAAAGACTCCACCTGCCAATGCAGGAGACATGAGTTCAATCCCTGGGTCAGGAAGATCCCCTGGAGTAGGAAATGGCAACCTGCTCCAGTATTCTTGCCTGCAAAATTCCATGGACAAAGAAGCCTGATGGGCTACAGTCCACGGGGTTGCAAAGAGTTGGACATGACTGAGAGACCACACACACACATGCTATTCATACATGGCATTATTCCTTCTGATTCTGCAGGTGGGAACACAGTGCTATTGGGTCAAGTCCTAAGACTGCCATTTACAACTTACATGACTTTGTGTGACTCACTTAAAGTCTTTGAACCTGACCTGTAAATAGTACTTAGTTCAAAGGAAATTATGGAGAGAATGTAAATAAGGCTCTAAGGATTATGCTGGGCAAATAGTAAGTGTTCAATAAGAAACAACTGTTTTTTTTTTTCCTGATGCTTCTTATGGGTTTGTATAGAAAAATCCACACTCTTTTCTAGAGCCATCTTTTGTCAGGGTATGCATTTGTAAGAGGGCTAAGTAAGTATTAACCATCTCATATATAGACTTCATTAGTGGAATTCACAAACCAAAACCAGAGCTTTATGGATTCAAAATGCAGAATGATTTCTTGCAGTGTTACCCACTTCTTTAGCTATCATATTCACTTAAGTGGCACTTTAAAAAAGCTATTGCACAAAAATCACTAGTATTAAAACTAGTCTTAACATTAAAAATCAGTTTCTTATACAAATCTGAGACTATCTTCTAGGCTGTTACTGAGCTTGGCATGTCCCCTGAAAAACCAAATGAGTACCATAAAATAATGCCAAAGAAACCAAAAGAAACTTGCAATATGGATAGGTTAATGTTTGCCCTAAATTACAGGCCAGCATTTGCCAGTCATTTGCATTTGCCAGATTTGCAAGTCATTGGTAGAACTACAAACAAGTGTTTTAAGATATCGACACTAAAAGTTTGCTCCTCACGCATCTGTAACTTACATTTATGAAGGAAAAAACTCCACTGCAGGTTTATAAAAAGATTCAGCCGTGTACACACTTGAGTTAGTAGTGACTTATATATTATCCTATACTGAATTGTTGGCTTTATTATTTATTTCAAAGGCAGAACATGACAATAGTTCTCTTCATAATTTACAATGACTGTGAATCGTATTATTGCTTTGCTCCAATCTAGTGGTGCCCATTTTATTCAGAATAAATGTAAATGGCTTTGAAATAAGCTGTAAGGCCCCTGACCTCACCTGACCTCACTGCTCCCCTCCGCTAGCTCACTCGGCCCCAGTCCCAGTGTCCTTGTTGCTCCTCCAGGCATGGCTCCTGACCTTGGGCCTTCATGTTTTCTGTTCCTGCTGCTTCAGTTTATCCTTCTCCAGATACTCACTGATCTGTCTCTGCTCAAATTCAGGCCCCTGCTCAAATGTCGCTTTCCTCAGAATCTCCTCATATCCCTCCCTGCATTATATTCCTCAATAATACTTAATTCTATCTGACAAAATAATACCTGCCCACAGGAGCCAATTTATAAACTTTCTAAAACTGTATTAAAACACTGAGAGCTTGAAATCGACCAGGGTGGCTATATTTACACCATGGATATTGGCAAATGCTACTACTCAGAGTTTTTATTTTCTGGTTTGCCAAAATACCAGAAAACATATGTTTACTTGTTTATGTGCTTACTATTGTCCACCACCAGGGTATAAGCTTGAAAGAAAAGAGCTCATTTTGTTCACTGCTGTCTATATAGTGTCCAGGACAATGTCTGATACAAAGTCAGTGACTAGTAAGCACCTGTGAATGAAGGATTGATGAGAACACGTATTAGGATGTTATGGCCTTTACTGTTTGTGAAAAGTGATATTGGTTCTTTTATCCATCACTAACTTAAACATTCAATATTTTTGAAAGACCATGTACCAGGTACTCAACATTGTTCTAGGGTTTGGAGACATCTTTGTGGGAACTTTAGTGGAGTTGGACTTCCCATTGGCTCAGATGGTAGAAAATCTATCTGCAATGCAGGAGATGTGGGTTTGATCCCTGGGTCGAGAAGATCCCCTGGAGTAGGAAATAGCAACCCACTCTAGTATTCTTGCCTAGAGAATCCCATGGACAGAGAAACCTGGCAGGCTGCAGTCCATAGTGTTTCAAAAAGTCAGACAAGACTGAGCAGCTGACACTTTGACTGTCACTTCTTGTGGAGAATAGAGAAATATTTCCTGCCTTCATGAAACTTTCGTTGTGGTAGGGGAGAAAATACGGTGAACTAACACAACATGCCCCCGCCCCTAAAAAAAAATAAAGGTGACAAGCAATAAAAACACTAAGTTCAGATGCTGGTATCTCAAAATAAATAAATAAAAGTTTAGACATTGGTAACTGTTAGTAAAAGCAAACAAGAAAAACAGCGTCCAGAAGCAGGTCATAAGTAGAGAGGGACTAGAGGAAGGGTTGATCTTTTACACAGAGAAGTCAGATGGAGTGTCTCTCTTTTTTGTCTGAAAAGTGTTGCAATTACTTTTTTAAAAAAACATATTTTGTATTGGCATATAGGCAATTAATAATGTTGTGATAGTTGACCCTGCAATTGCACTCCTTGTCATACAATCCAAAAGAAACCTGTGGGCTAAAAGTATACATGCACCCCGATATTCATTGCAGTACTGTTTACAATAACCCAGACATGGAAGCAACAGAAGAATGGATAAAGAAGATATGGTACATATATACAATGAAATATTATTCAGCCATTAAAAATAATTGGATAATGCCATTTACAACAAACATGAATGAACCTAGAGTTTGCCATACTGAGTGAAGTAAGCCAGGTTAAAACCCTTTCTGAAGGGTAATGTTTAAACAAGGATGTGAATGATAAGATTAAGGCAGTCAAACTCAGATCTAAGGAAAGCATTCTGAGCAGATGGCATGTCAAAGTGCGAGGGACCTGCACTGAGGAAGAAGCGGGTGAGCCCCAAGAATAGAATAAGAACCACTGTACTGGGTTAGGGAGAGAATGCTGATGGATGAGGTCAGAAAGGGAGATGGGGCCGGATTACTCAGGACTTACAGGCCATACAAAATTATGTAAAAGTGACATGACTTGATTGAAAGTTTACAAAGATCATCCTGGCAATGGAGGATGTTGTGAGAGTAGTTAGAGGATGCTGCAGGTTCAGCACATATGCAGTAGAAACATGCACTATATAGGTGAGTGGAATGGACCTCATTGGGTTCTGATCGTTTTAGAGATGAATTTAATCACAGCTTCCACAAGCGTGAAATCTCTGGCTCTTCCATGCTGTTCAAGAGACATAAAAAGATGGAATATTTTGCAAAATTAATTTAAACGTAATGTGTAACCCCAATACCCAAATGAAGCAAGTATGAGAAAAAAAAAACAAAACACACTAGCCTGACTAAATTAAAATTCTCTATATAAAAGTCCTAGATAGAATTTTAGCATGCTTAATAAAGAAATATATAAGAAATATTTTGTGACCAAATAGGGTTTCCCTCAAGAATTCACGGATGATCTAGCATTATAAAAATTATTAATGTAATTAAATATGTTAATAGGTTAAAGGAAGAAGAATTAGATGGTCATCTCAAAGGTTACAAAATAAAATAATTTGTAATTTCCAATTAAACCCATTTCCAATTAAAAAATAGAATCCATGGAACCTAAGATATTCTTAATATTAAGGTAACTACCAAAAACTTATAGCCAGCATCTTAATATAAAAAGTAAAAATACTCATGTTGAAGTCAAAGTCAGTGATGTCCTCTTTTCTCCTTTCTGTTCCATATTTTATAATGAACCTAATTAGTTCAAAAAATTTTAAATATATATGGGGAACAGAAATAACCAATATATTTATTATTCTCAAGAGACTCTAAAGAGAAATTTTTAGAGCCCAGAAGAACAGTATACAAAAATATAATAACCCAATCTAATCTAATCCCTATGCTGCTGCTGCTGCTAAGTCACTTCAGTCATGTCAGACTCTGTGTGACCCCATAGACAGCAGCCCACCAGGCTTCCCCGTCCCTGGGATTCTCCAGGCAAGAATACTGGAGTGAGTTGCCATTTCCTTCTCCAATGCATAAAAGTGAAAATTGAAAGTGAAATCGCTCAGTTGTGTCCGACTCTTAGCGACCCCATGGACTGCGGCCCACCAGGCTCCTCCGTCCATGGGATTTTCCAGGCAAGAGTGCTGGAGTGGGGTGCCATTGCCTTCTCCTAGGCTTCCCCATTTCACTTAAGGCACCTGCATCTTGGCAGTGTCTCAAGTCAAACTCTAACCTAGACCAATTCTTGACTCCTCTTTCCTTTAACACTTCACGTCCAATCCCTCTCAATTTTCAAAATTTACCCACAATCTGGCTACCTTTCATAATGTACATTGCTGCCATCCTGGTTCAAGCCATCATCATTATCACTTGCCAATATACAGCCTTCTGTTTGGTCTCCCTGTTTTTATCATATTCTTACACAGCAGCCACATGATCTTCTAAATTCTGAGGGCAGATCATAGTTCAGAACCTTACGGTGATTCTCTCTTCTCCACTCCCAACTTTTTCTTCTTCTCTCATTCATTCTGGTCCAGCCACACACTAGTATCCTGTCTGTTCGTAAGACATGACTACCATGCACCTACCTTATGGACTTTATCATTCTTCTGTCTGTACTGCTTTATTCTGTAATAAACAATTTTGCTAACTTCTCTGGCAATTTCAAGTCTGATCAAATCTCCCCTCAATGAGGACTTCTCTGACCACAGTATTACATACTGCAACTTGCACAATTACCATTACTGTGCTCTATTTTTCTTTCTATTTTACATATCACCTTGCAACATAATATATATTTTGCTTATTTTTCACATTCTTTATTATGGAAACTCCAAATGGGCAACTATTTTTGTTTTCTTCATTGATTTTTCTCTAACATGTAATAGAATGCCTAGAAAGTGTGGATGTTCAATCAGTGCTTGTTGCATAAATAAATTAATGAAAAGCAACAACAACAAAAAAGCTAGAAAGTAGGCAAGTGCTTTAAAGAGACAGCTGAGCTGAAGATAATCAGTCAACACAGGAAAAGCTGCTCTATAGGTAATAAATGACAAAATGAAAAACTAAATGAAGATAGCATTGTCTTTTCATCTGATTGGCGAAACAAATTAAGTCTGATAGCATGAAGTATTGGTGAGGATTTATGGAAACAAGCAGTGATACAGAGTCTGGTTTGAATGTAAATTTGAACAGTCATCTTGGAATTCACTTTAGTAATGATGAATAAAATTGTCCAAACGCTTTGAACCAGCACCTTCACTTCTAGATACTTTCCCCAAATACCCTCCCACATGGTCACGGAGCTGTGCGTGGCACTTTTCTAGTAGTAACAAAGGGAAAGCAGTATGACTCCTTCAGTAGGATAAACCAGTATTACATAAAGCAATAGTACAAGCAAATTAAAGAATATATACACCATGCACTCTATGTGAAGTTTTAAAGACACAAAATACACTCTTGTATATACACTTTTGTGTGTACACTCTTGTATTTTGTGTCTTACATTTTGTATGTGTGTGTGTACAAATATGTGTGTGTACAAAACAAATACAAAAATTTTGTATTTTAAAAAACAGAATTTTTAAAATGCATGAGAATGGCAGTATTGACCTTAGGAGAGTGACAGCCTCTAAGGAGGGAGTAAGGGAAGGTTTGGACAGTAGGGCTTTCGTGTTATAATTTATTAGTTTCTGTTAAAGTATTTTGAGTAAGTATGATAACTAGTATTATTTACTAAATCTCACTTGAGATTAGCAGTTTTATATTATTTTCTGTTTTAATTCTAATTTAAATTTTTAATATTAAACTCATATTTTGGCAAGTAAGAATAAAAAAGGTGATTAAAAGAGAGATTAGATGATAATGAGGAGAACAGTGAGAAAAATATAAAATTCTATTTGGAGAGGGGAGCTCTAAGTATATTTGTAAGCAAGAGAGAAGGAGTTTTGAAGAAAGGGGAAATAGACAATATAAAAGGTAAAAGAGTAAAATCATGATGACACATGTAGAATGTCAAAACAAAGGCACACAGATAGTTGTTAGTTTTGACAGAATGAAGTCATATTTCTTCTACAAGGAGGAAGTAAATATTGGTTGAAGGTTCAGAGTAATATTGAGATAGAGAAGAGAAAGATAAAGAGAAATTAAGCAAACAGTATTCTCAGTAAAGCTGAAGACAATGGGATATCAAGACTAATTCTAGTCGGTGAAATAATCAGGGATTTTGGTAATTTGAGAAGACAGGAGAAGATCTGAAACCTCTGCGGGTATATAATAAGAAACTGACAAACACATGATATCAATAGTTACCAAGCAGCTTTATAAGCATAATTGTGTCAGGAACTAGTGTCAGCAACTTCATCCAGCAGTGTTCGGTAGCTAAGGAATATAAAAAATGAATTGGGAGAAGGGAGACTGACTCAAGAGTGAAAAATCAACAGAGTTGTTAAGTTAGAAAAGAAAAGGGGAGGGAGACATTAATCTATGAGAACATCAATTACATAGCTAAATCTGATACCAAGGCTGAGAAAAGAGGGAAATGAGATCCTCCAAAATCTCATGGAAAGGAAAAATAGTAAGAAGTTGGAGATATGAAGATTATCAAGAAGAAAAAGTAGCATTTTCAGCAAGACTGTAATGATAGAAGAAATAAAATGAAGGTGATGGTATGCTGGAATTTTGGAGATTATCATCTTAGACATTATTTATTGATAAGTTCAGGATTAAATCAAGTGTTGAAAGATGGGAAAAATGAGTGAAAATGATCATTAAAATGTGGAAGAATAATTTGAAATCCAAATATGGGATGATATCACAAGTGTTACTATTGAAATAGCTAAGGACGATGGAAGTGATGAAGTGAAAAGAACAGAATAGTTATTGAATTATTAAAAATAGGATATTACTATTAATTTAGGAGCAAGAATAAAGATTGCATGCTGCTTTCATTTAAATATTTATAATTTTAGTCAATATAATGTTATTTGAGATTTAACTATATTAATAGCATGTAGATGTAACCCATCTATTTTAATTTTCCTATACTATTAATTTGTACAAATACACTAATTTATTGTTACTCTCTACCTGATTGAAATTTAGGTTTTCGATTTTTTGGTGGGTCCTGACATAATAGTGCAAAAGTAAATTTTATTTTAAATGTGTTCATTATACAACCATGAGGGAATATCTTTAAGGCATTTATGTAGAAGAGAAATTCCTGGGTCATAGGCATATATCTTCAATTTAAATATGCAAGTTTCAGGAAGATATATACAGTCAATACTATTTTTGTAAATTTTTAAAGCACAAAGACTTTATGTACATGCATATCAACTAGAAATGTATAACTTGCTTAGGAAATACCATGACACATACTCTAAAGAAGGAGAGTTAGTTGTTTATTACTTTTTAAAATATATGTTTAAAATATTTCATAATAGAAACATAAAAATAATGTTTTCAAAATGATGTAGTTCATTGTTTAAAGTTTAGAAAGTGCAGTGAAGCAAGTAGATGAAAATAAAATAACCTTTCATCCCAGTACTCTGAAATAAGAACTATTAATAATTTGATGTTATGTTTTTATTATATGTACACAAATGTAAATATAAATAGCATACTTTATATCATGTTTTAAAAGATGGTTCTGTTTTACTTAATAATACATCATAAATATGTTGTTTAGCTCCAAGATTTGGCTCCAATATGTTAAGATGTTGGAAGACTGAATAAACTGAAAGCCATTATTGTTATTATTATTTTTAATCCATCAGTGAACTGAAGTTGCAAGGCAAATTGCCACTGAAAATTCTAGAGAGAAAGAATTCAGAGAGGCACAGCCAAGAGCTGCATACCTGAGCAGGAGCTGCTGGAGCCATGTACTGGTAGAAACACTTAAATGATAATTGTAACAATTTGTTGGAGCCTGAGTGTGGGTCTGCTTGAGAGGGAGAAACTCCTGGTGGACAATGGTCTCAGAAGTTCACCACACATTAGAGGGCTTTACCTCCAAAGACCCCACCAGGTTTCCATGGCAAAAAGCCAGGAAAGATCCCCTGGTAAAGGGAAGGGTAAGCATTGTGAATGTGCAAGCATTATTAAGGTAATGCCTAATACCTTCTTCATAATTAATGTCTGGTCTCCAGAAAATACTTTACCAAAATCTTATCCAAATTGAAGAAACATCACCTGGAGTATGAGGATAGGGATCCAAGAGATACTTTGTGGTGCTTAGAGGCCAGGGACACATGACCACTGAATGATTGAGATATAATTGTATGATTATGAAATGCTTCCTCGCGTCCTATATTTTATCACCACATGAACACATTTCCAGTGTAGTAAAGCTAAAAGAACCACAAGACACAGACTTAATCTGAGGAGGTATTCTTAGGAAAGCCCAAAGAATCATGGGTATCAAAATCTAGACTTCTGAAGAATTTTGAAGATGCTTTTGAACTGTGGTGTTGGAGAAGACTCTTGAGAGTCCCTTGGACTGCAAGGAGATCTAGCCAGTCCATTCTAAAAGAGATCAGTCCTGGGTGTTCATTGGAAGGACTGATGCTAAAGCTGAAACTCCAATACTTTGGCCACCTCATGCAAAGAGTTGACTCATGGGAAAAGACTGATGCTGGGAGGGATTGGGGGCAGGAGGAAAAGGGGACAACGGAGGATGAGATGGCTGGATGGCATCACTGACTCAATGGACATGAGTTTGAGTGAATTCTGGGAGTTGGTGATAGACAGGGAGGGTGGGCGTACTGCAATTCATGGGGTCACAAAGAGTCAGACACGACTGAACGACTAAACTGAACTGAACTTGACACCTGCAGCTATGATAGGTAAAGCACAGAACCAGCTCCAAGCCATATTAATGTAAAGTCTTAAACTGAAGTTCTATTTATCTTGGTTCTTATTACTTATATGTTAAAAAGTGAGTAAAAACATCATCCTAAGTGACAAAGAAAAGATGTGAACCAGATCTAGATATGGCAAAGATTTTGACATCATCAGTCAGAGAAATTTAAAATAACTGTGGTCCTTAACATTGGACATGAGCAGAGTCTGTAAGACTAAAGTGAAAACAAACTATACATAAGCACTGTTCTCTAGTTGATGAAGATGATTTTCACAGACTTATGAGTTAACAGTTCTGAAACTACTATCCAAAATTAAGTAAATGAATGGCAAATGGTGGGAGCCAGTTTTCTCACTCTTGAGGTGGGAATTAACGGGGAAGTGAAGGGGAAAGTCTTGAAGGATCCAGATGGAAATGGATTAGAGCTGGAGATACCAATATGAGCTCATGTTTAGCTTAATGTAGTTACAAATAGCTAAATATGGAAAATTATATATATATGTATTCTCTAGTTAGTATACTCACATGTATTTAATTGCTCTGTTAAGCTTAGAACCAATGATATCTCAATAGCTATGAGCACACCTGGTACCCAGATTTTTGTTTTTAATACCATTCTTCAGTGGTATTAGGGCTTCTTGGTGAAATGACTGGTTCTAGAATTGGGGCAGAAAATGTACAAGATGAGCATCTCATTGTGCAAGAGAGTAAGACAACGCTAAAAACAAAACAAAACACAATGATAGGGGTGTATTTAAAGGGAGATAGTAATCAACTTAAAGAATACTCAATGGAGTTGAGCTGTAGGAGTTGCTTGTATATTTTTGAGATTAATTGTTTGTCAGTTGCTCCATTTGCTATTATTTTCTCCCATTCTGAAGGCTGTCTTTTCACCTTGCTGATAGTTTCCTTTGATGTGCAGAAGCTTTTAAGGTTAATTAGGTCCCATTTGTTTATTTTT
This sequence comes from Bos indicus, assembly GCF_029378745.1. Classification (NCBI taxonomy): domain Eukaryota; kingdom Metazoa; phylum Chordata; class Mammalia; order Artiodactyla; family Bovidae; genus Bos; species Bos indicus. The sequence continues at coordinate 78,665,196 of NC_091766.1, forward strand.
GCTTTTATTTCCGATATTCTGGGAGGTGGGTCATAGAGGATCCTGCTGTGATGTATGTCAGAGAGTGTTTTGCCTATGTTCTCCTCTAGTAGTTTTATAGTTTCTGGTCTTACGTTTAGATCTTTAATCCATTTTGAGTTTATTTTTGTGTATGGTGTTAGAAAGTGTTCTAGTTTCATTCTTTTACAAGTGGTTGACCAGTTTTCCCAGCACCACTTGTTAAAGAGATTGTCTTTAATCCATTGTATATTCTTGCCTCCTTTGTCAAATATAAGGTGTCCATATGTGCGTGGATTGATCTCTGGGCTTTCTATTTTGTTCCATTGATCTCTATTTCTGTCTTTGTGCCAGTACCATACTGTCTTGATAACTGTGGCTTTGTAGTAGAGCCTGAAGTCAGGTAGGTTGATTCCTCCAATGTTCATCGCAGCACTGTTTATAATAGCCAGGACATGGAAGCAACCTAGATGTCCATCAGCAGATGAATGGATAAGAAAGCTGTGGTACATATACACAATGGAGTATTACTCAGCCATTAAAAAGAATTCATTTGAATCAGTTCTAATGAGGTGGATGAAACTGGAGCCTATTATACAGAGTGAAGTAAGCCAGAAGGAAAAGCACCAATACAGTATACTAACGCATATATATGGAATTTAGAAAGATGATAACAATAACCCTGTGTACGAGACAGCAAAAGAGACACTGATGTATAGAACAGTCTTATGGACTCTGTGGGAGAGGGAGAGGGTGGGAAGATTTGGGAGAATGGCATTGAAACATGTAAAATATCATATATGAAACGAGATGCCAGTCCAGGTTCAATGCACGATACTGGATGCTTGGGGCTAGTGCACTGGGACGACCCAGAGGGATGGTATGGGGAGGGAGGAGGGAGGAGGGTTCAGGATGGGGAGCACATGTATACCTGTGATGGATTCATTTTGATATTTGGCAAAACTAATACAATTATGTAAAGTTTAAAAATAAAATAAAATTAAAAAAAAAGAATACTCAATGGTCAAAGGTGAAACTATTTAAGCATAACATAAAACATAAATTAAGATATGACCTAAAGTATAAATGTCTGCATATTGTAAGTTTATATATTAAATATATTATTAAATAAATGAATGGGGGAGAAGAAATAAATTTAAACAGAATAATTCTAAACAATATTTTGTAGATAGTTTACTCTTAAGGAGTTAGGAATGTAACTCCCCACTCTTAAAGTGTGAGCTCTACGTAGTGACTTCCTTCTGCAAAGAATACAGTCTGAAAAGAGGGAAAAAAGTAATTTAATAGTAAAGAAATCTGATAAACTCTGCTTCAGTCAGGTGATTAAAGTGTCAAAGTATCAAAGATGATAAGCCATCTTTGCTATGACATAATGAAAATGGCATGTTACTCTGTATCTCCTCTGCTAAAGCGGTAAGAGCCATCTGTTCATTGGAGAAGTTGGGGAAAGTCTTCCTGAGAAAATAGCATTTGAGCTAAGCATTGAATGTTGAATGCTATCCCCACAAATTAAATTCATTTTACAATGGGGGCAATGAATCCTTTCCCCCATTTTGCATGGATGAGACCTGCTTATCGCAGTGATACAATTACAGTTTATTTGTGTGCTTCATGAAAGGAGTTATTGGAAGTCCAGGCATGGTAATACAGGAGGCTTCAGGAAACACCTCGAAAAATACAAGGCAAGTCACCAACTGCATTCGTGAATCCAATTGAGATGGCTTCATTGAGCCAGTGCCCAGTTAGATAAAAATCCCTTTCACATGACCCTTTTTTGGTACCACAACAATGCCTGCTGAATCCTCGATGGAGCACATGGCTTGATATTTCACTTATTACTCAGTTTTTGGTTTCAAAATGTGTCAAAAAGTACAAATTGTAAGGAGGTTTTCTCATGCCTGAGAGCAAAGGTATCTTCTTGAGCTTGGTGGAAGGAAAGAAGGGAGACGGGGAAAAAGAAAGGAAAAAATGAAGGGATATAAAGAGAAAGAGAGGAAGGGAGGGAGGGAGAAAGGAAGAGCAGAATGAAGGAAGGGAGGAAGGGAGGAAGAAAGGAAAGGAGGGAGAAGGGGAAAAATAATAAGGCAAAACAAAATAGTTCTACCTTATTTGAATAGGTTTTATTATTTAGGTGTATGATAAGGTTAATTTATAAGGAGATACTACCACTGAAAAGTTCATTCTGCTCATAGTTCTAAGGTTGAGCATATGGGTCACACTTGGGGGTGGTACCTGGTACATAGGAGATCGCTGGGATTGGTCACAAGGCAGAGGAAGAGAGGGGCTGCATGCAGGCACTTTACTTGGGTTTCCAAGGGAAGAAATGGCAAATCAGGGTAAAAGGACTAGGACTGCCTAGTTTGAACAATTTCAGGGGGCTCTGAGGCACAGGGCTTGTACCTCATTTAGTGTCTAGCCTTAGGGAGGGGCTGTAGTGACCAGGGGTGTGAGAGCCTAACACAGGAGATATTTGGGGTGTGGATTTAGCTGCTCAAAAAGAGGAATTAACTGGTTTCTAGCCAGGGTCTCAAAACTAGAGTAAGATAGCATTTAAAAAACAGGATTATACATCTAGATGCTACCAGATCCAAAGAAGCAATTTATATGCTGTATACTTTCTTAGGGGGTGAGGGGGTGTATTGTCAATTTTAGCCACTGATTTTCAGATGATTGAACAAACACAAAACCCAAACTAAAAATAGTTAAGTTCATAGAGAATTTATTTTATCATTTTGCATATTAAAAGCAGTGAAAGTCAGTTACAACATACCAATTAAACCATCTTTATTTTAAACAGATATGAGGCAGGATTTATCTGAAGGAAAGGTAGTAAAACCACACTCCATTAATTATACTAATGTTTATTTTAGCACTATTCACAAATTTGAGGCAGTCTATGCACTTATATTTACCAGGAGCATTTTACTTGAAAAATCATTAAATTCTGGCCTGCAATTAGTAATGTCAAAGAAGGTTTCATGCAAAGATTTAGGGGAGAGAAAGAGAATGAATTTGTGTACCCAGAAGGCTAATCTGCAGGTGATGTAGAAAATGTCACTAGAAAGCCCAGTGTTGTAAACTAGCATCAAGCTCGTTAATTCTTGGATTTACTGATAAACATGGTGCTTTAATGAATTTGGAAAATTAAGAAAACAAGCACAGGTAGTTAAATTCTGTAGTTAAGTATATGACTCTCCATCTGTCCAAATGACTTGTATTGACATAATTTCTAATATGAATAAAACATCACTAAGATCAATATGTAGTGCTTGTTCCAACCAAAATGTGACAATAATCCATCCATGGTAACATTTATTTGATCAAAGACTTTATGGTTATTCAATCTATTTAACAAAAAAAGCAATAACATTTTCCCGAAAATTAAATTAGGGTTTTAAATGTAAGGCAGTATTCTTTCTAAAAGTATTTTGGCAGGAATCATTCATTCCAACAGGGACCTCTTGAATGATATCTAGCACTTATAAGGCATTCTCATCTTCCAAGTGTTTCATTAACACTGATTAATTTTCACTATATTGCAATGATAGTAAATACAGGTTAAGGAGAAAGCTATGTTTTCCAGTTTAGATAAGTCAGTGTCAAAATTTAAATTATGCTTAGGAATTTGGCTTCAGGACTTGTTCCAATCATTAAGTAAACGATACCTACCTCAGTATCATCAAATGCTGTGAAATCATGCCTTTCAAGAAAAGGAAAAAGAAAATCACAAAGTAGAGAGCTAAAGTTGGAAGGATGATTTCAATTTTTCAAGAATTCCTCTGTACTTTCCTCTAGAAAAAAAAAGGAAAGAAAGCAAAAAAGAGTAGTCCTTTCCCTGTCTCCCTTTTTATAAAATAGCTTTGTAGTCCTGATAAGTTCAAACTGTAGTCTCTACAATATGAAGTCTGGTAGTTTTCAAATTATCTCTAAAATAACAAAGTATTTTTCATAAAAGTGTTAGTGAGAAAATACTGAAAAGAATCAGATGTGCAAACTATTTGTTATAGCTCAAGGATGTCTGCATAACCATGTGAGAGAAAGAATTATTTTCAAATACATTTACACTCAAAGTGTCTATATACTGGAGACTAAAAAAAAACTTACTACAAGTTTGAATAATGCATACCTTCTTTTGTTGCAAGATTTCATTCTTTAAATAAGTAATAAATATCTCACAAGCTAGCCATAAAAGAAAGCCACATGAAGATTTCAGGCTATGGTTAACCAAAACAAAGGCATTCCCTTTGTAGGAGTGTTTGGGATTCGGATGTAATTTTACATAGACTAAATGGATGTGTCTTTTCCCAAGCCATAGTTGTAAATGAGAACAGTGTTAAAACCAGGGAAGTCCCTAGACTATGTTAGAAATCGTTGACCTTTGGTTCCTTTTCAGGGGCTGGTAAACTATGTCCCATAGCTCAAATTCAGTTACCACTCTATTTTTGTTAATAAAGTTTTATTGTAGCATTGCAATGCCCATTTGTTTACACATTGCCTATAGTCACTTTTCTGCTTCAACACTGGACTTGAGTAGTTTCAACAGAGACCTCATGGTCAGAAAAAGTTAAAGTATTTACTCTCTAACCTTTTATGGAAAATATGTGTTAATTACTTGCTTTACTAAAGGTGACAAGTTGAATCCTTGAGAAATGTGAGACTGTACTCATTATAGCAAGAAGGAGGCTACTAAAGATGAAAAAGAAAGGAAATCATTTCAAGTATATATTTATATAAGAGAATCTAATTTCTGAAACAAACATGGTCCGAAATTCATTTATAAGTCACTTCTCACTCATTCATATTCACTAACTCGTAATATGACTTTCTAAGTTATAATAGAGCTCATATTGTGTTGATAGACCAAACTATGGATATTTAAAATATCAGTTTGCCCATATTTTAAGAACTCCTGTGGGTCCCAAAGTTACCTGGAGAAGATCAAAACAAACCGTGTTCATTGTGCTTTATTTTTATGAAGCCAACCAATTTCTTTGGAACTGAGCAGTGTAACATGTCTAGCATGTTTCAAAGGAGGTCTATAGAGGTCACAAAAAATGACTTTTCACAATAAAGAGAGAGGGAACTTATCCATTTTCTTCTGGGGGGTAGGTGGTGTATATTTTGTGTGGTGTTCATGTAAAGTAGACTCCTCGTATATTTCTACCTTCTTAGATTTCCTGGAGCCATGATGAAATCTTCAAGTTGTCTAACTTTTAGTGGTTATGATGCTAATAATGATATATAAACTTTACTATGGTCTCTTCATTGTTCTAAACTTTGATATATGTTAATCAATCTTCATAACAACCTAAGAAGTAGAATTATTATCATCCTTACTTTCAGTTCAGTTCAGTCGCTCAGTTGTGTCTGACTCTTTGTGACTCCATGGACTGCAGCAGGCCAGGCTTCCTTGTCCATCACCAACTCCCGGAGTCCACCCAAACCCATATCCATTGAGTCGGTGATGCCATCCAGCCATCTCATCCTCTGTCGTCCCCTTCTCCTCATGCCCTCAATCTTTCCCAGCATCAGGGTCTTTTCAAATGAGTCAGCTCTTCGCATGAGGTGACCGAAAGATTGGAGTTTCAGCTTCATCATCTGTCCTTCCAATGAACACCCAGGACTGATCTCCTTTAGGATGGACTGGTTGGATCTCCTTGCAGTCCAAGGGACTCTCAAGAGCATTCTCCAACACCACAGTTCAAAAGCATCAATTCTTCGGCCCTCAGCTTTCTTCACAGTCCAACTCTCACATCCATACATGACCACTGGAAAAACCATAGCCTTAACTAGACGGACCTTTGTTGGCAAAGTAATGTCTCTGCTTTTCAATATGCTGTCTAGGTTGGTCATAACTTTCCTTCCAAGGAGTAAGTGTCTTTTAATTTCATGGCTGCAATCACCATCTGCAGTGATTTTGGAGCCCCAAAAAATAAAGTCTGACACTGTTTCCACTGTTTCCCCATCTATTTGCCATGAAGTGATGGGACTGGATGCCATGATCTTAGTTTTCTGAATGTTGAGCTTAAAGCCAACTTTTTCACTCTCCTCTTTCACTTTCATCAAGAGGCTCTTCAGTTCCTCTTCACTTTCTGCCATAAGGGTAGAAAACTTATTTACAGAAAAGTAAATAAGTTCTAATAGGTTACATAGCTAATAAGGAATAAAGAGGAAAACAGGTCCCTATCAAAGCCTTAAAGTTGAACTAATTTCTCTCAGCCTCATGAATCTCTTTGGAAACTCTCTTCTGTAGATTTCAACGCAGACTAGCTATGTATGCTTAAATTAGCTTTCAGTTAATTATCTATTGTTGCCACTGGATAGTAAAACTCTTGGTTTCTGAATTTTACCCTACTTTATTCCAACCCTGTCTCAATTTTATTTTCCATTAACTTTTGTGAGTTTTTAAACCAGAAGCTAGTAAATAGTGTTTGTTTTAGTAGTATTTGAGAAGATTGGATTGAGTGACTGGAAGGATGGGGGGAAAAATGTTTAAAGCCTGTTAGAATTACATGTTTTAGAGAATGAATATGTAGTGTTTTGGGGTTGGTTTTTTTTTGGCCATTTACTTCAGAGATAGTTACATTTTAATTGTGGGCAGAAGAGATGAATTACTTGCTCTACTAATATAGCAAAAGAGGGCAGAAACACTCAAGGGTGCATGGTGGGTTCATTAGCCTTCAGCATGTACTTGTAAACTTGGAATCAAACAGTGGGTGGAATACATATATATTTGAAGTTTTGTATATATATAAAATATATAATACATATATATTATATATACACACACACATTCTTGACTGATGGGCCATAATTGTTAATAAACACTGATTTTCTATACTGTTTAACTGTGCTATTGTCTCAGTCAATTTTGGTAATATTAATACTATTCTAGAATTTCCTTTACCTTTTCTTATACTCTGATCATTTAGTAATATGCAATATTACTTTTTAATCAACTTGCTTAATAAATAAAATGTAAATAGTATTTTAGCTTTGCTCTAAATCATGTAAGCTTTTATATAATTATGAAAAATTGTATTATTCAGTATTTTATATTATTGTAAAGATTATTTAGACTTCAGCTTCCAGTAATGAATTACCAAGTAATTTGGACAAAAATTTTTATAAAGACAGCTAAAAAACTTAGACAAAATGTAAAAGTGCCTGTTTGATACCTTTGGAGAAAAAATAATGTTACTAGGCCAGAATCTATAAGATGGTGGAGGCCAAGAAAAAATCCTATTCTTAGGGCTGTTTGTCCTGGAATATTTTCTGATCATTAAGCTGATAACCTGAGAGACTGAAGATTATGCAGCACTGTTAAATAGTTCATGGACCAAAATTAACAGAAAATCAGAGACCACAAGTGGAAGGAAAAGAGGTGTTGTCAAACTCTCATCACTTCAGTTTGTTACTCTGTAGGACTGAATCTTTAGAGTACCAGAAACTAGATAAATTCTCACAGGGACTGCAGATCACTTTTAAACTAACTTAAGTTGGAAGTTGGATTGCAGAATTATAGATTAATTGCACTCCTGGGTGTCTTATTAAAACAAATAATAGTTTTTATCAAGATAAAAAATAACATTATCCAAGACTTCAAACTATTTCTACATTTGTTTAAATGCTTAGTACACATTTTTAAAAATAAGCATACAAAGTTACAAGATAACATAAAAACCAGTACAAATAACTTATAATATGAATTAATGCCAACAGAAACAAAAGAGAATAAACAGAGTTTCACTGAGACTTCAGATATTCAAGTTACAGAATATAGATTTTAAAATAACCATAAGTTCTATGATTAAGAAAACAAAATATTATAATAATGGGGAAAAGTGGAAATAAGAGAAAAAAATAGATATTTGAGAACTAAAAAAAATGCAGCAACCAAAACCAAGAACTCAATAGGTAAATCTGTCAGCTAATTAAACACAAAGAGAGACAGTGAACTGGAAGATAAATAAGAAAATATCCAAACTAAATCATAGAGAGATAGAAGTATAGAAATTCATAAGAAAGTATAAAAGACATAGAAGAGATAATGAGAAAATCTACCAATGTCAGGGATGAAAAAAGGATGTCCATACTACATATCTACAATTCTTAAAAAGATAAAGATATGACAACTTTATGCCAATCAACATGTCTATTTACATTAGAAAAATCCACAAAAATTACATAAAAATTAATTTTAAATCTAAACATAACTATAATTATTAAATAAATTTAATTTATAAATTAAAATCTTCCAAGAAATAAAACTTCAGGTCCAGGAAATTTTAGCAAACATTTCTGAAAGAAAAGATGTTAATCTAGCACAAATGCCCTCAAAACCTAGAAAAAGGAGGAACCACCAATTTTATGAGTTCAGCATACATAATATTGATGTTAAAAAACCTAAAACTGTCATTATAAGGAAAGGCAAATTAATGACCAATATCATGAACATAGATGAACATACCCTAAACAAATTGCTAACAAACCAAATCCAGCAATTTCAAATGGAATAATGCATCGTGAATTTCCTTATGCTTTGAGTTCAAGGTTTATTTAATATTTGAAAATCTTTGTAATACAACATATTGAGAAAGGGAAAACTATCATATAATTATCACAAGAGATACTGAAAACTTTAATAAACTATAATATCAAACATAAAAAACTTTCTTAATTATAAAACATACAAATTCAAAAATTAAAAAATAAACTACATCCAACTTTATATTTAATGTAAAATATTGCAAGCTTTCTCCATGTGATTGAGTGTAAGGCCACTATGCCTAGTAACATGACTTCAATTCAATATTGCACTTGGTTGGAACCAATATAATAAATCAAGGGAAAAAAGAATCAAGTAACAATTGGGAACAAAGAAATAAAATGGTTAATTTTCAGACAAATCTACATGAAAAGTCTAAAAAACTGACTTTATAATATTTGACTTATTAAGGTCAGTATATGAAATCTACTGTATTGATTGCACTAAACAAGCAATTAGAAAATGAATTTTATAAACCCACATCATTTATGAGAGTGTCAGAAAAACAAACCACCCAAGGACAAATCTAAAATAAGCCATGCATTCTTTACAAATGAAATAATATAGTGTTGAGAGAAGATAAAGATGATCTAAGTAAATCAAGTGGAGGCTTTATTTTTTTCTTCTGTTTGGTGTATGTTGACACATTGATGAACTTGACAGTTGATGGTAAAGGCATATGGAAATGCCTGAAAATAAACAGTATAGTCTGGAGAAGTCAAAGTTGGAGAACTTATTCTCCCCAGTATTAAGACTTTATTATAAAGCTATGATAATTAAGATAAAATGATATTGCTATAAATGCAGACAAACTGATGAAACAAAAATTCCATAAACAATTTCACCCACTTACTGATAACTGATTTGTGACAAAGTTGGTAGTGCAGCATGGGCCAAGTACAGTCGTTTTCAACAAATGCTTCTGGTTCATTTGGAAATACATACAGAAAAAGCATGACCCCACTTCATATCTTGCATAGAAATGAATTCCAGGTGAATTGTAACTCAAGTTATGCAAAATAAAATAATAACCTTTTTAGAACATAGTATTTGACACAGGGAAAAAATTTAAGTATTATAGTAGTCATAAACATAAAGAAAGATGGTAATTAGTTGCATTTATATTAGGAACATTGATATAGTAAAGCACAGGATTAACAGGGTGAAAAGTTAAGCCTCAGAGTGGGAGAATATATTTTTGTTACATATTGTACACAAATGGCTTAAAACCAAAATACATAGACATCTCCTAAAAATCAATTAGGAAAAGAAAGCTCAGTTCAGTTCAGTTCAGTCACTCACTCGTGTCCAACTCTTTGCGACCCCATGAATTGCAGCATGCCCACCCTCCTTGTCCATCACCAACTCCAGAGTTCACTTAAACTCATGTCCATCGAGTCAGTGATGCCATCCAGCCATCTCATCCTCTGTCGTCCCCTTCTCCTCCTGCCCCCAATCCCTCCCAGCATCTGTGTCTTTTCCAATGAGTCAACTCTTTGCGTCAGGTGGCCAAAGTATTGGAGTTTCAGCTTCAGCATCAGTCCTTCCAATGAACACCCAGGACTGATCTCCTTTAGAATGGACTGGTTGGATCTCCTTGCAGTCCAAGGGACTCTCAAGAGTCTTCTCCAACACCACAGTTCAAAAGCATCAATTCTTCAGCGTTCAGCTTTCTTTACAGTCCAACTCTCACATCCATACATGACTACTGGAAAAACCATAGCCTTGAGTAGACAGACCTTTGTTGGCAAAGTGATGTCTCTGCTTTTCAATATGCTATCTAGGTTGGTCATAACTTTCCTTCCAAGGAGTAAGCATCTTTTAATTTTGTGGCTGCAGTCACCATCTGCAGTGATTTTGGAGCCCCCAAAAATGAAGTCTGACACAAAAGAGAGCTAGCATAATAGAAAAAAAAATGGATTAAGTATTTGAACAGTCATTTCATAAAAGATGCCTGGTATACATATGTTGGGCTTTCCTGGTAGCTCAGCTGGTGAAGAATCTGCCTGCAGTGCAGGAGGCCCGGGTTTGGTTCCTTGGTTAGTAAAATCCCCTGTAGAAGGGATAGGCTACCCACTCCAGTATTCTTGGGCTTCCCTGGTGGCTCAGATGGTAAAAGATCTGCCTGCAGTACAGGAGACCAGGGTTCCCTGGGTTGGGAAGATCCCCTGGAGGAGGGCATGGCTACCCACTCCAGTATTCTTGCCTAGAGAATCCCATGGACAGAGGAGCCTGGGGGGCTACAGTCCATCAGTTCAGTCACTCAGTCACGTCTGACCCTTTTCAACCCCATGGACTATAGCACACCAGGCTTCCCTGTCCATCACCAACTCCTGGAGTCTACTCAAACTCATGTCCATTGCATTGATGATGCCATCCAACCATCTCATCCTCTGCCGTCCCCTTCTCCTCCTGCTTTAAATCTTTCCCAGCATCAGGGTCTTTTCCAATGAGTCAGTTCTTTGCATCAGGTGGCCAAAGTATTGGAGTTTCAGCTTCAGCATCAGTCCTCCCAATGAATATTCAAGACTGATATCCTTTAGGATGGACTGGTTGGATCTCCCTGCAGTCTAAGGGACTCTCAAGTGTCTTCTCCGACACCACAGTGACTCAGCTGGTAAAGAATCTGCCTGCAATGTAGGAGACCTGGATTTGATCCCTGGGTTGGGAAGACCTCTGGAGAAGGGAAAGCCTACCCCCTCCAGTATTCTGGCCTGGAGAATTTCATGGTCTGTATAGTCCATGGGATCCCATGGGATCCCAAAGAGTTGGACAGGACTGAGCGACTTTCACTTTCACAGTCCATAGGGTCGCAAAAAGCTGGACAGGAGTAAGCACAGCACAGCACATACATATGTTAATTGTGTTAGCCTCATTAGTTATCAGAGTTGTGCAGATTAAAACCACAATGTGATATGATTAAACACCCCACAGAATGACTAAAATAAAAAAGCCTGATAATATGAAATTCTGACAAGAAAGTAGAGCACCTAGCTAGAAGTCTCATACACTGTGAATCAACTGGCACACTTTTTCTGTCAAAGCATACTTTGGATTCTTAAAGAAATCAATGGATGGAACCAGGAAAATAAAGAAAATAAAGAAATTTAACCCAAAATTAACACAAATTCTTATGGTCTGACCTCATACTGGGATGCCATTGTAAACAAACACTGAGAAATTCCTCTTAACAGCAGCCAAGTTGGAGAAGGCAATGGCACCCCACTCCAGTACTCTTGCCTGGAAAATCCCATGGACAGAGGAGCCTGATAGGCTGTAGTCCATGGAGTCACTAAGAGTCGGACACAATTGAGTGACTTCCCTTTCACTTTTCACTTTCATGCACTGGAGAAGGAAATGGCAGCCCACTCCAGTGTTCTTGCCCGGAGAATCCCAGGGACGGGGGAGCCTGGTAGGAGGCCGTCTATGGGGTCGCACAGAGTCGGACACGACGGAAGCGACTTAGCAGCAGCAGCAGTTAAGTTAGGTGGATTACATCTTAGAGATCATATGTGTGAAATTCCCATAAGAATGGGAACAGCAGCAAACAAAGTGTTCAAATGTTATATGAAAGAGCTCTCGTGAGTTGGGATAAAATTTCAATTGAGATCATCATACATGGATTTAAAAGTTCTCTGTTTCCATCCCTGGTCAGGGAACTGTCATCCTCCAAGCTGCTTGGCATGGCCAAAAAACAAACAAACAAAAATTATGTTTCCAAACGAATTAGAACAAAATGAAGATTATGTGATCTGGAAAACTATTAAGTCAAAAGGTGACTTTATTGGTTATGAAGACTGATTGAAAATGCCCATCAAGAGTTTGAACAAAATTATTTCAGGAAATGTGAATATATGAAAATATTCCTGAATTAATGATTTAAAAATATCTGATTCTAGGTATATGTTCAAATAAACCCTCTACATGAATGTTTATATCAGCATTATACATAATAGCTAAAAGGTAGAAACAATGCAGATATCCATGCTGACTAATAAGTAATCAGCAGTGGTCTATCCATATAATGAAATACTATTAAGCCCTACAAAAAGAGAATGGGGAGTGTATATGTACTACAATATCGACAAAGATTGGAAACACTATGCTAAGTAAAATAAGCCAGTTACAAAAGACCATATATTATATGATTCCTTTTCTATAAAATTCCCAGAAAAGGGAAATTTTTCTGAGAGAAAGCCTATTACTGATTTTTCATTGAAGAAAGTGATAGGCTGATAAGGAATGATAGCCAAAGGATTCAAGCTTCCTAAGGAAGCTCTGAATACACTAAAAAGCGTTGAATTGTACTCTTTAAAAATACAATTGGTGATTGGTACAATATGTGAACATACGAAGTGTTCACAGGTAATCTTGTTTAGGTATGTGTAACTAAATAAATATAAGTATAGACATTTGATAATTTCAACTATAGCTCAAAAAGTGTACTAGTCTCAAACATTTCTTTGTAGATCTCCTCTTTGAGAAATGGAGTCACTTTTCAGCTCTATCTTGGTTAGACACAGAAATGAAATAATGTGAATGTTGAAGAATTTCAGTTCATTCTATTTCCAGTTCTTCCTGCCATGATTATTCATACCACATTCGATTTCCACCCCTAGTCACTTACACTTGGTCCACCTTTCCCTTGACCATGTTTGAATGTTGAAGATAGAGGCAAGAATAGTTTAAGACCTTATTGGTTCTAATCAGGGAATTGACCACATTGCCACCAGCTATGAAAAAAAAGTGAATTGACCACATAAATCAAAATAAGAGAAAACAAAATTTAACTCAAAATTTATATAAATGTGGAAATTAGAATGGCTTTCCAACATTTTTGGTTGCAGAACTCTAGATAAGTTCATCAAAACTGCCTTTTCTCTTTCTCTTCTTTTTGATCAAATGACATACTCTATAATGATGCCAGTGCCTTAAGTATTGTTTCATTTGCCTGTGCATTGGCCTAGCATGAAAAGTGTGTGAAGGCAGATGCTGAGCATCAAGATACATCTTGCTTTGGCTCTGAGTAGAAAAATTAGCATATATAGAAATGCAAGAGTGTAACTGTGCTATAGTTTTTAGCATTTCATAGATGTGTATAGTTGGCATTTTCTTTCTTTTCTTTTAGAAATTAACTTGTTTCTGCCATAAATCCTTAGTTTAAAGTCTTTCCGGCTCTGACAATGTAAAAGATACTTTAGGTAATGGAGAGGGAAGGAGTGGATCAAAGAGTTTTATATAGGCAAAAAAGTAGCAATAATGTTTTAAATTGATGACTGGTTTTCTTGCATATTTCTGTAAAAATGAAAGAGTCTAATAGAAATACACATCAGCATACACATGCAAGCATAAACCGTGTCTTCCTGTGTGCTCCTAATGATTGAATCATTAGCAGTGCCATATTGTTATCAGTGTCTTCGGCACTGCCTTGGGCATGACAGTCAAAATGTAACTACTATACTCATTGACAGTTTGACAGTTTCCACCTGAGTCAGAATCCTAAGACAAGCTTTCCACTTTAGAAAGTTAAGTACCATTGCAAAATCCAATCTAAAATAATTTACAAATATACTATATTTTAAGCAGTCACTCCATTAGCATGTTTTAGGCTTTGTTAAAAAGGTTTACACCTGGTTATCGATTGTTATTTTATTCTCTCACAAAGAGACTCTTCTCTACACTGCTAAAATTCAAATGAAATTTTAGTAACATGAAAATGCTCAGATAGCATACATTCATTAAAAATGGGGAAATCTTAAAATGTATTGTTTTCAATATAACATCAAGAAAAGAGGCAATTGAAAAAAGTCAAAACCATATTGAGGGATTTTATCTGTTTTAACCATAAGTTTAAGATCATGGAACTCCAGTCTTGATTTTATGATTCTAGAGGCTTTTTCAGTATTATTTCTTTAGTAACTAACCTGCATTTACTCAGAATATCAATCAGCTGCATTTTCATAGTGCATAAAACACTCTCTAATTAAGCTTTATTTAATTTGTTTTAACTCGGAGTGTAAAGGAGATGACACAACATGAATTACTCATTATAGTAACCTCGCCTCAAAACCACAAATGGGTACAAAGTGCTGTCTGTGTGTTTTACACTGTAACGATGCTCACAGAAGGACTTACACAGAAAGGTAACGATAATAATGACACTTAGCATTTATAGCATTGTCTCTCTTCATAGCACTTTATAAATCTTAACTGAATAATGTTTATTGCTGGAATGGGGTTGCAACACCGGTGAATTAGCGTGTCCCTTGCTGTAATGATAGAGCTCAGATACATCACCTCACTGGGTCTGTACCTGTGGGAACAATTGCCCCTCATGATGGATTAAAACTAGATACAATTGATTGGCTGATCCCATCCTGCACTCTGAAAGAACCTTCATAACCTTTGGATGTTTATACTGATTAACTCAAGCACAGGCATCTTTATTTGTGGCCTCAGACCAGTCCCCCATGGACAGAGCCAAGTGGAAAGTTTAGGGTAATTATTTGGACAATTCAGTCCCAAATCTCCTTTCACTTTGAGTCAATGACATAGTTGCCTCAATGCTTCATATCAGGGTTTCCCAAGCTCAGCAGTATTAACATTTAGGAAATTCTTTGTTGTTGGGGCCATCTTGTGTATGGTGGGATATGTACATCATCCTTGTCTTTCAGATGCCAGTAGCACCCACCCGCCCCACCCTCTAGTTGTGGAAATCAAAACTGTCTCCAGACCTTGACAAATGTTCCCTGAGCATCAAAACCGTCCCCAGTTGGAAACCACTGCTTTTTGCTTTGCTGGTGGCCAGCCATCTCAATTCTGCTTCTCAACACTACATATTTGTCCCCAGCAGCATCAACTTTGGCAGTGAGTTTGGGGTACATCATTCCTGTTTGAGTCTCACTAACTAAGAAACCCCAGTGTCTTGGTTCTGGAAACTTTCAAGTCAATTTGAATGATGTGTGGCCTTTACTACCTACCCCCATCAACCCAGAGTCAGGAATCTTCTCACACTGAGTACCGAACAGCAGTGTAAGTATACCCTGAAAATCAGTTTAGCATTACAGGTTACGAAGAACTTATTTCACAGGGTTCTGAGATAAATTGACAGAGGCTAGTTTGAAAGCTCAGCCTTACACATTTTGCTTCTCAGCTGGGCTTAGAAAATTGTGGTGACTGTAGTTGTAAGGAAAATACTACCTCAAGGCCCAATCATAAAAGCGTCTGTCAGCCAGATGTCTGCAGTTATTTTGGGTTCTGTATTCAGTAAGTTTTATATGGACCTAATTCCCAGAAAAACTCCCCAGTCTGTTTACATGGACAGGATAAACTGACTGTGCCTTCTTTGTATTCCTAGTGTGAGCTAGTAATTATCCATCTACTGCTGGGATATTTCATGTAACTGGTGGACATTTTAGACACCATGTGCATCCTTAATCTCCCTAGGATTCTCTAGGAACAAAATTATTTGATACGAAAACCTTTGATATTACAAGTTGTGTTTAACATTTCAAGCCTCATTTACATCAGTTCAGTTCAGTGAGCTGCTCAGTAGACAGAACGATGTGTTATGGAGAGAAGGAAACCTATAGATGCACTCAGTAGCCTGAAGGTATATTATACCAGATAATAAGAGTGAACTGCTGAAGAAGTATCTAAAATTTATTAGCACAGCGTGCATTAGGGAAGCTGTTGAACTTTTTTAGGATATTTTTACAAATAAATAAGTAAGTGAGAAGATGGGTGGTCAGTGAAAATGATGACAAGGTTCTTGATGTATAGATTACATAGACTACAACTGTGGCCTTATCTATTGTGAACTAATTATCCAAGCCTGAATGTGCTAAACCTTCTCTTGATTTAAATACTACAGTTTAAAATCTCGGCCTTTTTTTATTTTCTGCAAATCACTAAAGGCTTTGACAATTTCCATGTGGGCTAGAACTAGGCAAGCTGTTGAAGAGTTACTGTACATCAAGGAGATACTAATGGCTGTAGCTGAAACACCTGCTAACCTGCTATTGTAAGCATTTATCCGCTATTTGCCTGCGGCAGAAATAAATGAATAAATAAACTTTTGCTAGTCATATTACATGAGTTAATGCATTATAGCATTATGTAAAGCAGCAAAGCACATTCTTCTGGGGCTTTTTAAAAATCATTATTTGTGGCAGGTTAGAACATATCTGCTGGCTTCTCTGCTCCATTTTCTTCACTCAGGTTTCTGTCAGAACCCTCGCAACTACAGGGCTGGTTAGCCTTTGCTCTCTCAAGAGTGCCTTTGAGACAAACAACCTTCTGAATCCTCGGAGTTTGAAAATGGCATTGCAAACAGGACGAATGTATTAAACATCTCAGCTGTCAATGAACAGAATCAATAACCATGGGTACCAGGCTTACATTATATCTACTTACACAAGGTGTGCACATATTTGGAAAGGAGATCTTTTCTTTTGACAAGTTGGTACCAGCTGTTTCAAGAAATAACACAGCTGTACATCCCCAACACATCTTCTCTCCTTTTATAATTTAAGGAGAAATGGTGAAAAGCAATGACGAGAAAGAGCAGACCATGCCTGGGAGCCTTACTTGTAGATATCTTTTCATTGGTATCTTTAAAAAGTATTAAGGCTAAATTATTAATATCAATTAAAAATAAAAGCCTTAAGTTGGTTGCTCCAGTGTTTTAAAGCTATAAGGATACAATACTTCAGTCAGTAAAATATATAAAATATACCCCTAGGAAGCAGTATCATGAAACACAGTGATTATAACAAACAGCATCACTGAACACAGTACAAGCAAGAATGTGTTGTGCTTCAAATCGTGCTGTTCATAGACATGCCTTGATCTAAACGTCCAAGGTTAAATTTGTGTTTACATTTTCTGTAGGATTTACTTCAATTTTTAAAGATCTCTTTGCTTTTCTGATTCAGGAATTCTGTACTGAAAATTGTGCATATTGGGACCTAATATGAGAGTATGCTTCCAGAGAGAGATGCCACCTGAAATAAAGGGAGAAGTGAGTTTAACCCTCATCATTTTTAGCATCCTCTTTGAACATTTGGTATTTTAATGCCTGTGGGAGAAATGTTCCTAATTTAACTTCTTCAGGTGTTGTTGCCTAATTTTCTTATACTGCAACAGGAATACAATGGTAGAAATTTAAAATGGAAAACATTCTTGGTATTATACAACTTTGTATAAAATAACAGTGTGGCATATTCCCTTGCAAGACAATTTCCTTGATCATTTATGTTTAAAATGATTTTATTTATTAATTTATTTTTGGATATTCTGGGTCTTCATTGCTGCATGGGCTTTCCTCTAGTTATGGCAAGTGGAGGCTGTTCTGTAGTTGTGGTACACTGGATCCTCATTGCAGTGGCTTCTCTTATTGCAGAGCACAGGCTCTAGGGTGCATGGGCTTCAGTATTTACAACACAGGGGCTCACTAGTTACAACTCCTGGGCTCTAGAGCTCAGGATCAATAGTTGTGGTGCATGGCCTTTGTTGCTCTATGGCATATGGGAATCTTCCCAGATCAGGGGTCAAACCCATGTCTCTTTACCACTGAGCCATCAGGGAAGCCTTCATTTATGTTTAGTGCATTAATTTTAAAATGTATATGAAAATGATATTAAGAAAACAATCCCATTTATAAGAAGAATAAAATAATTATGGAGTATGAGACATGTTCAGTGAAAACTACAAAACTTTTGGAAGAAAGTAAAGATCTAAATAAATGGAAAGACATCAATGACCATTAATCAGAAGACTTAATATTGTCAAGATGGCAATATTCCTCAAATCGATCTACAGATTCAACACAATCCCTATCAAAATTTCAGCTAGTTCTTTTTTTTTTTTTTTTTGGTAGAAATTGCACAACTAATCCAAAAATTCATGTGGAAATGCAAGGGAGGTACCCAGAATATCTAAAACAATTTTTATGAAAGATGAACAACACTGGAAAACTCCCATTTCCTGATTTAAAAACTTACTAAAAAGCTGTAATACTGTAAACAGTGTCATAACGGCATCAGGATAGATGTATACATCAATGGAATAGAATTGAGATTCTAGAAGTACACCTTACATTTATGGCTAATTGATTTTCTACCATATGGCAAGTCAATTTTATAAAGAAAGAATGATCTTTTTAACAGATGGTGTTGGACAACTGGATATCCACATACCAAAAAAAAAATAAAAATGAACTTGGATTCCTACCTCACACCATACATGAAAAAATTAACTCAAAATTAATTCTAGACCTAAATGTAAGAGTTAAAACTTTTAAAATACTAGAACACATAGGAGTAAGTCTTTATGACCTCGGGGTAGGCAAGTTTTAGGGTTTTTTGATTTGACAAACATTAAAAAAAAAAAAA
This sequence comes from Bos indicus, assembly GCF_029378745.1. Lineage (NCBI taxonomy): Eukaryota > Metazoa > Chordata > Mammalia > Artiodactyla > Bovidae > Bos > Bos indicus. The sequence goes on from NC_091766.1 coordinate 78,684,156, forward strand.
AGTGAAAGAAAAGATGATACTAAAAGACGATGCTGTTAAAGTACTGCACTCGATATGCCAGCAAATTTGGAAAACTCAGCAGTCACCACAAGACTGGAAAAGGTCAGTTTTCATTCCAATCCCAAAGAAAGGCAATGCCAAAGAAGGTTCAAACTAGCACACAATTGTACTCATCTCACATTCTAGTAAAGTAATGCTCAAAATTCTCCAAGCCAGGCTTCAACAGTATGTAAACTGAGAACTTCCAGATGTTCAAGCTGGATTTAGAAAAGGCAGAGACACCAGAGATCAAATTGCCAACATCTGCTGGATCATGGAAAAAGCAAAAGAGTTCCAGAAAAGCATCTACTTCTGCTTTATTGACTATGCCAAGCCTTTGACTGTGTGGATCACAATAAACTGTGGAAAATTCTGAAAGAGATGGGAATACCAGACCGCCTGCCTGTCTCTTGAGAAACCTATATGCAGGTCAGAAAGCAACAGTTAGAACTGGACATGGAACAACAGACTGGTTCCAAATAGGAAAAGGAGTACGTCAAGGCTGTATATTGTCACCCTGCTTATTTAACTTCTATGCAGAGTACATCATGAGAAACGCTGGGCTGGAAGAAGCACAAGCTGGAATCAAGATTACCGGGAGAAATATCAATAACCTCAGATATGCAGATGACACCACCCTTATGGCAGAAAGCAAACAAGAACTAAAGAGCCTCTTGATAAAAGTGAAAGAGGAGAGTGAAAAAGTTGGGTGAAAACTCAACATTCAGAAAACTGGGGTCACTTCATGGCAAATAGATGGGGAAACAATGGAAACAGTGAAAGACTTTACTCTCTTGGGCTCCAGAATCACTGCAGATGGTGACTGCAGCCATGAAATTAAAAGATACTTGGTCCTTGGAAAAAGAGCTAGGACAAACCTAGACAGCATACCGAAATGCAGAGACATTACTTTGCCAACAAAAGTCTGTCTAGTCAAAGCTATTGTTTTTCCAGTAGTGATGAATGGATGTGAGAGTTGGACCACAAAGAAAGCTGAGTGCCAAAAAATTGGCACCTTTGAACTGTGGTGTTGGAGAAGACTCTTGAGAGTCCCTTGGACTGCAAAGAGATTCAACCAGTCCATCCTAAAGGAAATCAGTCCTGAATATTCATTGGAAGGACTGATGTTGAAGCTGAAACTCCAGTACTTTGGCCACCTGATGTGAAGAACTGACTCCTTAGAAAAGACCCTGATGCTGGGAAAGATTGAAGACAGGAGGTGAAGGGGACAGCAGAGGATGAAATGGTTGTATGGCATCACCAACTCTATGGACATGAGTTTGAGCAAGCTCCTAAAGGAAATCAGTCCTGAATATTCATTGGAAGGACTGATGCTGAAGCTGAAGCTCTAATACTTTGGCTAACTGATGCAAAGAAGTGACTCATTGGAAAAACCCCAGGTGCTTGGAAAAATTGAAGGCAGGAGGAGAAGGGGACCATGGAGGATGAGATGTTTGGATAGCATCGCAGATGGACAAGAGTTTTGATCAAGCTCTGCAGGAGCTTGGTGATGGACATGGAAGCCATGGGCTCGCAAAGACTTGGACATGACTGAGAGACTGAACTAACTAACTAACTAACCAAGGGGGCCAGTGGCAGGATCAGACAGAATTTTTAAAATTATATTTACTGCGTAGAAAGAGTATAGAGGCAGAGGCCTGTGTAGCTGTTCTTCGAGGTCAGTAGATGGCATGGATGTAGATGGCAGCTGCAGAGAGTGAAAAGTACTCAGATCTGAGTCACTTAAGACATTTCTTTATCCACTTGATTTTATTCTTGTGGGTTGTAAGAATATCGAACATTTTGTTTAGAGTTTAAAAGTGAATTCTGACTGCTTATCTGGCCTTGCCAAAAGGAAAGACACACAATGGCATCTGACTATTTTTCTGGGCAGCTCTAGCCACCTCTCCTTCAATACTTAGGGTGTAATCAATAAACATAACAGAGGCTATTCATTCCACCAGGATGAATTCCAACAAAAGGGCTCTATTCACACTGGTAATAGGCTGACTTCACCTGTTCCATCACATTATGTATTATGACTAGCATCTTCAGTCACCTACCTACTCCACTGCTCAGTCATGATGAAATGTTCTTTTGGCAGAAGAATGGTTATAAAGCTGGGCTGTTTACACTTGCGGTGGCCAAGGCAGCGTCCTGCCGGTGTAGGGTGAGTCCCTGTCTAGGACGACAGATCATTCACACATTTGAAAGATTATGAAATTCAGTGCTTGCTAAAGGTTTGGATTGGGTTTTAAAGGCATTCTCCAAAACAATATTATTTTCAGTGCAACTTTTTTTAATGTTTGTTTTAATAGGTTTGGTGAATTTTAGTGGACACATGGTACTGAGAGCATTCAAAGTTTTTTTGAACATGGTCATTATCTTTTTCCCAGTCTCTCCCATAGTGAGGAGCCATCTACCTTTTCTTGGATTTGAACTCACTCAGGCCAGTAGCATCATAGATACCTACAGGCCCTTATAAACAGTGAGCATGCATTCACTTGAACTTTTTTAGTAGAAGGCTGGTGTTCTGGGCTTATTTTAGAGCAATTAAATATGATTTATTTTCCATCATTTGTTGACTTATTCATCCAGCAAATGATTATTGACTGCTTACTGCTACGTTATACAATGTGAGGCAGACAAAGCAGGCTAATTAATAATAATAATGGCTAACGTTTGTCGAGAAGATACTAAGAGCCGGCGCTCAGTGCCTTGTATGTTTATCTCACTTATTAAAAATACCTGACAATGCAGTTGCTAGTGTTATTTCCAATTTATGGAGAAGAAAACTGAGGCATAAAGAGCTTTAAAAATAAGCTCATGATTATACATGATAGATTTCAAAAGTGAACTCAGGAACTCTGCCTCAACAGCCCTTGCTTAAGCGCTAACATATTCAGCCTGCCAAGAGGTGGCAAACATCCTGTCCTCAAGAAGTTTGTATGGTGGTAGTAGAAGCCACTTAAGCACACAAGGATAGTTCATAGTTAATTCAAACATAAAAACAGATGAAAGCAAAGAGCTATAGGCATTGAAAGGAAAAGCCTCGTTTCTACCTAAAACCAGGGGCTCTCAACCTTGGCAGCAGGTTGTAGTTGCCTGAGGAGCTTAAAAATTACCGATGCCTTGGTCCCAGCCCCAGAGATTTTGACTTAATCGACCTGGCGTGCCCTTGTGCAGCTGGAGTTTTTAATGCTCCCCAGGTGATTCTCATGTGCAGCCAAGTTGAAAACCCTGGGCTAGAGGGAGTAGGGAACATGTTCGGAAGAAGAGAGATTCAGGGTTGATTTGTCAAGAAGAAGTAACTATTTTAAAGGTCAGGAATGTCAGGGGTACAAATGGGAGTGGAAGGTCATGTTATGATATGGAAGAGATCCCTCGCTACCCAAATTGTGGTCCTGGGACCAGCAGCATCGGCCTTACCATGGAGTTGGTTGGAAATGTGAAACCCCAGGTTGTCCAGACCCCACGAATCAGAATCTGCATCCCCAAGTGATTTGTGTGCACACTGCTGTTTGAGAAGCACTGACAGAACAACAACAGAAAATTAAGATGGGAACCCACAGAGCCATACCTGGTGGTTGGCAGATGTACCAAGGGCCAGTAGGCAGTGTACACGTGGAGCACATTTGTTGACTTGCTTTGATTGATAAAAGAAGCAGTTAAAATTTTACTCTATAAATGCCTGGAAGTTGAGAAACTTCCAGGCAAAAGTGATACGTGCAAGGAAGGTTTAGGCTAATAATCTGGTAACAAATTGCAGAATAGATTAGAGGAAGGGAGAAGCCACAGGTATAGAGGTACTCGGAGAGACGTCTGTTTGAGTTCTCAATTCACAAACATCCGAGGAGTGAAACTCAGACCAGGGTGCAATTCAGTGGGCGAGTTCTTATCTTCAAAACACATTGTTTTACTTTCAGGAATTCTTATCTTTTTCAGCAGCCTGACTTTAGAGCTACATTATGTATCTGAATAGAGATAGAGACCACATTTTACCCTGAGTGGCAGCCAGTGTATATAGAACAGCTTTGTTATTTCATCCATAGTACACTTCCCCCCCCAATATTACAGGAGTATATAGAGGAACAAGAACAGAATTCTAATGGTATAAGAAAAACATTTCTATTTTTCCAGTAGCAATGTGATAACTATTGTACTATACATTTTTTATATGATCATGGGACAGGGTATTAATAAACTATTCTGACTGTGAGAGGGGTTACTATGACTACTTGGGAAATTATATCCTTAGATATTACACCAGCTGAAAATACTTAATTCTGAATGCATTTTAAATTTATTTTTTTTAATTTGATAGTTATGAGATTCTTTAAGATCAATAGCAACTATGGTGCCTAAGGATCATCATCAAAAAGAGCAGCAATCATTTGATGCATGAAAGTGAGATTATTTCTCGAATTTTTAGTTGGTCAAGTGCTGGGTACATGCATTGACATTATATTCTTTTTAATCTAAGAGAAAATGTTTTATGATACAATGTCTAATACATTGCTTTGCATATAAAAGTTTCATTTGTTAAAGTAAGAAATACAAATATTTGATATGAAAAGATATTGTATCATATAAATAGGCTTTAGAAATCAACTTTGTCAGGATAGAATTTACGTAAAATAAAACACATTTGTTTAAAGTATATAGGCTTTAAAATTGAAAACTGAAGATACTGAATAATCAAATACAAGTATCATTGAAGTTGTATGTTAATATAATAATACACTACCACAGTGATCACAAGATAATAACTCTTAGTGTGGTTCATATTTTTAAATTTAAGTTGCAGATAGAAATTTCAGAAGTTCAGCTATGTCTTGAAACTTGATACTGCAATTTGTCTATGTTACCACCAGATGGTAGTATTTGCTTTATTCATGATCACATGATCTCAGTCACGGCTACTAGTCTAAAATAGGTGAACTGATACTCTGAATACCCAAACCTGTTTTCATTTATACAAAAGAGAACAAAACAAAACAAACAAAAAATACTAACGGATTGCTTTTTTCTTGGCAGGCATTCACAATATAAATAAGACATGAACTCAAGCCCTCAAATAATTCAATACTCTAGTAAGGTATTATAGAAGGCAATTACTATGATAGCAGAAATTATCTAGTGAAAGAATTGTTAAATATAAGAGGTGATATAGCAGCTCAAAAGGGAGAATGAACTCTGGGAATATTTCAGAATAATATTTTTTAAGAATCAAAGTTTTGAAGATGAATAGTTCACCAAATGTGGAGATGAAAAGAAGAATACGGATAGAGTAGAAAGCAAGACATGCCGTGGCACAGAGCATAACTTATTTGTAAAAGCACAGTGAGTCTGTGTGATCAAAATATGGGGTCCATGATTGAGAAGTGGGAAAAGACAGAACTTGATAGTAGGTTTAAACTAGATGGTCAAGGGCAAGGCACGTCCTGCTGTTTTGTTTTAATCTCATTTTTTAGGTGATAGGCAACAACTGAAGATATTTACAAAACAGATGTCATGATAAAATCTGTAAGATAAAGACATTTTAAGAAATTTATGAATGTAATTTTGTCATGGCTTGTAAGAAAACCCTTGGTGAGGAAACATTCTCAGCAAGAATTTTCCAGGATTCTCTCACTTCTGCTTTTTTCCCTGCTAGATTATCAAATCAGTTTGTGCTGCAGTCTCTTACCATTTGCCCTAACAGTCCAGGAATGGAATGACACTAAATCCCTTGTTAAAGCCTCTCTCTCTTGCTTCCTTCTCAGGACCTTCTCTCTGGGTGAAATGTGCTTGGGATGTATTATTGGCCTTTGTCCCACTCTCCTTTTTTCCTTCCAGTCACCATGGCTGTGCCCTGGACTGTTAGCACTCTCTATAAAGGTTTGGAACCCTTTTGGGATGAGGTTGGGGGTAGGAATGGGGTAATTACATTTCCTAATCTAAATCCTTTAATGGCTACTTTGTTTATTGCTTGCCTTTAACTTGAGTGTTTGGTCTTTTTCATAAAATAGAAGTGAGGGCAAGGTGCCCGATGTCTAGTTTGTTCTAAGAATAGGTGGTCTGTTCATATGGGGTGATAAATGCTTCCTAAGTCTGGGTACCCTGGGGTAAGGGCTACTTCTCTGCTTTCCATAGAAACTGCTTTTTGGAGCTGGCTTCTCTCTTCCCTCTGCTTGCCAGGAGACCAAAGGCTCACAGTTTGGTTACTGATAATACTAATCCTCTCTGACAATTAGTTGGCAACCTTTCCTATTAGAATATCTTTGAAGTGTTTCCGGTTGGGGGTGGAGGCTGGAATTCGGACTGGCAGGAAAGGATACAGGCCCTTTCATCTGAGAACCAAAAAATACCCTCCAGACTTCTTATTTCTCAAACATCATGGTGCTGTAGAAGACGTTCTGCCCTTCTCAGTCACTGTGCCATCATCACAGGGCACTTCCGAGTACTTTTGGGAGCCTGGCAGCAAAGCTTGTCTCCTTACCAGAAAATAAGGTCAGTAAGATGTGTACAGTATTATTCTAATTCGTCTCCTCACTGGTCTCTGGGCAGGGTGCTCACCTGCCCTTAACCTGTTACTTCTCCGAGGATGTTTGTTGATGGCTGGGAACTGTTCAAAGATTTTAGGGAAGGAAAAAGAAAGAAAAATAGAAAGTTGATTTCCAACCCATTCAATATCTCTTTGAGTAGCGCACAGTATACTGTGCCTCATAGGATGTGGAGTGTGTGAGCGGACCACAGCTGCCCAGGTTCCTCAAGACTCTTGAAAGTGCGTACAAATGAGAATAGCTTCTGAACCTTTTCTTCGCTGCCCCTTCACAGAACTGTAAGCTGTAAGAAACATTTTTCTTGATGTTGCCGCCATTCCCCTGCTCCTTCTTGCTTATCCTGGCCCTACCTCGAACAGCTTATTTTAAGAATCCTCTTTTCTCCTGGAGAGAGCTTACACCACCTCCAATACCACTGCTGACACTTAGGTAGTGTCTGTATCCTTTCTGTGGGTTAGTCCATTTTCTATTCACAACAGCCCTGATTAAATGAATTTGGAGACTGGGATTGATGTATATATACACACACACTATTGATACTGTTAGGGGAAGCACACTGACTGAAACCGCCCACCTGGCCGGGCACCACAGGAACCATTTGCATGAGCTGTTTTACGACAGGAGGTCCTGGTAAGAAACACGGAACTAATAAGCCACCACCAGCTGGAAGAGTTCAGGAAAGGTCCAGAGGAGACACCGCATGTGTGACCACCTCCCAGAGTCCTCTCTGGCGTCCGTCTTGGCTGAACAGGCGTGCAGTGCCAGGAAGGACTCTTGAGTCAGAATGATTAGCCAGAGACAACCCAGAAACTAATCACATCAGCATAAAACCCGAGGCACATAAACCCACGTGGCAGAGCTGTTCTCCTGGGTTCCCTTACCCTACTGCTCTCCACCCGGGTGCCCTTTCTCAATAAAATCTCTTGCTCTGTCAGTGCATGCGTCTCCTCGGACAATTCGTTTCCGAGTGTTAGACAAGAGCCCGGTTTCGGGCCTTGGAAAGGGTCCCTCTTCCTGCAACAATGCTATGTATAAAATAGATAACCAATGAGAGCCTATTGTACAGCACAGGGGACTCTACATAATGCTCTGTGGTGAGGTAATCCAAAAAAGCAGTGGTGGGGGTAGTGGGGATAAATGTATATCTATAGCTGACTCACTGTTGTACAGTAGAAACTAACACAACAGGGTAAAGCAACTATACTCCAACAAAAGTAAAATAAAACACACATAGGCTTATATACAGTGTTAGTCACTGTTTTTTTAATGGAAAAACTGAGGCTTAAAGAAATGGCATTAACTTGCCTGAGATCACTGAGCTGATGAAAAAGAGGATCAGATGTGCTCTGACCAGCTCTCTGTCTTTAGCATCTCTATGTCTCACATCTGAAAAGAGATTGACACCACCATTAATGAAAACTGTGCTGCCAGTAAGACCAGTGAATTGCATGCATCTGTCTTACGGATTCTAGTCCTGGTGATGGACACCTGTTCTCAGAATAAACTTGTCCATTTCCGAGATTATATATCTTGTTCATGTCACTGACCTTTTCGTTACTCAGGGAACACAGCTGAACTACAGAGTGGGTTTCCCTGGCGTTACTCTGCTCCATCTACCATTTTTGGTACCTGGAAGCTATTGCAAATCATAGCATCTATGAATCATTCAAAAGATGTTCACATATATTGGGAGAAAATGTGGAGAACTACTGTGTTGCCTGGGAATGTAACAGGCATGGTGGTAATATGTGTTTCAACAGGTCAGGCCACATAAGCTTGAGGAGAGAGGAAGAAGGAGGAAGAGAATATTTGAATTACTGTTTTTTTTGTTTTTGTTTTTTTATGCAGCACCTACTACAATCTAGGCATTGCCCGTTCCTTTCCCTGTGTTTCATAGATAATGCTCACAACAGATCTAGGCGAGAAGCGCTTTTATGGCTCCATTTTATCAATACGATGATTGAAGTTCAGAGATGTTAAATAATAAGGACCAGGGTCACACAACTAGTCAGGGACTGAGATCATCTGATGCTATCATCCAAAGCCCTTGCTCTTTCACTCTATGGAGATGCTTTTAAAGAAAGCTTATGACAGTTGCTTTTAGTCAAAGGGAAATTGGAGGTTCATGACCCAGGACTTCATTCTCACCGTGGTGCCTTGTCATTTTGATGGTAATGAGGATTTTAGGGGCCTTGTCTGTGGGCAGAATGTCAGGTGATCCTGGGAGTATTAAATATAGATCTTCACTTTGGAAACGAAGCTAAATCACCTTTGCCATCTGAATCACTTTAGTTTCTATGTGTTAACTTATTAGTGGGTCATCAGATATTGTAGGGGTAGGATTTTGGTGGAATTCCTGTCTTTGACTGCCTCTCGTTTTCCCCTTCTTGCCCTCTCCCCCGTCCTTCCTCCTAGCATCGTGGCCAAGTTTTGAGGTGTGTCGCAAGGTGTTCATGACCTTGGATGAGGCACTCACCTGTCTAGTCCTTGGTTTCTCTGTCTGTAAAATGTGTATAGCAAAGGTGTCTCAAATAGCAGTTTTGAGTAGACAATTAATTAACATGTATATGCAAAATACTTGAAGAATACCTAGAATATAGTAAGCTTAGTAAAAAATCAGTCATTGTTACTCCTCAAATAAATAGGTATTAGTCCAGACATGGTGCAAGGCAGTTAGGACTCTTTGCTAGGGAGCAAACGGAATTTCTCTGGTAAAGGATATCACTAGTTTTTATCATGATTGTCCTCTCCATTATCTTGTATGATCAGATTTCAAGTATAGTTTAAAAATGGATCTTCAGAGTCTTTTTTTTCTATAACCTCCACCCCTGGTATCCCATCTGTTTGTCTCTTTTCTCTTGGAGTATTCCATACCATGCCTCTGTGAGGGTACATGGGCTCAGGGAGTGATCTGGAAGCAAAGCAAACCTAGTAATGTGAAAAACCAAGGTACACAGGAAAAATAACAATTATTATGTAGTCCTCATCAAATGTTTTTCATCTTGAAAGTGCTTTGAAAACATTAACTAATTAATTAATCAAAAAGAATTTCTACCAATCAGTGAAAACGCTCTTTACAATGTATTAAGCCTCTTGAAAGGTATTATTTATTCAGTGGTGTCTCTCTTTAGTCTTAAGGGAATCATCAGTTTCCTTTTTCTGGAGATATTTCAGGAGATTTGGGGAAATTGCTGCTTACCCCTCTGACTGTGCAGCTGAGCCAGCATGAGCATGTAAGCACACACTCACACTCACCCCCATACACATAGACACAAAATATTCCCTTATAATGATGCTCTTTGACATTAAATATGGTACAACATTATATAAGATTCTCTTATCTACTCTGTTTATCAGCTTTTAACTGACCTGCCAGCAAAGCCAAGACAAAAATTCCTGATGAGTGTCAAGTAGCAATGTCACCTGTTCCATCCATCTTCTTTCCTGTCTCCTGTACTGGCCTGGGAGCATCTTAGGAGCTGAGAGTTTATTGCCATATCCTTAGAGCCTAGCTACTCACAGGAATTGCCCAGCATTAGCTCTATTCTCTAGCCTACAAAATGCAACTTTATCTCTTTGTGACATAGCAGGAAAGTAGTAATAATAACTTTATGTTCGTTCATTCACCAAATATTGAGTATTCACCATTCATTTATATATACTCCTATAGCAGATACTTTATTCAGGGAAAGTCTTTGTGTAACTCGTGGTGGTGGATTAAAAAGTTACCCATATAGGGTTATCGCATTCAAGAAATTTGTTGTCCAGGAGGAAGGACAAGAGCATGAGTAACTTTAATATAAGGCGGACATGATATTCACCTACATGAGTTACTTTTAGAAAACAAGAAGAGGATTTCTGGCTAGGGCACTCAGGGAAGACTATTGGAAATAGATGATGACACCTGAGTGGGATGTTTGAAGAGGAATTGCCTTGTGGAAATGGTGAAGAAGGCAATGTTGTTCCAGATAAAGTGTAAACAAAGGAGGAAATCCATGGACAAAGGAAAGCATAGTTGTATGGGAATCATTAATTTTTGACTAGAGCCGAGGTTCGGGGAGAAGGTTAGGGGACATGATATAGGAAAGGAGAATTGGTTCTATGTTTGGGAAACACATGGCATGTATAGCACTAGATTGGATCAGCCCCACTAACTGGATCAAATAATGCATCTCAGCACTCAGAACAATGTAGATCACAGGAATATGGTGTTCAAATCATCTTGAGACCTCTCTCCAGGCAGTCACTTTTTTTAATTGAAGTACATTTGATTTGCAATATTGTATCTGTTTCAGGTGTACAGCAACATGATTCAGTTATACATGTATATGTGTATATCTATACATTTTCCCATTCTTTTCCACTATAATTTATTACAAGATATTGAATACAGCTCCCTGTGCCAACCAGTAAATCCTTACTGTTCATCTGTTTTACATATGGTATTGTCTGTCTGTTAATCCCACACTCCCAATTTATCCCTCCTCACCCTTCACATTTGGTGACAAAAGTTTGTTTTCTATGTCTGTCAGCCTGTTTCTGTTTTGTAAGTAAGTTCATTCATACTACCTGTTAGATTCCACATCTAAGATTCCATTATATGATATCATATAGTGTTTATCTTTCTCTGTCTGACTTGCTTCACTTAGTATCATGTCTAATCAGATGTCTTGAAACACGTTTGTTCCAGAGGGGAAATTACGAGACACTCCTGGGCCACACCATGGAGAACCTTAACTGATAGGTGGAGGAATATAGGCTTTATTTCTGTGGCTTCAAGTAGCAATCAAGTATGGACTTGAATCAATAACATTAACATCATATACTGGTCTACAATAATGTAATCTGAAGATTCACAGAATTTCTGTTGAAATGTGGTATTTGAAGGCTTACCTGAAAATTAAGCTTTTCAAACATTGTAAAATTTAAATTTTATCTCCTCCTTCATTCTCTGGTTATCTATTTCTTGCTATTATTAAGTTTCTAACAAGAGCAGTTTACCTCTTGTTTTCTAATTCCCTATAGGCTTGTAAATTCAGACCTGTTGGAATATTACATAAAATTAAAATATGTAGGCTCTAAGCTATTGTTTGAGGGGGTTTCAGAATTTAAATTCAGATACTATTGCAACTATGCAAGGTCACAACATCATTCCTTTTATCTGACTGATTTCTGGAAAGATGAATGATTACTGTACAAGACACAATCTCTAGCATTAAGTTATAGAACCAAGACGGTCATCTGTTATCCTTCTGTATACAAGGTGTAGCCTATGTAAAAATGCAAATACTGGTACATGGGTGAACTATCAATACTTGGCACCAAATTAATATGGCTGGATAGAAACACATTCTGAGGATCCTTCCTGACATCTCTCCGAAAGCAGAAATCTACTGAATTTTGAAAACGGTTTACAGACACTGGAAACCAATATGGAGAAGTGCAGTGATTTTAACAAGCTCAGGTTGTCTTTGCTTCTAAATTTCCCATCCTTAGGAAAGGAAGACTTTTTCAGAATACCCTCTGTAAGGATTCTAGGAAATTGAAGAGATTGTCTGTTAAGAGTGATTGACCTGGGATGTGGTTGACAACCACATTGCAGTGCTGTTTAAATTCAAGGGAAGAAAGACTTGTCAAAGGGGACTCAGAAGCCTTTTCCCCAATGACAGTCATGTGACTGAGTCCTCCTACCAAGCTCCCTGGTGTCTGTGTGTGTGTGTGTGTGTGTGTGTGTGTGTGTGTGTATCATATATCCCTCGTATATGATATATATATCAGATTTCTAATTTGACAGATAAACTAAATAACACTCCTTTAAGGGGCTATCTAAACTGTGTTTAGTTTCCTAGGATAGAGATATTACTACACTTGAAGTATTGTACACACCTGAAGCCTATTAGCCTCCACCCTCCCCACCAGCCCTCCCCACATCTGGTTCCACACACAATGGGGTGTCATGAATTCAAGGTGGCAGAAGATAGAGCCCACCATACAGGTGATGGCATCAGACAGACCTGTGTTTGCATCCCAGCTTGCCTTCTAGCTGTGTAACTTCACCTTAAATGGTTTGCTCTCCCAGAGCCCTGGTTTCTTCATCTGCAAAATGGTGATCACAACTACATTTGCCTCAGAAAGTTGTGTTGGGGAAGAACTCTGCCAGTCTCTTTGAAAGTTCTCAACAGTAGAATTATTAGGACACTTCTCAGAAAACTTTAAAGTTCCTGTCCTGGGGGCCACTGCAGAACATTGACTAACATTTCAAGTTTTCAACACAGCTTTCCTTGAAGGTTGCCATCATGACTTTCTTAATGGGTTATCTTACCATAACTTCAAGATTCCACTGCTCTCATAAGAAAAATCAGCTGCCTAACATATACCCGGGAAGGGGTTATTGAGAATCCCAGAGAGCTTTCGGCCATCTGAAACATTCTCCAAGGAATAAATGTATTCTTAGGGAGAAGGAAAGAGGGTTAATATTTAACATTTTCTTAGCAACCCCTCACTTACTTTATTCATAACATTTCAGTGTGGGGCAAGTTAATAGCCAGACAGTTGCAGGAGAAGTATATGCAGTCATGGACCACTACGCGTTTATACTAATAGCTGAATGTATATGTCTATGGCTCTAAGGCATGTAAATACATGGACAGAATTTGTGGGTGCATTTTGTGGGCAGGGAGAGGACAGGGCAGGGAGGTGAATACTAGAGATAGAGTAGAAAATGCATGGGATGGAGATGTTTTTCTGTTTCTGAATGTCTCATTTTTATAGTATGAATTCTTATAGGTTAGGAAACTCTACAAAGAGCTACACACCAACATCCCCTATTATACTCCAAAATGGAAAGGTGTTTAACAAAAAGCTTCCTATTTGTAATCAAAGCTTCCCCTTGTCACTGAACAAACCCAGTAGTCTGTTAGGAGCCCAACCTTACAAAATGCAGTTTTCACTTTTCTGGGATTTGGAGCCATTGCTGGTGCTGCAAATGAATGGGGAGGTGGTGGAGGCATCAAGTTCCAGGTGAGACCTGAAAAGGCAGAGGAACAGAGGCCTGAGCAAAAATGGAACCTGGAGGAGTGGGGACGGGTAGGAAGAGAGGTGTCACAGGTCTGCTCGGTTCTCTGCAGCATTTCCTCCAGGGATTTCCCAGCTCCCCATCCTCCCGCCCCAGCCAGGAACGGCTGAAAATCTGGTTTACTCTGTCTTCCATTCATGACACTGCACCACAAGTCTGTCGTGAGAGAGGCTGGAGTATAAACCCAGCTCAGCATGATGACACTGGCTGTGACCTTGATCAAATGACTTTCGGTCTCTGAATCTCAGATTCCTTGTAAGATTTAATGGGAAAGAAAAGAACATGCAATGCCTCTTCTTGTTAGACATAGATACCTTCTCAGATACAATAGCCTGGTTAAGCTGCAAACCCCATAATGACCCTCTAGTCCCAATCTTCTCTGAAACACTGAAGTCGGACAGACCCAGGTGCAAATCCCAGCTCCTGATTTACTAGTAGTAAGACTTTGGACAATTTGCTTGATAGTCTGTGTGTGTGTGAGTGAGAGAGAGAGAGAAGAGAGTGAGTGAGAGAGAGAGTTTAAAGTTTGGTAGGTTGGGCTTCCCAGGTGACTCAGTGGTAAAGAATCTACCTGCCTATGCAGGAGATGGGTTCCATCCCTGGATTGGGAAGATTCCCTGAAGTAGGAAATGGCTGTCCCCTCCAGTATTCTTGCCTGAGAAATTCCATGGACAGAAGAGCCTGGAGGGTTTCAGTCCATGGGGTTGCGAAGAGTCAAACATAACTTAGTGACTGAACAACAACAGCAACAAGTTGTATAAAATGGAAAATAAAAATAGATATTTCAGTTTTCCTCTGGAGTTTACGGTTTCATTTCAGTTCAGTCACTGAGTCATGTCCAACTCTTTGCGACCCCATGAATCGCAGCACGCCAGGCCTCCCTGTCCATCACCAACTCCCGGAGTTCACTCAAACTCACATCCATCTAGCCAGTGATGCCATCCAGCCATCTCATCCTCTGTCGTCCCCTTCTCCTCCTGCCCCCAATCCCTCCCAGCATCAGAGTCTTTTCCAATGAGTCAACTCTTCGCATGAGGTGGCCCAAGTATTGGAGTTTCAGCTTTAGCATCATTCCAAAGAACACCCAGGACTGATCTTCTTCAGAATGGACTGGTTGGATCTCCTTGCAGTCCAAGGGACTCTCAAGAGTCTTCTCCAACACCACAGTTTAAAAGCATCAATTCTTTGGTGCTCAGCTTTCTTCACAGTCCAACTCTTACATCCATACATGACCACTGGAAAAACCGTAGCCTTGACTAGATGGACCTTTGTTGGCAAAGTAATGTCTCTGCTTTTGAATATGCTATCTAGGGTGTCATAACTTTCCTTCCAAGGAGTAAGCATCTTTTAATTTCATGGCTGCAGTCACCATCTGCAGTGATTTTGGAGCCCAAAAAAATGAAGTCTGACACTGTTTCCACTGTTTCCCCATCTAAAGAAAGGCAATGCCAAAGAATGCTCAAACTACTGCACAGTTGCACTCATCTTACACGCTAGTAAAGTAATGCTCAAAATTCTCCAAGCCAGGCTTCAGCAATCCGTGAACCATGAACTTCCAGATGTTCAAGCTGGTTTTAGAAAAGGCAGAGGAACCAGAGATCAAATTGCCAACATCCGCTGGATCATGGAAAAAGCAAGAGAGTTCCAGAAAAACATATATTTCTGCTTTATTGACTATGCCAAAGCCTTTGACTGTGTGGATCCCAATAAACTGTGGAAAATTCTTCAAGAGATGGGAATACCAGACCACCTGCCTGCCTCTTGAGAAACCTTTATGCAGGTCAGGAAGCAACAGTTAGAACTGGACATGGAACAATAGACTGGTTCCAGATAGGAAAAGGAGTACGTCAAGGCTGTATATTGTCACCCTGTTTATTTAACTTCTATGCAGAGTACATCATGAGAAACGCTGGGCTGGAAGAAGCACAAGCTGGAATCAAGATTGCCGGGAGAAATATCAATAACCTCAGATATGCAGATGACACCACCCTTATGGCAGAAAGTGAAGAGGAACTAAAAAGCCTCTTGATGAAGGTGAAAGAGGAGAGTGAAAAAGTTGGCTTAAAGCTCAACATTCAGAAAACTAAGTTTATGGTTTAGCAGGGGTTGTTTTTTGTGGGGAGCCTTGGTTTCCTTGTCTATAAAATGAGAATCACAGCATCGAGCCATAATTGTTAAGCTTAAAAATAAGTTCTGAACAAAAAGACTGACGTATGGTGGGCGCTCAGTAGTGGACTACTCATGTCCTATTGCAGGTCTTTTCAGTTTCTACAATATTAAATTATCTCTGTATTCCCCATAATGCCACCTCCAGAAATCTGTCTACTATATTTCCCATGAGCCACTTTCACATAGTCTGATTGGTTACTGGAAAACATGGCCACAGCAGAGCCTGTGGGTAGTCACGTGGACTTAAACATCAGATAGAGCTGTTAGAGTCCTTCTCTGCCACTTATCCAAATGTGTGACCTTGGGACAGCTACTTAACCTCTCTCAGCTTCGTGTTACTCATCTTTGACATGAAAATATCATTAAAAAAAAAAAATACCCTACCCCAAGAATCATTACTCCAATTCCAAGAGTTGTGTGTGTGCTTGTACACATGTGCACACACATGTAAAACAGAAAGCAGGTTTAATATCTACCAGGGACTATGAGATTACTGGAAAATAAAAAGACACATTCATAGTGAGGCTTATGGTCTAGAGAATTGTGTGGATTGGGAAGATTATACTAGGCAAATCACAGAACTAATGGAAAATTGGAACCATAACAATTTTTAAAAAGAAAATTGACATGATGCCTTGGAAGCCTACATTAAGGGAGATTTAATTCAGCCAGAGAGATCACAGATGGCTTCCCTGAAGAAGTGAAACTGGAGTAGAAAACTGAAGGACATTTAGGAGTTTGCTAGATGAATAGGGAAGGGAAGGACATTCATTGCTAGTAAGCTTTCACCATCAGCATCATAAGCATGCGATTGCTATCTTCTCAGACTATAAACACAAAGAGTTCTGGGATGTGTCTTTGTCATCTTCTGTCACCTCTAAGTTCCTTGAAGGAAGTAAATGCTTAGTAAATATTTCTTGAATGAGTGAATGTTAATAGGAAATCAATATGCATTTGTTGAATGAAATAAAAGGTAACTGCTGTGCCCTCATCTCATGACTTTATTCAATATACAGTTAAGGAAGACACATAATTTAGTTTAAAAAAAGAAAAAACTGACAGGGACCTCACGTGCTTACTCGCTTAGTCATGTCCAACTCTTTGCAACCCTGTGGACTGTAGCCTACCAGGCTCCTTCATCCATGGGATTCTCCAGGCAATAATCCTGGAATGGGTTGTCATTCCCTTCTTCAGCGGATCTTCCCGGCCCAGGGATGGAACCTGGATCTCCTGCATTATAGGCAGATGCCTGCATTGCAAAAATGGACCTTGGAGGTGACCAAACCACATCCTCCTTATTCTGGCCCTGTCACCTTGAGAAAGTCACAAGGCATCTCTGGGTCAGTCTCCTCATATGTAAAATGGAAATAAGGATAGCTTGTTTACAGAGTTATTTTAAAGATTATGATTGCAAGTCTGCTGAGCCTAATTAAAAGGGTGACTCAGAGTACATAGTCAAGAGATGAGTATTTTGAATATTATTAGTATTAGGACATTACGCAAACTGCAGGCATGCAGTGTTTCAGACCTGCAGATTGCTGAAGACAGGCTGGATACAGCTTGAAGGCCAGAGGGTGTTATCATGCAAACATCCAGTAGACCTTTACTTTTCTGGAAATGCCTAGAGCCCTTCAAAGAAAGGCATTCTCTCTCCAGTGCCTGAGTTAAATTGCAGGTTCAAATTCCCAGATGCATTGGTTATCACTGACTAGCAGTTGGTAAAATATTCTGCAGCCTAAATTTCCTTCAAGGGTTAATCAGATACTGTTTGGACAAGATACAATCAGTTAATTCATGGCCACTGCATAGCACAAAGCCTGCGCAGGATAACTAAGCAATACCTGTTAGCTGTTACTATTACCACAGCCAGGCCCTGCTGGATTTTCTGTCAGTTACTCTAACTGAATCAGCCTTTCCTGGGCCAGGAATTGCTTCCTTTTGTAATTCCCTTTATGGAAGGAAGAAAAGCAACTCCCCTCTGAGGTGTGGAAACCTAGTTTCCCGGGTACCGCACCACCTTGGACAAGTTCAGGGCCACTGAGCTGCCTAGGTGAGGCTGGTCAGCAGGGGCTAAAGGCTCTGCAAACTCTCCCTTCCCTCTTAAAACCACCGCTCTCTGCCCCTCTCTGCTTCCTAACCCTGGAAGGTGGATTCTGAGGTTGCAGCCGAGCAGTGGGTGTGATCTGAACCCAAGGCAAGCTCGGGTCACTCTCGGGGTGCTCGGGCTTTCTGTGCTCCACTGAGTGCAGGGATCCGGGTGCAGCTGCGGTGCCTGGGTGCGCGCAGCCAGGGAACCGAGCCTCCCCCAACCAACCCCACAGCGAAACTGAACTCTACACCGCCCGCGGCTCGCGCTGTGCCTGGCTGCGGGGAGGGTTGGGCGAGGGGGGATCGCTCTGCAGACAAAGGGGTGCAGGAGCCCCTAACGCCCCTCTTTCGCGACCGTGACGCCCTTCCCCAGTCCCATACCCAGGAGCTACAGCAGCTGCCGCCCCCAAGTGCCACCACCCAGCCCCGGCGGCCTCGGCCTGTGCGCGCGCTCGGGGGCTAGGGATTGGTTCGCACTCCCATTCAGGGGCTGCGCCGGCGGGCGGGAGGTGCGCGGCGTTCAGTGTGTCTGTGTGTGTTTGTGTCTGTGTGTGTGCGCGCGTGCGCGCGTGTGTGTGCGCGCGTGTCTGTGTGTCTGTACTGCGCGCGGGCGGGCGCGTGTGTGTGTGCGCGCGGGGGCTCTAGTGCAGGAGCCACTGGATGTGCGTGCGTGTGTTATGGGTTTGATTCCAGAGCAGGTTGCACATTGGTCCTGGGTGGCTCGCAGGCTCAGGTCGTGCTTGGGCGTCCTCCTCCTAATCGTTTCCGAAGTAGCAGCAGCAGCAGCAGCAGCACCAGCAGCAGCAGCCGCCGCGGCAGCATCGCAGCAGCTCAGCGGCACAGCCGGCAGAACTGTGCAGAAGCGAGCACCGTTTGGGGAGTCCGGGGGGCGGGTAAGAGGGAGGAGGGGAAAGCCTGTCTTGGTCTTTGGGATTATTTTTCCCCCTCTTTCCCTCTCTCTCTCTTTCTTGAGGGCGTTTGTTACCCCCTCGAAGTGAAGGAATTTTGCTCCAAAGCGAGCTGGGACCGAAGACTCTAGGCTAAGTTCTCTCTCTATATAGATGGTGTCAGGGAGCGAAGCTACTGACCGAGCCGCTGGTAAATGTTTTTTTCACTTCTTACTCTTTAATGCTTAAGGCTTTTCCCCCCTTTCTTTCTTCCGTGTTTCCTTTCTGTTGCTCCTCATTCTGCAATCGCTCCTGAATCAACCTGCAGTTCCCTTCTCTCTCTCTCTCTCCTTGCGTTTGTGCAGTTTGCAACTTGTTTCGTGGTTTTCTATGTATTTTTCCCCCCTTCATCCTCAGATGAATGCTGGAACATTTAAATTCCGCACTTCGGGAGGTCATCATTACTTGCATGAGTTTCAAGGGGGAGGGGAAATATTGGTAGAGCAGACTGTTATTTCCCTGCAGAAGGACTGCCGTTTTCTCTCTAATGTTCATCGCAATTATGGGGATTTTTTTTTTTTTTTAGGATGCATTTTAACGTTGCATTGATGTTTATCGTTATCGTTCTTCAGGATTACAATGCATTTTGACTCAGTTTTGACAGCATGACAGATGCCAGTGATTCCAGAACTACTGTGTGGTACATGCTGGCTAAAATATTCAAAATTAGAGGCAGAATCATTTGCATTCCAAAAGGGAAATTCTTAAAAATGCTGTTTTGCCTCACATCGCTGCAGATTTGCAGGAGGCAGTTATAGACACCACTACTCATGTTGCTTGCAAAGATAATAAACATATAAGTGCTTTAGTGTATCACATCCTGTCCTGGTCTCCAGTGATTGAGCTATTGCTGAATTTACTTAATAATAAATTTAGGGCTATGGAGAAGGAGAGAGATTGCTGGTATTGTTTTATGCAAAATTGCAAGACATGTACAGCAATTTCTAACCCCCAAACCACCCCTTTCTTAGATCTTACTTGAAGTGGCATCTTGTCAATTGGGGAGGGGGAGGGCAGTTTCTGCCATCCACATGGAAAAACATTATTTAAAATAGCCAGCATAATGCATGCAAATTGAACTCTTAACTCTTTTTTTTTTTTTTTAATAGAACTGACTCTGTAACTCTTGCTTCCAGAATCTGTTTTAAATATTATTTAAAATTTAACATAGAACGGTTCTTTGATGTATTTGTATTTAAGTTCTTTGGAAGGTCCTTAGCAGTTAACCATTTTTCGTTTGTTTTGCTCTTTATCCCCCTAAGTTTTCAGTTGCAGTTTAGTAGAAATGCTGAAGGGTCACTAAGTAAAGGCACATTAGCAGTTTCTAAAGAAATCAGTTTATAGTTGTGAAAATTTCTGCCAAGCTATGGGAAAAGA
This sequence comes from Bos indicus, assembly GCF_029378745.1. Taxonomy (NCBI): domain Eukaryota; kingdom Metazoa; phylum Chordata; class Mammalia; order Artiodactyla; family Bovidae; genus Bos; species Bos indicus. The sequence goes on from NC_091766.1 coordinate 78,704,396, forward strand.
AGCTAAAATAATGGCAGCTGAAATGTAAGGAGGGAAGTAGGGGATAGAACCAATTGCAGTTCCACTATATGTGTTAGCATCCTGAGGAGCTCTGAACTCTAGACTCAGATGAGGATATCCAGTTCAGAGATACTCTGAAGCTCACACATTTGACAGAGGGAAAATACTGGTATTTAAAGAAGCCTGCTTTTGCCTTGTGGTTGCCACATCATAGACCAGCAATTACCTAAGTGCAGAGAGTATGTTTGCAATGATACTGCTCAACTTTGTTTTCATGTAAACTTAGCTGATGTTGGGAGAACAGCATAAAACAGTTTAGGACTTGGAACAAAATGAACTGTAAATTAACTCAAGTCAGACCCTCTTTTTTATAGAAGAAAGCCTACTCCAAGACACCATGCAAATTCACCTATTTTGAGCTGCCTGTGTTGACAAAAGCTCTTTTGGAAATTGTGGACAGGGTTCCTTAGATCTAAAGCTTATTTCTTCTTTTGTAGTCTGCTAATGGTATAAGACATTTTACTTAGAATGCAATCTCAGCTTATTCCTGGGTCCCTTGAGGTGGCAATATTGCTATTTAAAATATTTTTATGGACCCTTGCCGTTTACCATTTTGATCAAGTTGGAGGGAAAAGCCCAACTTCCATTCATTAGGATCACAGTTGTCTTTGAAGCATTTATTTGCCTGGGTACCAAGGAAAAATGAATTTGTATAGTAAATTATGATCCTAAGAACCCAAGTCTTCTAAAGCATGGTTTTCTCATTCTAGGACCTAAACCAGAAAGCAGTATACTCCATGCTAAGCAGCTGAATTGTTTCTCTGGCATATTCCACACACAGGGGCACAAGCAGATAACTGACCAGACTAAGGAGTCCTTTCACGTGGCCCATGAAGCAAGATTTCTAATTGTTATATAATACATTGAGTGCATGAATTTATTTATGAAGCAGCACAATTAGTTTTAGTTTCAGTATCTTCACTAGTTATGAAGACCAAGAGTACATTGATTTAAACAACAGACTCCTCCTTCCTGTTGCGGTTGGTTTTTACCCTTTCTAGTTTACTGGCAACTTTGAACAGGCTCAGAGAATTTGTGTTAAAATATTAAACATAGCTACATTTTGGGTGTATTGTCTGGTGAGAATACTATTCAATCAGCTAGGTTTTTAATTACTCTTACATGGTTCTGTGTGGTATAGTGTTTGTGGCTTGCTGGTGGTTTTCTTATTATTGTTATTGATGTTAAGGTTCCCATTAAATCATAACTAAGCTCATTTTAACTTTCTGTGCCTGGGGTTGATCTCAGTTTAATGTATCAGAATAATACCATCCTCTTGCTAAGTTTGTTGGTACATTAGGTAGTTTACCTTCAATTGGTGTGTGTATTGAATTTCAGCATTTCCAAATGCATGGCATCTGACATTCTGGGGAGAAGGTAACTTTTTTGGGAAGAGAAGGCTGTGTAGAAAGAGCCTGTTGGTTAATGGAACTTGACAATATATTTGCCTGTATTTTTAAGGTGTCTATTTTCATTTTGATAAGAGTAGAGTTTTTTCTGCATGTGTAAAGTGTTTATTATGCTAGAGGTACTGAACGTTTCTTAAAAGTAATTACTGTTTGTTTGTTTTTTTTTTCACTGTGTGATTGAAAGGAACTCTGCACTGCTTGTGTGTTTTTGAGGAAAACCTGTATTGGTGAGCTTTTCCATTGTTTTCTATTCTGTGTAGACTAATTTTGAGAAGTGATTTCTGGTGAAATATAGTCAAGGTCATTGCCAAGGCCCTTTTATCTCTCTCCACTTAAGAACTCAAACTGCGAGTCAAGTTTAAAGAGACAAAACTTATATCAGACTACTACCTCAAGTGGGACTATGTAAAAAGCATATGCTTTTGTCTCTCATCACTTTGTGTGAAGCAACAGTTTTGTTCTTTGACTTACTGGTTTCTAGGAGCCCTGATGGACTCACAAAGAGAAACCTTCCATTCTATACTCATAGTGCATACAACAGAGTCTCAGTCTTCAGGGAAGATTGTAAGAATATATATATATATATATTTTGGGGGCGGGGGGAATGGCTATCTTTTCATATGCTCTTAATGGAAAGAGGAATGTAACAATATTTCATAAAATGTAAGATCTAATTAGATAATACCCCCCTTAAAATTTTGTGAAATCAACAGTAGTTTTATGAGTCGTGTACAGTGAGAGCAAATAGTAGCCTTGTCAAAGTATTTCCTTATACTCCTTCTTTCACTTTTTTTTTGTTAAAGGAATATTCACAATATTCAGAATTTTGTACTACCAGTAAATTTTATATATATATATATACACATAACATATGTATGTATATAGTTTTCTCTACCTAACAAAGAAAAACCACTACTTAACGTATTATTTTACCTCTGCTGCAAGTATCCTGTTCATATTTCTGAAAGATTTTTATGAAGTTGAAGAGGTATAAAATCTTTTCCCCAAAATTCATATTACTTACTGCCCACAGTCTGCTTGGTATATTTCACTCTCCAGTGTGATTTTGAACTTGAAGCATTGCAGCCTTTTCTTACGAATTCCTCGTGGCAAAAAATGAAGCACCTTGAGAAATAGTTTGCTAATAAAGTTCTCTCGTTTTTGCTGAAAGGATTAAATTGGTCCCCCTCTCCTAAGTAGAGCATTACAGTACCAACCTTTTAGACAAAAAGGATTATCAGAAAAATGGTATGGTTGTGTGCTTTTCAGCAATAGTGTGAGTAAAGCGAGAGCAGGTGTTTTAACTCTTTTCATGTAAATTTAGTGAATAGAAATTGACACTAAATAATACAGCTAATATGTTAAAATAAAATCTAGGTTCCCCAGCAAAGATTTCCCCCTATCCTGGATAATATGACTTGATCTTTGACTCTGATGGAACGATTGAGTGTGTTCCTCATCTCAGCGCCAGCATATGGGTGGCGGGTAGCAAATATCCTGCATCTGTCTTGGAAAGTATGAGTGCGAGGTTTGGGAGGAAAGAGATGGTTTCTTTAAAAGTTTAGAGTTCTTATGCTTTGACTGCAGTTCTTTCAGAGAAGGCTCTCCTTTCCTTGATACTTGTTTAGATCACCTATTAAGATGCCCCATTATTTCTTCTGTCCCTAATTTGATTCTGCCACAGGTTTTTCTAACATAAACATGATGCTAGACTTAGTTGTTCCTATCTTTGCCTTACTTTGTGATTTCTGGACTATGATGCAGATCTATAAAAGTTTAGGACCCATTCTTCTAAAAGACAGTCTATTTAATTGTCCTCATGATGAAATTATTTAGGTGTAGAGGCTTAAGCCTGGTAAAAAAATATTAGGAATTTTGTATGATCATTTCTATTAATATGACCATGGTAAAGTAATTATTTTATAATATATAAAAGTGAGTTGTGGGCCTTGTAAAATAAAAAAAAATCATTAATGAATTTGCTCCAAAAGAAGAAGTCATTTTTCTTTGTTTAGTTTCCCCAGCTCTTAATTTAAATATTAGGAGGCAAAAACTAAAGTTGGAGAATATAATTCACTTGGTGAAGATAAAATTGATGCTAACCATAATATACTGATTTAAAATCTTTCAAGAGGACAATTCTCTGGAGGATTCTCTTGGGGAAAAGGCTTATGTTTAAATGTCATTTTTATTATTGCTTAGGATTTTACTGATACTCAATGTTTTGACATTTCTCCTCCTTTAATTAGAGGAATAAGACTATCTGTGGAAAAAGAAATACATCATTAAATAGAAATGATTTTGGCAAAGGTTAAAAAAATCCCATACTGTTAAAAAAAAATCACAAAATTGTATAAGCTACTTGCTGTATCCGTAACAGGTTTTTTTTTGTGTGTGCCATTTCAAAATTTCATTTTGAATGTTAGAAATAGTCAAGTTAGATTCTTAGATTATTTCTAAGAATGAAATTGAACTATTAAAGAAGATAGCTGTGTCCACATTTATGGTTAATTCAAACAGTAAATATCTACATAGCTAAAATCACAGTTATTATTAGAGAACTTATTGCAACAGACTTTGTGATCTTAACTGTGGTATTTTTTCTAAACCATTTCAAATGTAAGAGTATATGGTTGTGTGCAACACATTTCAGTAGATACTGCCTATTTCCTAGAAAGAATATAGGCAAATTAAAGCTGCATGAAAGTATATTTCAATCTTCCAGTTTTTGTTTTTTTTTTAATTGCTTCAAAAAGCAGGTTTTAAATTCCCAAGACAGGCCAGGTACCATGTTCTGCTAAAAGCCAGATATGATGGTTAAGAGTAATTTGATGCCAAAGTGATGTCTAAGAAAGTAAATGGGAATAGAAGTAGATGTTTCTTTTTTAAATACAAGATAAAGCTTTGCTCTTTGTGTCACTTGAGATTATATTAGAAAAATGATTTAATTTTATTTTATTTTAGGATTTGCTCAGACTGTAATTATATACAAATATCTTCTCATTCTCTGCCTTCTATATATTCCCAGCTCATGTCTATTCATGTAGTCTGATGTGATATGACCCCTAGGATTGGAGACTTCAGTTTGGTGGTACCTACATGGATTTAATGGAGGCATGAGGGCAAGGTAGTGAGACTTTGTGGGAAAACCAAAGGAAAATGTATTCTATAGTTGGCCACCATCTCCTTATGATAATAATCCTGCCACCCATTTTATTTTTAGCCTCACCTCAAGTTCTGGAGAAGATGCAAAGTGCTTTTCTAACCTTAAGAATAATAATATAATTATTGCACAAATATTTCACAGTGGTTAGGGCTCTGCAATTTGTGTGACCTAGCATCTATTTTTTCTCCTCTCTAATCCTGTTTACATATCCTCACACATAATCAGACTCAGTCAGATGAAACCAATTACTAAGGGGAAAAAATCAAATTTATTTATTATATTTATTGGATGTGTCTGTTGCTTAATTATCCATTGGCGCATTTACATGTGGCCATGAAGAGGGCCACGGATGACTGTGTAAAAATGATCAATCATTACTTCTTACAGTCCAGAGGAGGTGCCAAGAAAACAAGAAAAAAAAAAGAAACCAAAAAACCCACAACCCTACCCTTTCACACTGCTATCTATGTGGGAGACCTGAAAACTGAGAAACAAACGTCACCCCAAACAATGAGTTGGAAAATGAACTCAAATTTATCCTACGAAGCAGGTGACCAAACCCACCTCTTGGCTGTAAGTTGAACTGTGGGATGAGCCAGGGGTGGGGGCTGGGGCATTGGGATGGGATGGGGTATAGTAGGTGGCTACCATAAGGGGACCTGCATGATGATGTTGGCAAAGCGATTGACCACTACATGTAACTGCAGTGAGCTGCAGTGAATTAAAATAGATTTTGTTTTTGACCTTTGATGGTAAAGACATACACAGACTTTTTATTTTTTGTTTCATGTGTTTTTGTTAAAAAGTTCCTTACCTCAATCAAAAATGTTTTCTTCTCTTTTTTACCTACCCCACCCCTCTTCCCAGATTAATGGGATCAATTTTAAGCATGGCTTATTTCTTATTTTTTTCCCCACTTGCTCTCATCAAACATTTTTGGAAATTTATCAGTATGGAAGTTGTTCTTCAAAATAGACCGTAACTGAAATAACAACCATTTCAAGTAAATGTAACAAGGCTAAATTAAAACAGAAGCATCATCCTGTGTATATGATCCTTTCCAGAGACCACTAAATTATCCGTTCTATTCACATCCTTAACATAGAACACGCATATGAACTTCAGGGAGAAAAGCAAACCGCTTTTGAACTTGAGGTGTTTGAAAACTGTCTTGAAGGAAGCACTGAAGTGTGATTTTAAGAATTGTGGCACACTCTCAATGCATCCTTTAGAGAAGACTATGAGCAGCTTATGATTTATTGCTAATTTCTGTTTATTTGGAGATGCTGCTGTTGAAGAAACTGTAAGCTTTGTAGATGATGCTTTTGTTACATTTGGCTGCAGAGAAATTCAAATGGCAACATGAGTCTTGAGAATTGAGAGGGAAAGGTGATTTTATACCTGTTGACCTCACAAGAATATATGAGTGATGAGGTAAATTTTACATTTACTCTAATCTGTATTTTAAAAGTTATTCTGTGGAAAAGGTTATTACAGAAAGAAAAAAAGTTGCTCTCAGCTGAATTCAGTGAAGAAGCCAAAGAGTAAATAGATAAAGAGCCTGAACTCTCCTTCCTACAACAGTGATTTTTCACTAAGGACTCTCTAGGTATATAAGGGGCACAGGCTCTTTTTATATGATTTGTGTATGTTCCCATGGACTGTGAAATCTATTTCTGGGCAATTTTCAAGTTAAAATTGTTTTACGGCTACCCTGAAGGTTGTCATTTCTTGTTTTTTTTTTTTTTTCTCTTGTCAGTCAATTCATAAGTGTTTATTAAGCCCCCATGGGGTATACACAGAATCATATACTATTTGGGTGTGTATATGTGTGTATGATTGGTTGCTGGTCTAGAAGCTTACAGTCTTTAGGCAAAAGTGTGTGTGTGTGTGTGTGCATATACACATGTATAATATAATGTTTTAATTACAGAAGTTAGAAGTAGTTTTGTTTTGTTTTTAATAGCTTTGTCCTAGATCTCCAAGTGCAGTTATTCTGAGAAAAGCATAGCTTTGAGCCAGATCAGGGATATAACTTCTCAGCTTGCTTGCTTTCTTTTAAATTCAGATACAGCAGACATGTTTAAGAATAAAGCCAGAGGGCTAGTATTAAACTAGGGATTCTTGCCAGGTTAACATCTAGGTTTCAAAGTAAGGGCAGATAACTCATGCAGGTCATTTTTAGGACATGCCTATTACCTGTGTCAATTCAATCAGTGAGCGGATGAATGGTTCCATGGCTCAGAGCTGTCAATTTACATTTTTTATGACCAATGAATCAATTTATGATTTACTTTTTTTTTTTTTTGGAGGGTTTTGAAAATTGATAGGAATTGGGACAGTAAGAAAATTTCCAAGTGTTCCCATGGTTGAAAACTGTTCTAAAGGAATATTTTCCCAGTTGTACTTGAAAACATATGGCGAATATGTAGGTTTAGGGATTTACTTTTCAAAACTTATTCACTTTCTTAAATTTATCTCTTATCAGTCATTTGTTGGAATGGTAATATTCTTGAAAAGTGCTTGGTGAATAGCTCTGAAAGTGGATGGAGAAGTGCACAGAGCACTGGCCCTTTCCACAGCCCCAGGTAATGGCTTGCTGGGCTTCCGGCAGTCAGCTTTGACTTTTGATAGCAATGGTCAGGCTCTGATTTAATGCTCCTTTTTTTTTTTTTTTTTGCTGTGAGTTTTCAAGATGTACGTATCTCATTTCCAACAAATCATAGCCAGAACATCAAATTTCTTTTCCATCTTCTGTTCCTGGTGGATCTGAATCAGAGAAGCAATGGCTGAGAAAAATTGGAAGGGATCTTCATTTGAACTTTGACTCCTGGCTCTTTTCCTGTTGGATCCATGAATTTCTGAGAATTTCTGAGATCATTTCTAATTTGTTGTAGGAGTCCTTCTGGACAGAAAGTTCCCTAGTCTTTGTGATAAGAATATGTTCTTTACAGCTTGCAGTATTACAGGCTCTCTTCATTCATTTCCGAACAGTTTCTAATAAACTGAATAAAAGTGCACAGAATAAAAGTGCAATTTGATTTATTATTTTCAATTGTAGGGTTGGGTTTGTTCTTCCTTGTAAGTTAGAGACTAATTCTGGCAAACATAAACAGAAAGGGAATGTATTGGAAGATATCAGGGAGCACGGAGTCCCCAGGAAATATGTGGAAACAGACACTTGTGCTCCTGCCACTGAACACTGGGTTTCCAGCTACAGCCTTCCACATCCCCGGCACTGGACTCTGCCATTGCCATTAGTATCAGCTAGCACTGCAGCCCTGGATAGGTGACTGTATCAGGCCTGGAAGGAACTACTGTCCTTTCAGTAGTGGGGATCCCTGGCTCTTGACTCAAAGTTCTAATCTGGTTCGTCCAGTTGGCTGCATTTTGATCAAGTGTCACATCCCTATAACTAGAAAGTCTGATAAATCAATAGTCTGGCCCTTTCATATTCTATCATGAGGCAAAAAGACTTTGAGCAAGATATAAGTGGTGGAATTCCCTGAAAATAAAAGGGGAGAGGCAATCAATAAAACGTAAATAAAAATTCCCCAGCAAATATTCACAATAAGGGACCTGCAGGACCTTAGGGGATGAACTTGAAAGGCAAATAGCGGTGAGAACTTCTGTCTTGCTTAAAATGGATTGGAGGACATTCCTGTTGTAAATGTATTAAGCAAAATGCTTTTGATCTTAGCACACACCAGCCTCAAATATGTTCATCATGAAGAATTCGTTTTTGTTATCACCAAGAGCCGTATTGAATCACGATGCATTTGAATTCTGCTCATGTTAAAATTAAAGATAATCTACTTAGATTGGGCTGAAGTTTGCCTGTGTGTAAATATATAAGGTTGATAAATGGTATGAAAAAAGGTGAAGATTTGCTTAAATTACTGTAAAGAAGACATCTGGATGGCTGAATAATTGCCTGCAAGGAAATTAGTAGGAATTTGGGATAAAAGATCAGACCAGCTCTGTACTTATAAATTGCTAATAAGAGTAATTGTGGTACTTGAAAGAAACAAAATTGCATCTCTTTTTTCCCATGACTTAGACTGTCTGAGGTCCAAACACATCTTCCTCACTAAATTATTAGCAAACAGAGTGAGATGTAGGACTCACACAAGTAATCCATGTTTCTAGTAAAACTTTTGCATCAGAAGGCTCAGTCTTTTATTCTTCAATTCCAAGTTAATATATTTATCCTTCTATCACTGTCTCCCAAGGATTTTGAGAATTAATTAGAAACAAAATCTCTTTCAGTCCTTGAATGTTACAATTCTTTGCTGAAAAACCATAAGATATTGAAATGTTATTAATAACGGCAAAGGTTCATCCCATAAAATAATCCGACTGGCTGAATTCTCACATGGTTGTTATTTTCTAATATAAATTACTGAAGGAGTAGACAAGTTAAATATTGAATATTGTCTCATTTAATGCAGCTGTATGAAATATTAATGGTACTGATTCTCCAGTTTGGGGAATAGGGAAAGTTTTTTGTTTTGTTTTGTTTACTAATAGCATTGACTGGTAGCATAATACATTTTACAAAATAGTATTGAAGATATTTAAATGAAGGTGAAGCAGGGAATAAGTGGCCTCTGAAGTAATAGATTTCACTGAAGTGATAGATTTCAGTCGTCACAAAAATTTCTTTACTCTTTGTATTAATTTTCTCTCTATCTGAGCATTTTGGATGGCCTTGAGAATTTGCTAAAAGAACAAGTTTCGTCAATTAGACCCTTGAAGAGGAGTGCCGTTGATGTTGTTTCATTGGCATGAAGTGTAAAAATCTGAAAATTGGATTGGGCTTTGAAGGAATGGTGGCCGTGTTGAATGTGACAGTTGAAATGGGATTGTTCATGAAAATTAAAAAAAAAAAAAGGCAAAAGAAAATAAAAAGGAAAGAATGCAAGCGAGAAAGAGAACCATTGACCAAATAGTACAATTGATGAAACTTAGGTCTACGTAGAATTTACTATTTAATGAACATAGCAAAAACTTTTAAAATTTTTTATTGTCCAATTTTAAATAATCCCATTTTGAATTTTCTTCATGTTCTTGTGCCTGTGCACTTATATCTCAAATTAGGAAAATACAACCCAATGACAAACAGGGTGACGATTATTGAAATATTTTGTCATGAATCCAGAATAAGAACATAAAGCAGTGCATCAAATTGGTTTAAATCGGTTGTGTTTTTTGTTTTTTCTTCCTCCAGAGGGGAACTTTATGTTTTGTGAGATGATTTTATTTGAAATTGCAGTTATCCTTGTTTCAGACCTAGTAATTTAACAGTTGAAGACGCTCCCTTTTTTGTTCTGTGTAGTTAATGTATGTGGTGTGGGTGAATACATTTTATTTTAAAAAAGTGTTTTGGGGTAGCATTCTTTTCCGCACAAACTTATTCCTTGATAAAGGAGCTGGCTGCAATTTGCAGAAATGACTGTTTCTTTTTCTTTAGTTGTTGGATAATTGCTCTTTGTATACACTGTGGAAATGTGCATATAGACCAGTGACAAAGCGTAGCAGATGCACTTGCAATTATCTTGAATTTAAGTAAATTTCGCATCTGATACACACAAAGCAAAGGCTTTGTCCAAGCAGGCTCCCATACTGGCATGTGGATTGTTGTGAATACAATGAGTAGATTTTTAATGGAAAACAAATGGGACTATTAGTAAGTCTTGTCTTTTACTTGAAAAGACACCCCACTTTAGGCATGGCCTACAACTTATTCATATTCATAGTTGGTGCAGTTTTAAATATGACCTTTGAAACTGAACAAAAATTTTAAATGCTTCAAACAAAATATGTCATGATGTTTTTATTGGAATCACATTCAGTGGGTTTTTGAGGAAATAAATATTTGTTTCATATCTCAGCGTTACATTTTTCTAACTGCTAAGGAGAGCATTCACTTATTAAGACACTAAAAATGTGAAAGGGGATTTCATATTATAAATAAATCATGCCATAGATAAAAGATAATTACAATGTTACTTTAACAACCTCAATTCACAAGGGGACCCATAAGAAGGAATACATAATGGGTCCAAATTCTACTTCTTATTGTAAACAAAAGAAATCTAGCCAGAGGAATAGTTTTCTGCAAAAGCCTCTTTTCCTAGTTTTGTTTGAGATTAATCCTTTCCACTGTGTATTTTTTGTTGTTGTCAGACTTACGTAAGTGAGATATTTGAAGGCTTAATCTTTTGCTCCGTAGTTATTCTTAGAAAATATGAAACGTATGGAGCTTCTTGGATTCTCTTAAATGCCTTTAGGTCTTTGGAGGGGTGGTTAAATTATTTCTACTTTTAATGTGAGAGTTCCAAATAATTGGTCCGGTTGACTTATTTTTCATAGTTTGAAGGTGCTCCGTGCTATTCCAGCCTTTGAAAGAAGCAAATTTCAAAAGTAACTCAGACAACATAAAGGAGGGCCTATCTTGCCCATTTTCTGCTTTCTTCTCAATCTAAAATGGAATCTAATAATAACTGGAGATCTTTTCTAATTCTTTTAAGAATCAGAAGCCTCTAGGGGGTCTAAGGATTGAGTAATTATTTGAAAAAAAAAAAAGTGGATAAAGTGGATTTGAGAAGAAATTTTTAAGAAGCAAGGGAGAGCCTGACAGAAGTATTTTGGGGTCTGAATTAGAGTAAGACAGATGTGCTGTTGCTGGAATATCATGCCTACAAAACATGCCTCCACCTCAACTACTTTTCCAAAAACAAAACTTCTTCAACTAAGTTCTTTTTCTAGAATTGCTGAAATGACAGAGCTTACTCAGTTATGCATTGCCAAATAATTCTCTGTGTTCCCCAGTCTCTCCGGTGCTGGTCATGACCTTCCTCCTCCCCCGGTCCCCCCTTTTCCCCTACCCCCCCACCCCCCCCCCCACCCCCGGCTTACTTTTCTGGAAGGATCACAGGCTATCTTTAGGCTTGGAGAGAAACCAGGTGCTTTCCTTGATATTTAAGCAACTTGCTATTTTGAAATTCCCTTAGAAAACTGTGGGCATTTTTATTCTGTGTCTTGAAGTCTCTGTTTCCCTCTCTGAAGGAGAAGCTGCTTATATAATACCCAGAAGCAGACCCCTGGGAACCGCTGAGCTATTTTATGGATATTTTGCAGAAAAAGAAAAGCAAGTGTTCCTCTGTCGTGTGCGCCCTCCCACGGGGGTCTCAATTTGAGATATTTGCACAATAGCAGATTCTCAGAAGGATAAATATATACAAATCCGTCTTTCAAATTGAGTGGGATCAGTGGGAAGCAGCACCTAGGAGGGTGAGAGCCTACTAATAGCACAGAGTGAAAGAGATTCTCAAGCGGTTCTAGAGACAGAACACAACTGTCTACAGAGCTTGCCAGAGAGACAGATGCTGCGCGTGGAAGACAGTTTTCCTCAGTTAGATATTTTGTTCTTGTCGATGGCCAGCCATGACTCGGGGGAAACCAGAGAGAGAGAGAGAGAAGAGAAGAGTAAATTAATCATTTTATTAATCCTTATTAGGAATTCAGTCATGTAATTAAATGTCAACCTGGTGAACTTTCCATGATACCAGAAGAGTGGCAAAGCCAGTTGCAGGGTTTGAAAGTTACTCCAGGTGATAAAGAAGCCTAATTTAAGCTGCAGATGACATGACTGACATGATTTCAGATGTATATCTGGAGAAAATAGTAGTGTAGGGATCATCGAATAATCTAGACTCAAAGCATGCTTCTGAAGGATTGAAAGGACTTGAATCATTTTCTCTGAGAGATGATAGGTTTGTTCTCTGTTCCCTCTTTCTGTATCGTGGGTGTTTATGAAAATAAGTGTGTATATGAAAGATAATCTTTTCTTCACTGTGCTTCTTTTTCTTTCTCTCTGTATGTGTTTTATATGCACATGTGTTTGCATCCTGAAATATCAGCTTTCATCCACATTTATCATGCACTTCCAGATCTCCTGACCCTGTAGCACATGCAGTTGATTACATAAAAGCAGAATATGTGCTGTCTTAAAGATGGTGAAATTCATTTTTTTGAAACTTTTGCCTATAAAGTTAGATTGTAAGTTTCCTTCAAGTTTCTCGAAACAGGGTACTATGATAGGTAATAGTCTTAGCTTCCTCTCTCTCTCTCTTTCTTTTTAAAGATTCCTCATTTCTTTTGAAAATAAACAAAAGAAGAGTTTTGTATAGTTTCTCAGATTCTCATCTGTTTGGGGTTGAGGACTTCAGGGTCCCTTGAAGCCAAGTTTATGTCATGGATCTATCTTGTAACTGGAAGCAGTTATGTGTTTGAATGCCTGATGGCAGCCCCTATGCCAAACATCTCATCTATCATTTTTCCGATGGAGTCTCAGAAGTTACCATTTTCTGATCTGCATGTCCTTCATGAGTTGGAATGGCAGTTAGCCAAAAGGTCTGTGTTTAGCGGAAAAGCAAACTTTTATGTTCCCCCCCAATCGGTTATTTGGAGGGTACTCGAGGTACTGAAAATCACAGATGTGAGCCAATTTAGAAAGAGTAATCCACGACTGAGCTGAGGAAGATGTAGCCTGCCTTCTTGAGCCACTGTGCTTGTCTGACCAATATGGAACCGTCTAAGATGAGGCTCTTCACTTGAGGTTTCCGTGCCTTCCGTGCACCTCATGTCAAATCAGACACTGGCAGATGAGCCTGTCAGTCTGTAGCACTCTCTGGAGAACTTTGGATCTTGAAAACCCTTGGTCAGCTTGAACCTTGAGTAAAGGTGGTTGCATTTCTTCTGAGGTTTATCAAAATAATGATGGCAGCTCTCATTTAACTGTTTCAGATTCTTATTTTTGAATGCACAAAAAAGATGACAGATCTTGTCCACATGCCTAAGTTGCTACCTTTTGCATTGCCTTGGGCATTGTATATGCTGGATAAATATTTGTTGAGTGAAAGCATCATGGATTTCTTTTCCTTTGGGAGCATGGACAGAATCTACCATGTGATTTTAATTTTTTTAGAACCATGAGTTCTGTTGGTTTGGTGAATATAAATGTATTGGAATTACATTATTCATGTTCTATTCTTTTATAAATAGGAAAATTGTCATAAATAAGACTGAAGGACAGATGCTGGTACTGAACAATAAATGTGGCAAAATTAGAATTATTAGAGTCCTGAACTATGTGTCCATCAAATGTTTAGTATGACTGAACATATTTTAAATAACTATTTTTACTTTTTACCCTTTGCATTATTTAAAAGATGCTTTAGGAGTGATTATATATAAATGATAAAAGCAGTAATCTTTTTGGTATGAAAAATACATCATAATCACTTTCCATGTACAAAGAGAAGCCAAGTATTTAGTGTCTTATTGGAAGCTGGGAAAATTAGTTTAATGTAGGAGTCAGCAAACTATAACCTGTGGACCAAATTTAGCCTAATAACTGTTTTATATGCCTGTCAATGAAAAAAACTAATCAACAGTCAATCTAAGAAAGAAATGGAAAATTTTTATTCAAGCCAAACTGAGGATTATAACCTGGGGGACAATCTCTCAGAGAACTCTGAGAACTTTTTCAAACAGGAAAAGAGGGAGGTCAGTATATATGTGATTTTGGCGATGGGTGTACTTGCAATTAAGTACACATCTCAGTAGAAGGTTGCTGTTAGCCACAGGGAAGAGATATCTTAGTAATTGGTTTTAGTGCTTTTTTAAGTATGGGAAAACGCAAGCATTTAGGTCCATAAAAAAAATTTCTCCGGAAACTTATCTATCTGAGGGCCTGTTTGCCAGTTTTCCCAGACCCAGAACATAGAGTACTTTATCCTGATCCTCACCCTTAATTCCTTTCAGAGTGTGTTGTAGGTCAACAACTATTAGCAATGCTTAATGACTTGATTCTGGTAGAAATGGATAGCGAACAGTGTTCTTTATTTTATAAGCCTTGCTGTTTTGGTCTTAATTTCGACCGAGGTTTGGGAGGCATTTCATGACTAATTTATTCCAGGGCACCAAGAATGCTCATTCCCAGATCAGTCAAGGATTTCACTGATAGGCCACTCAGTGTTCTATTCTTGTACTAGGCCTTGTTAGCAGTAACCCAGAGTCTCCAGACTGCCTGTCTTATTGGTCTGTTTTGGTCTAGAAAAATGGTTTCCTCTTTTTGCTTCTTCCCATATCTAGAGTTACACTGTCAAAATAATTGATCTCATAGAGCTATGTCTAAGGCTTAGTTGGTAATGCAAGAAACAATAACCTTGTAAAATAGGCAGAATGCAAGTTAAATAGCTAGTACTATTTAAAAAATCATAAGTAAGTATTTAAGTAAAGAACCTTTCTTAGGTATAGTCCAGTATCTCCCCAATTCATCTGACCAGTCTGTCCTGTCCTGCACCAATCACTGTCTTTAAGGAAAGAGATATATTGGCATTGTACATAAAGTTCACCGAAGATGTGCTGAATGTATGAGGCAAGAGGTGTGTCATCATGATACTTTCTAGAATCAAGAAAGTAATCAGTTCAGTTCAGTTCAGTCGCTCAGTCGTGTCCGACTTTTTGCGACCCCATGAATTGCAGCACGCCAGGCCTCCCTGTCCATCACCAACTCCCAGAGTTCACCCAGACTCACGTCCATCGAGTCAGTGATCCCATCCAGCCATCTCATCCTCTGTCGTCCCCTTCTCCTCCTGCCCTCAATCCCTCCAAGCATCAGAGTCTTTTCCAATGAGTCAACTCTTCACATGAGGTGGCCAAAGTACTGGAGTTTCAGTTTTAGCATCATTCCTTCCAAAGAAATCCCAGGGCTGATCTCCTTTAGAATGGACTGGTTGGATCTCCTTGCAGTCCAAGGGACTCTCAAGAGTCTTCTCCAACACCACAGTTTTTTTTTTGTAAAAAGTTATGTTGCTAATTCCAGAAGGAGAAAAATTGATATTTAAAGTTGAGCAGATATTTATGCCATTGGAGATGCCTGGTTAGCATATAATACAGATGCACAAAGTACATTAGAGGGCCCAGGGGAGGCCAAAGGGAGGACAGAGAAAACATTTTAGGTTGAAATTTTTCTTGTCTTGCCTTGAAATGTGAAGTTTTGTTTCATTATGCCCATAAACCAAGAATATTTTTCTATTTTCAAATGGTCAGGGGAAAAAAAAATCAAAAGAAGGGTAATATTTCATGACACTTAAACATTATGTAAAATTAAAATGTCTTTGTCTATAAATAAAGTTTTACTGGAACTCAGCCATGCCCATTTCATTGCATGTTTTTGATGGCTGCTTTTGCAACAGCCATGTTGACTAGTATCACCCATAATGCTAAAACATTTCCTATTTGTCCTTTTATATGTACTGGCCCTTATGTTGTGTGGTTTACAGTGGTTCAAAGGCAATGCAGTAGAACTGGTGCCTTTTTTGGGGGGAGTAGGGAGGGGCTTCTGCTGCTGCTGCTGCTAAGTCGCTTCAGTTGTGTCCAACTCTGTGCAACCCCATAGACGGCAGCCCCCCAGGCTCCCCCGTCCCTGGGATTCTCCAGGCAAGAACACTGGAGTGGGTTGCCATTTCCTTCTCCAACAGGGAGGGGCTTCTAGGTTCATATATATTATTTGGTCTGCCCTGACTTGGGATTTTTGAGTTTATGAATAACTGAATATGGTAATCAAAAAAAAAAAAAAGTTAGCTCTTGGTGTTGCAGCAGAATATACTGAATGTTTCCTTCTGAGGCAAGAAAGATGTGTTCAAAGAATGGAACTTTAAGTTAGAACTGTCCATTCTTCCTTTTCTCTGATCCTTTCAGGCCAGTTGGATTAGCTACCTCCTCCCAGTCTCCATATACACACAGCAATTATTCCTGACGGATTTGCTTTTTTATCAGTGAAATTATTGGTGGTGTACATTACTGGTTTTATTCACACTCCTTTGGATACCTCTCTCAGTCACCAAGAGTATCACTGGGTCAGGGAAACCAGATTCACCTATAGTCATTCACAGTTCAGTTCAGTCGCTCAGTTGTGTCCGACTCTTTGCGACCCCATGAATCACAGCACGCCAGACCTCCCTGTCCATAACCAACTCCCGGAGTTCACTCAGACTCACATCCATCGAGTTGGTGATGCCATCCAGCCATCTTATCCTCTGTCATCCCCTTCTCCTCCTGCCCCCAATTGCTCCCAGCATCAGAGTCTTTTCCAATGAGTCAACTCTTCGCATGAGGTGGCCAAAGTACTGGAGTTTCAGCTTTAGTACCATTCCTTCCACAAGAGCTATAGTATTCACAGAGAGCTATAGTATGTCTGGGATGCTGCCCAAGCCTGGGATCATAAAAATGAAAGAAATAAAAAGTCTGCTTTACCATGGCATCAGAGACCTGCCAGTAGTAAGAAACAGACTAAACCAAATCATTTCAGTATGAGATGCTAGGTAATGTACATAATACTTAATAAAAGTGGATGATATTTATTGATCAAATGCTCTAAGTCTTTTACATGCACCATATAATGTAATCCTCCCAAAAGGGTCCCATTCTTTGGAAGAAAATAAAACTGAGGCAGAGGTTTTATGGAATTTACCTGAATGCCACAGTAGTGGGGCATAGACTGGAGTCCAGGCTGTCTGACTACAGAATATTACTCCTGACCATTCTTCTTCAGGGCTTTCCCTGAGGTGTGGACAACATGCTTTATATGTACAGTATACTACAGATGTGGCATGAATGGATGGCTTTTCATGTTGAACTGAAACATAAAGTATAAGCCTAAATGAACAAGACAGAAAATGGAGGCAGAAAGAAAGCAGACCAAATATCACATGCAAAGATGCAGAGGCCAGAGGAAGTGTGATGGATTTGGGGAAAACAGACATCTTCATCTGAAACGGAGCATCAGTGAAGGAGAGTGCTGGACATGTTAGGAGTCAGATTATTCATGAGCCACCGATTTATTTAGCAAACATTTATTGAGATTCTGCTAAGAACAGGTGTAGTAAATAGACATGTAGTTTATGGGTTAAATGGGATGAAAGAGACAAAAAATAAGTGAAGAAATAAAAGACGATTTCACAAAATGATAAGGACTTAGAAGAGGGAGTGAGATTTATGTACATCAGTGTACATCTATGTGCAAGCTTGCACCAGTTCATTTAGATAGGGTAGACAGACAAGGCTTTCCCGAAGCCTTGCTGTTTGAGCTGAGACCTCAATAACAAGCAAGAAGGGCTCTATGTGAAGGTATGGAATTTTCTCAGGCAAAAGTAACAGCTAGTGCCAAGGCCCCGAGGTGGGAATGAAAGTGGAGTGTTGGTGGGATGAAAAGAACACCAGATGTGATTACAGGGAGGTCAAGGAGGGAGAGTTAGCCATGATGAGATTTGGTCAGTGACCGGATTGTGGAGGATTCTGTAGAGCTCAGTGAAGAACTTTTAGATTTTATTCACAATGCAGTAAGAATTTATTGGAATATTTTAAGCAGAGGAGTGCTATGATCATATTAATATTAAAAAGTCATCCTCCTTTGAATGTTGCTGTATCTAAATGGTACCTCAGTGAATCTGACTTAAAGAAAGTAGCCATCAAACTTCTAGCTCTGATAATTGATTTGTAGGAAAGAGAGGGAAAGAGAAATATGTTTCAAAGACACTGCTGCTGCTGCTGCTAAGTCGCTTCAGTCGTGTGACCCGAGAGACGACAGCCCACCGGGATATAATTGGCACAATTCTCATTTTGTCCTAAAATTCACAGGCACGGATGAACTCAGGTGAAATTTGTCATGGTAGTAAGATATTATACAGTAGATATGAGATGTGTTAGATGTAAAAAGTGACTATAAGAGAAGAAGCAAGGGTGACCTCTGAGGTTCTGGTTTGAATATTAGAGTCGTCAATGGTGGCGTCATTTATGGAGAAAGAATACCTTTGGGGGATGGTAAACACCTAAACCACCCCTAAAAGGAATGAGGATCCACTAAAGACAGGTTGACTGGTGACGAGATCAAGAATAGACTGAGTCTTGGATGGAGTCACTGGATTTGAGGGGAAAGATGATTACAGTGATGCTGATGAGAGATGCTGAGCATGTTGACTCAACAGATGAAAGCTAGAAAGAGAGAAGGAGCGGGATTCAGAGCCTATTTTGGAAGAGGAATCAGTTGGAGGTGGGAAGGAAGGGAGAAGGAAGACTCTATAGGTGCTGGTGAGCTTATGGTAAATGATGAGCAACTTCAGTCAGGACAGAACAAGTGTTGGAGGAAAAGATCAGAAATTTAGTTTTGACCACCCGGTTATGAGATGCCTTTAATAGAGATATTCTGTAGAATTAGATATATGAGACTGAAAGCTAGGGGATAGTTATGAACAAGAGCCTTCAGTAGTGTCAACGTGAGCAGAATTGCCCAGAGAACTTGTAAGAAAAAGAGAAAAGAAAGCTGGATATAGGGTGTTGGGAAACACCAGTGTTTCCAGTGTAAGCTTGAAAGCTGCAAGAGTGGAAGACCGTGGGAGAGGAATGTTATAAACCTAAGGCAAAAAAGAGTTTCAGGAAGCAGGATGTTGTAATCAGTGTGAGATACTGCATACATGTTTATTAGGTTTGGATTGGAAATTATCCATCAGATTGGGCTGTTAAGATGTCACTGTTGAATTTCTTAGCAGGATCACAGTCATTGGAAGGTAGGGCTACATTGATTTAAGCAGTTAATGAAAATGAAAGTCTCTCAGTTGTGTTCAGTTCTTTGCAACCCGATGGACTAGTCCATGGGATTCTCCAGGCCAGAAAACTGGAGGGTTGCCATTCCCTTCTCCAGGGGATCTTCCCAACCCAGGGATCAAACCCAGGTTTCCTGCATTGCAGGTGGATTCTTTACCAGCTGACCCACCATGTAAGCCCTAAGCAGTTAATGGAAGTTCAGAAAATGGAAATCATGATACCTCATCCAGCCAAAAATTAGGTGAAAACCAAATAGAAATTAGGAATATCAAAAAGGAAAGAAATGCTATCAAATATCAACTGATAGATACTAAAAATCTATTTAAATTGTTAAAACTTTACCTGTATTGCCACTAATAATCATGAGTTTTACTTTAATTTGCTTTGTAGAATTGGATTGTTCATATGGAAGTTTAATTTTATAAATCATAGTATAGTGTTTATAATTGGGAACATATTTGAAAGAAATCTGTAACGAGAATGTTATAATTCAAAAGTAACCTCTAACTACTATACCCATTTGTATATTTTTTACTTAATGAAAAGCCTACCAAAAATATAGTGGATAAAAAATTCTGGAGGCTAAAAGTAGTAGATGTTTGGGCCATGATATAGACTTGCTTTTTGAGTATATCATACATTTATTCTGGTCTGGTTGCTTAATTAGGACTAATTTACTTAATAAATTGGAGAAGATAGATTGAAAAATTTTAAACAGGATAATTTTATGCACTTGTGTGGATGATTGCTAAGTTTCTTCAGTCATGTCCAACTCTTTGCAATCTCATGGATGCTGTAGCCTGCCAGGCTCCTCTGTCCATGGGATTCTCTAGGCAAGAGTACTAGAGTAGGTTCCCATTCCCTCCTCCAGGGGATCTTCATGACCTAGGGATCAAACTCATGTTTCTTATGTCTTCTGCATTGGCAGACATGTTCTTTATCACTAGAGCCACCTGGAAAGCCCCTTTTATACACAGAGGTATGAATATCCTGTATAGAGCTAGTTTTGGGAATGAATAAATGGTTAAATTTATTTTAAATGATTGTGTATAAATAAATGATTATGTATATGGATAAGCTTATTGCAACTTTTAGTTCTAGTCACAGAAAATTTTTTTCAAAATTTAATCAGGTGGCCTAAAACCTTTTATAATTTACTCAAGTAAAAGCTATCTGATCATTAGACTTTCTGGAGGAAAAGTAAGTTGTTTTCTGTGTGTTTTATTTAAACTTTGTGTTGCTCCTGTTATTTCCTGGGTTTCTATTTGCCTAACACAAAATGACAGTTTAGTCAATTAACCAATATATTGGCTTACAGGTTAGTTAGTGAGTTAAACAATTAACTGATTAATTAATTGGTTTTTCATCCTGTGGATGAGAGAGAAATGTAGGCTGCTGCAAATGCTACCTCAGTTCAGTTCAGTTCAGTTCAGTGGCTCAGTCGTGTCCGACTCTTTGCGACCCCATGAATCGCAGCACACCAGGCCTCCCTGTCCATCACCAACTCTCAGAGTTTACCCAAACTCATGTCCATCAAGTCGGTAATGCCATCAAGCCATCTCATCCTCTGTCGTCCCCTTCTCCTCCTGCCCCCAATCCTTCCCAGCATCAGGGTGTTTTCCAATGAGTCAACTCTTTGCATGAGGTGGCCAAAATATTGGAGCTTGAGCTTCAGCATCAGTCCTTCCAATGAACACCCAGGGCTGATCTCCTTTAGAATGGACTGATTGGATCTCTTTGCAGTCCAAGGGACTCTCAAGAGTCTTCTCCAATACCACAGTTCAAAAGCATCAATTCTTCAGCACCCAGCTTTGTTCACAGTCCAACTCTCACATCCATACGTGACCACTGGAAAAACCAAAGCCTTGACTAGACGGACCTTTGTTGACAAAGTAATGTCTCTGCTTTTGAATATGCTATCTAGGATGGTCATAACTTTCCTTCCAAGGAGTAAGTGTCTTTTAATTTCATGGCTGCAATCACCATCTGTAGTGATTTTGGAGCCCAAAAAAATAAAGTCTGCCACTGTTTCCACTGTTTCCCCATCTACTTCCCATGAAGTGATGGGACCAGATGCCATGATCTTTGTTTTCTGAATGTTGAGCTTTAAGCCACCTTTTTCACTCTCCTCTTTTACTTTCATCAAGAGGCTTTTTAGTTCTTCTTCACTTTCTGCCATAAGGGTGGTGTCATCTGCATATGTGAGGTTATTGATATTTCTCCCAGCAATCCAGATTCCATCTTGTGCTTCTTCCAGCCCAGCATTTCTCATGATGTACTCTGCATAGAAGTTAAATAAGCAGGGTGACAATATACAGCCTTGACGTACTCCTTTTCCTTTTGGGAACCAGTCTGTTGTTCCATGTCCAGCTCTAACTGTTGCATCCTGACCTGCATATAGGTTTCTCAAGAGGCAGGCAGGTAGTCTGGTATTCACATCTCTTTCGGAATTTTCCACAGTTTATTGTGATCCACACAGTCAAAGGCTTTGGCATAGTCAATAAAGCAGAAGTAGATGCTTTTCTGGAACTCTCTTGCTTTTTCTATGATCCAGCGGATGTTGGCAAGTTGATCTCTGGTTCTTCTGCCTTTTCTAAAACCAGCTTGAACATCTGGAAGTTCACGGTTCACGTATTGCTAAAGCCTGGCTTAGAGAATTTTGAGCATTCCTTTACTAGCATGTGAGATGAGTGCAATTGTGGGGTAGTTTGAGCATTCTTTGGCGTTGCCTTTCTTTGGGATTGGAATGAAACTGACCTTTTCCAGTCCTGTGGCCACTGCTGAGTTTTCCAAATTTGTTGGCATATTGAGTGCAGCACTTTCACAGCATCATCTTTCAGGATTTGAAATAGCTCCACTGGAATTCCATCACCTCCACTAGCTTTGTTCGTAGTGATGCTTTCTGAGGCCCACTTGACTTCATATTCCAGGATGTCTGGCTCTAGGTGAGTGATCACACCATCGTGATTATCTGGGTCGTGAAGATCTTTCTTGTACAATTCTTCTGTGTATTCTTGCCACCTCTTCTTAATATCTTCTGCTTCTGTTAGTTCCATACCATTTCTGTCCTTTATCAAGCCCATCTTTGCATGAAATCTTCCCTTGGTGTCTCTAATTTTCTTGAAGAGATCTCTAGTCTTTCCCATTCTGTTGTTTTCCTCTATTTCTTTGCATTGGTCGCTGAGGAAGGTTTTCTTATCTCTCCTTGCTATTCTTTGGAACTCTGCATTCAGATGCTTATATCTTTCCTTTTCTCCATTGCTTTTCACTTCTCTTCTTTTCACAGCTATTTGTAGGGCCTCCTCAAACAACCATTTTGCTTTTTTGCATTTCTTTTCCATGGGAATGGTCTTGATCCCTGTCTCCTGTACAATGTCACGAACCTCTGTCCATAGTTCATCAGGCACTCTGTCTATCAGATCTAGGCCCTTAAATCTATTTCTCACTTCCACTGTATAATCATAAGGGATTTGATTTAGGTCATACCTGAATGGTCTCATGGTTTTCCTTACTATCTTGAATTTACATCTGAATTTGGCAATAAGGAGTTCATGATCTGAGCCACAGTCAGCTCCTGGTCTTGTTTTTGCTAACTCTATAGAGCTTTTCCAGTTTTGGCTGCAAGGAATATAATCAATCTGATTTCAGTGTTGACCATCTGGTGATGTCCATGTGTAGAGTCTTCTCTTGTGTTGTTGGAAGAGGGTGTTTGCTAAGAACCAGTGCGTTCTCTTGGCAAAACTCTATTAGCCTTTGCCTTGCTTCATTCCATATTCCCAGGCCAAATTTGCCTGTTACTCCAGGTGTTTCTTGACTTCCTACTTTTGCATTCCAGTCCCCCTTAATGAAAAGGACACCTTTTTTGGGTGTTAGTTCTAAAAGGTCTTGTAGGTCTTCATAGAACCGTTCAACTTTAGCTTCTTCAGCGTTACTGGTTGGGGCATAGGCTTGGATCACCGTGATATTGAATGGTTTGCCTTGGAAACGAACAGAGATCATTCTCTCGTTTTTGAGATTGCATCCAAGTACTGTATTTCAGACTCTTTTGTTGACCATGATGGCTACTCTGTTTCTTCTAAGTGATTCCTGCTCACAGTAGTAGATATAATGGTCACCTGAGTTATATTCACCCATTCCAGTCCATTTTAGTTTGCTGATTTCTAGAATGTCGATGTTCACTCTTGCCATATCCTGTTTGACCACTTCCAATTTGCCTTGATTCATGGACCTAACATTTCAGGTTCTTATGCGGTATTGCTCTTTACAGCATCGGACCTTGCTTCTTTCACCAGTCACATCCACAACTGGGTATTGTTTTTGCTTTGGCTCCATCCCTTCATTCTTTCCTGAGTTATTTCTCCACTGATCTCCAGTAGGCATATTGGGCACTTACCGACCTGGGGCATTTCTCTTTCAGTATCCTATCATTTTGCCTTTTCATACTGTTCATGGGGTTCTCAAGGCAAGAATACTGAAGTGGTTTGCCATTCCCTTCTCCAGTGGACTACATTCTGTCAGGTGTCTCCACCATGACCCATCCATTTTGGGTGTCCCCACAGGGCATGGCTTGGTTTCATTGAGTTAGACAAGGCTGTGATCCATGTGATCGGATTGGCTAGTTTTCTGGATCATGGTTTCAGTGTGTCTGCCCTCTAATGCCCTCTCGCAACATCTACCATCTTACTTGGGTTTCTTTTACCTTGGACGTGGGGTATCTCTTCACGGCTGCTCCAGCAAAGCGCAGCCACTGCTCCTTACCTTAGACAAGGGGTATCTCCTCATCGCCACCCCTGCTGACCTTGAACGTGGGGTAGCTCCTCTCGGCCTCCGCCCCTGACCTCAGATGTGGGGTAGCTTGTATGCTACCTCAGAGATTCTGAAATCCAGAAGTTCCACGTTTTGAAACTAAGATACCATTTTAATTTGATGAGAAGCTCTGAAGTTTGGAACTTATAGGTGTACATTTTCAGGAAAGAAAGTAAACCTTGGTTAAAGGTACTGACATTTGATATGAAAAGGAAATTACCTCCTAGGACTAACAGCATCATGAGTTACTCTCATTTTCTTCAAGCTTATGGAAAAATCATTCTCAGGGCATTCATACGTATTTCACATATCTTTTTCTCCAGAGCGTAGGCAGTAATCTTAGATCCTGAATCTTGATTTCTTTAAGACCAGTACTGACCTGATTTATGGGGTTGGAGGAGTTATGATGACATGCATGACTGCCATTTTACTTTATTGCATGAAAAGAACACTGTTCAAGGCCTACCCTAAGTGGAATTTTTTTTTTTTTAAGTAAGAACAAAAACAGGTTAAATGTGCCTTATTTTTGTATAGCCCTTGACTATGAGATTCAATCAGATTTTAGGCTTTTAAAAGCAGGCTGCAGAATCCACCCATCACATTTTATTGCAAATGTTTCTTTCTGTATTATCCATAAGGATAGTCCATTGGATCAAAAGAAATAATATTGTGTCCCTGGTAGCGGTTGTTTTATACACTAAATCATAGAGTGCGAACTTGTTGATAGCTAGAATGTGACTACTCTTTTAGTCTCCCCTCTCTCTTTTAATAGACAAATCTCATGGAGTCTCCAAATACTTATTTTGCTTTCTGCTGCTCCTGCTTTTACTTATTCAGTGAGTTACTTATAGAAAGAGTTGCTTGCCTGAGTTGATTTAATTCATATCATATAAAAATTATTTTTGAACCTAGATCAAATTGATTATATTATTCACAATAATATTTTACCCTTCTTGTAGCAGTGAAATGACTAGGAATATTTTTGGACAGACTGTGTAGTTCATATGAAAAAGAACTAGGGAAAAACTGTCTTCTTCAGAAAACTATCACTGGAATAGCTAGCCATTTCAGAGCTGTAAATCACTTAGGAGAATATTTAGTTTAACCTCCTAAAAGGGAAAATTGGGGCTTGAAGCAATGAAACAAGTTGTGAAAACACTCATAAAACCTGCTATATTGCCTGGATGAAACTAATCATAAGATATTAAATTGTTAGCTCTGTATTTTTTAAAAATAAAATGAATACTATATTTAAAAATCTCATTTTGGAAAACAAATTATGAAAAATCTGGAGTTAAGTAAATTATAGCCCAAATTTCTTAATAATGAATGAATAGTAATAATAGTTAATAATAATTTCTTTTAATTATTCCAGGTAAGAATTTCCTCTTATGAAGTATTAGAAATTTGAGAGGTTCTTTTGCAATGATATGGATTTTTCTTTTCCCCCTTAAAGTTCCTGCACATAAAATAATAAAATGCAATTAATATATTTAATTTTTTGTGTGGTGACATTTTTTCATCAAACCCTCCAGGACTCATTTGCAAAGTTTCTTTGAAGTTAATTTCATGCAGATCTTCCTGATTTGTACTTGTGGTGAATTATTGTTAAACTGAAAGAAAAACTCAAATTTTCCAAACTTACCATTTGTTTCATCTTTTGTTTCAATTGGTTTACTTTAAGCCAGGCGAGTGATACTAAGTAGTTCAAGTCTCTAATAAATTAAACAGATGTGATAAAATCTTGCTGTGAATTAATATAGGATACAGCAGAATTGCTGTTTAATAATCCAGGTGTCTTCACCCAAGAACACTTATTAAGATACCTATCACCTCATTAAAATGTCCCTACAAATAAAAACCTCTTCGTGAGTGTTCTTTTCCTTTTAAACTTGTATTTGCATAATTGGGGGAAGGGTATTTTCATTATGCAAATAATTTCTGGGGCTCAAATCAGAGTTGCTTAATTGTCAGTGAATAGGTCAGTTCCTATCTCCTAATTTATACTTGAAGTTTTAGTTGAAACCACTTAATGGCACAAGTGACAAGCTCCCGTCTTGTAGCATAATTTAATTTATTGTGACCAGGATGTCAGGTTTACTTTAAACTCTTTATAAGTATGTATTTCTGATTGACAACCACCCTTTATTGCCTGGTTGGAAATGAAGCTTCTTTTATGTCTTAAAATTATGAGGTCATTTTGAAGATATGTGTAATTCAGGGCAAGACAGTTGACAACCCTGCAAGTGTCTCATTTCTAGAAATAAAATAAAATTCAGTGAATTCTTTGATAATCTTGGAAGAGGGACTCACATTGTACAATAGAATGTAAAACACTTTACATAACATATGTACTCTTTTCAGATGGTTCATTATTAACATGGAGTGTGTCTAATGAGCATTTTAGCTTCTTAGAAAATATACTCAACTCTCAGTTATAGGCTTTTGGACTCTCTAGTTTGTGGATTATCTGTAACAAAATGTTAATCCCAGCAATGATTCCGAGTCAATTCCTTTGCTCAGGAATTGTAATTCATTTTTAATATTAGCCTTAGGGGTAGAAACATGATTAGAAATGCAGAATAATGCTTTCATTCAAAACCAATTAAAACGACTTCTGGATTCTCCAACATAATGGATAATTCACAACACTGCATTTCTCCATTAGAATAGATTGAATTTGATGTATTGAAGAATGATTTAAAACTTATTCCCTGAAATGTATTTCAGGAAAATGTTTTAGTTTTTACTGATGAGAAAAATTCTTAGTTTTGGGTCTCATTTGAAATCTATGAAATTGCATTATGTCTTGGCAAAAGAAAAGTTCAGTTTCTGTTTTTGATCTGTTGCAAAAAAGATGTTTCATATAAACTGTACTGTATTTGCTTTACGCTAGCTATTCGTTGCCCTGCAATAAAGTATCATTTTACAGTTTATAGAGAAACCATCACTTACAAAAGTTATTTATTTGTGGCAGTATTATATAATCTGGTACTTTTTTATTTCAGGCAGGAATAAAAAACAGTTGAAAAGAAGATGGTTAATGGTATATTCTGTAAAGTCTTATTGTACTTGCTAGATTCATTGGCTATAGGTTTTAGAGATCTTAGTGTTTAAACCCAAAGATGGGAATTGTTATTACTCTTTGAATAAGTATACGGCTTATTATCTTGTTATGAGTAGGTACCTTAGTAGGGAAATAAAATGATATATAAAAAGATGTTTAATAGTCTTCTAAGCTTACAGAATGTGTTCATTTCAGGCAGTATGTTCCCCTCGGTTAGAAGAGACTTGTGTTGTTGAACGTCAAAGAAAAGCTTTTCTTCCACTCTGTAGCCTGCTTCTCTGAAACGAATATGGGAACAGAGCCTGTCAGATGTACTTTAAAATTAAGTAAAAAGAATTATATCTGACCACATTACTCACTTGGACTTTTTTTCTGAACTGACCTTTCTTTCTTTTTTTTTTTAATTTTAGAATTTTATTTTATTTTATTTTATTTTTTTAAATTTTATTTTATTTTTAAACTTTACAATATTGTATTAGTTTTGCCAAATATTGAAATGAATCCGCCACAGGTATACCCGCGTTCCCCATCCTGAACCCTCCACCCTCCTCCCTCCCCTCCCCTCCCTCTGGGTTGTCCCAGTGCACCAGCCCTGAACTGACCTTTCTTTCCAGCTGTTTTCTTAAGGTGGTTGGAAAACTGAGTCAGGAAAAGTAAATTCATTCATTCATTCATTCATTAAAAAAAAATTAAAGATCAGGAAAACATCCACAATGCAGATTATTAAGAAAAAAATAAGACAAAAGCAATTTTAAACAAAAGTTCTATAAAGGAAGTTGGTTTTGGTTTTGAACTCTGTGAGTCTCTTTGTTGCCTCACTGTTTCCACGGCAATGTTATACGGATTCAAGGGCTTTCTTCCCTAGTGCCTTTTACTATTTCCACATGCAGATTGTACAGTTTCATAGAAAGATTTGTTGAAAGTGGGGAATGGTAGGCATAGAGTAGACAACACCTAAATGGTGTAAAAAAAAATCTGTCACCCGTTCCCTGGGTATCACATATATTCAGTTCATAAGTCAAGAGAATGCCAGGTTTTGACTGAATTCTGCAGGATATTTGCTAGAAATACAGTTGATATTTAATAATAATTATAGAATGTTACTCTGTTTCCACCATTTTGAACTTTTGAAATGTGGTTTTCTTGTCTTCTAAGAAGGCAGACAAGAAGCTAATGGGTAGTATACCAAACTTTAAATTCAGTGTTATGTTTCTGATATGCTTAATTTTTTTAAATTAATCTTTCCTCCTTTTCATCTATATGCATGTGCATGCTGACAATGAATGCTCATTTTTATCCTAATTGCTGAAATCTTTAAATAAATTGTAGTAGGGTGTAATAGAGCAGATGCAAACACAGACCGTTGAGCCTAGACTAGCTTTTGTAATCCTAAGTGACTTGAAGTCTTGGATTCTCTCCCAACTTTATCATCCTTTGAGCCAACCTAGGGGTCCTAAAATTGGGCACTTGGATCCCAGGTGCACTATGGCCAGGCTAGCCAGGTTAATATATTTATTGTGATTTAAAAAAAAAAAAAAATATAAGAGTAACCAGATGCCTGATGCTTTTTAGAAAACTTTTGGTCAGTTCAATAGTAGAAAAGAATGTACATAACTTTTTCCATTCTTAATTTGTCAAAATTGCTAAGTAGATGGGAGCTTGTTGTTTAATAGTTATGTTTTTTGTTTATAGGTATTTTATTGTTTGATTTGATTTTACTTGATGAAAATGCTAAAGCATAGCATTGATGAAAATGCTGAAGCATGGTATTGTCTGAAAGTAAAACAGTGCAGGAAAGTAAAAAGAAGAAAGTTTAACAATCAGCCATATTTCCAGAACCTACCTCTAACTGGTATCAGCATTGAGGTGGTAGTGCTCTTCTAGAGGAATGCATTTTATTTACTTGTGTGTATTCATGCAACGGAGAAGGCAATGGCATCCCACTCCGGTGCTCTTGCCTGGAAAATTCCATGGACGGAGGAGCCTGCCAGTCCATGGGATCACTGAGAGTCGGACACGACTGAGTGACTTCACTTTCACTTTTCACTTTCATGCATTGGAGAAGGAAATGGCAACCCACTCCAGTGTTCTTGCCTGGAGAATGCCAGGGATGGCGGAGCCTGGTGGGCCTATGGGGTTGCACAGAGTCGGACACGACTGAAGCAATTTAGCTGCAGCAGCAGCATTCATGCATATGAGGGGCTTTCCTGATAGCTTAGCTAGTAAAGAGTCCGCCTGCAATGCAAGAGACACCAGTTCAATTCCTGGGTTGGGAAGAGCCACTGGAGAAGGGATAGGCTACCCACTCCAGTATTCTTGGGCTTCCCTGGTGGCTCAGCTGGTAAAGAATCCATCAGTAATGCGGGAGACCTGGGTTTGATCCCTGGGTTGGGAAGATTCTTTGGAGAAGGGTAAGGCTACCCACTCCAGTATTCTCGCCTGGAGAATTCCATGGACTGTAGTCCATGGGGTCCCAAAGAGTCAGACAGGACTGAGCGACTTTCCCTTTCAGTGAATCATTTATTTATACAGCACTCCATGTTTCTTTTTTAACCTCATATTCTATTATGCTTTTTTGGTCAATAAAAATTTCAAAAATATAATTTCATATCTGTGCAGTACATGATTCTGTTTAAAACATTTGAATTCATTTACTCATTCTCGTGCCATTGATTTCTGGCAGTTTTAAAAATAATGGAGGTGTCTGCATTTTGAATGTCACTATTGCCCTGCTTTCACATGCATATTTCCATTTCTTTCTGCCTCATTCCTCCTTGCCCAGAAAGACGCTGTCTGCATGTCTGTTAATTTCAGGATCACATACACAGACTTAGGTCCCGAAGGCATTTCCCAGCTTTCAGTTAAAAGGATAAGCCTGTTGACTCTGAGAAAAGATGTTAATCTGAGCATTTCCAATTTAAGGAAAAGCACTCACAGAAGTTAATTTTGATGGAGCATATTTAATCTTTTATCTTATTTGGCTCTTAATTTATGAATGCAATGTATGCATAGGCAAAACAAAAGTATAATACAAAAATATATACGTATCCAGTTCTCTGAATATATATTGCTAGTTCTCTCTGCTCACTCTTTCTTCAATCTACTCCTCCCCTACCATCCTGTGGTAACTTTTATGTTAATATTTTGATTCTTATCATTTCATGCTTTAGTGTTGGCTTATATAAGTAAATCATATTAAATAAGAGGCCCCAGGACTTCCCTAGAAGTCCAGTGGGTAAGACCCCCACTTCCACTGTTGGGGGCACAGGGTTGATCCCAGGTCCAGAAATTAAGATCACGCATGCCACGTGGTACAACCAAAACAAAGTAAATATCATGCCCCACTCCCCTCCCCACCAAGAAAAAACAGTCTTGTATCTTATCATTCTCAGTATTTTCTTACATGCTCCTCCCACTCTACTTGTATACCTTGATCAACCCTATGGTTAACTGCATGTGTTATAAATAATATCTAACTCATTCTTATTAATAGCACATAATATAGTGATTCTGCTTATACGAGTTTCCTCAAATAGTCAAATTCATAGGAACAGAAAGCAAAATGGTGATTGCCAAGGGCTGGGGAGAGGAAGGAATGGGGAGTTGTTTCTTAGGTACAGAGTTTGAATTTGGGAAGATGGAGAAGTTCTGGAGATGGGTGGCAGTGACGGTTGCACAACAATGTGAATGCAGTTAATGCCAGAGAAGCATACACTTAAAAAGTAGCTAACATGGTAAATTGTATGTTTTGCACATTTTACAAAACATCAGAAATAAAAGAGCACTTAAAAAAAAATTGCATGTAATATACCATGGTGCCCCAAGTAAGATTCAATCTTTCCACCTTTTTCATGTCCACAGGTGGGTTTTACTTTCACCATCCAGCACCCTCTTCTCTCTGAAGGGCTTTAACTCCAGCTGCTGGAGCCTGCTTTACATCCCCTTGGGAGTTGCCCAGACCCAGTGACCTCCAGGTGCAGGAGGCTGCCTGGAACAACACTGAATGGGACCTCTACATTCTCCAGAGCTTCTCCATGGGACTGAGCCCCTTCCTCACTATGGGATGCTCCTTAAAATTGCATGGTAGCCTCCCTCCCTTCCCTGTCCCTCTCACCTAGCTGTCTTTCCCAGGAGCACTTCCTAATGAATCATTTTGTACAAATCTCATCTTGGGGCCTATTTCCGGGAAACTCAGTCTAAGACATAGAGTGTGTATATGTTTCCTTCCCTGATAATGGGCATTTAAGTAGTTTATCTTTTCACTCTTACAACCTTTTCTTCATCATTCTAACTTGTACGCAATTTGCACATGGCCGTTTTCCTTTGTTAAGGACAGATGCATCCTAACGTTGAGATTGCTGAGTAAAAGAGTTGATGTAGTTTTTAAATATTAATAGACAGAGCCTGAAGAAAACCCAGAAAATGTTGCCAGAAATGCATAGCCCTTCCCAGCAGCGGATGAGTGTGTCTGCCTGTTTTCCTACACATTAACCATGTTGAGTATTTACAGTTTTTAAAAATGTTCCTCATCTAATGAGTCAGAAATGGTTTTGGTTATAATTTTCATTTATCTGATTCCTAGAGTAGCTGGGCTCCTTTCATGGCAGTTTGGTTTGCCATTAGTTTTGCTATTCACGTTATCTTCATGAATTGGCAGTCTATTTCCTATTGGGTGTGCTGCCTTTTTACGATCAATTTGTAGGATATCTTTGTAGTGGGATATGTTAACTCTTTGTCTCCTTAATTCTTTGTATATTCAAAGTACGTTCTTCCAGTTGTCGTTTGTTTGGACTTTGTTTTAAAAATCATTTAGCAGGAGAGGTGGTTAAAAATACTGAGGGTGTTTCCTTAGAAACATCCCCGGTTTGGGAACCGTGCCTGCCCAGTGTATTGATGTACACATTTGTGAATCATATGCATCGTTCCTATTTGGGTCAGTGTGCACAACTTGAGTAAATGCCGTCCATCCTATTTATAGGCATCCGCTTGAGGAATTCCCACAACAAAGCTTTTAGCATCCGTCCTGCAGGCTGTCCCCCTTACAGCTTGTGCGGCACATCAACGCAGGAGACAAGCACAGGGATCAGAGGCCGGGCGGCCCAAGTGTGTGGTTATCAGGCACTTGTGAGAAAATGAGCTTCCACCAGAAAACGTGAGAGGATCAGCTCCACTGTGCCATAGGCATCAACTCATTTACCCCCTTCCACAGAGACTTGAGCTCCCAAGTTAAATTTTAGGCTTGAGTTATCTGTTGTGATAGTTTGTATTGATTAAGTGATCAGCTGCACACAGGCGCAGCCCCACGCACCCACCTGGCGTACCATTCCTCTCCCTCCCGTGGTGAAGCTGAGCGAACAGACAGAAACATTCTTTCTTGCACTGGGGACTCCTTTGTGCCTCTCCACTTTTATTTCCTTTCTAACCCATTCATTATTTTTCCTTATTACTGGACCTCTCTACTTATTTTTGATAATTCGAAGTATAAAAATATTTACTTTTCAAAACAAATCAGTGTCTACAAACTTAACAGACTTCTTGCCAAGTACACTTTTTCTTTGGAATGAAGTGTTAAAAATATAAAATAATACATAAGAAAAAGAATTTTTAAGCTAAATAATATTTAAGCAATGGGTTTCTGTATCTAGTTTGTACTCCTCAATGATAATATAATGAAGTGGTTTGGTCCCAGGTTTATAGAGATAATTTTTTAAATCTCCAAATCCCTGAAAGCTTCTTTGGCCTTGGGGTTGTTGAACTTGCTTTTTATTCATCTCTGCATGTCAATTCATGCACATGAAGTCCCTCCCCGCCCCTCCGCCCCCCGTCACGGGAGATGAACAACCCTGTGATATATATGTTTCCTAATTAAAGCTTAAATCTGGTTCCCAGCAATTGAGCTTCTGAAATGTTGGAACCACAGAGTGAAATATTTTTAACTCTTTCCATTCATCACACTGGTTTCTAGGTTGCTGGTAATGTCAGCCAGAAAAAATATCTGAATTAGGAGCATTTTTTCAGAGACTTCTAGATTTCTTAAATGGATAAGCTAGTATTAAAGATATCACTGGAAGTTATCCCAAAATATAATTGAATTTTTTTATTGGTTTTAGTGTACAGTTCTTATTTGTTCAGTTCAGTTATGAATCATAGGAAGTGAAGAACGTGGCATAGGTTGGTGTCAGAACAGCAATGAAATTTTACAAAGGAATTTGATCTTTTAGGAAATCAACCCCTTTGCTGTCCATTTGGTATTTTAATGAATAGCTTCTTGGATATTTGAACTGGCGTGGCAGTGCTAGGTAAGAACATATGGAGTGTTACTTTTTGGCAACTAATTCATTATTTCGAAAAATGAATAAAAATCTCCTTCTTGGATACCTAATAGAGTTTGCTCTTCTACTACTTTATGACTATTTAGGCAAACCTCTATTTCATTAAAATTAATAGCTCCTCCTTTAATCTGTCCTTCCCTAAAAGAAGTATTACATTTGTTTTAAATAGAAACAAATGTTTTGATTCTATTCCTTAACTCTTTTTCCTTTTGTGTCACACAAATTTTATGAAACTAGGGCTATTGTTTTAACATGACAACCACACGAAGGCCATAGTTTTTTGGATGAATGATTTTAAAATGATACAATAGCAAATTATAAACAAATGTTAAACTTAGCACTGCCTGGTGTTTTGCAGAGGACTTTATAAAACATTATACCATTTGTTCCTCATAACACCCATGTGCACAGGTAGTATAAGCATTCTTGTTTCATGGATGTGAAGAAGAAAAAAATCTTTGGTAGGTCAAGTAACCTGGTCAGACTAATAATGTGACATGTCTAAGAAAGTAAAATTCCCTAATTCCTTATTTGGAGTTTAGGACTTCTGGAACTATACATTCTTTAGAAATCTGAGCTTTATGCTTTCTGGTTCTTATACTAACTCAAGATAACAGCTCATTACTTCATCCTCTGCTTTTATCGTACACAGAAATGGTTAATAGCATCATCCTCAAGCAAGAGTTACTTTTACTGACAAAAAATGGTGAAATCCATGAATGTCTAAGCAATGAGTTTTACTTAAGTAATCCCTTTGTACTATTAGTCCTGTTTAATAAACCCTGTCTTCATTACACAAAGGCAAATGTAAAGCTAGCTCTGTGTCATAATGTCTACCGTCCCCAGTATAGTGGTTAAATGTACAGGTTTTATTCGTAGGAGCCTAAACATGTACAGTGTTTCAGCGTTTACAGAGAGGTGCTTACTATGAACTGGAAAATGGAGTCCTGTGTATGAGTAATAGTAAACCTCTGCATTTTTTGGGCACTCAATGAGGGAGGCTGAGAAACTTGCTCACTGGGGATCTGAAGCCAGAGCGATTAAGCAGAATAAGTACGGGTGAGAAGGAGTCCTTCTTGTTTGTTATATGTATTTGCTTTGCAGCCGAAGTTTGGGAGTCCCTCTTCTCCCTGATAATAGGAGAATTTGGGGCCAGATATAAAGTTGGAGGTTTTGTCCCTTTTGTTAGAAACTGAGTTATGTTGATTTCTTTGGTGAATTCATTTGGCAGGTGTCATATTTTATTTCCTCTCTCAGGAATATCAATATAAGTCTATACTACTACTATACAACTAATATTAATTTCTGGGAGAGGAAATAAAATCATAAGATATAACTTGTTTCCCAGGTGGCGCTAATGGTAAAGAATCCACCTGTCAATGCAGGAGATGTAAGAGACACCGATCCGCTCTCTGGGTCAGGAAGATCCCCTGGAGGAGGGCATGGCAACCCACTCCAGTATTCTTGCTTGGGGAATTCCGTTGACAGATGAACCTGGTGGGCTGCAGTCCACGGGGTCGCAGAGTCTGTCATGACTGAGCGAATGAGCACATACACGCAGTATAGACTTATGCTATAAGATATGATTTATTATTAGATTACTTTTGTCTTTGCTGTGGAATCAAAGTTATTGACTTTTAAAGTGTGTTATTCTATTGGCTGTGAGTTAGCTAAGGTGTATTCTCATGGTGGTTGACAACCATGAAAGCTTTCAACTTAGTCTCCTCTTCTGACTGCCACTCCTCTTCTGATGCTATCAAGATTCTTCTCTTCATGGGGTTATGGTCTCTCAGTAATCACAAAAATCAGAATATGGAAGACAAAAACAATTTGGCTTACAGTACTTTTACAGATTTTATTGGCCCTTTTGCCATCTCTTTCCATATAGAAAGTCTTGCAGTGTCCAGATCAAACATACTTGGAATGAAAAAGCTTTCACAAAGATAATCACTAAACTTGTGAATATGTTTATTAATTCCATTTTCCTTCCACACTAAGCTGTAGTACCTGCATCCAGCCGTCATTTAACACATGTTCATTAGATGCTGCCATTTATGAACATTTAACACATGTTCATTAGATGCTGATGTTCATATCAGGCATGCCATTTGTTCTGGAGATACCATGGTGACTAAGATTGACAAGATCCCCTCACTCTTGGAGTTCATATTCTCATGAAGTGAAGACAGATAGTATCATATAAACAGCCAGTATCAAGACAACTTCAGATGGTAACTAAGTAGAGGTAATAAATGCATAGTGTATATAGAAAGTGATAGGGCTGGGAAGGGTTTTATTGTAGTCAAGGGAGAACTCTCAGAGGAGGTGACATGCCCTGGAATCTGAGTGACAAGAAGGAATCAAATGTGAAAAGTCTGAAGAAAGAGATTCCAAGCAGAGGAATTCCAGGGCTGCCATGGAAGGTTGTGTAACTTATGCATTGCACAAAGGTACCTGCCAAGGGGAGCTGTAGGGGCTGAAACCTCATGCTCCTCTTACAAAGAACAATGTCCACCAGGGGGTATGTATACAGATTTTTTTTTTTTTTCTTTGTTCTAGCCAAAGACTATAGGCTATGATTTTGAGTGAATTAGGTGTGTAAAGTTGACCTCTTAGACCTTAATTAGATTGTAAGATTGTCATTGATATAAAATTGCAATTGATATGTAATAAAGCTTTCAAATATGATATATTCATCAGGGAATGTTGAAAAGCTTCTTGTGAAAACATAGCAGGCTGGCAAATTGGAGTACCTCGTATTGCAAAACACTCTTACTGTCTGCAAAATCAGAAGTAGAACAAGTACATTGTCATTGCCTGAATGAGTCAGGATTAAGATGCATTATATAAGTTTATTTTGTGAAAAACATGTATTAGAGTGTAGAAATTAGGAATTACTTACTGGTGTTTGATGCCATTTGAGAAAACCAATCATTTTCCCCAAAAATGATTGTCAGCTTTATAAGAGGAAGACCCTGACAGATATTTTTTGGACTTAACACTTCTAAACATCACAGAACTTGAATTTGACAATAGTTTTCAGAGAAAAGCAAACTAAAACATGGGGTATTTTAGGCTTAACAATAGAGTAGAAGATTGTAATGATCTGCTCTGAGCTCTAGGGAAAAGAAATGCGGGAAAAAAAAGACAACAAACATTGAATTCAGTGAGTCTTAATTTTCTCACCCTTCCTCCTCCCATTCCCTAACTATATTGTAAAAGATGTGGCCCAAAAAGGAGACCGTTTAAGGATTAGTTCCACATAAGGAAGGTGGTAGCATGGACAGGCATGTATTCTGAATTTTAATGGATTCTGCGCCCCTCCCATCCCTCCAGAGTGAGTAGAGGTAGGAAATAAACGGGCCAAACAGACTAAACAGTACAGTAACCCCACAGAACACTGTTACATAAAGAGAAAGAACCCAGACTGGGCACTTCAAAGTGAACAGATGTGGTTGGTTAATTCAGTTGCCCTGACCAGGCGATTAAGGGAATTAAACCTGGCCTGTTTCATTACGCTGAGTGTCCTTATACCCACTCTTCTTTCTCGAGATACAATGCTGCTTGGAGTCTAAGAGTTATCATCCAAGATCAGGGTGAAACCAAACATTATCAATCCCAGATGTGACATTTCACCTTTTTCCCTTAAATAAATGCATTTGGGAGTGTAGGAAGCTTTTGCAGAGTCTACCTAAATTAATCCCTTTTTAAAAGGGTACACAAAAAAGGTGTTGTAGCTTTGCTTTGTAATTTAGCTCTCCAATAGAAGTGTCTAAAATTTATATAAACCATCATTATACAAACCTGTTCTCTAGCTTTGATGCAAGATTTTCTTAGGTGTAGTTCACAGTACACACACACACACACACACACACACACATATATCTGGAGTGTGTAGGTGGTTTAAACATTTTCCAGTACTTTCTGGACTCTCAGTAAATATTTTTAATTAATTAATGTATGAACAACTGGATTAATCTTTTGGTTTCCTGTGATATTTTGAAAGTCTAAATATTTTTAGTTATTTAAGTTGTTGGGAAAAACAATTTTTTTCTTCAAAATGCCACACTCTTCTAAAATGTGATAGAAATTTAGGGAACATAGTTTTTTTAGTTATATTGTTGCAGAGGCCAACATTTATGATCATTTTTGGATTTAAGTAGGAGTAGTAAACATACTTCGCACAGTGATATTTTAACATGCAGGTGTTTGGCTGAGATTCCAACCTGGAAATCCCTTTTCAAACATAGATATTTCCTCAAAGAGCATATGAAACGTCATAATCATAGCATATGTTATGTTTACTGTTTATTCATATACTTCCCAGGATTACTGGATGGTTTTCTTAATAGTGAATTCTTTATAAAATAAACTTAGAAAAATGTTTACTCACTTACATAGAAAATCCTTATTATGTAAGATGATAGATGGTTTCTGTGAAGTATTTCCACCTTGTTTGTTTGTTTGACATCTTGCCATCTGTGTTTTCATGGTAAGGATACCAACGTGTATCATTGTGCACGTATTCCAAATGGGTAAATCATAAGGACAGGATGTAGGTTTTTGTTTTCCCCCCGCCCTGATTTGAATAGACTCACAGCTTCTCTAGTCTGTGATGTTGAGTCATCGTGTTACTAACTCCAGATATATCAAATTCATTTCCGTCTCTCTTATACCAACTTTTCCCTTTTCTGCCCTGAGTAATCCTCAGAGAATCCCAAAGTGAGGGAAATTCTAGTGCTGGAACAGAAACGGAGGCTTCCTCTCTTCTGTCCTTACCTGAAAAACCATTAGTGTGTACTGTTAATTGTATTGATAAATGCCATTTCTCATGACAGTCTCTTTATTATAATTTGTGTGTGTGTGTGTGTGTATGTATGTATGTGTATTAGAAAGGAGCTAGGACCCAAAACAAAAGAATACCTAATTATGTGGGTAAAATAAAACACAAATATATGAATGGACTTTACATTTGCAAGAATAGTTTTTCACCTTTCTAATTTGTGGATTGAAGGAAAAAGGTTCATAACCCTGAGCCAGTTCTTGTTAAATGAAACAAGTCATGAAACTAGGGTTGATCCATTCACTATGGCTTTGAACTCCCTCCTTGTTATTGGAATTGCCCTCAGGAAAAAGGATAAAGGCAAGTGTTTTCATTCTTACTGATATCATCACACATTTTAATGAGGTTAAGATAGATTCTCCTATGAGAGAAAAACACTTTTGTTTAATGACAAAGTCCACCTGATAACTACCTAATGAGAAAATGGGATTTGGTGATAACTGGACCCCAAAGGCTATGGCAACCCACTCCAGTACTCTTGCCTAGAAAATCCCATGAATGGAGGAGCCTGGTAGGCTGCAGTCCATGGGGTCGCTACAAGTTGGACACGACTGAGCGACTTCACTTTCAGTTTTCACTTTCATACATTGGAGAAGGAAATGGCAACCCACTCCAGTATTCTTGCCTGGAGAATCCCAGGGACAGAGGAGCCTGGTGGGCTGCCGTCTATGGGGTTGCACAGAGTGGGACATGACTGAAGCGACTTAGCAGCAGCAGCAGCAGGACTCCCGTAGATTATTTGTCATGGCTTCCCTGGTGGCTCAGACCTTAAAGAATCCACCTACAATGCTGGATACTGGGTTTGATCCCTGGGTTGGGAAGATCCCCTGGAGGAAAGCATGGCAACCCACTCCAGTATTCTTGCCTGGAGAATTCCATGAACAGAGGAGCCTGGAGGACTATAGTTCATGGGATCACAAAGAGTCAGACATGACTGAGTATGTATGTACATATATATATGTGTGTGTGTGTGTATGTGTGTATATATATGTATGTTCTGAGTATTTCCTTCAGAGATATAATTGAGTAGTAGGTATTTTCCTTTTCTGGTATTATTCAAATAAAAATGTTTCATGTTGAATATTATTCTTGTGAGATTTTTCATGTCTCCTGAGATGAATCAATATATTTCAACTAGGTTAATTTTGACAGAATAAACAGACGAATTTCCAAGCTAGTGTCCTTGTGCTCCTTTGGCCATATAAATAAAGAACACCATGGGAAACCTGAATTATTTATCTGGAAACACTGCAATATAATTATTTATTTTGCAATAGAAAAGTTATATTATTTTTACTCTAAATGTTAAATGCACAACCCCATCGTATTTTGTATAGTTTTGTAAATGTGTATCTATTTTCCAGATATTTTATCCAGTGGAAATTAATATTCATTGAAATCAGTGAAAATAACTAACATCAGTTGAATACTTGCTGTCTGGCAAATGCTTGATATATTAGCCCATGTAATCCTCAGAACAGCATTGTAAGACAGATTTTTCTTATTCTGAATTTAAAGAAAGTTTTATGTATTCATTTGCTTTTAGTTATAAGGAATAGCTTGATAGAAACAGATGAAACAATAAGGACCTTTTGTCTTATATAACTGGAAATCTAGGAATGTATCAGTATCAGGCAGGATCTAGTTAGGGTTCTGGCTTGCTTTTTTTTTTTTTTTTTAATTTATTTTTTTGTCATTCTGTTCAATCTGTCTTAATATCTGTGTCAGTGTTGTCCTCAGAATATTTTTCTGGTTAGATGAGAGCTTTCAAGAGTCACTAGACCAAAATACTTCCTTGTTCATATCCAGTGGTAGAGAGAGACACTGAATCCCTATTAGTCGCTAGGGGAAGGAAACATTTTCCCAGAAACCTGTATAGTAAGCCTTTATTCAAATCACATTGACCACTCCTGATCTCTTGCTCATTCTGGGGCCAATCACTGGCAAAGCAGAAGGGGACTACTGTGAGAAATTTGTACATATCAGAGGTCAGGCCTGAAAGTGGAGGTGGGAGTCAGCTATCCTCCCCCTTGCTTTCCTTGCAATAAGGAGTATGGGATAACTAACATGGTTAAGGTTCCCTAGAGAAGGAGGAAAGCACGAATGAGTTCTGGGTAAAAATCGTTGTCCACAACAGAGGCCCTGGGTGATCTGCAAGGCCTCATAAATACTTACGGGTCATTCCTAATGGTAAAACTAAGTCTTTTCATTTCAGATGCCCAGGCTTCTTTATTGTCTCTTGTGATGAGCATCAGGTTTATTTAGGAGAATATATTTTCATAAAACTTTGAAAATAATCTGAATAACCTTGGTCATGTCTCAGATTGCCTATGCACACAAAGTAAGAGTGTTCTAAAATATTTTAGGCTTTGTTACAATTAACTACTCTGCAGCTACAGCATGAAAACAAACATGCCTCGAGTGCTTAGTCACTGGGTTGTATCAGACACTGTGCAACACATTCATGGGCAGTATGTAGACGAATGGGTGTAGTTGTGCCCCAAAACACTTTACATGTGGTAACAGGTGGCCAGCCATGGATTCTAGTTTGCCAACTCCTGAACTGGATGACTTCTAATGTCTCTGTAGTCTAAAATATAGGCTGCTGATTATATACATTAGTAGCAGTTTTAATATACATTTTTAATCAGAAAGGATCATTCTAGCTGAACTTCTATATTTGATATAACAGACTTAAGAGATATTAAAATTAATAATTGCTAAGGCCTTCCATTATATGTTTCCCAGTATAAAATTTCAAAGTTTATCCTCTGTAATTTGAATATCTACAGGAAATTTGTCTTATTTGGGGTTGCCATGACATTCAGGAATCATTTTCTCTCAGATCTTGTTAACATTGGTGAAAGCAACATTCCTGTCTTTACTGGCATGTTGATCTGTTGGAGATGACAAGTATGTGTCGATAAATGTTGAACAAAGGGCCTAGGAAAAGAGAAAATGTGGGAGAGACCATCAGCTGTTTATCAACATGTGATTACCATGTGTCCAGCTTTTATAAAAAGCAAAGTTTCTCATGGAAAATACATTCAATAGTCTTTTACAGTCCCTAATCTTCTTCATAATATATTCTTCTCTTAATTACAAAATGTGCAAGTAGATTAAAGGTATATAAAGCCATTCAATCACCTTCATTAACATTAAATGAACTACATTGCATAAAAAAAGCCTTGTTCAGTCAATTTCCCCTGAAATAATATATCACAATTCTTGTTACTCCCAGAGTCAAATAAATTGGTTTTAGTGTTTCCTTTTAGTAGGTCAGTGTTACACTCATAGCAAAGAGACACGTGCTTGGCAGACAACAATAAAACTATCAAACAGCTTGATAGCTGAAAAGCCATCTTACCTCTCGCTTTTTCTCCCGCCTGAATTCCATACACACACACACACACACACACACACACACACACACACACACACACACGTATATATAAAGACAAAACATACATCATCTTTGAGTCATAGAATGAATAGATTAATGAAGGTTCATTATGATTATAGTGTATGCCTTTAGTTTCTACTAAGAACAATGACCTGTGAGAAGTAGAAATTTCACTTTTAGGAATGTGTGCAAGTAACCCCCAAACTTCAGATGACATGCAAGGAGATGAGATTTCTGCCTCAGTCTATCTGTGTATCTTCATTCACTGTCACTGCCATGAAAACATTTGGGAAAACATGTCTAGCATTATCTAAGGCAAACAAAAGTGAAAGAAAACTTAAAGATGATCTG
The DNA here is from genome assembly GCF_029378745.1 of Bos indicus. NCBI lineage: Eukaryota > Metazoa > Chordata > Mammalia > Artiodactyla > Bovidae > Bos > Bos indicus. The sequence continues at coordinate 78,746,506 of NC_091766.1, forward strand.
AACTTTCGAAAAGAGCAACCAGGTGGCAAAGTTCTGTAAGACTGTATGGCATTCTAGTTGATCTAGAAAAGAAGGCAATTCCATTCTTTTTTTGGCTTTATAGCCTGTGTGACCTTAGTTCCCTGAGCAAGGATTGAACCCAGGCCCTTGGCAATGAAAATGTGGAGTCCTTATCATCGGACTGCTAGGGAATTCCTGGCAATACCATTCTTGCAGCTCTGATTCCCACATTTGTGAAATGGGACTATACCTTTCCTGGTTGCTTCAGAGGCTTGTTAAAATCAAATGAGGTAACATGTGAAAATGCTTTGTAATCTATTGTGATCGTATCGAAATGAAGGATTTAAAATTTTTGCCCAGAGTAGATTCCTGCTAAGACATGGTGAGCATACATGAATGCAAATTCTGTCTTACTATTTTGTATCTACACTGCTGTTCTTTGATTTACCTTGTCTCAATTCCACAAATTAAAGATTTAGGTTAAGGCATAGTCTCTTTTATTGATTCATCCAAGTACCCATCCATCCATCCTTCCACCCATTCATTTATTCACTCAGGATTCATTTTCTGTCATTTAGTGGGATTGGGGTGAGTCTCCAAAAGAATACTAATGGTTCAACAGTCTTGATGGATGTTTTCTCCAAAGGGAAAAACCTTCCCCCCCCCCCGATGACTTAGTGGTAAAGAATCTGCCTGTGATACAGGAGCTGCAGGAGACAAGAGTTTGATCCCTGGGTCAGGAAGATCCCCTGGAGGAGGGCTGGCAACCCACTCCAGTATTCTTGCCTAGAGAATCTCATGAACGAAGGAGCCTGGTGGGCTACAGTCCATAGCTATATGGGCTTTTTCATGGAAGGAAAAAATAGCACAGTTCTAGAAATTTAAACTGCTTTTGTGATGATCCTGGGGCTTTCAAGCCCCCAGATTTAGAGTAAATTAATTTAGCAAGCTTTATTTCCTTCCCCTAGCTCCCCCCTGCCCCCCGCAAAAAAAAAAAAAAAAAAAAAAGAAGGGTTCTATTCAGGGTCAAAAGCAAGAAGATAACCTACCAAATTTTAGTCCTTAGTGGGTGGAGGCGATAAAGGTCAGATGAAAAGACAAGAATGATGAAAAATGGAGGGGAAAAAAATATAGAAAAATACCAAAAATATCTTCCCCATTTCCAAACTGCATAGATTCAGCTCTATGCCCTGAAATGAGAACAACTCACCTAGTATTTAAGTTTTGTCTTCTGGCCCATCCTGTGTTATCACCACATATATTAATAATGAATTTTCTATTGGAAAGTTATTCCGAGTGAGACTTTGCTCACAAACACTTTTGGAACATAGCCTGTCAGTGAGCAGAAAGTTACCTTTGAAGTCAGGAAGACTTCTCTGTACACTGAAGCACCTAAGAGGTAACATTCTATAGGCTTGATGACTCAAGTTCCTGGAAATCATTGGAAGCTACAGAGTAGCATGAAGAATGCTAGGAAGAAACTTAGAAATACCTTCCCCTCTTTTCATACGGTAGCTGAAGAAAGAAGTTTGTGGATGTGTGATCCCTGGATGTATTTGTTCTGCCCAGACATTTCCTGTCCAAGAACTCTGAGCAAGCTTTGCCTCTGCAGGTAGAGCAAAAGAAATCTTAAGGAATCTCTCCAAAAGAGACAAAATGTTGTATTAGTTATTTCACCGCTTTGGGCCTCTGTTTCCTCTCTGGAAAATCAAGAGTGTGGACCATATGAATTAAAAGAGCCTCTCGATTGGCTAATTGAGTCTTCCTTTTGAAAATGTGGGTGTTTATTGGTTTGAGTTGGAATCAAAGTGAATTATCTCTCTTACCAAATTTGCCCATGGCTGATTTCGTAGGAAGGCACTTGAGACAATGATTAACGCTCATATATATCCTGTGTCTGCCACATGTTTTATTCATTGCATAAAGAGGTCTCTTTTTGAATGAGGTATAAAAGGCATAGAGAGCACCCTTAAAAGGAGACCTAAATTTCTTCCCACTCTAAACGTCCATAACCTTTCACATAAAATAAGGCAGACAAGTGAGTTGTCCTGAAGTAAGTCAGAAAAAAAGAAATGACTTATTTCTTTAATTTGGAGAATGGAATGATCTGAGTTAACTTTACTCAAATGATTGCTGGAGAACCAAAATACAGTAGTACAGGAAATTAATTGTGGCAAGAATTTTAAATGCTATAAAGAACTGTGTTAATTTAATTTCCCGTTAACTTTGTGGAATGCACAGAACATAAAATTCACAGAACAACTCATAAAGCTGACGCTATACTTTACTCGTCTGACTGTGAGGCTGTATTCTCACCTCATGATATACTTTTTTTTTTTTAAGAGATTTTATTGAATTTTTTTGTTTTTGTTTTTGGTCTCTGCATGCAAAAAGGGCAGCACAAATTATACCATATGTTACTCTTTTGGATCTGGAAGATTTTTGTTCATAAATCTAAACCTGAATTAAATTTCTCTTTCTCAGCTTTATGTAAAACTGATAGATATTTTGCCTAAGTTTGTCTGTCTTTGAGAGGTTCCTATTCATTGATTTTAGCTCTTTTGTAAAAGATTGTAGAGGAAATATCAAGATTCTGGAGCTAGATTTGGAGTAGAATTCTGGTCCCACTGGGTACAAGCAGTGTGACCCTGGGAAAGGTACTTAACGTCTCTGTGCCTCAGTGTTTCACGGGAATAACGCGAGAACCACAATTCACAGAAATTAGAGAATTAAGTAATGTGATGTATGTGAACTTCTCAGAACAAGATCTGATGCACAATATATGCTTAAAGGATGCTAGAAATTATATTATCATTGTTGTTATTTTGTCATTGATTGAATTATCTAAATTACAAGGGAAATTCACGTAACTTTATGAGATTTAGCACTTCTGTACAAGGTCTTCATAACACATTTATCTGCTCTTGAACTTACATCTATTTATCTTCTATCAAAAACAGGAAATGTTTGCATTCAAGGGACTTTAGTATCTACTTGTTAAAAAAAGACCCACCCCCCATTTAAAAAACCCAGAAGCATGGAATAATGGAATAATAAACTCTAATATAATGATTCAAATTGAATACCCAAATGAAAAGTCCATTGGAATTCATCAAGGTAGGATTTTTTTTTAAGATTGGTGCAGCCCAGTGTTGAATCTAGTTTGCAAATATGGTTCCCGTGCATGATTGCCAGATACAAGGATTGCTGGAGGATACAGCTAAATCTGAATTCCCAAATAAACAGCCAATTATTTTTCATATAAGTATATCCTATGTGACACTCAGGACATTCTTAAGCTAAAATAGTCTTCATTTTTTTTTATCCGAAATTCAAAATAAAATGGATGTGCTGTAGTTTGATTCACTAAATCTGGCAACTCAGTTTACACAGTGTCTTTCTAAAAGTAGCTTTCATGCCTCCTTCTAAAATTTGGAAGATTTTACATAAAAATACAAATTCTTATATTTGTATTTTGAAAAAATTAAGAGATCTGGCAAAAATGACTGATGTGACAAGGACAAGCTGACGTGAAGCGTCTCTTGCCCTTCCCGCGGGGCATATAATCTCCCATCGACGCAGTCTTCCATTCTTTATTGTCCTTCTTCACTCTTTTGTCTCTAGTTTCCACCACTTTCTCCTGGAGACCTTTGGTTTTAAGTTCTTTACTGTAATGACTATATAGAATTTTTGGATTTTAATATATTTTGCTCATTTCAGTATGAATGTTTTTAATAATGGTTCGATTGTACACTAAATTAGTAAAGACACAACACAATCTATTTACTACTCTAAGGTCTGCAGCTACTTTGCCAAGGCATTATCCAGCCAAATGAAAATGGTTCTCTGAGAGCTGTGATATGCTGGTGTAGTCTCTAGGGCTTACTGCCTACTGGTCCTCTTAAATGCTCGAGCCCCCTTTTGAGAATTAGCTTCTAAGAGTCTGGCAACTTGTAGATGAGCAATAATAATTTTCATATTCTGTACTACTGGGGCCAATCCAAGGACAGTAACAGGAATTCTTTCACTCCCTTGCAACTAAACTTCATGAGCAATTTCCAGCTGACTGTGTCTTAATGCATGGCATTCTGAAGTGGTTAAAATGTAATGAAACATATTAACTTAACATTAGTGATTTCTTAAATTGTTCTTGGCTTAATATGTGAAGAGTATTCCTCAGATTATACCTGTCACACATGAGAAAGTCATACACCTGGATGAGTGTCATCTTTTATTGGTTTGTGGGGACACAAACCATGAGAGAATTATTTGAAAATCTTCTGAGATTCAGAGACATTAGATGTGATACTAGTACTGTGAACTCACGGTGTCAGTGTAGAAGTATAGATAGTTTTCAAAGGTGAAATACACCTAATAAAAGTGCTATTCTTTTGTCTCTATATCTCTGAAGGGTAACTTTATATTTACATCATTGACCAGAATGGCAGTAGAATCAAAAAGTCAATGAATTAAAAGAATCTCATTGTAAAACCCTGTTATCTTCTGGGTTTTATGTACCCCCAGGTCAACATGTTTACTGAGAGTGCACTGATATGTCCAAAATAGAAATCACGACTTGAGAGTGTCTACATTACAATCAGGACGTAAAGGAGCCACATTTTAGCATAAGCCTACAAGTCCAGATTCTGTTGCATTTTTCTGTTCTGCTGTTGAGACAGAAGATAGAATTCCCTTAGTGACTTATTCTCTGGTCAACACTTCTCTTCTGGAAGCAAATTATTAAAGAAGACTTGCTAATGGGAAGCACCATTAATAAATAAATATATGTTTATTTATTGGAATTTTTAAAAATTCACAAGTCTGGCATTTCACTCAAGGAAAACAGGCTTAATTTAAACTTTAATATACCCAAGTTTCAAATTGAGGTTATAGGCTATTCAAATAAATAAACAAGCAACCACATTATCCTTAAGAACAGAGATTTACCAGAAGTGAATATTAATCAATTCTGTCTTACTTCTGTACTTAGTCATTAGCTCCAAGACTTAGAAAAAAAAATCACCTCAAAATTTTGGTAAGCTATTTGAAAAGTGAAGCATCATGGTTATAATTTGTTGTTAAATATTAAATATTACTTATATATGTTAAATATTATAGGTGTCCCTGGTGGCTCAAACAGTAAAGAATCTGCTTGTGATGCAGGCAGACCTGAATTCAGTCCCTGGGTTGGGAAGATTCCCTGGAGAAAAAAGTGGCAACCCACTCCAGTATTCTTTCCTGGAAAATCCCATGGACAGAGGAGCCTGGTGGGCTACAGTCCATGAGGTCGAAAGAGTCAGACACGACGAGCGACTATCACTTAGGTATGCATTCTTTTTCCCTAAAGAGTTATGAGGTTCCCTGGTTTGCTGGTCAGTTTCCAGGCACCAGAGATAGAATACTGGCTAATAGGAACCAGTCTCTTCTCCTGGAGCCCCCGTTCTAGTAGGAGAGACCTGAGGTAACCAAATAACAAGAGGATGTCAGGCAGTGTCAGGGGTCATGAAGAAAAGAAACTGAAGATGGGGTGAGAGGCTGCACTGGTGAGAGTACTTTACATCACGGAATCAGGTTTGAGCATGGAAACACGTAACAGGATGAACAGAGCCACAGAGCCATCTGTGGTTGTGCAAGGAGCTTTGTAGGCAGTGCTAAGTCGATTCAGACGTGCCTCACTCTTTGCAACCCTATGGACTGTAGCATGCCAGGCTCCTCTGTCCAGGGGGTTCTCCAGGCAAGAATCCTGGAGTGGTTCGCCATGCCCTCCTCCAGGGCATCTTCCCAAGCCAAGGATCCAACCCACATCTTTTTTGTCTCCTGAGTTGGCACATGATTTCTCTACCACTAGCACCACCTTTGTTGGCAGAAACGATAGCAAATATAAAAGCTTTAGAGTGAGATTAGCTTGACTATTTTAAGGAGCTGAAGGAAATTCATTGTGAATGGATGCTAGTGAGCCAGGGAGAGAATGATGAAGATGAGACTGAGAGGTGAATGGGCTGGACCAGACAGGAGCATCCACACATAGATGTTTTTAGCCTAGGACTCCCAGATTCACCTTTCTGCTGCATCGGATAGCACTTGGTTAGTTCCTCTTTGAAAATCTTTCAACATCTTCCTGCTGTCTGCTGGGGAAATGGCATGTCATTTCTGATTGCATATTAGAATTACTGGAATATTCTTAAAAACATGAGTACTCAGTCCCACCCCAAGCTAATCCAATCAGACTTGACACTGATATTTGTCTCTGCCTTCCAGTTGATTCTGTTACAACCAATGATGAGGAACACTGACCTAGACCTGTGCGATTCAACAGATTTGTAATACATATATTCTACTGGCCATGTTAAACAGCTAAAAAGAAACAGAAACTTTAATCATACAGTTTAACCCAGTATGCTCAAGATATTATTATTTTGATATGTAGTCAATATAAAATTATTTTAAAAATATTTCAAATTCCATTTCTCATATTAAATCTGTAGAGTCCAGTGTGTATTTTACATTTAAAGTACATTTCAATTCTGAAAGAAAATGTCTACCAGAATACTTGATTTATATTTGGAGTGTATAAAATTTATAGCTGAGAGAGAAGATTCCCATACCCAAGATATTCATACATACTTAAAAGTTTTCCCAGTAACTGAATTGAATATCATTCTTAAGAATTTAATTATAAATGAATTAAAATGAAGTAAAATTGAAAGCTAAGTTCCTTAGTCACATAGTCACATAGCCAGGTAGTCAGTGGCTGTATGTGGTGGATAGCTATGTTATTGGGCAGTGAAGCTCTACCATATAAATCTGTCATTTTATCCTGCATGACACGGTCCTGGCTTAAAAAAAAGAAAACAACTTGACTTTTGTAGTCAGACATTAATTAATTCAGTGCCAGCTCTGTGCTGTGAGATTACAGATTGATGAATGCCTGCCCACCTTAACTCTCATATCTCTAAAAAATGAATAATATTGTTATGCTATTATCATTAGAATTAAAGACAAAAATATAGGTCAAGAATCTAGTGCTATGCCACAGACTTTCAACTGGCTAGATTTTTTGTCTACGCCTTACTACTCCACCTATCCCATATGTAATCCTTTAACTCTGTTGAATCTCTATAATAATAAAAGTAAAAAAAAAAAAAACCAGTCATAATAATAAAAGGGACAAAGACTTTTATGTCTGTATACCTCTGGTTGTGATCATCTTTCTGAATTTCCTTCATCTCTGTCCTTTCTTTACTTTTCCTCCAGTGTCATCTTGTCCATGAAATCTCAACCAAGTAAGTTTATATGTGTATATTAATACGTTTGGAGACACTTTACTTTTAACACTGATTTGAATATCTTTTTGCCCTAGGTTTTATTGTCTTTATCTGAGCAGTTGTCTTTTGGAGACACACAGGCCAAATTTGACCTACAGTCCTGTTTTATTTTGCCCAGTGCTATTTTGGTTCATATAGGATTAAAAAATGGATTACTCGCATTTAACAATCAGTTGAGATTTGCAGCTTCTCATGAAAAAAGTATAAAAGGAGAAAGAAGTGTGAGCACAGTCAGGCCTGCATTTCCACAGAATGACAGTCTCCTGGATGAAACTGAAGCTTTCCCTTTAGCCAACATGTATTTTCCAGGTGTCCACATTTTCCACCATTCCTTCTTGTCTTTCTGACTCTAAAGTTAAATGCCAGTTGCTACTTATCATCTCTCTTATACTTGCAGTTTAATTATACATGTTACCATTACCTCTCTGTCTGAAGTACTGCAATGAATTTATGACTTCTCTGCTTCAGTGTTAAATCTGAGCCCTTCCAACTTCACACTCTTCCTGTCCTTCCAAAAGCAGCTGGAGAATTTAACATGCAGACATTGGATCATTTTCTTCTGATTCCCAGTGCTCACTGTAGACTTTTGGAGATGGGACTTGAGTTTTGTATTTGATGTAAGATGTGTGGGTGTCCTGAAATGTGTGTAGGCAAAAATCTTCCACTTTTGGTAAACACCCCCACCAAGTGATCTTCAGGCCTAAATGTTGTCATCAATTCTCAACAGGATTTTTTCGAGAATGGCAGTAGCATAGAGAATGAGCTGCTTGAGGCAGGGCCCCTACATGGTTTTTCCAGATTAGTCAACATTTTTGTAATGGTGTGATTAAGATCCTAGCAAAGCCCTCAGGAAGAAGAAGAACAGATAACGTTTTCCAACCTCTGTCATTGAAGCTAGATCACTAAAGTAGGAATTTATATGTTGCTTTGTCTTTGAGAGCCTCTTCAAGGACTTCTGGAAAAATTTTACATTTCCATACCTCCATTTAAAGTATGACTTTATCCTACATAATCTAGAGTCATATTCATATAGGGCTTGGGAATCATTTTGAGGTGATATGAATTTCTATGGTGGTGGTAATATTTGGGATAGAAATGCCTTCAGAAGCTATGAAGTTCAAGTTCTCATGTGATGCTTTGTTAAAAGTCTGGTGAATGTTCATTGACTGAGTCCAGTTCCTCTAGCTAGATAGCAGTGAGGTTTTTATTTGAAATCAAGTGTCCTTTAATTCAGCAAAGACCTGGAGATGCTTCTTTATTTTATGTCTTTAATTTATTTTTTTACTTTTTTAACTTTATTAACATTGATATATGTATATATATTGTACTTCATTTTAATTATGGTTTTGAAAAACATAAAATTTTATTTCAGATCAGTTTCACATAATATCTTTTAAGAAAAAATTATTGTAAGACTTACATTATCCTAAAATCAAATGTTTATTTTTTTCAGATCTAATTGTATGTATTATTTGTTTTTGCATTTAGTAGATTTTATCTTTATTTTTTATCTTTGTTTATTTTTATCTTTATTATTTATGAGTATAATTGCTTTACTATGTTGTGTTAGTTTTCCCTGTACAACAAAGTGAACCAGCAATATTTGGCACTTACTTTAGATGTAGAGTTACATTAGGATCATAAAGATGATTCCGCTTGCTTTTTTAAAATGGTGAATATTAGATGTTATTTTTAAAAATGCTATTATTAGATATCATCTTGTGCTTCTAGTTTCTATTTAAGAAAAAAGTACTTCAACTTCAGAAAAAAATCAAGCTAAAATATGTATTTGTGGATTTTTTCCTCTGATTATAATGCATGATTATTTACATTTGATTTAAATGATTCAGGAAAATATAAGGAAGAATCTAAGTGTCATCTACAATCTTACATCCAAATATTATCATTGTTAATACTTTGGTGCATACTGTTCCAGACATCTCTTTATTTGTACCATATGAAATTTATATAAATGGAACATGTGTTTACATTTTAAGCATATTTATTTAAATTTTGTCCACTTAGTAATATTAATAGAAACTTATCATCATGCTCATGGACACAGAGCAATATAGTTTTTTATGAATACTATAAGACTTTATTAGAATAAATATAATCTTTTTACTAATATGGCATATATGTTTTCTCCAGGTTTTCACTGCACACACTAAAATGAACATCCTTATTCATGTACTTTTAGAAAGCTCTCTAATTTTTTGAAATGAATTTTTAAAAATTCAATTTTAAAATGAATTTAAAATGTGTTTGAATGAGCCTTAGGGTATTCATATACATTATATATTTTGATGCACATTGTGAAATTTCCTAAACAGAATTATCAGCAAATATTTTGTGTTGATTTACTTATGTATTCATCAATAATGTATTTTATCATAGTTTCACTCTTTGCCAATCTAAGTGAAAATGCATATTTCTTTAGTTTTCATATCTTTGATTACTATTCATTTTCTAAAATTTCTTCTGCCAATTCTGTAGGTAGGTGCTTGCATTTTTCTTATAAATGTGAAAGAACTCAGTATATTAGATTTATCTTTTTTTTAATCTTATTTGACCTTTTCTTTCATGGATATTCTCCTGAAAAAAAAAAAGAAAGCAATATCAATTTAGTGGATCCATGTATTAAAGTAACAAAAGATTAAGTTGGTTTCATCTATGAGGTGGTCAGTAGGTATTCCACGATGTCTAAACTCTGTCACTAATGAGTCCATGTGATTTGAGGTTTGTATTCTCATTCTTTCTAAATCTAAATTTCCTAGCTTACTACATGAGAGAGTTGTATGAGAGAAACCATCTATAAGAACTCTTTCAGGTCTAACAGTCTTTGAATCTATGCTACATTTTATTGGGGTTTTCTACATTATCTCTGAAACTTTGAAAAACATAACCTAAATTTCTTAGTAACAGGACATAAAAAAATTGTAGCTCAGCAATCTAGTGTGATCACTTAGACAGAGTTGTGCTTTATGTTAGTCTTTTTATCCAAGCCAGCCTAGTCATATATATTGTATGGCTTATATACTCTGGATATTTGTGATCATAAGATGAGTTCCCCAATAACTACGTCTCTTTCCTACATTGTAATTTACATAGTGGGAAGCGGAACTGAAGTCCTTTCTTATTCTCTCTTTTAGTACAGAACCTTGACCTTTGCAATTCTCAAGGTCGTAAGTATAACAAGCACACCATTTTCTTCATAAACTGTTAATGAAAAACAACTAGAATTTTTAAACAATCCCCTTTGTACTCTAATGTTGTTCAGTCACTCAGTTGTGTTCAACTCTTTGTGACCCCATGGACTGCAGCACGCCAGGCTTTCCTATCCTTCACTACCTCCCAGAGTTTGCTCAAACTCTTCACTGAGTCAGTGATGTTATTCGGTTGTTTCATCCTTTATTGCCCACCTCTCCTCCTGCCCTCAGTCTTTCCCAGCATCAGCTTAGACAGTTTGGGATACCTATTGACCTCATTGATGACACCAACTTAGTCTTTTGTTACTTTAATACATGGACTGACTAAATTTGATATCATGTTTGTCTTTTTTCAGAAAAAATTATTGAAAGAAAAGGTCAAAAAATATGACTACTTACTATACATATATATATATATATATATACACATATACATATAAAATGTTGTGTGTGTGTGTGTGTGAGCTAAGTCACTTCAGTCATGCCCAACTCTATGCAACCCTATTGACTGTAGCCTGACAGACTCTTCTGTCCATGGGATTCTCCAGGCAAGAATACTGGATTGGGTTACCATGCCCTCCTCCAGGGCATCTTACTGACCCAGGAATCAAGCCTGAGTCTCTAATGTCTCCTGCATTGTCAGGCAGGTTTGTTACCACTAGCACCACCTGGGAAGCTATATATATATATATATATATATATATATGTGTGTGTGTGTGTGTGTGTATGTGTGTGTGTGTGTGTGTATGTGTAATTTGATGTATCTAAAATATTGAATTCATTCACATTTATAAGAAAAATGCAAACATCTGCCTACAGAAATTGGCAGAAGAAAGTTAGAAAATGAATAGTAATCTACCATATGAAAACTAAAGAGATACAGTTTTTCACTTAGATTGACAAAAAGTAAAATTATGATAAAACATATTGTTGGTGAATACATAGATAAGTCAACACAAAATACTTGTTAATAATTCAGTGAAGGAAATTTCACAATATGCATCAAAATAAATAATGTGTTTGCATACTATTACATTTATCAATTCTAACACTAGGGATTTTCCAGCACCACAATCTGAATGAGTCAGCACATAATAGGACAATCAATGCTTTGGTTTATCTTGGAAATGTGGAAGGAGCGTACTCAAAATCTCCATTTTGTTGAACGCTGGCCCATACATTTTCATTCTCCACACTCAGCACTAGGTGTGTAGTAGTTGTTTTTTAGTCACTAAGTCATGTCAGATTCTTTGCAATCCAATGGACTGTAACCCTCAAGGCTTCTCTGTCTATGGGATTTCCCAGAATATTAGGGTGGGTTGCCATTTCCTTCTCCAGGGAGTAGTGTAGACTGGTGATTAAATCTTCTAAATGTGGCTCCATGACTTTGGAGGTACATGGGCATATCACTTTGCAAGCTCTCTAAATCATCTTTGTTTCTCAAATTAGGATTACATCTCAAATTACATTAATTTCTTCCTCATGAGGTTGTTGTCAGAGATAACCCAGATGTTAGTAATGGCTAACATTTATCCAGTGTTGTGTGCCACGGACTAAGGAATAGATTTGTTATTCTAATAACCCTTGCCCACCCAATACTTGACCCTCAAAGAATGTGGCTTTATTAATTTCACAGCCATCTTCCACAGGTGAAAATAGCAAAACACTTTGTTCAGTTTATATAACAGTTTCCAATTACAGGGAATATAACATGGATGCTGGTTAGTGTCCTGGTTGGACCTTACTAACTACCTGACTCACTCTGTCCCAGGAGCAGCCCTCCAGCTAGTGCTTCGAATCGTCATGGTCCGTTGCGGATTTACTAACAGCCACATGGATACTCCTCAGATGTAGACAAAAATAGCCAGTGATTGCTTAGAAATAAACAAGTTAAATCTATGATCGTCAGGGGCTGACCAAGTGTCCTGGCTAATCTTTAGCAATTTCTTAGTCCTCTGTTCAGTAGTGACTGCAAGCCGATTCCTTTTCTGTTGTTCTGCATTGTGTTTTCCTTCCTGGGCTCTTTCCTTCTTCACTGATCACCTTCTCACAATTCATGCATCACATATCTTCTAGGGGCCTGTTTGGTTGATGGAATTAAAATATATACGTATATGCTGCTAAGGCACTCCAGTCGTGTCCGACTCTGTGCGACCCCATAGACGGCAGCCCACCAGGCTCTCCTGCCCCTGGGATTCTCCAGGCAAGATCACTGGAGTGGGTTGCCATTTCCTTCTCCAATGCATGAAAGTGAAAAAGTGAAAGTAAAGTCGCTCAGTCGTGACAGACTCTTAGCGACCCCATGGACTGCAGCCCACCAGGCTCCTCCATCTATGGGATTTTCCAGGCAAGAGTACTGGAGTGGGGTGCCATTGCCTTCTCCGATATACATATATATGTATATGTATATATATATATATGTGTATATATATATATATATATATATATATATAAGTTATAAACACTTGTGTGTTAAAAATCTCAAAAAAATAAAATCTAGATTTATGGCTTTTCTTGAAGAGAAAAAAGATATGACTGCCATGAGCTCTTATTCCCAATTAATTCCAGTTGGCTGGTGACCCTCTTGGATGAGTCATATGCTCTGCTCCCTCCTGCCCCCAGTGCTTTCTCTCCTTCCATCCCCCCAGCTTCATCTTTATTGCTTGCCCGCTTGTGGACTCTGCCCTATGAAGGTTTAGTTCTTCCTCCTAACTTTCAATTGCTTGCTTCTTTCTTCTGACCTTTCTTTCCTTCCTCACTTTCAGGAATCAGTTCTGTTTTTGCACCATTGCTGCTGCTTCTGGCTTCTGTCTCCATAGTAACAGGAACAGAGTAGGGAAGTGAGAAATTCTGGGTACTACCAGCAGGGGGTGAGAGTCCTGAAAAGGAAAGGGATGGAGAGCCTGCACAAAGGAGGAGATGGCAACCCTATCTTACGTTTAAACACTGCTGATGCCTGCCAGGCACCCTTTATTTACCAGTCTGTACCTCCTTGTTCCTGTCGCATGGGACATCACTGCCTACAGGGGTTCCTTGGAATGTTCTAATGTGATATAGCTGAAGGGCCTTAGTCCGTGGTCATCTAGTCCTGCATCTCACCATCTGCAGGCTTTGTTTGCCTAAGGAACTTCCTTAGCATCACCTCTGGCAATTTTGATTCACTAGAACTAGAATGGGACCAGGGAACAAGCAGTGGTTAGAAGTGACTGAGGTCTTTTGAGGAGTTGGTCCCAGAAAGATATGTAGAAAGTAATGAAACCTTCACTTTGGATATAGGAAATCTAAGACCTGGACAGAGGCAAGTCTAAGAGACTCAGCCTACAGATGGACTAGTGTTTATGTGCAGGTTCCAAGACACCACCTTCATCTCAACATTCACCAGAAGTACCAGAGAGTATTTGTTTTCCAGTTTAATACCCAATTTAGACCGGCTTTCATTTGAGCCAAAAGTAAAAAGAATTTTAATGTTGAAAAGTTCACATTAGAAACAAATTAGATTTGGGGCCTTTTCTTGAGAAATGGCAACCCTGCATGCCCACATAATATGACTTAAGTTAGTAAATTTGCAGTCATCAGAGTTCTTGAGGTGGTAGTTGATTCCATAGGTATCAGATCAGATCAGATAAGTCGCTTAGTCATGTCCGACTCTTTGTGACCCCGTGAATCGCAGCACACCAGGCCTCCCTATCCATCACCAACTCCCGGCGTTCACTCAGACTCATGTCCATCCAGTCAGTGATGCCATCCAGCTATCTCATCCTCTGTCGTCCCCTTCTCCTCCTGCCCCCAATCCCTCCCAGCATCAGAGTCTTTTCCAATGAGAACTCTTCACATGAGGTGGCCAAAGTACTGGAGTTTCAGCTTTAGCATCATTCCTTCCAAAGAAATCCTAGGGCTGATCTCCTTTAGAATGGACTGATTGATTGGATCTCCTTGCAGTCCAAGGGACTCTCAAGAGTCTTCTCCAACACCACAGTTCAAAAGCATCAATTCTTCGGTGCTCAGCCTTCTTCACAGTCCAACTCTCACATCCATACATGACCACAGGAAGAACCATAGCCTTGACTAGATGAACCTTTGTTGGCAAAGTAATGTCTCTGCTTTTGAATATGCTATCTAGGTTGGTCATAACTTTCCTTCCAAGGAGTAAGCATCTTTTAATTTCATGGCTCCAGTCACAATCTGCAGTGATTTTGGAGCCCAAAAAAATAAAGTCAGCCACTGTTTCCACTATTTCCCATGAAGTGATGGGACCGGATGCCATGATCTTCGTTTTCTGAATGTTGAGCTTTAAGTCAACTTTTTCACTCTCCACTTTCACCTTCATCAAGAGGCTTTTGAGTTCCTCTTCACTTTCTGCCATAAGTGTGGTGTCATCTGCCTATCTGAGGTTATTGATATTTCTCCCGGCAATCTTGATTCCAGCTTGTGTTTTTTCCAGTCCAGCGTTTTTCATGAAGTACTCTGCATATAAGTTAAATAAACAGGGTGACAATATACAGCCTTGACATACTCCTTTTCCTATTTGGAACCAGTTTCTTGTTCCATGTCCAGTTATAACTGTTGCTTCCTGACCTGCATACAAATTTCTCAAGAGGCAGATCAGGTGGTCTGGTATTCCCATCTCTTTCAGAATTTTCCACAGTTTATCGTGATCCACATAGTCAAAGGCTTTGGCATAGTCTATAAAGCAGAAATAGATGTTTTTCTGGAACTCTCTTGCTTTTTCCATGATCCAGCGGATGTTGGCAATTTAGGTATACATATACATAATTAAGCTTATTATGGAATAAAATGAACAGCTTGTTAAGACTGAAAAAGTTTTTCCTCCATGCATTTCCTTTTATCCTGTTGTATATTTTGAATTCTTCAAAAGCCTTGTGAGTTTTTCATTTATCCTTCCTCCTGAAGTGACCTTTGTACAGGTTCGTTTGGTAGGTTCAGGCTGCCAGCAGCAGGCCACTTTTCAATCTTGCTTTGCCATTATTAAAGATAGATAGCCACAATTGCGGGATTAAAATACCTGTCTATGTAAACATTAAATTCAGTGTTGTGTCAGAATTCCCCTGAGAATCAAGAAAAGGACTTTAATTTTAAGTGAATATGTGCAATTTTATTCACAGTCTGGGAATATTATAAGATTACAGGTATAAATAATTTCAAGAAATTTATGAGCTGTAAAGTGTCTGCCTAAATGTGGGAGACCTGGGTTCGATTCCTTGGTCTGGAGGATCCCCTGGAGAAGGAAATGGCAACCCACTCCAGTACTCTTGCCTGAAAAGTCCCATGGAGGATCCTAGTAGGCTTCAGTCCATGGGATCGCAAAGAGTTGGATACGACTTAGCGATTTAACTTTTGTAGAATACATACTCAAGAGTAAAACCACCAAAAAAAAAAAAAAAAGAAAAACTGCATGCATATAATTGAGCAACAAATAAGCCACAATAGAGCTGCTTAGTGGCACAATTTGCAAGTCTGGCCTTAGAATTCAGGTTAAATAGTGTCCCTAGGTTTCAGTGGGATATTTCTTTTCGCTGCCTTTGCTATTGGAAGTCTGTATTGTCAAGGGTGAATCACAAAACAGTTCTGATCATTAGTGGGAGAGTTCTTTTGAAGTGGGTGAGAGGCCTAGAAAGTAAAATCTTGGAAATCAACTAAATGCCCTTGTGTTTTATTAGCTCACACTTTTTATAGCTCATAATAAAGTCAGCTCAGAAGGTCACTTCTTGAACATGGCTGTGAATATTGTAGTTTATGAATTCTCAAATTGTTTATAAGCAGGCTGGGTGAGGATTTTTAATAAATACTTGGCCAAGAGAACTATTCTGATATATATGTATATGAATCACGCAATGAAAAGTTGTATCAGATTCCTCTTCTTCTCTCCCCCTCCCATTTCCTCACCCCAGGGCAACAAGTCCCATCCTCATTGAAGCCATGGTTACTATATTCTTGTTTTTCCTTATGCATTTGATGTCTATAGACTTTGTGGGGATTACAGAGCTATTTACATACTTTATTTATAACTTAACTGAAGGATTTTGTCACCTGTATTTCCCACCATTTTATAAATATTTCTTAACATTTTTTACTTGATTTATGGAACAAGGTGAACAGAATAAAGGGGTTTGGCCCATGTTCAGTTTTCATTCAACCTGAATTCCATTTTTCGAGCTGTAGATTTGTAGATTGTGTTGTTTTTGCTGATGTTCATTTCCCTTAGTTACAGAGTTGATTGTGACAAGTTGATTATTGCCTTTAACCCTGATGAGTAGCCCTGGAGAGGTGTGTTTACAGTTTTACTGGATGTTTCTTTTTGTCGAAGGTGCAGTTTGAAAAGTGAAAACCAGCTAGTCAGTTTCAGTTTATTTTATGTGGATCTTGTAGTTTCTCTTCCCTGTCATTTTTAAGAAAATATATTATGGGCATTTTGTACCTAATACTAAAAAGAGATGATAATGAAACTTTTGAAAGAAGGCCATATGGACTTACTAAGTACCTTAGCTATATTATTCTGAATAACTTTGAGACTCCTTAAGAGAAGCATTTTTTTAAAAGATTTTTTGATGTGGATCATTCTCTAAGTCTTTATTAAATTTGTTATGGTATTGCTGTTTTGTGTTTTGGCTTTTTGGCTGTGAGGCATGTGGGATCTTAACTCCATGACAAGATATCAAATTTGCAGCCCCTGCATTGGAAGACAAAGTCCCACCCAGTGGACTGCCAGGGAAGTTCCTAGGGCAAACCTTTTTGTTTATAGCAAATGTAAGTAAACACACTCCAAACACCAAACCATCATTCAACATTTGTAACTCAACAGAATTTGTGAGAAGGTGGAATATAATTTTTAGATTTTTTTTGGACATGGTAAATGATCAATTCAGTTCAGTCGCTTAGTCATGTCCAACTCTTTGTGACCCCATGGACTGCAGTACGCCAGGCCTCCCTGACCATCACCAACTCCCAGAGTTTACTCAAACTCATGTCCATTGAGTTAGTGATGCCATCCAACCGTCTCATCCTCTGTCATTCGCTTCTCCTCCTGCCTTCAGTATTTCCCAGCAACAGGGTCTTTTCAATGATAAATCAGGGTCTTTTCAATGATAAGTGATACTACAAAATAAAATTCTTATATTTATTGCAGGACCTGTCTTTTTAAAAAATGATTTTTCCCACTTTAAATAAAAATTCAACAAGAGAAAAATCTTTTGGATGACCCATTTTTTATGCATATTCAGTAAAGCAATATGCATATCTTTCTGACTATACATGCACCTTGACTTTCCTAAATCCTTAAGATAATTATAAAAGTAGGTATTTGCCTATGTCCAAAAGCCCCAGTGATAAAGTGCTGTATCAGAATTTGGGCACTTCATGCCTCTTAAGGAGGGCAGTAGTCAGGGCAGGAAAGTGAGAGCATCTTGATCTGAACTCCATGAAGAAAACCTAGAGAAGATGTTAGGAATAGGACAATGGCACTAGAAATTTCAGTGTGCTTTCCTACTTTCCAGACCAGCCCAGATGATCCCCCAAAACACTGATGAGTCTAGCTGCTTAATGCAGTCTGGAGAATTCAGCAGCAAAAACTAGTTCATCTATTCAGAGTTTCACTTCCCTTATAGATAGGTTAGAATTAGGGGATAAAGCAGTTGATTGTCCCAAATTGATATCCTGGCTCTGAAATCCTTCTTCTGACTTTAAGGAGGAAAAGACAGCAAAGAGAGAGGCAAGTGTCAAGGTGAAATTATTTTAAAGTAGTGGTTCAGGAAAATGAAATGAATTATGATTATTATATTCTTCCATAATTGTTCCAAGCAACTCTTGAACTGTATTGATACTTTCTGAGTTTCTTTGAGGCTGAAAGCCATGGTTGGCTTGTTTATGTTTCACTTGACTTCAGGTTGACCACTCTGGTTACATCTTAGGGTCACAGGGACCCTTAGCTGCCATAGAAATTAGCTCTGTCTTCTAACGGTCCAAAATTCCTCCTCAAAAGGGAAAATATTCTTCTGGAGTAGGTTAAAAGCCTTTGTGTTGGTGATTTTCTATTTTAAGTGAAAGTGTTTTCATATTTCTTGGTTTGTGGACCATGTTATATTTTGTAATAAATAGTACAACAAACCGACATACATATTATGTTGTTTTAGGATGGTTGGAAGCATATTAAACCATCAGTTTTTCATAGGCTGACTTTGCATTCAGGTGCCCAGATGCAGTTTGAAATCAAATAGCGATTTAATTTTGTTTTTCATTCTTTCCATTCCTAAAATGTCACCACAGACTCTACTTTATTTGAAACATATACACACAGAGATATTACTATGCATAGTAGCTGTTTAATTGCAGCATATTTCATTAGGTTGCCTGCATTAATTCTACTCTATTGGAAAAAGAAAACTGAAAGCAACTACATGGTAGTTAACTTCATATGAATTTTCATGAGTAAATATAGGCACTGGCTTGATGTTATTAGATGAGTGATCCTCAAAAGTTCATTATTCGAGTCCTAATATGACCAAGTGTGTAATTATAGAGTTGGCAGTTTAACAACTCTGAAGAAATTGTGTTCATGTGTCTGCTGATTTAAAACTTTCGTCTAAATTTAGATTCTTTGCTGTTAGACGTTGATAATGATATCATCCACCACCATTTTCTTTGTTCCATTGACTTTCTTCTACTCTTGGTAGTATTTTCACAATCTCTTAACTATCAGCCAGGTTACCTGTATTCATTTATTCAGTGATCATATAAAGAGAGACTATTATTGAGGCTAACGGCACAGTAGTGAAGGAAGTGAGGAGACTGCTATCACAGGGCTTATATTTGAGGGGAGAGTTGTGGGGAGACAGCAAGAAGCCAGGAAACAAATAATTGACTGTAGGGAGGTTTTAGATAGTGGGAGATCCTGCAAAGAAAATTAAACAGGGTGAAAATAAGACATTGCCTTGGTAGGAAGGTTACCTTTAAGTATGCTGGTCAGAGAAGGCTTTCTGAGAGGGGACATCTGCCCTGACTCCTGCCTGGACAAGAGGGAGGAGGAATGTTCTAGGACAGAGGACACCAACCATTTTGGTGCCAGGGACCAGTTTTGTGGAACACAGTTTTTCCATGGACTGGAGTGGGTTTGGGTGGGGGGTGGGGTTGGGGTTGATTTTAGGATGATTCAAGCCCCTTACATTTTTTTTCATATTTTATTAAAAAATTTTTTTTACATTTTATTTTATTTTTAATTGGAGGATAATTGCTTTACAATATTGTGATGGCTTCTGCCATACATCAACATGGATGAACCGAGAGCCTATTATACAGTGAAATAAGTGAGAAAGAGAAAGACACATATCATATATTAACACATGTATATGGAATCTAGAAAGATGGTACTGATGATCCTGTTCTCAGGGGAGCAAAGGAGACACAGACATAACGGACAGATTTTTGGACACAGTGGAGAAAGGAGAGGATGGGATGATTTGAAAGAGCAGCATTTAAACATATACATTACCACATGTGAAATAGATAGCCAGTGGGAATTTGCTATATGACAAAGGGTACTCAAAGCCAGTGCTCTGTAACAACATAAGCCCCTTACATTTATAATGCCGACACTAATCTGACAGGAGGCAGAGCTCAAGTGGTAATAAATGTTGGGGAGCTGCTGTAAACAGAGGAGGGTTCTCTTGCTTGCCTGCCACTGACCTCCTGATGTGTGATCCATTTCCTAACAGGACATGGACAAGTAGTGGTCTGTGACCTGGGGTTAGGAACCTGTCTTCTAGGATGAGGGAAAAACTGTTGCAGGGGTACCATAGGGAGACCAAGGTGGAATGATGGTTTTAAAATTTGGCACTTTGTTATGTATATCACACAAATAAAGTTGGAAAAAGATGGCACTCAACAGGTAAGGGGATCAAACTATTTCAGGCTCTGTGTGTGTATGTGTGTTAGTCGCTCAGTCGTGTCCGACTCTGCGTCCCCAAGGACTATAGCCTGCCAAGCTCCTCTGTCCATGGAATTCTCCAGGCAAGAATACTGGAGTGAGTTGCCACTCCCTTCTCCAGGCAGATCTTCCCAACCCAGGTTTCTAACCCAGGTCTCCTGCATTGTAGGCATATTCTTTACCATCTGAGCCACCAGGGAAGCCTTATATTTTAATTATATTATGGGTTTTCAAATTATATCAATAAAAGTCTTTGCTTTGAATTCTTACAGACATAAACATGCTCCCCCCCCACCCCAATTTGAGGTATGTTTCATGAAGTTTTTCTCCCCCTACCTATTATTATTATTTTACATCAGTGAGTGGGAAGGCGAAATGATGCTGGTGATTATTTTTCTGAGGCACTGAATGTAGGATTTATTTAATTGTCTGCATAATCAGTTGAATGTGTTTTGAGCTGTCTTGTTTTCCAAGGGCCTTATCCTGTTAACTATATGCACTTTCTCAAATTGTTTTTAATTTGCTGCTGTATTCCTAACCTTGGAAGCCTTCTTATTATCTCTCACCAGTCTTTGTCCCTCATAACCGATTTAATACTACCTGTAGGTTTAATTAACTTGTTTATTTCTCTGGTCTGGACCATTAATAAAGATGTTAAGTAAGACCAGGCAGACCCTCCCACATTGAATATGCATTGCCATTTAAATTTTATTTTGCTTTGGGATCCTCTGTTCTATTTTCAACAAAATACTCCTCTTTTAATCTAAACCAGGTTTGGAAAGCACATTGTGCAAATCCTTAGTGTCTATTAAAAAAAAAAAAAGCTGCATAATGCTATATTTAAAGATCTGTTGGTTTCTTCAGTCCTGCCAAGGACATTTTGCATTGGATTTTGAGGAAGATTTTAGCAAAGTACTCCACAGATTTTGTCATTCATCCCCACCCCACACCCAACCTCATCCCCCATTAGAAAAACAACCCTTCAATATTGTCGCTCTACAAGCTGTAAGTTATGTTATGATCATTTGATTTCTTGAGGCACTTTGATGATCATATCAGAGGAAACATTTTCTTGGTTAATCTCAGGTCCTAGACATCATTTGTATATATTACTACCATTTTTACTCAGTTCTATGATTTAGCGGTTTTTGTTTTCAACATGTTCATTTAGACCCTGGTTCAAATGTATTCAAAAGTCAGACAATGTTTTACAGATTCATTGCCAGTTGCTTCCAGTTAGTAGCAGAAAGTCACATTAGGACGGTCTTTGTTTTCCATCTTAGGCCCTGATTACTCGCATTCTAACACAGGGTCTTAGCCCAACTGTGCAAAACTGCCGAAATGCCTGAGGACTCGTTTTGCCTCCTTCATATCACCAACCACCTTCCTGTTAAGCAGCTGGAGGAGCTTCAAAGGGGAACTGGAAATGGAGGGTGAGATTTCTATAGCGTCTTGTGAGGGGCAAGGAGTGGACCTCTCAGGCCCACCAAGCAAGTCTCCAGAGACTGATGCACTCAGGTCCCTTGCTATCTCTGGCACAGAGTATGGTGCTGGGACCATTCCTGGAGAAAGGGAGATGAGATGAGAGCCTTGGTGAGGGAGCAAGGAGAGGGCCTGCTTTGGGAATGGCCTGTATTCCTGGGTTCTGTTGAAGAAAAATATGTGTTAGTGTGTCCTGTGGGCTTTGGGGGAGACATTTTCCTAGAGGAGGACTCTGAAAAGGCAAGACAAGCACAGGTGAAGAAATGGAGAGTGACAGGGCATTTCTTGGAGCAACCAATGGAGACATTGGCTTCCTGTGGAGGATCTGTGAGAGGGATGTCCTCGTGGTGGTGGATGGTGGGGGAGCAATCCTTGAGCACCCAGGCATTAAACATTTTTCATGACCAAGTGACTCCAAGGCCAGGTCATGTCAGTGCTGATCATGTCAATTACTATGTTCCCTGCACCTTTTATCCTTTCTCTGCTTCCCTGCTCCAAGTCTGAATGGATCAGAATTCAAGGCAGACAAACTAAGAATTGGGAAAGAGGAGAAACTCAAAGCAGTAAACAGAATGAAGGGGACTGTGATGGCCCTTTTCCATGACCATGGAGTTTAGGCTCAAAACAGGACTGAAGGAGGACAGAGGGAATAATTTAAATTTAAATGAACTTTGAAGTTTTAACTAGTACTCAGGACTGGACATCTTAACTGTAGAAGGTATTTTTTTTTTACTTGAAAAGCATTTTAAGTAACTAAAAGTCACTTAAGACATTTATTGCCTCAGATAATTAGAAAAGTCATGGTATCAGGCTAGATTGTCCTTAAAGGAGAGAGAGAAGCCATCAGCACAGGAATGGGCTTGAATGAAGTTCATGGTCAGGCCTAATTTTTTGTACCTGTGCCTTGTGTAGCTCTATGCTGTCAACCTAGCCTTTACCTTTTTGCTTTTAGAGATTACTAAGAATATAAACTAAGTGATGAGACTTTGTTTCAGTGTAACAGCTCAGAAACTCCTTGATGTCAGCATCCTCAGTCTTTATTTGATATCTACACTTTGTCTCTTTGGTCTACAGAAACGAAGCCCAAATCTGGCTATGGGGAAATTCAATGGGAAAAATTAGCATCAGGACAAGGTGACAGGATGATGAAGGATCTGACGTCCTTGCCACATGAAGAACAGATAGAAGGGCAAGGGCATAGTGAGCATGTGAGAAGTGAAAGAGTCGGGCACCCATCTTCATATACCATGGACAAAGGACTCTATTTAATTCCATATGCCTCCACAGAATCTAACTTGAAGCATTCTAGGGAGGAAGAGTAGATAATAACCAACTTAACAACTTCAAAATGTCCAGAGCTGTTTTTAAATCCTGGAACCAGGTATGCCTAGCAGAGTAAGCTGCTATCTCTAGATATTTGGAAGTGGAGACTAACTGACTGAACACACGGGATGCCATAGAGGACCCTGCTCTGGGGAACATTCTCGGATTTCACAGCATAAGATCCCTTGCCTGTGCGAGGTTCTGGGTGTGGTTAGCATGTCCTTAAAGAGGCACTGCCCAAGAACCCAGACCATGACGGCTCTGCAGTTACCACTGTAATGTGCACCTGAGTTGCCTGTGCTCACAGCTCCTGCACTCATATCCTTGTGCCGTCATGTCCAGTGTGACCGCTGCCCATACCGCAGTTGTGTAGCTGAATCTTGTTTTCCTTTCTGGTTGTAGTAGCTGCAAGCAGAAACAATGCAAAAGACAGATGCAGTATTAATTACAAAACTAGAAGGTTGAAGCCTCACCAAGTTTTGATTTAGTGCTCTTAGAAACATCTTTGCATCCTTAATGTGTGAAGCCTTAGGTCAGTGTCAGCACTGGTTTCACTTTAAAGACTTAGTTTTCCCAAGTTATAAGTATTAATATATCTGTCATCAAAATAAAGGTTCTGAAATAAAGATTCAGTGTACAAAAGTTAATCTTTCATTGTTGTAAAAAAAGAGAAAAGTACAAGTCCTTACCTGCTCAGTGACTGCTTCACCAACATACATCCTGAGGGGAGTTGAGTTTGAAGCCCCGGCAGCATTCGACATGTCTCTTTGGGGATTTAGTTTCCAAATTGAGACTCTAATAATCTTCTGCTTCTGCTATTTACAATGGGAGTTCATCTGTCAGCATAAAGACACAGCCTTCTCTCTGGCAACAGAAATAGGGCTTACAGGATACATTCATTCATCCATAAGTATTTTTAAAGATGCAAACATGCTGTTATTTTCACTACATTAAAACACACACTCAAGTCTCTTCATCTTACACTCCTATCTAGCTAACACTACATTAATCTGCTCCTCAGCCGAACTTTCCAGGAGTTTTCTAAACTTGTGGTCTTCAATTCTTTTCAAAGAATACTTTATTTAACTCAATACCTTGCAGATGTCAAATATTCTTAGTGTTAAGATCATTCCCAATATATATTACTATCCCAGACATGCATACATGCATACTCAGTCACTCAGTTGTGTCCAGCTCTTTGCACCCCATGGACTATAGTCTGCCAGGCTCCTCTGTCCATGGGATTATTCTGGAAAGAATACCAGAATGGGTTGCCTTTCCTTCTCCAGGGGATCTGCCCAGCCCCATTTCACTTGCCAAAACCCGGAAGGATATGTGGTTACCAGAGGAGATAAGTTTTGACATGAATCTTGAAGTTGAGTTTAAAATGTAGGCAGAAGGCTGAAAGTGAAGTCCCCAGGTCAGACCCATGGCCTTGTCTGAGTCTAACCACAGAAAGAGTGAACAGAATTCTTATTGTGGAGTTAGGGTCAGGAACACAGAAGGCAGAAAAAGAATCAGCAAAAAAGAGATGAGATGCCAGACTTCCTATGAGAAGAAACACTAGCAGAAACTTAAAAGAAGTATTAATATTTGAGACATTAAATCTCTAATTATGTCTAATTTCCTTGTGTCTGGTTCTAGAAAATTCTTCTTTTCTAACACTTTATCTTGTAGAGGTCTGACTGAATTACCCTGCAAAAAAAATAATATCTGTACAATGTGTCTTAATAAATGCTGAAAATTATACAAATAGCATTTCCTTCACTGGCAGTTACAAATCTTACTTTACTGTAGTTTGAAGGCTATAAGTACACTGAGCTTTAATGAATCTTTGAGTTAAATTATTGATGATCATGAATGCTCTCACACCGAAGCCAATGAGAGCTATACCCCTGCAGTTTCATGAACATAAATTGTGTCTGTATATTATAAGTCTTTTAGGAGAATCACAATTTCCTGCTGATGAGAGCTGTGGGTACAATCATTTTGCAACATGGTGGTCAGTTTTCAGTAACCCTTAGGTTATTAGATACTAATCAGATGCATTTTCTGTTTCATGCCACTTGAGGCCTTTGGTAAAAGGGGAACAGAACCCAATAAATGAATACTATATGCATGTAGATAGTAAACCATATAAATGTGCATCTCCTCAGCAATTGGCATTGAAGTTGTGACAAGTCAGGCTCTATCCAGTGCAGTTCCCTGGGGGTATTCAACATTTATCTGGCACTGGTCACTAATATCAGTGTGGATATGTGTCTCATTAAGAGTCATCTTAAGGAATAATACATAAGGGAAATAATATATAAGGGATGTCTTAAGGAATGCCTTTGGTTGGGAAGATACCCCCTGCTACTGCTGCTGCTAAGTCGTTTCAGTCGTGTCTGACTCTGTGCGATCCCATAGATGGCAGCCCACCAGGCTCCCCTGTCCCTGGGATTTTCCAGATGGGTTGCCATTTCCCTATCGAATGCATGAAAGTTAAAAGTGAAAGTGAAGTCGCTCAGTCGTGTCTGACTCTTCGCAACCCCCATGGACTGCAGCCTACCAGGCTCCTCCATCCATGGGATTTTCCAGGCAAGAGTACTGAAGTGGGTTGCCATTGCCTTCTCCGAAGATACCCCCAGCAGGTCGTAATTTATGCACCCAACCCTAACTAAAGATTTCAAAATTCCATAACCACCACCAATGCATATGGAAGCAGAGTTCTTAAATACAGATACTCTGGACTTGTGCAAGGAAACCATGAATAGGCTGATTTTCTTAGCTGTGAGCAAACTGATCTTCACTTTTCCCATCAAGTACCTAATTACCAAATAGGCAAGTTGTGAAAGTGCTGAGTCCTAAGAAAGCAGGGACACCAAAACATATCTACAAATCAGCTTTAAAAAAAAAGAACAAAGTTGAACTTTGTAATCAAAGGAATTTGGAAAAACTCCATTTTAATTTCGGCACATACATGAAATTATGTGTTTTATGATTTAGTTGTTTTTTAATTACAAATGCAAGAGGAAGTACCAAATATTTTCAGGTTTTAGAGCCCTACAAATGTCTTCAGCTGACCTTGTTCTGCACTGAAATGGAAGCAAAGTCCCTCTCTGAGAGTGTCCAAGTATCCCAGGCTGTGTGCTGGTCCAACAGTGTCTTTGTGACCCAGAAGGTAATTAGTCTGAGCCCTGAAGGATGATTGGATTACCCTTATCGGCACATGAGCTTGCAGCTCGACAGACATTATTAATGGTCATAAAATTATCTGATCCCTTTTTAACACCAGCCTTAGCATTTGTCTCCCTGACCTCATGCAGGAATTATTCCCACGGGCTGACCAATGTGCTGGGCAAAGATGAATTCCTTTTTATTGGTTTGAAATTTATTGTTCGTTAATTTCATTGATCAAAAGGAATAAAAGATCAAAGAAAGAGTAGCCCATTACATGAAGATACAAATCATTATTACTTTCTTTAATATTTTTGACATTAGCATTAATCACTATGAATTATGGCGGTGCTCCTCTGGACATAATGTGCAACTTCAAACACATTTTATTTGAACATTGCATTATTGCTCGCCATGTTACTTCAGCAAGTTTTCTTTAGCTCTTTTAGCACAGTTTTTTCCCCCTCATTTGCAACCAAATGGGGGGAAAAGCATCATGCTTGTATCTCTAGAGGCTGTGATCACACATCTGTGTACCTGTATCTGCTTTTGCAGCAAAATACTTAATATTTAATAGACGTGACTGAGCTGTGTTCTTTCCTCAATAAACTACACCGACTTGAAAGGCATATAAATATTCAGGATCTGTGGAATCAACAACAAATTTGACATTCGGTGGGGTGGTGGGGGGGGACTTCGAGCCGTGAATGATATGATTCACGTGAATGATAGGATTGTGCACTTGATTTGAAAATGGGAGGGAAAACATAGAAAAACACCTTTAATGCATCTATAAAGACATGCATTTCCTAGCCAAAGGACTGTTTTCCAAGACAATTTTGTGTGGTTATTTTAAAACTTAAGTATGAAAGATTCAGTTATATGTGTACTTTGGGGACGATGACTGGGAACAATTTGTTATTTCTTCTTATTCAATATATACCTTTGGTTATTTATAACAAACAATTTTTTTCTTGGTCCTTTTTTTTTTTCTTTCTTTTAGTCCTTTTCTTTGAATGTCTGCCTGGGTGGTCAGTTGTGACCTCTTATAACAAAATAGATATGTGAGAGCTAGAGAGATTCTCGAGATTATTCTAGTCACCTCACTTTACAGGTGGAACGCTTGGATGAAGCAGAGATAAAGGGTTTGTCTAAGGATTCACACTTGGCCAGTATCACTGCTGGCTATGGAACTACACATACTTGACTCTCAATTTATTGATCTCCAAAATAAATTTCATTTGTTCTATGGCTAAATTGCTTCAAAGGTATACTGATTGTTTTCAAAATAATTGAGGTTGCCTGTAAATTGGCTTGCGCTTGAAACTGAAGGTCTTTGTCCATCAAATATCAAGTGGAATTCAACAAGCTTTTACACAGCATCTCCTGTGTGATAGGCCCTGTGCTGGGTACTGGAAAAAGGCAAAATGACTGCATAGGTAGCTTTTGATTTCAAAGTCTAGTGAGGCAGACAGATTCAGGTAAAAATCAAATTACAACATAGTGTAAAGTATAAATGCTAGAAACTTCATGCTATTCGTTCATGCATTCAAGGAAGAATGATCTAATCTCTTGGCAAGATCAAGAACTATTTCAAGACGGTAATTCTTGAATGTATGAGGTATTGAAGAGAAAATAGGTGTTTTCTTGCCCCCCCCCAAAAAAAAACCAATGGTTGGGGGTGGCATTCAGAATGGACAAGAAAAGTTGAATGTGCAAATATCCAGAGACGTGAAAAATTACAGCACGTTCAGAACACTCAGCTGTGGAGGAGGTAAGGGGATGGAGGTACGTGTGGTAGGGGATAGATAAGGCTGAAGGGGAAGACAGCAGCCACATCCTCCACAGCCTGGCTATGGAAACTGGCAGAGCCAGAGCCAGGTTTATGCAGATGTAAAGCATGATCTGATTCACGGGTTAGAACTACCATCATGAGGACAGTGAGGTGGGAGTGGGACTGGAGACAGATTGTGCAGCATCTCCTTGACCCGGGCAAGAGTGACAAGGGCCTGGATTATGACAAAGCGTGATCATTCATTACAGAGGAATTGTCAGCATGAGGAATCGTGAGGGAGGAGGAAAATGTTATCATGGAGACAGAAGCGTCAAGTATGACTTCCAGACTTTTGACTTCTGTGAAGGGTATATGATGTAAAGTGACTTGGAGGTAGGGAAGAAGGGTGGGAATACAGTAAGCTCAGTTTTGAGTATATTGAGCTTGAGGTCACAGCATTCATCCATGAGGTCATTGTACCCAGTCCCCAAGGGCATGTATAGTTCTGGTGAGAAATCTAGGTTGGTAGTATAGGTGAAGGAATCCTAAATGCTAAATGACCTAAATGACCTATGTATACTGGTCATTTAAGCTTGTGAAAGATGGTAAACATCCAGAGAGTACATAGAGAGGCAGCAGTATGGAAGGACACAAAACTCTCAGGGCCCCCAAAATTTCTGAGATATTTAAAGGAAGAGCCACTGTATAGAAGTCCACTAAGGGGTGGAGAGTCAGCACACTGAGATTTTAGAAAATAAGGGCAGAGTGTTTCAATGTACCAGAAACCTAAGGTCACAGTACGGTGAGTGCTGAAAACTGCATTTGACTTCTCCATTAGTGGAATATTGGTGACTTAAGCAGAGGCAGTTCCTGGCATGGTGGGACAGTCTGTTCCAGAGACAAGAGAGGAGATGGGCAAAACCAAGTACAGATGTCTCTGGGGAAAAATGTTGAGGTTTTAAGGATGTCAGTTCCCTCACAATTGAAAATCAAAATATTCCTTGATATTTGGCCCTTCAAATCTGCAGTTCTACTTCCTGGGATTCAACCAGCCACAGATCACGTAATACTGTAGTATTTACTGAAAAAAAAAATCTGTTTATAAGTGGACTCACCCATGGAGCTCATGTCCATGATATTCAAGGGTCAATTTTTACAGATAAAAGGTTCTAACACAAAGTGGTGATGGTCAGGAAAAAATGCAAGAGTTAAGGAATAGGGTGGGGGTAGGCAGATGGGAGTAGTTTGAGAGACTGATGGGGATGAAGACTCTAGACTGGGAGAGACTGGATTTAGAGGTGAGGGGGACTTCCCTTGTGGCTCAGCTGGTAAAGAATCCACCTGCAATGTGGGAGTCCTGGGTTCGATCCCTAGGTTGGGAAGATCCCCTGAAGAAGGGAATGGTTACCCAATCCAGTATTCTGGCCTGGATAATACTATGGACTGTATAGTCCATGGGGTTGCAAAGAGTCAGACACGGCTGAGCAACTTACACTTTGGGGCATCCCCCATGGTTTAGTGGTAAAGAGTCCACCTGCAAAGCAGGAAAACATAGAAGACGTGGGTTCCATCCCTGAGTCAGGAAGATCCCCTGGAGAAGGAAATGGCAACTCCCTCCAGTATTCTTGCTCAGAGAATCCCATGGACAGTGAGCCTGCTGAGTTACAGTCCATAGGGTCACAGAGTCGGACATGGCTGAAGTGACTTGGCATGCATGGAACTATTAAAGGAGGATGTCCCTGGATAATGTGATCCATAGCACAGTGGGAAAGCTGCCTTTGACGAGGAGGAGGTAGCATGCACACTTTCAGACTACAGAGGAGGATAGTGTGGATGTAGACTTGCTTGAGCAAGAACCATGGAAAACCCCCAAGACAGCATTGTTTTGAATAGCAATCCTAGCTTACTGACTATGTGACCTTGGGCAACTTTTATGATTTCTCTTTTCTTCAGTTTTCTCATCTGTAAAATCATGACACTAATTATCTAAACCTTATTGAGTTATGTGGATTAAATGAGTTAACACTTATCCAATTCTCAGTTAAGTACCTAAGGACAACGTAAGTGCTTGAAAATGGCAGCTCTTATGAAGGGATGGCTGAAGAGCTATCATCCTTACATCCTTCCTGATTTTTTCCATTTCATTCTGCAAGTATATGAATGGCATATACTTCTCTCTACTCCCTTTTCCTTCCCCAACCTTGCAGCCCTACCCTGGCATCTTCCTCATCCAATTATGTGGTCACTCTTTAGAGATGGAAGTCCATTTATTATGAATGGCTCCCTCCTCCTTTTCAAAGGCAGCTTTCCCACTGTGCTATGGACCCACATTATCCAGGGACATTCTCCTTTAATATTCCTGCTCACCTCTAAATCCAGTCTCTCCCAGCCTAGAGTCTTCTTCCCCATCAGTCTCTAAAACTACTCCCATCTGTCCACCCCCACCCTATTCCTTTTATATTTAAGTTTGTACCTGGTTCAAAGAGAAAGTGCAACTAATCTGTCATTATCAAGCTGTCACTTTTTCCCCAGTTCATTCACTCAGCTTGTTTGCATGCATCAACTGTAAGCCGGGCAGAGAATGAATCACAGTGCTAAGACACACTATCCATTTCGGGACAGCAAAGAGAATGCTACCTCTGGTGGCAAAACAATAGTTATTTGCCCAAACACTGAGCTCTGGACACAAGGAGTTCAGTCTCCACTTTGCAAGAATGATCATTGCTTGACTTTTCATTTGTGCCTTGAGATGAGTTGAGTGATGGCAGGGGGTGAGTGGAGTAACCCATACTCATTTTCTCTGACCAGTTTTTCCTGAACAGTAAAGATCAATTGTCTCCAATGTAATGCTCAACTATATTTCTTAGAGCTGTCTCACGATTTGTCAGAGTTCCTTAAAACATCCCAATATGGCCACTTACAGCACACAGAGGAGAAGGTAACTAATCAAGAACTCACTGGAAGAAAAGGCAAAGTGGTCCCCTTCTAAATCACAGTCACATTGATAATAACCATGTGTGAACCCCTGTTGCCTTTCTTCCTGGTCATTCTCTCACACACAAACACTCCAAGAAGTATAACAAGAGTTTTCCTCCTAAATATTTTGTATATTTCCATGGTGAAAAAGAATCTCATGATTTATTAGTCCATTGAAAACCCATTAAAGATTCACTCGCTTTGATTAAATGGCACCATTTTAAAGGTTAATCAGTGTCATTTTTTATATTTAAAACTTAAAGGTACAGTGCTTCTTACTTACTGAAAATTATCACCAACAAATGGAATGCGAAAAGATGTTGAAATGCATGGCTACTAAAAGTGTGGAATAAATAGTGTGAATCCTTTCTTGGTCAGAGTCTATGGGTCAGTACACTACTAATAATACACATTTTTCTCACTTCTAGTAACTCCAAGGTCAGTATGAGTGTCCCTGTTTATAGTTTGCTCCATGCATCTCTGTACTAAGCAGGTTGAAGAATTTCTTCTTTCTCTGTCCTTTGATTTCCAGCAAACTGTTGGTAAATCTGTCATCAGCAAAGTGGAAAACTGTGCCCTAGTCTAATGGAGAAATACTATGTTTTTCTTTATGTAGCTTTTATTACAATTTTCTTTACTCTCATTATTTTTAATTTTTATTTTATGAATATCTAATCATTCTTCTTGTAAGTAGGAGGAAATTATCACAGACAAGAATAGGGCCATCTTTGACCTTCATCCCCGAGCTAGGTCCCCTCCCAGCTTCTTTGCTCAGCTTAGTACACAGGTAATCATTCTGCTTTTTACCATCAAAACGGCATTAAGTGGGTGTTCATCTGTACATTTTTCAACCTCTGATATGTCCTGCTGCTGCTGTTAAGTCGCTTCAGTCGTGTCCGACTCTGTGCGACCCCATAGACGGCAGCCCACCAGGCTTCCCCGTCCCTGGTTTCTCCAGGCAAGAACACTGGAGTGGGTTGCCATTTCCTTCTCCAATGCATGAAAGTGAAAAGTGAAAGTGAAGTCACTCTGTCGTGTCTGACTCGTAGTGACCCCATGGACTGCAGCCTATGAGGCTCCTCCATCCATAGGGTTTTCCAGGCAAGAGTACTGGAGTGGGTTGCCATTGCCTTCTCCAGCTGATATGTCCTA
Organism: Bos indicus; assembly: GCF_029378745.1. Classification (NCBI taxonomy): domain Eukaryota; kingdom Metazoa; phylum Chordata; class Mammalia; order Artiodactyla; family Bovidae; genus Bos; species Bos indicus. The sequence goes on from NC_091766.1 coordinate 78,778,843, forward strand.
GAGATAGCTTATTTTGCCTTCATAATTTACCATGTGAAACTTACAAAATAATTTCACATGAGTTTTGGAAAGGTTGAGAAGAAACCCTTCACATGTAAATCAATTATGAGTAGGTATTAGAAGTTAAATCCTGCAACTATTTAAGTAAGCTTCTTGATTTAGCAAGTGATAACAGAGAGGCTGGTTTGTATCCTTGAGATCTTGACAGTCTCCTATCCTGAGGTTCTGTTTTGAAGACTTTCCCCCATTTGTCTGTGTAGAGTGTGGTTTCCTTGCTGATGACTCTCATCATAGTAAGTCTTTAGTTGTAAGAATTAAGTGGTGGCTTTCCTGATGTGATTACCTGGTTTTTGCTTGTCGATGAATTCCTGCATCAGGGAACAAGCATCCTCTTTTAATATAATGCAAGCACACTAGTGTTGGATAACTTATCTGTGCTTCTTCTCTAGAGAGAGAAAGAAGAAAAGACCCTATAGCAAATGCCTGTACACAGCATGCTCTTTTTTTGTGTAAAACGTATTGAAGAAGCAATACCACTTTGATAGTGCTATGCTCAGTGGCTCTGCCACAGATAGAAGAATTCAATAAGAAATTTTTTAAAAATCTAGATGAATTTAATCTGTATTCATGAATAATTATTTGGCTATGATTCCCTTGTTTACCAAGTAATTATGGTTTTAAAATCTGTTTGGGTTAGCATTTAGCATTTCTCCATCCAAGGGAATCATAACATTGATGGAATATCTATCAGCCCATTCTTATGAGCTAAAGTAATTAAAAAATTCTTTATTATTCTCTGAATGATAGTAACTTATAATAAATTTGAAATGAGTTGTTCAAATATTGACTATCAAAGCAGTGTCCTTCTGCTTTCTGAATAAGGCAAGGGGGAGGGTGGGAAGAATTTGAGGAGTTTTATAAGTCTTTAATGACACTCATGATTTCAGAATCACCCATACATTGGAAAATAAATTAATAAGAGATTTAGGCACAGCACACATACCAAGGAACAAGCACAAAATATGTGCAATGTGATCTCAATATTCATCAGATCTACGTAAATGAACTTAGAATCTGAACTTCAGAAGCATGAAACTATAGGGCTGTTACGCAGTGTCGTGGGCTTCCCAGGCGGCTCAGTGGTAAAAAATCTTCCTGCCAGTGTAGGACACGCAAGAGACATGGGTCTGATCTGTGGCTTAGGGAAATCCCCTGGAGTGGGAAATGACAGCCCACTCCAGTATTCTTGCCTGGAAAATTCCATGGACAGAGGAGCCTGGCGGGCTGCTGTCCATGGGGTTGCAAAGAGCCAGACACAACTGCCAGACTGGGCACCATGATAAGTTCTTCATTACTTCCTTCTTCTGGTTAAGTTAAATCAGGAAATCCACCCTTTTGAAAATGTGCCCCATCTCATTGTTTTTGTTGTTTTAGTGGCTAAGTCCTGTCTGATTCTTTTTTCGACCCCATGGACTGTAGCCCATCAGGCTTCTCTATCCATGGGATTTCCCAGGCAAGAATACTAGAGTGAGTTGCCATTCCCTTCTCCATGGAATCTTCCCCACCCCAGAATCAAACCCACATCTCCTGCATTGGCAGGCAGATTCTTTACCACTGAGCCACATGGGAAACCCATCTCATTACTATATATAAATGAGCAGCCATTTATAAAATTGTTACTGTTAAATAAAAACACCTATTTGCCATACTTTCTATCTTGAGTTACTTTCTAAATTAGGTACAATTCTGTAGGAAATTAAAAAAAATAAATTCTTCCAATAAAATGAGGGCATTGAACCAAAATACATCTTGGGTCTGACTGCTACCACTGTATACTAATTCTAAGTTAGCTATCATTCCAATAAAGATTCCTTGATTTGTTTTCCTTTGAAAATGTTGTTTGAAGCTATTTAGAATTTTTTGCAAGTGAGGATGTTGGAGTAGAGATAGGGGTTCTCAGCAGGTACTAGGAGAATCGTGTACTTTTTTTTTTTAAGAACCACAATGTTGAAACTACGTAATTACATAGTAACTGTTGACCTTGTAATTACACTGTAAGTACCTGTAGTGACAAGATAAATGCATGGTTATTTCAGTCTTTTAAACTATAGGGCTATCATGTGACCCTAACAATGTAAGCTACATAGTAATTTATTTGTAGAATAAATAGTGCTTATCCACAAGTAATACCCACACATGTGTGGTGCTTGCTACACAGACCCATAGAAACATGGCAAATCAGTGCCCTCTAGACACTTTTATTGAAATGCATGCACAAGCCACATGCATCCGTATCACTAGAATTATTTATTTGTGGACCATTTGGGGGGTCTTCATCACTACCCTTTTCCTAAAATTCCCTGGTCTCTACATAAATAGAGTGAGTGCTTTTTGTTGATCATTCTTTTTGATGTTGTTGCAACAGCATGTAATCATATGGTTTATTGACTGGGCGGTCCTCTTGTCTTTATGGATTTCCTTCACTCAAAGGCACTTTTGTGGAAAAAAAAAATGCACATATATCAAACAACATTTTAACAAGTTTTAAGTGATTGTCTTTATCTGATTTTGCACTAGAAATAGTAGTTGTGAAGAATTTGCTAAATCATAAATGCCTTTGTAATGTAAATGCTAATGGGTGGATTAGTGCTAAACTTTACTGAATGCATATTAAGCCCTAGGATATCATGATAATTTGACCATGTCTACTCAAGTTCGGATTTCAACATACTGAATGTTTTTTTGACAATTTGATAAGAACTGAGAAGACAGATGACTGCTTTTACAGTCACTTATTCATTCAAAATATTTGTTTTCAGTCTGTCCATTGTACCAGATACTATACTATGTAGTCTTTAGTGACTGAGTATAATGTGAAAGAAAATTGAACCATTCACTTCAATCTATTGAGTAAAAATCATTCTCTTTGTTGCTGTTGTTTAGTTGCTGGGCTGCATCCAACTCTTTTGTGACCCCATGGACTGTGCCTGCCAGGCTCCTCTCTCCATGGAATTCTCCAGACAAGAATGCTGGAATAGGTTGCCATTTCCATTTACAGGGGATCTTCCAGATCAGGGACGGAATCTGTGTCTCCTGCATTAGTAGGCATGCTCTTGACCACTTAGTCACCAGGGAAGGCCATAAAAATGATAGGAAGCATTAAATATAATAGAAATCAATTAAAGGCGTCTAGTCATAAAAGCAAAGCAGGGCTAGTGATGAAGGAGAAGACTGTTCCAGGCTGGGTGTACAGTGTGGTACAAATATCCCTGGACAAAGGAGAAATGGCATGGGAAATTTGAAGCCTCTAAGTCTGGAACTTGGAATTTGAGAAACTGAGCTTGTGAAGAAAAGATTCCCAAAGACAGGCTCTGTTCTTCAAGCAGTCTTAAAGCAGGGCATTGCAATTTCATCCCAAGGTCAATAAGCATTAAAGAATGCAAACAGAATGTAACACCTAGAACATCAGAAGTCCCTCCCCTATTCGGACTGCATAGTTCTTCATTCTGGAATGTTGAGTGTTGCCACTCTTAGTTAATATCATATGTTTGTCTGGGTCCAATGTAAATGTAAGGTTGGTTAGACTGATGACACTGGAAGAACCAGTCTTGAACTATTAATTGGCCCAGGTATAGTCAAGATGCTTATAATTGGATCCTGAACTCCATGTATTGCAGACTAGTGTTTATCAGTTCTGTAGGTGGAAGTTTGTCAGCCTGAAGGTGGTTTCAGCTCATGAGACATACTTCAGTCTTCCCTTGTCTGAAACCTTGAATCATTCAATAAATAAGCCACTGGCATTTTTCCCCTGTGGCCTCCGTGTTGATCCTCTAACCAACACTCAGTTTTCACATGGCGTATTTGTTCCTTTTTCTGACAAGGGTTTGCAAGTGAACCTCCCTAGGAGAGACTATATACGTGAACCACTCCGAAGGGCTTATGGAAAGCTAAATCGGGACTGTTTTTCTTAGCACATTAGTGTATGATCAGGAGAAAAGAAGAAAAAAAGCAAAAGGCAAACTTTTGTTTGGATTCAAATGTCATCTTTGCCTGTGCCGCATTTATTTTTATTTCCTCTCTGACAAGGAATGTTAACTTTCCAGGAAAACTCAACTTCTCTAAGAACAGCCAACACAAACAATTTTTTTAAGGTGTGATTTTCCTTGAGGCTGTGATTTTATCGTTTGGAGGGAATGGCGAGTTGGAATAAAAGAAAGCTTGGAGTGTGCGTTTCCTTCACTAGGGCATCAGCTTGCATCATGCTTTGGGTATTGTAGCTAAAGTTTTCCAGGCCTTTGGCTCTTAGGAGACCCTGATTTGAAACAAAATGGAAAACTCTATTCACATTCTCTTTGGGTCAGATCTCCAGGAAACGTGGGGAAGGTGAGAGGAGCTTCTGCTTGCTCATGACAAACTCTAGACAGACATGATCTCTTAACATATTGGCATGATCAGCTTTTGATATTGGGGCAAGGTGGATATTCTGAAATGAAAGTAACATTTTCCTAAAAGGGAAAAAAAAGTCTATTTGGGTAGGATGTTCTCAAAATAGTTTTTTATATGAAATATTCAACTAAACAAGGATCTGAATATCCTAATTTTGTGACTTTGTATCAAAGACAATATATTGTTGTTGTTCAGTCACTAAGCTGTGTCTGACTCTTTGTGACCCCATGGGCTGCAGCATACCAGTATATATAAGACAATATATATTTATTTATATTTTTTCAGTTCATTTAAAAGTTAAGTAGATTTCTCTATTCCTTCAGTATGTTAAGAGAGACCCATATTCTTTTACAGGATTTTCTCAGTGCTTTTGAATTTGAATGAATATCTTCTGCTTATAATATGTATATGTTTTACAATTTGTAGCATAAACAATTGGCAGATAAAGCCATTCATGTCCTCTGTTTATTATGACAAAAGATTAAGCTCATTTATAGATGGTTTTTGCATTTTAACCCTATCTTCCTGTTTCTTTTATAATCATAAACTGTATCAATGACAGTTATTTAAGAAAATAGGCAGAGTAGGAGAGGTGGAGAATAGCTCAAGAATATAATTGCACTAATATTTATAATGTGTGACATCTTGAATTCTACCCAATACTAGAGCTTTACTTTTTCTTTGAACTTTTACTATTAATGATATTCAGACTGCAAAAAAAAAAAAAAAAGGTTGAAATGCCAACATCATATTGGAAGACAAATTTACATTTCATTCCCAACACCGTAATTTAATAAAAGTTTTATGGTGTTATGGGTACTTAATTATGCTCGAAGCAGAGCTGGAATTTAACGTTGTTCCACATACAGAGAAGATTTGGTGGTGCTTTATTTTAAAAAGATCCTTTGAAAAAGCCTTGTAGTATGTGATACACCAAATATGCTGCTTTTAAAAGACACTTTGGAAAACAGTGAATTACTTAAATTGTATTTCATTTCTGTTACAGACAATAAACTCTTATAATTCACTTAAGGTGATTTAATATCTGAGGTTACTGGATTACCATACTTTGAAACATATTCATTCCTCTTAGAATTGCAGTTCTGTTGATGTTACTGTGATATAGGCTGTGCACACAGCTTTTATATTGTAAGCTAAGACATGAGTTTTCTCACATGTTTTTAAAGTAAACATTATTTAATTCTCCTGGGCACCCTTGGAGATAGTTTTTAACCACCCCTTCCCTCTTCTCATATCTAATCAACAGTTCTATTGATTAGATATTTTTAAAACTCAGTGAGAATCATGTTATCCTCCTCTACTTAAAATTGTTCAAAGCCTTCTTCCCCAGTGTTGACAAAATCTAGTCCAAACTGCCACTTAGAGTCTCCAGTCTGGCTTCCCCCTCCCTTCATTTGCATCCCTCACGTCCCAGCGAAACTCCAGTTCTTGGAACAGGACCTCTCTGCACCCTCATTGCTTCGTGCTGTTTCCTCTGGTAGAATTCTTCCCCTCCTCTCATTTCAACCTGTTGACTTTTTTTCATCTTTCCAGACTTGACCCATATACCACCTCTTTTTCAGACAAAAGTTTTTCTCCAACATTGGCTTCCTTTATTTACTATATTATTTTCCTTTACATTTAGACTTACAAAAGATTTTTTTTCCTATATATGTGACATCTCTGTGTTAACTTCCAAGATCCTTGTCAGAAGACTCCATATCTCACACATGCCCTGAAGCACTTACTTGTACAGTGTCTTCTACACAGTAGCCACTTCCTGTTGTTTATGGAATGAGTAGATTGACATTTGGAGCAAATGTTTGTAGGTGGTGAAAGCTACTGAGTGGCCACATCTCTTTCCCTTTGAATAAATTTTACTTAATGTCTCCATTTAAACTGATTATAGTATCAAAAGTACAACTCTAAACTATTAACAACTATTACCCTTATGTATGCACCGACTCTTTCATCATTAGGAATTCCTAACTGGTTGAAAGTGTCCATTTATCCATCCACGTTATACAACAGAGTATTTATCTTTTATGTTAACCACTTCATCATTTTGTATGGTTGCATGACTAACACAGGTATTCCCAGGCATAGCTATTTTGAGAGTGAGGTGTTTCTTTTTTTTTCTTAATAAACTTTCTTTTTAAAAGCAATTTTAGGTTCCCAATACAATTAAAAGAGTTCCCATAAATCCCCTATCCTTAAGCACTTGCAGTCCCTTCTCTGTCAACATACCAGACCTGAATGGCGCATTTGTTCCAACTTGTGAACCTAAATCATAGAAGGAAATGGCAGCCCGCTCCCAGTATTCTTGCCTAGAGAATCCCCTGGACAGAGGAGCCTGGTGGGCTGCCATCTATGGGGTCACACAGAATTGGACACGACTGAAGCAACTTAGCAGCAGCAGCAGCAGCAGAGAACCTAAATTGACATTTCATTTCTAGTAAAAGTCCATAGGTTACATTAGGGTTCACTTTTGGTATTAAATGTTCAATGGATTTCAACAAATGTATAATGGCATGGACCTACCACTATAGTATCATGTAGAATAGTTTCACTGCCTTAAAAATCCTCTATGTTCTACTTATTCATCTTTCTTCCTCCCCACTAACCACAGGCAACTATAAACCTTTTTACTGTCTCCATAGTTTTCCCTTTTCCAGAATGTCATATAGTTGGAATCATGCAGTGTGAAGTGCTTTCACACTGACTTCTTTTCATGACTTGATTGCTCATTTCTTTTTAGTGCCAAGTGAAATTCCACCATCTAGACATACCACAGTTATCACTCACCTACTGAAGGAGACCTTGGTTGCTTCCAAGTTTTGGCATTTATAGATAAAACTGATATAAACTTTAATGTGCACATTTTGTATAGAAATAAATTTTCAGTTCATTGGGGTGGATACCAAGGAGTATGAATGTCAGATCTTATGGTTTAGTTTTGTGAGAAACTAACAAACTTTCTTCTAAATTGGCTGTATCATTTTGCACTCACATTAGCACATGAATTAAAATTTCCTGTTGCTCCACATTCTCACCAGCGTATATTGTCAATGTTCTGGATTTGGGCCATTCTAATAGGTTGCATAGTGATATTATTTTTCATTTGTAATTCCTTAATGACATATGATGCAGAATATCTTTTCATATACTTATTTGCCATCTGTGTATAGATTTTGCTTATATATCTGTTCAGGTCTTTTGCCAATTTTTAAAATACGGTTGTTGTTTTTGTTATTGTTGAGTTTTAAGAGTTCTTTGTATATTTTGGATAATAGTGTGTCGCATTTTTCAGATTCAGATGTGTCTTTTGCAAATACCTTCTTTCAGTCTGTGACTTCTCCTATCATTCTCTTTACATTTCTTTCATAGAGCAGAATTTTTTAAAAAATTTTAATCAAGTCCAGGTTATCAGTTATCTATTTCATGAATCATACTTTTGGTGTTGTATATAAAAATTCCCACCCATATCCAGGGTCATCTAGGGTCATCTAGTTTTACTGTCTGTTACCTTCTAGGAATTTTATAGTTCTGTGTTTTACCTTTAGATCTGATTACCTTGACTTAATCTTTGAAGGGAGTAAGACCTGAGTTTAGATGTATTTTTTTGTATACCATATGCAGTTGTTCTACCAATTGTTGAAGAGACTGCCTTTGCTCCCTTGTATAGCCTTTTGCCTTTATTAAAGTTTAATTGACTATATTTATGGGTCTATTTCTGAGTTTTCTATCCCACCTCATAGCTTTATTTGTTCTTTCACAATAATACAGTGTCTTGATTACTATAACTTAATAATAAGATTTTGCTTGTGATTACATTGACTCTATATATAAAATTGAGAACTGACCTCATGATAAGGCCGACTCTTCTATTCATAAACAGAATATCTCTTCATTTAGTTCTTCTTTGATATCTTTTATCAGAGCTTTGCACTTTTCCTCAGATACTTATTTAATGCTAAGTAATATATTTATTAATATGCATAGAATTGTGTTTTCAATTTCAAATTTCATTTATTAATTGATGGTATATAGTAAAATGATTAACTTTTGTATGTTAACCTCTATTCTGCAAACTGGTTATAATTGCTTATTAGCTCCAGAACATTTTTTTTGTTGATTCTTTTGGGTTTCCTACATAGATGATCATGTCATTTACAAACAAAGACTATGTTATATTTTCTTTTCTAATCTGTGTAACTTTCATTTCCTTATCTTGCCTTAATTCATTATCTAAGACTTATAGCTAAAAAGCAATAATGAGAAGGGACACCATTATTTTTTCCCTAATCTTAATGGTAATGCTTCAAGTTTCTCGTCATTAAGACGGATATTAGCTGTATTTTTTTAAAAATGTGTTCTTTATTAAGTTGAAGAAAATATCCTCTATTCTTAGTTTTGTGAGGATTTTTTTTTTTTTTTTTAATCATGAATGGGTGTTGCAGTTTGTCAGGCTTTTTCTGAACTTATTGATATGATCATGTGATTTTTCTTCTTTAACCTTTTGGTGTGATGGATTACATTAGCTGATTTCTGAGTATTGAATCAGCCATGTATACATGGGATGAATCCCATTCTATCATGTACTGTAATTCTTTTTCTACATTTTGGATTCAGTTTGTCAATATTTTTTGGATATTTTTGCGTCTATATTCATGAGTGATACTGGCTTGTAATTTTCTTGTAATGACTTTGTATTAGGGCAGTGTTGGCCTCACAGAATGAGTTATAAAGTATTTTCTCTGCTTATATCTCTGGAAGATATTGTAGAGAACTAGATAGAACTAGTATAATTTCTTCCAAAATGTTTGATAGAACTCACCAGCGATTCCATTAGGACCGAGTTTGTGTGTGTGTGTGTGTGTGAAGATTATTAATTAAGGACTATTTCTTTAATAGATATAAACTTATCCAGATTGCCTATTTAATCGTGTGTGAGTTCTGACAGATTGTGTCTTTGAAGGGATTGGCCCATTTCATCTGTGTCGTCAAATTAGGGGCATAGTGTTGTTCATAATATTTATTATTAATCTTTTAGTGTCCATGGAATCTGTACAGTGTCCTCATTTTCATTTCTGATGTTTGTAATTTGTGTCTTCTCTCTCTGTTTCTTAGTTGGCCTGGCTAAAATCTCATTGATCTTGATTGTTTCAAAGAACAAGTTTTGGTTTAGTTGATTTTTCTCTATTGATTTCCTGTTTTCATTATCATTGATTTCTGCTAATTTTTGTCATTTATTTTTGTCTACTTATAATTTTATTTGCTCTTATTTTTATAATTTTATAAGGTGGAAACTTATTGATTTGGGATCTTTCTTCTTTCCTAATATATAAATTCAGTGCTATAAATTTTATTTTAAGCTTTGTTTTAGCTGTATCCTATGTATTTTGATAAGTTGTATTTTCATTTTCATTTAATTCAAAATATTTTAAAAGTTCTCTTGAGATTTCTTCTTTGACCATGTGTTACTTAGAAGTGTGTTATTTAATCTACATGTGTTTTAGGATTTTCCAACTATCTTTCTGTTACTGCTTTCAAGTTTAATTCCATTGTTTTAAAGGAGACATTTTATTTTTTATATATATTTTTAAATTTGTTATGGTATGACCCTGAATGGGTCTATCTTGGTGAATGTTCCATGAGAGCTTGAAAATAGGTGTAATCTGCTGTTGATGATGGAAGTGGTCTGTAGATGTCAGTTATATCCAATTGGTTGACAGTATTGTTTAGTTTAACTGTATCCTTAGTGATGTCCTGCCTGGTGGCTTTGATCTGTCGATTTCTCATAGAAGAATGTTAATGCCTCCAATCGTAATAGTGAATTAATCTATTTCTCCTTATAGCTCTAACCATTTTTAGTATAACAGATTTTAATGCTGTTTTGTTCTACATTACACAAGAAGGATTGTTATATACTCATGGAGTTTTGATTCTTTTATTATTATGCAATACCCTTATTATCCCTGATAAGTTCCTTGCTCTAAAGTTTCCTCTCCTTCTCAGTCTGAAATTAATATAGCTATTCTACTTTCTTTTGGTTAGCTAATTATCATAGTATATCTTTCCACATCTTTACTTTTAATGTATATGTTATAAAGACTGTATAGTTGGGTCTTATTTTTTTATCTACTCTGAGCATTTCTGTTTTGTAATTTATGTATTTTGACCATTGACTTTTAAAGTAATTATTAAAAGTCAGATTGATATTTACTATATTTTTACTCTTCTCTGTTGTACTTTTTCTTGATTTCTATTTTTGTGTTCTGTTTTTTTTATAATTTTAGCTGATAATTTATATGGTTCTATTTTCTATCCTTTGTTAATATATTAATTGTGCTTTTTTATTGGTTGCCCTGAGTTTACAGTATATATTTAGAATATCCAAGTTTAGATTCATATAATACTATATCATTCATGGGTATTATGAGAACTTTATAACAAAATATCCCTAATTCCTCCATCCAGTTTCTTGTATCATTGCTATTATTCATTCACTTATATATATTTCACTAATATATAAGCTTACCTAAGGTATTTACATACCTGCATACACAAAAGCAACCTAATCAAATCAGTTCGGTTCAGTCACTCAGTCATGTCCAACTCTTTGCAACCTCATGGACTGGAGCACGCCAGGCTTGCCTGTCCATCACCAACTCTTAGAGCTTGCTCAGACTCATTTTCATCAAGTCAGTGAGGTCATCTAACCATTGCATCCTCTGTCATCTTCTTCTGCCTTGAATCTTTCCCAGCATCAGGGTCTTTTCCAGTAAGTCAGTTTTTCACATCAGGTAGCCAAAGTATTGGAGCTTCAGCTTTAGCATCAGTCATTCCAATGAATATTCAGGAATGATTTCTTTTCGGATTGACTGGTTTGATCTCCTTGCAGTCCAAGGGACTCTCAAGAGTCTTCTCCAACACCACAGTTCACACACATTAATTCTTCGGCATTCAGCTTTCTTTATAGACCAACTCTCACATCCACACATGACCACTGGAAAAACCATAGCTTTGACAAGATGTACTTTTGTCAGCAAAGTAATGTCTCTGCTTTTTAATATGCTATCTAGGTTGGTCATAGCTATGCTTCCAAGGAGAAAGCGTCTTTTAATTTCATGGCTGCAGTCATCATCTGCAGTAATTTTGGAGCCCAAGAAAATAAAGTCTGTCACTGTTTCCACTATTTCTCCATCTATTTGCCATGGAGTGATGGGACTGGATGCCATGATCTTCGTATTTTGAATGTTGAGTTTTAAACCAGGTTTTTTCACTCTCCTTTTTCACTTTCAAGAAGCTCTTTAGTTCCTCTTCACTTTCTGCTATAAGGGTGGTATCATCTGCATATCTGAGGTTTTTGATATTTCTCCCGGCAATCTTGATTCCAGCTTGTGCCTCATTCAGCCCGGCATTTTGCATGATGTACTCTGTATAGAAGTTAAATAAGCTGGGTGACAAAATACAGCCTTGATGTACTCCTTTCCCAATTTGGAACCAATCTGTTGTTCCATGTACAGTTCTAACTGTTGCTTCTTGACCTGCATACAGGTTTTCAGGAGGCAGGTCAGGTGGTCTGGTATTCCCATGTTTTTAAGAATTTTCCACAATTTGCTGTGATCCACACAGTCAAAGGCTTTGGCATAGTCAATGAAGCAGAAATAGATGAGTGCCAAAGAGTTGATAATCAAATACATTCTTGTTATTATTATACTGAACAAATTGTTCTTAGATTAATTAAGAAAAATAAAGTTCTATTTTAATTTTATTTATTCATTCTTTTGTCCTCTTTTTAATGTAGATCTAAGATTTTAACCTATATCATTTTCATTCTCTCTGAAAAAGTTTAACATTTTCTTTCAAGCTAGGTCTACTGGCAACATACTCTCTGCATTTTACTTGTCTATTAAGGTCTTTATTTCTCTTACACTTTTGAAGGTCAATTTTGCAGGGCATAGAACTCTAGGTTGGTAGGGTTTTTTCCTCCAAAAACATTGAGTATTTCACTCTTTTCTCTCCATACTTGCATGATTTCTGCAGAGAATTTAAATATAATTCTTATTTTGCCTCTGTGTGTGTTTCTTTTTCCTCTGGCTACTTTCAAGACATTTTATATTTGTTTCCTAAAATTTGAACATATGTTAATTTTAGTTTCTTAGGTGTTTATTCTGATGTTCTCTGCTTTTGCTGGTTCTGTGGTTTGTTATTGACATTAATTTTTAGGAAATTCTGAGTTATTGTTGCTTTAAGTATTGTTTTTGTTCCCTTCTTTCTTCCTTCTTTGTTACTCTTATTACTCATATGTTATACTTTTGTAGTTGCCTCACCTTTCTTAAATATTTTTTTTATTTTTTCCCAGAACTTTTTTTCTCTTTCTTATCAGTATAGAAGTTTCTACTGACATATCCTTTTGTTTAAAGATTCTTTCCTTGGTCTTGTGCAGTCCACTAGTCAGCCTATCAAAAGCATTCTTCGTTTATATTAATGATTTTGATTTAACATTTCCTCTTGATTCTTTCTCAGAATTTCCATTTCTCTACTTAGATTATCCATCTATTCTTGCATGCTGTCCACATTCTGCATTAGAACCCTCAGTCTATTATTCATAGTGTAAAAAATATTATATTCCAATAATTCTAATATTCCTGCTATTTCTGACTCTTGTTCTGATACTTCTTAAGTCCTTTCAAACTATGTTTCTTGCCTTTTTAGTATAACTTTAATTTTTGTTGTTATTGTTGTTGAAAGGCAGACATCCAGTATCGGGTAGAAGAAATTGTGATAAATAGATCTTCAGTAGTGTGGGGGTAAGATGTGGATGGAGTAAGTGTTCTATAGTCTTTTCATGAGGTCTTAATAAACTTGATTGTGAACTTTACCAGTGCTTTCACCTGCTTAGGTGGAACAGGGTGGAGGAGAGGACTGAAGTTGTCTCTTTTCTTTCCCCTCATGAAAGCCTGAGAGGGTATGATTTGGGTATTTCTCTTCCTCTACATGAAAGGCTATAGAGAACTAGAATTGGGCATTTCCCTTTCCACAGATGGGTTAGTCTCTGACGAATCCCTGACAACCTAAGCTCTGGTAATATAATTTCCCATGAGATCAGACCTTGTTAAGAAGTATAGAATGCTCTAGCCTATTTAATAAGGATTTCTTTTCCTCTCCCTTGCCAGAAGCACAGGCAACTTTTTCTACTATATTCTCTGTGAGAACCTAATAGAACTTCTTTTTAAAAATTTATTTATTTTTTAATTGGAGGATAATTGCTTTACAATGTCATATTGGTTTCTTCCATATATTAACATGAATCAGCCGTAGGTATATATGTGTTCCCTCCTTCTTGAACCTCCCTCCCACTTCTCACCCCAGCCCATCCCTCTTGGTTGTCACAGAGCACCAGGTTGAGCTGTCTACATCATACAGCAAATTTCCACTGGCTATATATTTTACATATAGTAATATATATGTTTCAGTGCTACTCTTTGAATTCACACAAGTTTGGGAGAATCACTATGACTAGGTGTCCCTAGAGTTTTTAACTCTTAGACTTGTCCAGATTGAGCCTCCAGCAATTTGTTAATTATAGTTCAAATCTTCTTACCCTGGCACTGATTCCCATGGAGTTTTCTTATTGTGGATTTCTGCTCTGGTAATTTGTGATTCTCTGTATCTATCTGTCTCTAATTTTTGAGGGCGGTGGTTTGCCTTTGATGTCACTTCTCTGTCACATCAAACAAGAGTTATGATTTTTCAGTTTGTTCAGCTTTTTACTTCTTCAAACAGAGTGGCAACATCTGAGTAACTTACATGCAATATAGGAACCAGAATTTGAGAGTTTGTTTTTAATTTTTGTTGAATCTTTCACTGTTTGAGTCTCTACCTCTATCTGTGTTCTTAAAAAATGACAGCACCATTTTGGTTAAAACAGTTTACCTTCAGAATTTCATAAGACTTCCCAGTCATCAAAAGAATCTTTAATCGTGAATTAATGAAAACAACAAAACAAGAACAGAAGACTAGATTACAATAATCATTTGAGCTCCCTATTTGAATCATGATTGTTTCTTTTAGAAAAACATGATAGGAATTCTTGACCTTGAGATATATTTGTAGATAGACGATAAGATATTTGTTATTTGAGAGTAGAGGCTTGGATATTTAATAGACATTCTACAAATGTATTCTCCAAATACTTGTTGTTCACTAGCTGATTGATTAATATAATCTATACTAAATGTCTGAGATAAATATTGCAGTGGTACAATATATGATGATGTTTATGAATTCTGATAATGAAAACGTATCAAAAGTAACAAAGTCTTAAATAATTATCATTATTACAGGTATTCTCTCCCTTAAAAAGTACAGAATGTCACCTTTTTCCTAAAACATTTCAATCTTTGTAGTCCTACAGTTCTCAAGCTGGGCTAAGGCAACTGTATGAACTTTAGTTTTTTCACTTGGGACCTATGAGATATTGAAAACATTTAAAGACAGCAACGTCTGCCTAAACTAATATTGTTAAGTTGTTTGGGCTTAATTGCTTAATAACTGAAACTATTATATAATTATTTTCCCTAAGGGCATCCTGAAAATATTACTGAGACCCTAAGGGTGCCATGAACTGAGAATGTTTGGGGACCTCTGATAAAACCCATGGTCAAAACATGAGTGTATGGTGACAGTAGGGACAAAAAAGGAATACAATATGAGTATATGGCATACATGACAAAAGTTAAGACTGAAATTCACAAATCATTAAAACATATAAAGTGATATGAAAATAAATATATGAATCTCACTTAACAGAGTAATAATACTAATTTGCAATATAAGTAGTAATTCCTGATATGTTGGTTTCCAAAGGTACGATTTGTGTCAGCTCTTTAGAATTTTTAGAATTCATAGTATAATTGACTCTTGAACAGTGAGAGCATTAGTAGCACTAATCCTCTGCATAGTGGGGAATATGTATATAAGTTTATAGTGGGCCTTCCAAATCTGTGCTATACGTCTGTTGATTCAACCAACTGCAAATTGTTTAGCACTGTAGTATGTATTTATTGGAAAAATTCTGCATATATGTGAAACCGCACAGTCCAAACCCATTTGTTCAGGTGTCAAGGGTGTATATCGGCCAATAGAGAGGACATTAACAAGGGTAATTATGTGCCTACCTAACACCTATATTGGAGAAGGCAATGGCACCCCACTCCAGTACTCTTGCCTGGAAAATCCCATGGATGGAGGAGCCTGGTAGGCTATAGTCCATGAGGTCACAAAGAGTCAGACATGACTGAGCGGCTTCCCTTTCACTTTTCACTTTCATGCATTGGAGAAGGAAATGGCAAGCCACTCCAGTGTTCTTGCCTGGAGAATCCCAGGGACGGGGGAGCCTGGCGGGCTTCTGTCTACGGGGTCGCACAGAGTTGGACACGACTGAAGCGACTTAGCAGCAGCAGCAGCAGCAGCAACACCTATATAAACCTACTTATCTCATTGCATATTTAATGCCAATTACAACAGTACTAGGCTATATCACCTGTTTATTTGCCAAATGTTCCTACTGTTCTGTGGACAGGACACAGAGTAAAAGATCCTACTTTGTGGTGATTTTTCTGAACAGTGTCCATATACACATACATACATACATATTATATAGAAGACTTCCCTGAGGGCTCAGACAGTAAAAGCGTCTGCCTACAATGCAGGAGACCCGGGTTTGAGCCCTGGGTCAGGCAGATCCCCTGGAGAAGGAGATAGCAACCAGTACTCTTGGCTGGAAAATCCCATGGATGGAGGAGCCTGGTAGGCTACAGTCCATGGGGTCGCAAAGAGTTAGATACGACTGAGCGACTTCACTTTCACTTTCACATACATATATCACACACCAGGGAATTCATAATTGAAGGGGAAACACCATTTTGTGATTTGTGATTATCAATTCACACATGAGATTTGATAATCATTGAATGATAGTTAAGGATAGTTAGTTAATGCTTCGAGTTTTTTTTTTTTTTTTTTTTAATAATAAATATTTTGATATGGGCTTCCCTGGTGGCTCAGTGGTAAAAGATCTGCCTGCCAAGTCAGGAGATGTGGGTTTGATCCCTGGGCCAGGAAGATCCCCCACAGAAGGAAATGGCAACCCACTCCAATATTCTTGTCTGGGAAATCCAATGGACAGAAGAGCCTGGCAGGCTGCAGTACAGGGGGTCACAAAGGACTTAGACATGACTTAACAGCTAAACAACAAAATTTTGGTATATTTTTGTCAGATACTTAGAAAATTCTAAAATATGTTACATACCACAGTTTTTATATACACACCTTGGTCCTGATTTTTGTTTAGAATTCTTCGATCACCTTTGTCTTGGAATGAAAGTCAACCAATCTTGTTCCCCTCAAAAATAAGTTGACATGGAAATATAGTGTCCAGTTAACATAGCAACATGAGCTGTCAATATATACATAATTTAAACTTTTAGAGTACTCCCACTAAAACTCAGTAAAAAATTAATTTTAGTGATGTGTTTTATTAACCTTATATCTAAACTATACTTATATAGTTTAACTAAACTAAACTTATACTATCAACATGGAGCAAATAAAAATTATTCACAAGATATTTTATGTTGCTTTCTTGGGGAAGGAAATGGCAACCCATTCCAGTGTTCTTGCCTGGAGAATCCCAGGGACGGGGGAGCCTGGTGGGCTGTCATCTCTGGGGTCGCACAGAGTCGGACATGACTAAAGCGACTTAGCAGCAACTTAGCAGCATGTTGCTTTCTTACTGAGTCTTTAAAATGTTGTGTGTACTTTTTATATTCAATGCACTTCACTTTGGACTGGCCACATTTTAAATACTTATTGGCTGCCTTATGGGACAACACAGTTACAGACTACAGTAGGAGCACCTGTTGTCGCTTATTAAAAATTCAGATTCCTGACTCTTACAAGACACTTACTAAATCAAAAGCTCTGAGGAGTCTAGTGATCCGAAACTTAGAAAATTTTGCAGCTGATTCTTCTGCATGTTAACTTTTAAAAACTATTTTACTTCTAAGTGTGGTAAATCATTAATTCCCTACCATCTGTACTTCTCTCTCACTTTGTCTTTCTGTCTCCCTGTCACACACACACATATACACCCAGTACTATTAATCTAAATTTGTTACTATCTTCCCGGAAGAGGGAGTAAATTCTCTATCTTTTGTTTCCTCTCCCCATTTTCAGAATTTGAAATTTTTCTATAAAAACAAGTGAATTATTTCTGCCAGTAAATATATTTCAAAAAATAAATACATGCATAAGTAGTGTTAGCATTTATTTCCTCATTGACTGGAATAAAAAGATAGTGTGCTAACATACAAGAACCATGCCATACATATGTTTTCCACACTGATAAGAAAAGTCAAGTAATGTGACACTTTACAAATAAAAGGAATTCTAACAACTTAAGCTGAAGAATTGATGCTTTTGAACTGTGGTGTTGGAGAAGACTCTTGAGAGTCCCTTGGACTGCAAGGAGATCCAACCAGTCCATTCTAAAGATCAGTCCTGGGGGTGTCCTTTGGAAGGAATGATACTAAAGCTGAAACTCCAGTACTTTGGCCACCTCATGCGAAGAGTTGACTCATTGGAAAAGACCCTGATGCTGGAAGGGATTAGGGGCAGGAGGAGAAGGGGATGACAGAGGATGAGATGGCTGGATGGCATCACCGACTCAATGGACGTGAGTCTGAGTGAACTCCAGGAGTTGGCGATGGACAGGGAGGCCTCGCGTGCTTCGATTCATGGGGTCTCAAAGAGTCGGACACGACTGAGTGACTGAACTGAACTGAACTGAAGATCTTAAGACAGTTTAAATAACTTAATACTTTGTGAGTCTATTTCATATTTTCAAAATGTGAATTCTATATTTTTGATATAAGAATGCATGGTAGTCATTAAATAACTTCATTGAACTGATTTTATATTTTAATTCCAAAGAATTCAATTATGAGAGAACAGGCATCATAGCACAGCACTGGCAAAGAACCTGGGTTTTGGGATCAGATAATTCTAGATCGAGATCCAGCTCTATGATGTGTCCTTGGATAATATGTTTACTCTTTCTGTGCTTTAGGTGTTCTCATTTGTAAAATAAGAATGATGAGTGCTCTAAGAACATAGGTATGATTGAAACAATGAATGAGATAAGAAACAGTACTTAATATGGCATGGTTCTTATATGTTAGCACAACATCTTTTTATTCTAGTCAATGAGGAAATAAAACCTAACACTACTTATGCATATATTTAATTTTTTTGAAATATATTTGCTGGCAGAAATAATTCACTTGTTTTTATAGAAAGATTTCAAATTCTGAAAATGTTATGCCAGAGCAAAATTTTGCCCGTGTTCCGCTGCCACTGATCTAGAAGTTGGGCAATTCTCTTCTATTCACTTGGTGGCTTCTCAGCGGGATTTACAAAGAATACAGATAGCAGGCACAATTTATTAGACTTTCCCCTTTTTTAGTTAAAGCATTTTTAGTCAATTTTGTGCTTAAGGGTTGAGAAAACATTACTCAGTACTTCCTAAGTAAGTTCAGTGCACTCAGGGAATTGGTCAGGATGGCCATAACATTTTTTCCTCACAGAGATCATTGATTATCACATCCCCACAAGTGATGAATGGCAATGAAAGTGAAAGAAAGGAATAAAAATATTAATATCTCAAAAGAATCATGCAATTCCTTTTCTAGAGGCAGGTGACTTTTTACACACCTCCTGTTGGTGAAGCAAATACGAACCGAATTCTTGTGTTAAATGTGTTTACTTCTGCACCAAAAACAGTAATACAGACAGTGTGTTTCAATTAAAAGGAACCCTGGAGCAAAAATGTGTTACAGTCAGGGGTAGAAGCAGAGTGTATCATTATCTAGTAGGTACAGCAGTCAAGATAATGAACAGCTAAGAAGACTGGACAATGGTAGGTGAAGGATGACTTGTCATGGAACTGTCAATAGAATCTGAGCTCCTATTCCATTAGAAGCTGCCATCCAATTGCGGGGATGTGCTGAGCTATTGGAGGAAAAAAAAAGCTAAAATAAAAGTGGCCTGATAGTACTTAGTAATTTTAAGACTGATTTAATATTTTGCCACTATTACCAAAAACCTTAAATCAGTGATTTCAGTGTTTAATTCCTCTGATTCTGAGTTGATGGTCTGTTACCATCCTCTACTGCCTTGACCTTTAAATAAAAGTCCTCAAGAATTTTTCTTTTTAGGGGTTTTGTTGTTCATCTTCATTAGCGTAAGATTTGAATAAGGTTTGGAATTTTGTCTTTGCTGAGGGGCATTAGGATACTTTCTAAGTTATAATGAGAGATGGATTGAAGATGTACCGGGTTTGCATAAACATGGATTGCTACTGAACTGAATCCAAGTGTCAGCATCCCTAGTCAGTAAAAGCCAGGTAACAGATAAGCCAAAAGAATCAGAAAAAAAAAAATAAATAAAAGAATAAGGTTGGGTTTCAAATGAAAAATTCATTAATGCTGTAAATCCAGGAAGACATACTTTAAAAAAAATCTAGTCAGGTGATAGAAGGAATCAGAGAACAGTAAATGTAAGTATTTTGGATTCATTAATTCATTCATTCAACATGTATTGGATACCCATTTCATGCCAGGGTTGTTTTAGGTCCTGGGGGGTAGGCAGGGGTGTGTATGTGCTCAGTCACATCTGACTCTTTGCAACCCCATGGACTGTAGCCCACCGGGCTTCTCTGTCCATGGGATTATCCAAGCAGGAATACTGGAGTAGGTTGTCATGTTCTGCTCCAGAGGACTCTCCCGGGGGAAGATGACAACCCACTCCAGTATTCTTGCCTGGATACATATCCGGCATTGGCAGGTAGGTTCTTTACCACTAGCACTACCTGGGAATGCCAAGCACTCTTAGTAGAGAGGTAAGATATGGATAAACACATGAACACAATCATTTCACATTGCAGTGAATGAGATGAGGAAAATAGAACAGAGTAATATGGGGGAGTGACAGGGGCTCCAGCATAGCTGCTCAATAACAGCCTCACTGGAGATAAAGGATTTTCAATCCAGAGGGAGAGGAAGCTGGTAGAAGGGAGATCTAAATGGATTCAAGTCTAAACAGAGGAAGGATGTAAGAAGAAGCTGCAGTCTTTTCAGCTTTCTCTGTAGTGCTTAAATTCAACCGGCTTCCCTGAAACACTCAGAGCCCCCCTAAGCACAGATGTTGAGATCATTCTGGTAAGTCTAGTAGTTTCTTCCTTCCCAAATCTAGAAATCTCCAGATTGATAGACACATTGTAAATTGCTGGAAAGTCGCTCAGGGCTTTTTCACTCACTTTAGTTCTTGTGTAGGAATCTCTGTCCTTATAATATTAGGCAGTCTGCTTTATGTCCCTAGAGCCATCCGTTGACACTCCAGAGATGAAATCTTGCATCTTACAGATTCTAAGTATACAGAGTGCCCAGTGCCAGGCACAGAGTAGATACTCTAAATATTTTCTGCATAAAAGAGAGGTGGGATGGCGAGGGAGATGGGAGAGGGGTTCAGGAAGGAGGAGACATATATATACCTGTGGCTGATTCATGTTGATGTATGGCAGAAACCAACACAATATTGTAAAGTGATTATCCTCCAATTAAAAAAAAAATGTTTTTTAAGAAATAATGGGAAGGAACACCTCAAAAAGTCAAGCTGTTAAATCATATTCTCATAAATTGTTACCGAATATATACTTGCAAGAGTTGTCAAGGTCTAGGGTCAATTTCAAAAGAGCAAGGGCATTTTAAAATCCCTGGGTCTTACCTTTAGAGACTCTTATTCACCAGTCCATTCTGAAGGAGATCAGCCCTGGGATTTCTTTGGAAGGAATAATGCTAATGGCCACCTCATGCAAAGAGTTGACTCATTGGAAAAGACTCTGATGCTGGGAGGGATTGGGGGCAGGAGGAGAAGGGGATGACAGAGGATGAGATGGCTGGATGGCATCACTGACTCGATGGATGTGAGTCTGGTTGAACTCCAGGAGTTGGTGATGGACAGGGAGGCCTGGCGTGCTGCGATTCATGGGGTGGCAAAGAGTCGGACACGACTGAGCGACTGAAATGAACTGAACTGAACTGATTCAGTGGATCTGAAATGATATCTGTCTATCTGATTTTCTTTATTTCTTTTTTTTTTTAAGTTCTCTAGTTGAGTCTAATTGGTAAGCAGTTTTGTGAGTGCTGTCAGATTTAGGGAGGGAGACAGGGGAGAAACAAAGATTTACTTTCCAAAGCTTCCTTGACTTGCTTTTGTATTAAGTGGTATATTTACATGGGAGGCAACAGTCAAGATAATCCTTATTGTGTTTAAGAATATAGCAGATAAAGGTAAATTTCATTGTTTCAGTTCAAAATTCTGAAGCCAAAAAGGGCAAGATATAGGTCTTCTGTTTTGAAATATGTGCAAAATCTGCCTGTCTGTCCCAGCCACCCCCGCCCCCACCCTAGTTATTTTAATAGCCAGAAAATTCCACACACTGAAGCATATTTAATAGTGTCGATCTTCACATACTGAAAGCTTTGGATAGTTAGAATTTGAGATTAGAATTCAACTTTTTCCCCCTATTAAGTGCCAGCCGGGCGAGTTGCATTAATGACTGTGGTTATGTTTGAATGTAAATGGGGGACATCTGGCGATTTCAGGAGATCAAACGTTGGGAGTCTGCATGATGACTCTCATCTGTTTGTCACCCAGCAGGTGTAATGGATGGCAGGCATGTGGGCTCTCTGCCCAAGTTAATGTACAGGCCTAATCTATTGAGGGGAGAGGTTTCCCTTTGCAGTTTTAAAGCGTCACAGCTCAGGATAGGTGTGGGCACGGTATGGGGAGAGGGCAGATGGGGTGGCTGTTTTCCACTGCACCACTTCTTTAGTAAAATAGCCGCTTTCTAGCCTACAGGCATTTCCCTTGTCCCGTTTCAACAAACTTCCACAGCCCAATTTGTTATTCAAAAATTTATGGAAAATGTATGTTAAAGTGAAAAGGGTACATTGTGCAGAAAAGGGAAGCAGCTTGTAAGCATATCATTACGTGTGAGCCATGGGGCCCACAGATGGCTCTTCTCCTCAGAAACGAGAGTGGTGCCAAAAGCTAAACTCTAAATACATTTAAATCACATATCTTTACTTAAAAATGGAGTATTTTGGACGGAAAAGCAGATGATATTTAAGTACGCAAGTGGTATTCTTTTGTTCCTCATATAATAGAGCCCTTTACAAAAGTCGTTGCCTTCTAAGTGTGCAGTAAGCCTTTGATTCCCCAAATTCGCCAGAGGATTTAGTGGCAGTGCACGGCTCAGTTCTTAATAGGATTAACCATTGAGGTAGCACCTTGCTAGGAGAACAACTCTTCAAGCCTCCTTACAGTTACTGAAAAATTAAAGGATTTATTTTGATGACTGTGTTCAATGCTAGCAGCAAACCTTTGTTTTACAGATTAGAAATAGTAACAAAAAATTATCATGGCATACGGGCTTCTTATTTTGATTGAAAATAAATTTAGTTCGTAGATTGTGCCAATCTTTAATTAATTAGGGGGAGGGGAGCCAAAGAGATGAAGGCATTTATTTGCTACTTAATATGATGACTTTTGGGAATACATATATTTTAATATAGTAATCCTGCTGATTTCCTGTTTGGGATGTGGTTATATTTATTCTTTTTGGAGAATTTATATTTTAAAGGGTACAGTTCATGTTGGTGAGATGAAAATTGTAAATAACCAGTTCATTTTTATTTCTTCTTCTGGAAGAGTGGCGTTGTTTCCACTAGCACCTTATACGATGTTTTAACTCTGAAATTAGTGGCGACTGGATATCCTTCATTTTCATTGATACTGTTAGATCTGAGAGCAGTGTGATTAAAATAGGTATTATTTGTATTAAAACATTTAGAACACAACATTTTAATACTCTAACAGCTTCATCTGTCTGGTGATTGTACTTTTAGACAATCTTAAAGTACAATTATATCTATATGACATTTAGAATATGGGATCTTTAATTTTCAAAATATTGCAAAGACTTCTCATTTCCACATTTCTCTACCTCCTTTTCCCTCTCTTATTCTGAAATATTGAACACAGAGTAAATCCCTTCCAATTGTAAAAGGCCTGTAGTGAGTTGATATATATGTGTGTGTGAGAGAAAATACCTGTATGTGTGTGTGTGTGTGTGTTGTGTATACCCATGTGTGAGTAGTGTGACTGAATGAGAGAAAAACATGAATTACTTAAAAAAAAAATGATTTCATTATTTTCAGCAAAGTATAAATAAAGCATAGCAATGGCTGATAATGTGTTGATAAATAGAAGTCCATTGGAAGCTATTCTTAATGGAAAGATATGAATTGATTGTGATTTTTAGTAAATTGATCATTTCAAACTGAGTGCAGTTGAAACAAATTTAAAGATGCTTCAGGAGTTTTTGTTCACAGACTGGCTAGCTGTATTGATTCTGTTAATTTTTGTGAAGAATTTCCTACTCTGTCTTTTCTGTGAAATATCATTATAGACCATCCCTGGTCAGTATTCATGTATTTGGAAACCAAATCCCTTATAAAGGAAATTCCCTAAGCTTTTTCCTTCAGCTTATTTTGTAGTTTTACAGCGTTTGGCGGAATGCTGTGGCTATTTGTATTCAATAGTTATTTTGTATTCTGGGTCAGGCTCTCACCAAGGATGACTGTGTGTTGATGTTAAGTGTTAGGTGGTTGGCTCACTTGATAACTTGTTCCCTGCTCACTTGAATAACCCACCCTGGGTAGGGAGAATGCAGGGCACTGCATGAGCAGAAAGATGTTCAGCTGTCTCCATGTCAGGAAATTAATATGATGAACAAGTAGGTAACCCATTGAGGGTGATAGTTGAGGGGATCAGATTAACAGATTACATAGTTTGCTCTAGGACAAGAGTTCTATCTGTTGATAACTTTCCAGTGAAACCACCTGAGTGATCTGGGACATCAGTTAAAAAGAGATGGCTACCATTCATGAAGGTCAAACTCTTTTTCTGATTTCAAAAGCATTCTTATATCAAGGGTTAGTTGTCCATCAATCCTTACTTAAAAATAAATGAGGATAATTTTATATATCTATTTTTATGTTTCAGTGCAAATCTAATGCTTCAGAATGTTTCAGTGTATATCAACTCTAAGCAATGTCTTCTGTCAAGTTTTTATTTTTTCTAAAAGATTTCAAAGTTTCTATGAAGGACCCATGTACATTCCTTCATGTAAAGGAAATCGTCATCAGGGGATTCACAGGGACCTATAGGTTTCTGCTTGAACCTTGTCTTTAAACTTGTCTTTAAACACAATATATTGCATCCTAAAGCTATTCAGAAAATAAAAACATTCTTATATATGATCAAGACCTCTTTTGATTGTATTCTGGGCCTCCATAAGAATGCTATTTCATATACTTTAGCAAAAGCAAATGAACCTCAACTATCTATGAATTAATTATAATTAGTGCCTGATTTAATGTTTTTCTTTTGCTGTTCCTTTTATATGTATCCCTCTGAAACAAACATTATTCTAGGCTGCAATACACAATTATTAGTTTAAGTTGAAGTGATTCTGTATAAAATTGGCCTCATATTTATTCATTCAAAAAATGAGCAGGGAGAAAGTGAATATTTTATAAAACTCCAATAATGTATCTATCAAAAAACCCTTAAGCAAACTAAAATCTGACCCTTTCAAAATTGCTTAATGAATTGGTATTTCACGGGGTATCTTTTCAAACTTCTGTCGATTTTTTTTTCCCTTTTATTGAAGCCTTTGAGCAGAAGCTTTGGATCACAGATTCTGCATTTGAGAGTTGAAAATATGATTTTGTTTTGATTGTGATTTGATTGGTGTATCTCTACACACAAACCAATATATATGCACCAAACCCAATACAATAGAAAGCACATATTCTGAGTAAAATTTTGCTAGTATTTAACAGGTTATTGTGGAAACCTCTGTGTAGGAGAGAAGATGATTTAAATTAATTGAAATGTTATCCTAAAGCATGAACATTTCAAAGATTCCACATGGGGAGAAAAGGAGACTTTTTTGGTCAGAAGTGGTTTGGAAGGGAATAAATCACATTATAAAAAATAGATATTATTCTAAGTGTACCGTGTTGTTATTATGTGTGATATTGGTCAGAGCCACCAGCGACTGTGCTTTGTTAATTAACCTCTAACATATACTTGATAATTCTGTAATCTATTTGCCACAACCTTAAGGTCCCTAGGGAGGCTTCAGGGATTTCCGGATGTTTTGAAATGTTTTCTTGGGCTCTCTCCTCTTCAGATCCAACTTAGTTAGCTTGGGGATATCAATGAATTTCAAATAGCATTTGTGATGAGGCCTCTCTCTTACTCCACTGTACAAATTTGTCATTAAAAGCAAATAAAATATGATCTTACCCACCCCCAGCACCACAGAGTGGCCTAACAACCCCCTCATGATAAGAGAAGCAAGATGTATTATGACTGTATTAGAGACTTCTTTATACAAAGCAGTGTTATGTTTTAGGTTATTCACATTTAATAGCTTTGCTATTTATGTGACTTTTGATGTGTCCTTCTGATGCATATGACTAAATGGCAGGATTTCAGGGGGTGGCTTGCATCTCACACTTTAATCCACCTTTTCCTCTGTGTCTGACACAGGTCCTTAAACAGCCTTAGTGCCTGACAATAACTGTGCACATGTGAATACAAAGACCAGATTTCCTTGTTAACTACTGTCATCTAGGGAAGGACTGTCCAATAGAAGTATAATGCAAACCCCATATGTTATTTTTAGTGCTCCAATAGGCACAGTAAAAGTAGTTAAAAGAAGCTGGTGAAATTAATTAAGTTAGTATATTTTATTTAACTCAAAATATCCAATGTTATCTTTTAAATGTGTAACCAATATAAAAATTTATTGAGTTAGTTTATATTTTTATACTAAATCTGTGAAGTCACATGTGTTTTCCATTTACATTACATGTCCTCGCAGACTAACCACATTTTAAGTGTTTAATAGCCAATAAATAGCCATAAGTGGCTGTTGGACAGCATAGATCTAGAACTTGATATAATATCTGATACATAATCTATTATGTATTTGTCAAATGATTGAGTAAATGGTACTAATTGACTGGTTCTAGTATATCCAGATCAATTAATAATTTACTACCTTATAAAATTATTTCATTGCAGGTCTAAATTCCTCTGGATTAGAATATTCATTTTTTGAATAAGGCTACAGTTTCTAAATATTTACGTGAATTGTAGGGTGCAAACGGCTTGAGTATTCTGGATTTCATTCATTTGAACACATCATTTCATTTTCTTCTGCCATGTGGAAGGAAATTCATATGCTCATATTTTTATGTCTATGAAATCTTTATTTTTATTCATTAGAAAGAAGTCAATTAATTTGCATTTACTAATCTTGCATTCTTCATGTTGTAATATCATTCTTTTCATATCTCAAGGGAAAATTGTTCATATTTCTTTTAAGCCTATAAACTTAATTTCCATTAAGGGAACTAGTAGTTTCAATGAAGATAACAACATCCTGCAAGTTTTACTCCTATTGTTTGGCCTTTTATAGGTTTGTCTGTATAATTTAATTTTATAGCATTTGTGTAAAATAGGTAGTCTGGTATTTGTTTAATTTTTCTGATATGCTTAGTGGCAGAAAAGTCTATCTGAAAGATGCAAATTGAGACATTCCTAAATTACTCCCCAAATGTCAACAATATTTAATTAATTTAAGTTGCTCATTTTATAATACTTTTAACAAGAGTATTTAGATTTCTCAAATTTCCTATATACATTAAATGAAAAGTTAAAATATTTTGATTGAATCAACAGTGGACCCAGATTAACTACCATCAGTAACCTAGAAAATGCATTTCTAAAAACTATTTGTTATAATAAATAGATGGATGGCATAGTTCTATTTATGCACATTTTTTTTTATATCCCATGTGTATTTATTTATAGAGAGAAGTCTGGAAGGGTGCTCACTAACATGTAAGCAGCTATTATCACTGTCTAATATGCTTTAGAATGACTTTAAATGTCTTTGTTTTTATTTTACTGTACCTTCTTTTTTACAATTGTACTATAAAAGAATATTCAAAAGTAAATTTGAATATTATTTCATTGTAGTTGCATAAATTCCCATATATAAAATCTAATAGAAACTTATATTTTAGAAAAAAATATAAAGTTTGGGTTGAGTCAGTTGTATTATAATTTAATTAATAAGATCTTTAATTGAAATCTATAGGTATATTATCTAACATATCAATGCAGATGGAAATCTAATAAATAACATTTGGTAAATATATTGCCATACTTAAAGGCAATATTTATTTCTAAATATTTGCTAAGTGAAATATACTGATCAAAAAGTCATTTCCATTTTTCCATTTGACAAATATATTCATGATGCATATAATAAAATATGAGGTAAATTTGATACTTCAGAAACCAGTATTTTATATAATTCTAATTCACTAATAAAAAAATAATAGCTAGCATTTACTCTGTATAGTTAATAAGAGAATTATCATTTTAATCTTTGTAAAAACCCTATTAGTTAGATATTGCTATTATTCCTCTTTTACCCAGAAGGAGTCTAAGGGACATAGGCCTTCTAAATTTGTCTTGGAATCCATGGCTGTTGTGTTTTTGTCATATGCTAAACACAAACAGTTTAACTGTAGAGCGTAGTGATTTACTAATCATTGTGCTGTATCAAATGTAGTATGTACACTGACCATGCTTGTTTTTATTTTACATTCAGGCAATGGGCTTTCAAATTTATAATTAACATGACCTGAAATAACAAAACTAGTAACATATCTCTTGCCTAAAATTAACAAATGTCTCATAGTAATTTTTGAAAGAAATTGGTAATCTAGCTGAAAAAAATATTTGATTCAAGTACAGGGTTATCTGCAGGTTCAAAGATGGAAGTCAGTGACATGCCCAAGGCTGTACAGTTAGTCGATGGGAAGATGGACAAGCTCCATATGTTTCTACTGTTGAGGCCTACTTTTATGGTTTGGTACTATTTCTAAATATAAAATTAATTTTTAGAGTCCACGCATTAGTGAATCTTCAAAATATTCTTGCGATTTTATTTAGTAATAAAATTGTTAAATTGTGGCTCTTATTAGCATTAAAAACTAATATTCAAGAGAGATTAAAGGATCAGAACTGCACAAGTGAGTAAACAGATTTGATTATAAGGACACCTAATTATTACAAGGTAGGATATAATTAAGTGCTAAAGTTGTGCGATATAAAGACAATAAAGGCTGCAGAGTTTCTAAAGAGGAAATCAAAGAACCATATTGCTTTGCTGGGCTCTGATTGCCAGGTTGAAAACCGGAAAAAAAATAAAACCGAACAAAATTGAAGCAAGTTGACACAAGGTCTTATCATTCTGTCTGGTCCTGTCAATTTGTCTTTTAAAGACACATAGTCTTGATCAGACAATTCTACATCTGTCATTTCCTTATAATCAGATGACCAATGTACAAGATAAAACAGCAGAGCAAGACAAGCAGAAACTGTGATGAATGTGTGTTGTATGCCTACTGTGTTCCAGAAACATTTTGTTTCCTTATTTCTCAATTTTGAGTCATAGGAGTTTTGATCCCACTTTACAGATAAGTAGATTGAAGCTCAGAGGGTCTAAGGAACCTTGTATGAGCTTGTGCTTGTTAGCGATAGACAGTTCAAACATGTCAGTCGTGGTTTAAATTTTTTACCCTCCCCTTCTCTGTGGCAAGCCCTCT
This sequence comes from Bos indicus, assembly GCF_029378745.1. Classification (NCBI taxonomy): domain Eukaryota; kingdom Metazoa; phylum Chordata; class Mammalia; order Artiodactyla; family Bovidae; genus Bos; species Bos indicus. The sequence goes on from NC_091766.1 coordinate 78,808,179, forward strand.
TCCTATCTGGAAGATCAGGAAGCTAACACCTGTTCTTTATTCCATACAACCAGGAGCCTTTGTGGAGGGTCAGAAGGCTTTTCAGAGTGGTTAGGAAAGATAGAGCCATCAGTGTGAAAACACCACTTGCCCTTGGGAGGAGGGTGATCAGGAGTGTAGTACCCAACTGTGGCTACATCCGAGCACTGGAGATGCGGTCAGCCAGACCAGCCGCTCTCCTGCTCTCCAGGCTGCCTGGGAAATGCTGATGGGTGGTGGTGGTGGTGGTGGCAGGGTGCTCCTTTTGACATGGAGTGATCTGGAATGAGAATGACTAAAACAGAGCTGGGAAGTCAAAAGCATTGGTTTTCAACTATTGCTTCTCTCTGTTTGTGGATCTCTTTTCATGTTTGGGTTATTTGTGAAATCCCTTTGCAAACTTAAGAAATCTCCCTGCATCTCCGCCAGTGCCCCAATTCCACTGCCAGGAGAGAAGGGAACCTAAATGTAGAGCGAATGTCTTCTGCGAATTTAGTCGATTTGTGGACTTTTTTTTTTTTAAAGGGGCAGAGGTATGTGCGTGAATTTTTAAAAAGATTTCCTAATTGTTGGGAAATGAGCACAAAATCTTCCTTGATGATTTTGAACCTGTGGCCTCAGCGTGGTGATAACAACTATGACGGCGATCACAGATGACAAGTGTGGTAGTGACACCGTGTGAAAGGCACTGAACTAAGTGCTCTAGTGGATTTTTATCTTAATCTTCACAACATTTCTGTGAAATAAGTGCTGCTGTACCTTAGTTTCTATTTAAGGAAAGCTTAGCTTATTTGTCCAAAGCAAGTTGTGTTGGAGTCAGGGGACGTCCCGTCTCCTGTTTGCCTGTGGTGCCAACTAGCAAGTATTTGATTGCAAAAGCTGGCAAAATAATGCTTAAATTGTATGGATGAACAAATGGTACATTTTAAGATGAAACAAATCATTTGTAAATGTGAAGAGCAGCCTTAAAAGCTGTATATTCCTAGAAAGATGCTTTTAAACTGTTCTCCCATTCTAATACTGTGCATTTCAGTGTATATATAATATGCAGCATCACATTTGAAGGATAACAAATCGGTACACTATTGTATCTTAATGAGAATGGTGTGCCATAGTCAAAATACGTGAACTAAGTAGTATGTTTTATACCATATTTTACATTCTTCTGTTGAAAGATATTTGAAAGGGTAAGGTGTGCAATTAAACAAATTTAGCTCCTGATTCCAACTTGCCTATATTTTGAAGATATATGGTGTTTATTTGCATTTTTATTCTTTTTTTGTTTTATGTGCTCATTTAAATCTTATCTCTTTTCTTCTTCTTTTTTTTTTTAGCAGTTACATCCAGCTGTTTATTGCCTAAGCATTCTGGGGCTTGCTTCATCACTTGGCTTTGCTGTGGAGCACTCCTGTAGAGCTTACTGAATTGCATATTGAAGATCCACCCATTTGGTGAGTGGAATCATAGCTACAATTTTATGTTTTGCTCTGCTCAAGTTGTGTTTGCATTGTTGACCAAAGTGCTTTCATATAGAGAGCAAAATAGGGCTTTTCCAGCTCTGTGTAAGAAAGCTGGCTTTTCTTTTTTTTTTTTTTACTTTTTTTTTCTTTTTCCCTTATGGACAAAAGTAATTTGTACTGTCATTTTCTCTCTCTGAAATCAGCAATTCTCTCTCCTTCCCAACCCAAGAGAATGACCTTACCATTCTTCAGTCATGCATCTGTTTCTTATCTACCTGAATGGACCTCTCCCCAGCTCTCAAGTTCTCATTCCCTGACCTCTAAGAATAATTTGGCCATCACACTTTTGGTATTCGCTATGTACACTTGGAAATAAAACGTGGTGGTTGTGATTAGCTGGCTCACATAGTATCACATTCTCATGTATAAAGACCTTTTGGATGGAAAAACTTGGCCCCCTTTATCAGAACTGTTTAACATTGTTAATCTGTGCAGGCAGAAAGAGAAAAGGGAGCTGGAAAATCTTTCTTCCTCTTTTATTGTCCCTGAACTGGCATTCTCAATATATTTCTACAGCATCCAGCATCATATATCAAATGCCTTCGTCAGGCTTTCTTGAGTTTCCTATATCCATTTTTCTATACCGTTTTGCTCTTTTCAGTCTTGCTTTTATATTTTTACAAGTTAAATCCTTGTACCACGATGGCTTACCTTTGGGTGGGACAATTAAAGGGTTCTCTGGGAACAGTCAATGCATTGTGCAATTCTGATTTGAAGATGCGCATCTGACTTAGCTAAAGCATCAGTTTGCAGATTAATTCCAGTGATTTGAGTATGTATAGAAATTTTGTGTTTAAGAACAAAGTGTGAGAGGAGGTCCAGTAGAGACTCATAAATGATTCGATGGATAAATGTAAGAGGTATCTGGATTAAATCTTTTTTGTTTTTCTTTACTGCTTGTAGAAATTTTTCAGTGAAAGTGAGGCAGTGAGTAAAGAACAGGTCTTATGTGGCTAAGGGAGTGGGTATGGGAATAAGGGAGGGTAATGATGGGTATATCCTCTTGAAGGAGTCATTTGAAATACAGCCATCAGACAGCCTTAGTTCAAACAGTCAATTTAGAACATACTCATGGAGCAGACAATATAAAACACCTAAATGGAAATCTCATGAGGCTGTAGTAACAATTAAAGTAGATGATACAATAAGGTACTTACCCTGGTAGATGAACAACACAGTCAGGGGTAAATGAGTGTCATCAGCAGTTCTAACTCCATTTTGCTGTCAAAGAAACTAAAGTCCAAGCAGCTGGCTTGAAATAGACCTTTATGCTACTGCAGGTTTTCCATGTTTTCTCACCATCCTATGTTTTCTTGGGTGTGTAGTCTGATGGGGAGAATCTTCTGTTAGAGTATTAAGGGTTTCTTTTTGGATTTTATTGTGCTTTGATTCTGAGAAAGGCATCCAATTTAATAAATTTCAACACACCTTAAGCTTCTCTGAAGCATCCTTGTTCCTAGTGTCTTTGGAGGTCAGATCCAAACTGGGTTGTACAAGGAAACTTGATTTTGTTAGAACATATCTCTGACTTCATGGTTGCTTCCCCACAGATCAGATACCATCCTATCCCAGAATCATCTCCTGATTCCATTTTCTGTCTTGGAAGCTTGGGTCCATTTTTGTTTCTGTTCTTAAGGAACAACCACCAAGTGGTAGAAACCCATTATAAATGTAGAGTTGTCAGTTTTGGAAGAAATAGGAGGCCTTATGGTGACACAGACCTAAGACTTTGGTATATCCTATGCTAGCCCATCCATCCTCTCCTAGAGCAAGTGACAGAAGAGAGCACTGCAGAGTTAGAGGAGGTAAGTTTGGTGGGACAGGACCTAGGAGGATGAAGCCTATGTTTAGGATTCTTAGAGAATTTTCCTAACCTTGTTGAAGCCAACAGTTGTCCCCTGTTTCTCTCTTGCTCACCCTCCCAACCTTATCATCTAATCTTTTGATTAAGATTTCTGGAGAAAATGGATCTTTGGTACGTTGTGTTCAGGGAAACAGGCAGAGGGTAATGAGAAGTAGCCTGTAAATGGGGGAAGGAGAATTGCCTGCATGCTCTTAGGAACTCCCTTGATAATGAAAGCAAGTCTCCAGATTTCAGTGGTCTGCCTAGTGTGCTGGCCTGCAAAACCATTACATTTTTCTCAATGTTCTCATTTGATTTTGCCATTATTTAGTTAAGGTAGTACTTTGATAATTGACTACTGCAACCAAAAATGTCTTGAATTTTGACTGAATAGTAAGCCCCTCAGTGAGGCCAGACTTCGTTTTCAGAAAATTACTATTAATATTAACTTTGAGAAAAAGTTATTCACGGTAACTCTCTAGCATCATATTTTATATTCTATTAAACCTGTTCTCAATTACTAATACCTACCTACTTGGAAAAGGACTCTACAAGGCTCTGCCCTCTGCTGTTCATTCAGTGTCATTTGTAGCCCTAATAGAATGGATCAGAGTAGCTTTCCCAGGCAACAGGAGGCTTTATAAATACAAACTGGTGTTTCCCCGGGTGTTCACTTTCCTCCTAGACCACCAATGTTTTTTTCCTTTGGCTTATACCTGAAGTTTTAAATGCTACTCTTTTTGTTCCTAAGAAGCAGTATAAAATATACAGCTTTACTGGCCAGGGATCTACCTTAAAGGTTTCTGTGCGACTCCTTTTGCTTCACTGGTAGTGTATAACATGGTTTTTACTCCATGGTGGATTCATAAAATACATGGGATTTAAATGGAGGTTCTCATAGTTCTAGGATAGTCATATCTCCTTTCAACCAGACTAGGATGAAATGCAAGACGTGATTTTGTTATCACTAAAAATATGCCTTTTGGCTAATTTTTTTGCTTAAAAAAAAAAAAGAAAGAAAGAAAATGAAAGAGGAAGCAACTTTAAAATTATAGAAAAAAAACTGTTATACTTTGAAAGATTGTCTTAGATAAGGGCTAAACAGAACCAGTGTTTCTAGATTTCTAATGTGATTGGAATGAAGAGCTACTTTAGGTAGAAATGTAGGGAAAATCAACAGACCTACATGAAGGCTGTGTTTTCAGCTACATATCCTGCAGTGGGTGATGTGTGGATTTAATTCTCCATCAGTAGAAGGGAAGTGACATTTTTCACTTTCTTTCCCATTTAAATAGTTCATAATAATCAGTATGTACTGAATATATAAGTGACCAAATCTCTTTAAAAAATAAGATTAGCACATTTTTCTCTCTAATTTCAGATATACTTCTATGCAAGAACTGAAATTATTAGCACCATTTTGAAAATATTACACTGAGCTCTTTTTTTCCCTTCTCCTTTTCCTTTCTTGCCAGCAGAAAAACACCCTTTAATACTCAACATCTAACCTTTAAGATGAGTGCATTTTGAGACTTTTTTCCCCCTACATTACATGCTTGAGTTGCTTCTTAACATTGTGAGATTTACAACAGGTTTTCTTTAAATATTTCACATTCTCTCACATATAATCATGCAATGTTACATATTTCACAAAATATTTTCTTGAAAATTTAAGAATAACATAGAACTTATATAACCAGAACTAATATATAATGTTTATGGTGTTTTAATATAGTAATTATGAATAGATAAAAAGTAGAAAGGAAGTTATTAAATGCATAACTTGTACCACATTTAAAAATGCTTTCTCTTTAACATAAATTCTTTCATTGAACATGAAAATAAAATCTTAATTAACCCTAAAATCTGAAGTCCCAAGAGGTTAAATATTTTGCTCAAGGGAACCAAGTTTTGGGGTCTAATCCATTTCTCCAGACACCAGTCCACTAACTGAACATTTTTTGACCAGAATATGGGATTATTCTAGAGAAAACCATGTTTTACTGTAAAGAACATGATCTGATAAGCTATGATCTAGTTAATTAATTGTATAACTTTCTAAATTATGGATTATTTTGTTTAAATTCCTGCTCTTGTCACTTAATTTTTAATGCTGAAATGGGACTAGTGTACTTAGCATTTTTGCCAACTCTCACTGGATGCAGATTTATGTTTTCAGTCCATGAATATATCAATATGTATCAAAGAGGTGTTTGTAACATGAACCAATAAAATTTTTAAATGCTATTTAAACTTTTAAGTAACTCGTTTGGTACATTGAGATGAAATACCTTTGAATGACTTGGCTTTCTATTACAAAACAGTTTTAAAAAAAAGAAAAGTATTTTATAGATGTTGATTATATCATTGGAACTATGCAAAACAAGATAAACAAATAGAACAGGATTGGGGTAAAACCAAGCATTTTAATAGGTGTTGAAGAAATAAAGGAAAATAAATGAATCCAATTTAACTGAAAAACTAAAACATAACTATATATTGTTAAAAGTTTAGTCTAATATAAATTAAATACCATCATATACAATATAAGTTGTAAATAAGGAAAAAAATTATAGTTAAGCTCTTTAAATGGTTGTGTGTGTGTGTGTGTGTGTGTGTGTGTGTGTGTATGTGTGTGTGTGTGTTGTTCATGTGTATCATACCCAGGTCCATAGAAAATAGGTAATGAAAGTAGGCATCTTAATAAAGAATGTACGAATATAAGGTCATAGTCATACAAAGAATTAAGTATCAAGAGCAGAGGGAATATAAATAAATACATTTGATTGTCCTTATTGGTGGTAGTCATGTTCTATAACGTTGCCTATAACACTGAATTAGTAAATGCTAAACCGCTGCTCCTCGGGGGAATCAAGCATTAAGTCAGTGCAGCCCTGTGGTTGCAACATTTTTATCAACCAATCAACAGATCAATATGTAACCTTGTTTTATGTGTGTTTCTGTTTAAAAACTTCTTATTTACTATATATCGTTGATTGTTAACAGTGAACTCATAGACGACAGCACCATAACTCTCCCCTGAACAAAGCTCATCTAGCACATGTATTTTCTCTATAAGGCACTTCACAGCCTTTTTGCACTTAAAAATCACTAGACAACACTATACTGCAACGCTTAGGAGTCATTTAAAATAGCAGAATCACCAAGAAAATGCACAAAAATGTAAGCACGTGGCACTAAGGAGACAATGGAAAAGACCTTTTGAGCACTGATACCGCAAGGCAGTCGCCTTGTTCCGTTTTAGTTGGGAACGTGGATATCAGGTGACATCCTGTGCCAGGAGTCTTGATTTTTGAGTGGCAAATGTCTTTAGTTTCTCTATAAAGAGAAGCCAAAAGGGGATAACCCTATGTTCAATAATTAATGTTTCAGTATTTTGTTTTATTTGGAAATGATCTAGATATTCGATGAATAGTCATCATTTGCCTTCTCTCAGAACAGACAGTTCTTGACTTATGGTGGTTTAAGAATTTTAAACTTTATGGCAGTACAAAAGAGATTCACTTTCAGAAGAAACCATATGTCGAATTTGAATTTTGATCTTTTGTTCAGGCTAGCATATGTGGTACTATACTTTTCTATGTTGCTGAGCAGTAGCAGTGAACCATAGCCCCCAGTCCCCAGTCAGCCATGCAGTCCTGAGGGTCAACAGCCACTACACTTACAACCATTTTGTACCCACACAACTGTTTGTTTTTCACTTTCAGTATGCTATTCAATAAACTACATGAGATATTCAATTCTTTATTATAAAATAAGCTTTGTGTTAGATGATTTCACCCAATTATAGGCAAGTGTTCCGGACGCATTTAAGATAGTCTAAGCTCAACTATGTTGTTTGGAAGGTTAGGGGTATTAAATGCATTTTCAATTTATATTTTCAACTTTCAGTGAGTTTATTGGAATATTGCTCCACCTTAAGATAGGAAGATCTGTATAGCATTAAGGTTTCAAGTGACCAAAATATTTTGGAAACTTATAAGTTGACATGCCATAAGGCATAATTATTGTTGAAAGTTCATTTATAAACTTTTATCTTACTTACATCCACTTAATTTACTTATTCTTAGCAATTATGTTCAGATTACTCATGAAAATTTCATGAGGTATTTAACAGTGACCATCATCTTATCTTTCTGCTAATAAATTCTATAACAGAGATAACATGAGCTTATTTGAATGTTAGTAAATCAAGGTAAATAAAAGTAGTATGTTTAACGTTGATAACACGAAAAACATGCCTGTTTCAATCAAACCAACAAACTTAAATTAGCTTTCATTTACTGATGATTATCCTAGATCATGTAAACTTGAAAAACATTTTAGAGTCTATTATATTTCTCAGAGTATACTTGATTTTATAAACAATTTTATGTCTTTGAGACATTAAATAGAAATATTTACAAATTAAATTTGGCAATATCATCTGAAAGTATAAAAATATCACAGATCTATAACATACACGCGCTAAGTCTCTTCAGTCATTTCTGACTGTTTGTGACCCTGTGGACTGTAGCCCGCCAGGCTCTTCTCTCCATGGGGTTCTCTAGGCAAGAATACTTGAGTGGGTTGCTGTGACCTCCTCCAGGGCATCTTTCTGACCCAGGGATCGAATTGCCATCTTTCTGTCTCCTGCACTGGCAGGGGGGTTCTTTATCACTAGCACACCTGGGAAGCCCGTAACATGCATACGCGGATGTATATCAACTTACAAACTCACAGATCTTACAGCTTTTGTTTTAAAATTTTAGCCATGAGACAATTAAAATAATGCAAAACTTACTAGCTTACAAAAGAACTGCTACTGCTACTGCTAAGTAGCTTCAGTTGTGTCCAACTCTGTGGGACCCCATAGACGGCAGCCCGCCAGGCTCCCCCGTCCCTGGGATTCTCCAGGCAAGAACACTGGAGCGGGTTGCCATTTCCTTCTCCAATGCATGAAAGTGAAAAGTCAAAGTGAAGTCGCTCAGTCGTGTCCGACTCTTAGTGACCCATGGACTACAGCCTACCAGGCCCCTCCGTCCATGGGATTTTCCAGGCAAGAGTATTGGAGCGGGTTGCCACTGCCTTCTCCGTATAAAAGAACAGTTGAATCCAAATTATGTTTGTGGCATGTAGAGTAAGTTATCTACACCTAAGGTGGCTATGGCTTTTACTAATATTTATGGGAAAGACTTTTTAAGAATTTCCTCATTGGAAAACTCCCTGATGCTGGGAAAGAATGAGAGCAGAAAGAGAAGAGGGCATCAAAGGATGAGATGGCTATATGGCATAACTGATGCAATGGACATGAACTTGGACAAACTTCGAAAGATGGTGAGGGAGAGGGAGGTCTGGAGAGGGAGAGGGAGGGAAGACATGACTGGGTGACTAAACAACAACAATTTCCAAATAGCTTCTTCCTTTTCTTTTTTTTTTTTCTAATAAGAATTATCTTCCTGAAGTTTGCATTTCAAGAGATGGTTCTGGTTTCCTAGAGAAGACCAGACAGAACATTTATATCTCAGAGGCACAGAGAAAGGTTTTAAGTTTCTCAGAAAAGGGATTTTGTTTCCTAAATCCAGATTTTTAACAATATCTATAAACCTTCCAACTGAATGGGGGAGGTTTGGGGATTGGTAAAAAGGATCAGTGGGCTTTGAATCTTTTCTATAGTCACATTTCTGTTCTAATAAGAGTAGATTTATAAGACAAATACAAATACAACTTTTTAATTTCTCATAGAGTTGGGTTGTAACCTGGATGGTATCCAGGAACTGACCTAGCCATCCAACTACATTATCCTCAGTTTGGTTCTTTATATCAGGAAGAAGATCCTCAGCTAAGATGAATATCAAAAGTTTCCTATGTTCTAGATTTAGAACTAGGTGTCTTTGGAATGTTTGAGCAAATCCTTCCACAAAGGCTTTAGAATGCTTTTCTTTCCTTGTAGATACATTGTTTCATTTTAGCTTTGGGAAGAAGGTCTGAAAGGACCCAATCTGACTTTAGCCAGCCCCAGTCTGGTTTTTAAGTCAGACTCAGTCCAGCTCCCTCAGTTCTGAACCCTGTGTGGAAAAGGAATTGCTCAGATAAAGCCTGAAAGCTCATAATGCAAAAGCATCCATAAGAAGTCAATAAAAAAGAGGAGAAAGAGGAAGAGGAGGGTGGTATTTGAACCCTTCTCCTGTCACGTGTCAACTATTTAACCTTGAGAAGGCTAATATCTAAGGTTTAATATCTAAGTCTCACTTTCTTCATTTGTAAAATGAGATGATATCAACTCCTGGATAAGGTTGTGGTAAATGTTTTGAAGTGGCTGTAGTGAAAGTCTAGCACTGTAGTTGGTATGTAATAGGCTCTCAATAAGCAGCCTTGTTATTATTCTGCAGTGTGCTTATCAAAACCCCAGCCATTATTCACGGCTCATTCTGTGCCATCCACTCTCTGGTGCTTTCCTTACGCATCTGCCCACGATGATAACTACAATGATAACTCTTTCCTCTGAATTCCATATCACTTCTTTCATTCTTTTGAAGCACTACCATATACTTTGGATGTAACTGAACCTTTAGAAAGCCAAAAAAAACAAAGACAAACTTTTTACCACATTTAACATACTATGCTCTCAAGATACACACACAAAACATTTAGTGAATTCATTTTTTCAATTAAAAGGACTTCTCTGGTGATCCAGTAGATAAGACCTCACCTTCTAGTGCAAAGGGTACAGGTTCGATTCTTGGTTGGGGAAGCTAAGATCCGGGTGACTTGTGGCCAAAAAACCAAAACATAGAGCAGAAGCAATATTTTAACAAATACAATAAAGACTTTAAAAAGGGCCTACATTAAAAAAAGAAAAAAGAAAAACACACACAACAACCTAAAGGAAAATAATTATATGAAATGAGAAAAGTCATGTCAGCAGAAACTAAGAAGGTGAATTCCAATCTAAGTAATGGTAGAAAAATATAGTTTAACTGTCACCTCTGCAGTCCATGGGGTCTCAAAGAGTCGGACACGACTGAGCAACTGCACTGAAAGTTTCAGTTTCTTTGGCAGAGTGACATCAAAGTGGCTTGCCCAGGGTTGCCAAGTAAATGATGAGGGCAAACACAAGGTCTATCTGACTTAGAGCTGAAGTTTGATCAGTAACTGCCCTTCAACTTGACAAGCCTTTGAGCTTGAGCATGCTACAAAACTCTTTAGGGCTGCAGGTTTCCATGTGTAAAAGTGTTTCCCTCATGGGCTATTCAGAAGAGTCAGTTAGTTATTCTGTGTAAAAGTGTTTAAAACAGAGCTGGGCTGGTAGGAACAACTTTAATTTTTGTAGTTTTTTATTTTAATTATTGTTATAATTGCTATCATTAATAGTAGCAACAGCATAATTATTTTGTTGTTATTATTATAACACTATTATTAATATCAAAAAAGCAAAATGAGTATCACTGGTGGTACAGGACATGCAAATGATCCTAAGACAGTGAAACAGAGAAACAGAACAGTGAGGAAGTTATTCCCGTTTCAAATTGCTCTGATATATCCATTACTTCAGGAAGAGCATTTCAGTTTATAGCTACTATGATTTTAACAATTCCCTTCTTTTCTGTATTTTAGGAAGAAAGACAACAGGCTCATATTCAGAGTTTTCATAGCTAACTATATCTACTTTGAAATTAGGAGTGTTTTAAAAATTAAATTTATTTTTACAGCTACCTTCTATTCATTGGAAATAATTCTGCTTTTTTGTTTAAGTCTGTTATTATTACCTTTTAAAATGTGTACTTAAAAAACAAAAAATCATAAGTACTTATTCAAGATAAGTAAAAATGGTAAGAAATAATGCTTATGCTCTCATACAGAGAGTCGTCATTGGGAAGGTAGTGATGGAAATATGGTTGGGAAATACTGCAGTGTAAGAAGCTGGCGAGGGACTTCCTTGGTGGTCCAGTGGTGAAGACTCCATGTTCCCAGTGCAGGGGGCCCGAGTTTGACCCTTGATCAGGGACCTAGATCCCTCATGCCACAACTCAAGGTCCCATGCTGCAACTGAGACCCAGCACAGCCAAATAAATACATTTTAAAAATTAAAAAAGAAGCTGGCAAAAAACAAAACAACCAAAAAAGTGAAGTGAGCAAACTCCACAGTGGTACCACTATGACCAGAACAGAAGGTTTATGGAGAGAATTAATGGAATATAAGGTTGAGGAAGCTTTCCTTTTCCTCATTTCACCATGAAGTGATAAACTGTGGGTCAGGGAGGCAGCACTGGTCTATAGACAATTACTGGTGAACTTCCACTCTAAACCACAGCATTCAGGCCAGGGCTATTAGTAGCCACTTCTTTTGTAGTTTACATTCAGGAAGCCATTTTGGAATAAGCAGTATGATTCAGGCTTTTCACCTTAGGAAACTAACTTCTGGCTTCCTTATTACTGAATCTTAAAAGCTTAACCAATTGCTTGGGACATTATTGGTATTCACTAAATAAGTTTCTGAATGAATGAGTGAATTCTGTCCACTGAGTGTCCTTTACGGAGTTCATTTTACATTTGTGTGAGTACATCTAAAAACTTTGATGGGATTGGCATAGAGATAATAAGTGAATTAATTGAAATCTAGTAGATATGTGAGGAGAAGGCAATGGCACCCCACTCCAGTACTCTTGCTTGGAAAATCCCATGGATGGAGGAGCCTGTCAGGCTGCAGCCCATAGGGTCGCTAAGAGTTGGACACGACTGAGCAACTTCCCTTTCACTTTTCACTTTCATGCATTGGAGAAGGAAATGGCAACCCACTCCAGTGTTCTTGCCTGGAGAATCCCAGGGATGGTGGAGCCTGCTGGGCTGCCGTCTATGGGGTCACACAGAGTCGGACACGACTGAAGTGACTTAGCAGCAGCAGCAGCAGCAGCAGATGTGTGAGCTTTAGTGAGGTCACCAGTCTCACTGTAGAAGTGTTTTGGAGACCCACTGCTTTCAGGTACCACAAATCGTGATATTAAATTGATTCAAGAGCCCCAAAGTGCATGCAGATGTCCCTCCTGAGATAAGGAGAAAAGAAATGTTATTAACCATTCAGTTTCCTTAAAGGATCCATTCAGGACTTTTTTTTAAATTTTTTATTGAAGTATAGTTGCTTTACAATGTTGTGTGGTTTCTACTGTATGACCCAGTAATCCCACTCCTCTGTATATACCCCCCAAAAAACAAAGCTCTCAAAAGTTAAAAAAAAAGAAAAAAAGATACATGCACCCGAATGTTCATAGCAGCACTGTTTACATTAAACATCCATCAACAGAGGAATGGATAAAGAAAATGTGATAAATGTATACAATACTACTACTACTAAGTCACTTCATTCGTGTCCGACTCTGTGCGACCCCATAGATGGCAAGCAGTTCACCAGGCTCCGCCGTCCCTGGGATTCTCCAGGCAAGAACACTGGAGTGGGTTGCCATTTCCTTCTCCAGTGCATGAAAGTGAAAAGTGAAAGTGAAGTCTCTCAGTCGTGTCCGACTCTTAGCAACCCCATGGACTACAGCCTACCAGGATCCTCCATCCATGGGATTTTCCAAGCAAGAGTAATATGACTAATTCAGTTGTATTTGTCAGGAGTCTTCATAGATTGCTAACCTTGGGGTGGAAAAGCCCATTGGTAGGACAATGGAAAGCAAAGAGATGATGCTTCCGCACAATGACATCACTATTTTAACAGGATGTGAAGCAGGATGATTCATGAGACAAATAATTCTCTGCTATATTCTGTGTGCATATGTATGTGTGTATTTGTGTGTGCAAGTTGAGGGTGTCGAGAGCAGTGCTTTCAGAAAAGTTGTCTAGTCTACCCCTCTAAAGATTCCTCCTTACCTCAACTGAACATTGAAGGTCATTGTTTTAAATGAGGATATGTGAAATTAGCCATTTGTAGGATAATTCTGATTTTGATGTGCTTTCTCACTCATGTATAAGAAACGGTAGTGATTTTTTGGTGGGGGTACAGGAATAAAGGTTACAGAGAATTTGTAATTAGAGATGCCATATCATGTTTTCCTAAATTTATTGCAAAACAATGAGTTCCAACTGTTTTGTCAAACAAAACCCCTCTGCCTGTACCCACTAATATTTTGAAGACATATCTATAGGATATCCAGGATTTTACCTCTAATTACCCATAAGCTCTGTATTATGAGATTGCTTTAGAGAGCCGTTTTAGTTTTTTATGTATATGAAACAGATTGAGAATTTTCCCAAAATGTAGAGATATTTCAGACCAAATGTTGAAGTTCAATAACAACAACAATAATAATAAATTCTGGAACTTAATAATAGGTAACATATGGAGATCACATAGTATCATGGGTTGACTCTGCTAAGGACTAAACAAGCACACATTATCCCATTTGATTCCCACAATGCTCCACGGAACACCCGGACTCACAACTTCTGTACTCCCTACACCTTCTGTTCACCACCCGGCTTTACCTGCATATTGTTTTTCAGCTACTCTCTCCTGGCTAAGCTGGATAAACATTGAAAGGGCAGTTTTTTCACAGTATAATTCAAGGCATCTTTGTTTAATATAAAATAAAAAGGCCCAAATTTGTTTACTGTATCATGTCAGTATCAGAGTTCAAGCTGATATTATACTTTATGAATGACAGCTTTCTGAGTAAAGTAATACTTAATGAATGTCTTGATCAGACATTCTAGGGGAAAAACAGATATTATACATACATTTTTGTTGTACTAGACTCTTAGTCACAAGTTCTTTAACATGAGGGCCATCATAAAGTATTCACCTGATTCAAATATGATAGAATTATTTATTTTCAAATTTATCAATTCCAGATCATGAATTCCAAATTGCTCTTTTGTATCCTTGAAGGCCACCTTAAGTGATAAAGAAATTCTCCTGACCTTGGAGTGACTCCAAGAGACAATTCAAAGGCAAGATACAGCAGCCTTCAAAAAAAGCTCAACATAAATTTGAATGTGCTCTAAAGAGAGGGCAGCTGTCACCATGGTGATTTTATTCTTTCCTAGACTGAGTTCAAAATGAGAGGGGAGGTGTTTTCAAAGTAAAGATGCTGAAATAAGTGAATTAAAGATCTGGATATAATTTCTATCAATAGAAATATGGTGCTTAGTTTGAAGTTTGGAGCCTATATATGGATTTGTATACTCAAGATAATGATTGTTAAGTAGCCTGAGAGATCATCTTTCTATTGTCAAAATATTTACAGATAATTACAGTTGTCCTTATCATTATCAATATTCTGCTAAAAGGCATTATATTCTCAGTGATTTCTCAACTAATATTGAATGTTTACTATTCCTGTGCAATACACAAAGTTTTGTGCATGCTTTATTTCATTTAATCTCTGAGAGAGATAGTATAATCATTCCCATTTAAAAGATGCAAAAACTAAGGCAAAGGAGACAAAGGCTTTGAAGTTCTTTTAAATGTTTATTTGGATTTGATTTTAATTTTTTCAGTGCCATAGTTTTATAAAAAATAGGTTAAAAAGCCCCATCCTCATGAAGCATGCATGCCAGTGGTTTGTGTATGCCGCACAGTAAATGCCAGATGTAAGAGTCAAACCCAGGTTCAAATACAAAAACCCTAGTGTAAATAACTCGAGTCAGAGTATCAAAGCATACATAAATATTATAGGATGTTGAAAGTCTTGTTTAAGATTAGCCATACCTACAGGTCAGATTTGGGACAATACAGGAAGGAAAACCTTTGAAACAATTCTGGAGGGCTCACAGCTACTTTTGTGCTCCATTATCAGAATTTTAGGAATACATCACCAAAGATATAACTTTTTTCCTATCCCCTGTTACCCAGAAGCCTCTTTGGACTTCTGGAAATTCCTGTCAACTACATTTGAAGAACGATTCTCTTCCAGTTGGGAAGGGCCTTCTCTTAAACTGAGCATATGAAACCGAGATTTATCAAACTCAACCTGGCTACCATTGTGGTGACAGATGTCCCAGCTCAAACTCCCTCAGACAATCCTGGAGTGGCTCTTTGCAGTTCTACATGTGCCAACAGTCGTTTTCAAACACTGCATTTTTTTTTGCTCATGTTCTCCTTGCTTTTCATGTGAACTTCATCAGGTAGCTCTTTCCCCTGTATATGTGATTTCTGACTTTTAAAACCGGGAAGAGCAATTCTTTCCTCTTAGATCACTGAAAGTCTGACAAGTTGAATATCTTGGTGAACGTTTATCAGTATTTGGGAGTACTGACCCTCCTGCTCCAAGTCCAGAGGTCCTAGTGTTGTTCACCTCCTAGCCCCAAAGCAAAAGAACCTTCCTTTGTCTCTTTTTTGAATACTTTGGAGAATTCCTAGCCAGTAACTTCATTTCCCTGGAGGAAATGCATGAGAGCCAGCTGCTAAGTGCCGGTGTTTGCATGCACCTGTTTGTTTATTTTCTAAAATGTAATTGGAAATATGCCTGGAAGCCTGAGTCTGTTCTGTAGTACACTCAAACCAGATTCAGTGTACAGAAGACAACCACAGCCTTGTATTGTGCATCTTGCACAGCAATACAACTATTGTGTGCACAGGTCTCTAGTTGGCGTTTTGCAAAGACATGATGATCAGGAATGCCTGGAACACAAACTTTTCATGGGTGACCGAGATATTGACAATTAACCAGGAACATTCATGGAAAACACCACACAGTAATCATAACTCCTTGTCACGGACTACAAAACTCTTTATCAATGGGTTTTAACGCTGGCTGCATTTTAATATAATTTAGGAAATTTTAAAACACACACATACACATATACAGACTCTGGACTCTACTTGTAGTGAATGTGATTTAGTTCACCCGGGGTGGGGCCCATATATCCATATTTTGCAAAAAACTAATTAAATAATATTATGTAGTTGGTGCTGGGAATTGTAATGCCTACCTTTCAACCTTTCCTCTGGGTACTTCTCTCAGGTCTTTGGTCTTTCTTTTCCCTTCTACAGACATGCTCTTTACCTAGATCTCTGCATAGCCATTCCTCTTGTACCATTTAGCTCTTAGCTCACAGACTCTCTTACTGGAATATATATAAGCAACACCTTCTGGGGTTGTGAAGTGCATTTCAGGAGAGGCCATAAACTTATGCTTCCTTTCCTGATGATCAGCACTCTCTCCAGTTGCTCTCAAGTCAGCTACTTCAATTTTTTTTTCCTTTTCCAGGTTACTGACTGAGACCAATTTGTTTATTGTTCTGTGTTTTTATTTTTTTAATCTCCTGTCACTTAAAGGTAGTAGCCAAGAGGGTAGAAACTTTCTCTGGCTTGTTCAGCCTTGTATTTCTGGTACCTAGAATAACAACTTGCATACAGTTGGTGCCCAATAAACATTTGTTAAATGCATGTTCTGTGTGTGATACACAAAGCTGAAAATCTCTGCTGTAAAGCAGTAATATAAAGTAGTTGAAATTCATCAGGAAACTTGAATAGCCAAAGTAAGGTTCTGAATAGATTCAAATAAAGAGAGGGTGATCTCTAACAAGATGTTGGGAAGATGATCTTTGTGAAGGGAGCAGTATCCCTTACGAGCAGCCTTCCCTGGTGGCTCAGATGGTAAAGAATCCACCTGAAATGCTAGAGACCAGGTTCGATCCCTGGGTCAGGCAGATCTCCTGAAGAAGGGAATTGCTACCTATACCAATATTCTTGCCTGGAGAATCCCATGGACAGAAGAGCATGGCTGGCTACACAGTCCATGCGGTCGCAAAGAGTTGGACACGACTGAGCGACTAACACTTTCACATTCAAGTCATGCTCAGAGTAGCACAAGCTAGTTATCTTGGCTGGGATGAATGTGCCATGACTAAAATTAAGCCCATCTCATGATATAATGAAATCATTCAAAGTGAAAACAGTATTTGGAAATAGATCACAAATGGTATCTAAAGCAAATATCTCTAAATAATATGAACATGACTGTCATGGAGAAAATACAGTATTCCCCAACTCCCATAAAAACTCAATTTCAATTAATATTCCCAAAAAAACTAATCAGATAATAACAACAACAGTGACTATCACATATTTATTATATTGTTTTAACCCTCATAGTAAACTTATGAGGTGATTACTATCCACAGCTTCCCATCGACTAAATGGAGATCAGAGATCAAGCAATCCACTGAAGTCCCATCCCAAGTTAAAAATTGAAATGTGATTTGAGCCTAGAGTTGTGAACCCCAAAGCTACTGCATTCACCCAAAATACTGAACTGCTTGATTTGGATCCAGTTTCATCAGACGTGATCCCCATGATTGTCTTTCATACTATTTACGTCTCACCCAATCAGAATTTTAATAAGTACAGAAAGTCTTCAAATTATAATTTCTTAGGAACTTTTAAGGTCCATCATTTGGAGCTTGAAATATGCCTTCTCCAAGGAAGAATGTTATGGATACTCCCCCAATCCCCAGGCCACAGAAGCCAAACATAATTCTGAACATCTTCTTGGACAAGAAAAAGAAAGTAATTTTATTTTACATGTTGTTTTACATCCTAATTTTAATTATGGCAATAGCATGTGACATTTAGAAACAGACACAATAATTTGTCCATGTTTTAATATACTGTACAAATATTTGAGCAAAATAGGCTGCCAAAATGCCCATTCAGTTTTGGTTTATACTTAAATTGAATGCTGATACCTAGTAATGGTTTAATTAGAGTAGGTGAAAAAGATGTATGGGTGATTCTGTACAGATGTCAAAGGAGACGAGAGACTCTTTGAAAAAATTTAGGTGAATCTTAATTGTTTTTACTATATGTGATTTCATTTCAAGCTTGATTGTTTTTTTCTTATGACAATATCATTCCTCTTAAAGCATGTTGATACAGGAACAGGATGATGGGAGAGTTTGAACAGGATCTGCAGGTCTAAGTCAGATGAAAATGCAAGTTTATTAGGTGTTTTAGTGAGAGCCAGGAATTAAAGACAGAGGATAGGGATGGTGACTGTAGGGAGAAATTTGAAAGCAGAGATACTGCTTGGATTAGGCCCTATCACCAAGCTGCTCTGAGCTTAAATTGCTTTACTTGTTGTCCAGGGTCCAAAGTAGAGGGCTGCCAGTAAGACTGGAGCTGGGTGATGAGAGGGCTTAGAACTCAGCAGGCAAGGCTTGTCTGCAAGGCTTAGGTGTTACAGGGGAGAGGCTGTTCTCTTTAGTTATAGAGGATTGACAGATTATATAAAAAGGTAATTCCTGTTGAATTCAAGTGCCAGTACAAAAACAGTACCAGTTTCTGATAATCAGCCTCAATTGATATTGAGTGCACAGGTGGGCCTATTTCTCTTTTCTTTTTTTCCATTTTAATGATTTATTACTGTCAGAGAAGAATGGTAATAAACCATTCCAGTGTATTTCCTTCAAAAAGTGGAGCTACTGCTGGTTTGTTTTTAAAACAAATAGTTAATTCAAAACTAACAGAATTCTCCTTTTTAAAAAAAGCTGGTAGTTGCTTATTTACTTCGTTTCAAAGGTTTTTTTTTTTTTTTTTTAATTCAGTCTCCCTAGCAACAGAGACATCTGTCTCTATTCTCTTAGTCATTAAAGCCAAAGAAAGTAGCTGCTTCAAAAATAATAAAGGCAATTTCTATGAATTGGGTAACTGTTAATTGTTGCCAAGAAATCTTAGTGAGATAATGAGGCATGCAGCAATTGACAAAGATCTTTTCATTGATGTATGAGCTTCTAGCTAGCCCATGGTGGTTAGCTAATATATACAGTACCATCGATGAGGTATTGTGTGATTCACTATGTAACACAAATAGAGAAATGATCTTTACTCTTTCTAATTTCTTTCAGAAGTATGCCTTGCTGTGATTTTTCTGATTGCTTAGTAACTAATCATACCTTGGGATTCCAGGGAATATATTTGCCCATTATATTTCATGAAAGTAGAAAGGTTTGAAGCATTCACAATGGAGATCAATGCGACAAATAGTATAGTAGTTGTTGGTGGTGTTAAAACACAATATACTTCTTATTTGAGTTGTAGATTCTGCAAAACCATTTGAGTGAAAATACTTAAAATTGCACTCTATTCTAAAATGTATATTGGCATTTGTGCTCAAACTGTTTGCAGGCCGCTTATAATGAAACCCCAATCACCCTCTACAATAGCTTCACTAATAAACACAAAACAGGTTTTCAATGCTTTCTGCTTTCCCAGCAGCCAAGGAAGCAAATTATATTAAGTCAGTATTTTTTATTATTGGCCCTGTGTTTGGCACATGCCTGGATGTATGTGAAACTACTGTTAAATGGGTAATGACAGAAGGAGAAAACCAAGCATATAAAATCAGCTTTTTGTAATTTTTTTAAAATCAGGAAATACGCTTCGGATAACCAGATGTGGAATAGCTCATTGCATTATTGGCCCCATAGGCCTATTTTAGTTTTTTTAAAGGGGATAGGGAGGTGATTACAAAGAGGAAGTGTAAAAAAAGGCTGAATCTAGTTTCAAAATTAGGATGTTTATAAAATTTACATATGCATGGATAAATATCAAGGCAAATACTATGAATATTCAATGTATATCAGTTTTAGCAGAAATTCGAATAAGAATTTTGCTTTTGTTATGGCATGTTGTAGTCTACCTAGTATGGATAAAAAATAGAGGAACTGAAACATGTTTTGAACTCACAGTGACATTTGGTTCATGTCATAATCTAGGAATATGTACTTTGTACATCCTACAGGTAATTAAGCATTGATGGTTAGAAATTAGATAAGATCTTGGAATAAAAATGTAGGCATAGTTAGGTAAATCTTTTTGGTGAAGAGATAATTTTTGAAGTATTTTCTTTTAAAAAATCCTCTCAATACAGATATTTCTAGTATATGCTTATGAATATAAATGAATAAAAGACATTATCTTTTATAAATTACAATTTTTGTCTGCATAATTTTGCACTGTTAAGGTGACAAACTGTTAATTTCCTTTCAAGATGCCTCTAATAGAATGAAAGTAGAAGGAATTTTTCTAACAACTGAGTAGAAATAGACTTGAATAGCTGTTGGTGACTTTTTATCGAAAGTTTAAAAAATTCAGTGTCGAGAAAATTTTGGCGCTTGATATAACATAGTCTGGAGGATCTCAAAGTTACAGTCCTGGCTTTGTTGATCAAGTTTTACCATATTGTCTATCAGCATGTCACTTAACAGCAGGTGCAGGACTTGAAATGAATATTGTCTCAAACAAGGGCCACATATGGAATTTGTCTCTTTCTCTAAATAATGGATTGTGGAATTGTGGCCTATGGATGAAATGGCCCCACTGCTTGTTCTGAAATGGTGTGTGAACTAAGAATTATTTTTACATTTCTAAATAATTGCAAAAATATAAAGGAAAATATTTTTTAATGTGAAAATTATATAAATTAAAATGTCACTGTTTAGAAATAAGATTGTATTGGAGTATAGCACACCCATTGATTTACATATGGTCTGTGGCTGCTTCATGCTACAGTGTCAGAGTTGAGAAGTTTATGACAAAGATGGTCTGGCCCAGAAAGCCTGAAATACTATCTGCCCCTTTCTGCAAAAGTTTTTTGACACTCCCTTTGCATTTAGGTTATGGTGTCAGGGAGAATATTTTAAAATGTGACACACAATATTTTCAATAATTAATACATGCAGCTAACATGTAAAAAGAATCTTCTTGTGTCAGGGATTTGTGCTAAATACTTTGTGTGTCTGATTCCTTTGAATTTCTGTAACAACTCTATGAGGTAGACACTGGAATTTTCCCCATTTTAGAGATGAGAAAACACAAGATTTGTTTTCTTTCTACAGGAAAAGATTTGCCGAAGATAACAAAAATAAAAGTAGTGAAGCTAGGGTCTACAACTAGATTTCTTTGAGGGCAAAAACCCGTATTTTAACAACTGCATTATCGTCATTTCTGAGTATGAGCCCTTCCAAATCAAAGAGAAAAAGACAAACAGTTCACTAGAAAAGCAAATGAAATGAGTAGACATGTTCTCAGGGAAGAAATACAAATGCCTTCTTTCCTACACAGCTATTAATTTGGGGGTGAAGATGAGAGGAATTACTGAAGCCTTTTCTTGTTTTCTGACTTGGAGTATTAGGTTTGGATTTCTTTCCCACTCAAACTGCTAAATAATTCAGTGGGGTGTCCAGAGTTTCAGAAACATGGCCTTCAGCTCCCTACCCAGGTATTTCCACTGCCTAAAGCTTAATCATGCTAGCTAGAAAATATGGGAGAAGTAAATTCCTCTAGTGTATTCTCTATGAAAGAGAATTAACTGGGAGAAAAAAAAAAAAAAAGTTGTTATGACAAGGAGCAAGAATGCTCCAGGAAGGTCTTGATTCAATTCTGTAGTGTTAGGAAAACCATTTAACCTGAATTCACTTTAATAACCTAGGATTCCATGGACCCAAATGCTCATGGGGCGATTCTAAAGGTCTTATACCACTTCTTAACTTACCCCTTTTCTCTGACCCTGTGTTTTGTGCCAGATTGTCTTTTTATGAGCTAGGATTTTAATTTGTAAGCAACCTTCCCTCGTGGCTCAGCTGGTTAAGAATCCACCTGCAATGCAGGAGACCTGGGTTCAATTCCTGGGTTGGGAAGATCTCCTGGAGAAGGGAAAGGCTACCCACTCCAGTATTCTGGCTTGGAGAATTCCATGGACTGTATAGTCCATGGGGTTGCAAAGAGTCAGACACAACTGAGTGACTTTCACATTCACTTGAAGCAGAGAAGGAATTTACTGGAAGAAAGTCAAGTAGCTTGAAGAATCATAAGGAATCCAGGAGTGCAAAATTGAGAAAGGAGACACAGACAGATGATCTGGCAACAAGAGACACAGTATAGACACGACTGAAGAGTTGGGCTGAATGGGGCATGCTTCTGAATGCTGCTACTTGGATCAACTTTGAATCTGTCCCTTCACCATTGTGTCTTTCATAAAAATTCACAGTTACAAATAGGAAGAGTCAATGGCCCAAGTCTTAGATTGTGTTCATTGTCTCATGCACCAGATGTAGGTAGGAAGGAGCATGTGGACTTCTTCAGCTTCCAGAGGGAAGAGGAAGAAGTTTTGAATACTGTGTAGACCAAATGTAAGAGAATTTATCACTATATTTGGTGAAGGACTAAAATGAAAAGATGATTTTCATACAATAGTTCTTTGATGACTCAGAGTTACCAAAGTGCTGTGATATCTTTGGAAAGCACAGCCAAGAGATTGCTCACTGACCCAGTAGATAATCAGAAGTGCTCTCTGAGATGTTCTCAAGAGTAGGGAATAATGACACTGGAGCTGAGCTTCAGAGGGTGAATAAGAACGAGCATGTGGCAGGGAGGAGGCAGTGTGCTGTGGCAAGCTAATAGCACACACTAGTAATTACAAAAGTAAAAATGCTACTAATTTAATGGCGTGTTTGAAGTTTTAAACGTCATCCAAAATGAAGACTTCCTATTTTATATATTACAACTTTATTGGGGTACAATTGACGTGCAAACTGCTCCTATTAGAGTGTACAATTTGAAGGGTTTTAACATAGGTATACTCTCAAGAAGCCATCATCACAATTCCATTACCTTAAAGCTTTTCTTGTGCCTCTTTGTAATCCACCCTACCTCCACCCCCATTTCCAGGGAACCACTGTCATTGTATATGTTTAAATTTTCTAGAATTTTGTATGGATGGAATCAGTCAATACATATTACTTTGGGGTGTGTGGGACCTGGTTTCCTTCATTCAGTGGGAAGAGATTCACCCATGATGTTGGGTGAATCAGTAACTTAAAACTTTTTCATTGTTCTTTATAATTCCAACCAAAGACATCAAACATGAGGCTTCATCACTTGTCACTAAGTTTTTAGATACTTTGATACAGTCCATTGAAAGTGAATCACAAAATTTCTTCAAAACAGATCGTTTTGAAATGGTTCCATTAAAGATTGTGCTACTTGAATGGGTTGCCAGGAGAAGAGCTGGGTGAATTCACTACTGGTTGGTTTTCTTATCACTTTGAGTCAGGAAGCCAAATCTAATCAACAGGCTAGGACAGTCCTTGTAAACCTCAGCTTCTATGATTTAAAATTAGGTAAGTCTGTGTATTTCTAAGGAGGAAAATGAAATTTCCCTGCAAAATGAAATATTATTGGAATGTACCAGTGAAGCTATGTTATTGAACCTATATATAGATTCAACAAACATTTCATGGGCTTCTAATATGTGCCAGGTACTGAGCTTCGTCACAGAGATGCAGAGATGATGACAGCATGGTGCCCTGGAAGTTCTAATGTAATAGGGGTACAGGTTTCAAAAAGGTAGACTATATATATCATTTTTTCAAACTGCTATTACTGAGCATCGGTTATATGCCAGGTCTTAGCTGGACTTTGTGGAAATGGCCACCTCCCTTCAATCACAGAGCTTACTTTCTAGTAGAAGAGACAGATGATAGTAATTCAGCACATAAGTAAGCCATGTTGACATAGATTATGAGAAATTTTATGATGAAATAAATAGGATAATGAGGTAGCAATTTAGGAAAGACATCTTACAGAAAGGAATCATTGGCAGCTTTGCTGAGGAGTAGTTGAGGCAAGATTAGAGAATGAAATGGCAACCCACTCCAGTGTTCCTGCCTGGAGAATCCCAGGGATGGTGGAGCCTGGTGGGCTGCCGTCTATGGGGTAGCACAGAGTCAGACACGACTGAAACGACTTAGCAGTTGGGGCAAGAACATTCTAGGAGGCACAGAGAATCAGAAGCACAGAGACTGACGTGGGTTTTCTGATTAATGAAACACAACTGAAGAGAATTTGACAGGAGAAAGTGAAGCAGTTAAGAGTGCCTTGAAGTGAAGATCGAGCTGTAGGTAGGGGAAGATCCTGTGAGATTTTATCAGCCATATTTAAGAGTTTGGGGTTTTATTTTTTTAAGTGAACCAGGGCACCCCTGGAGGAATTTAAATGAGCGAGTCTCTGACCTTTTTCCCTACTATTGTTTAATTTTATTTAAAAAATGAGGTCAAAGTAACAATAAAATTAACAAATCAAATCCATACAATAAAATGAATAGATCTTAAGTGTGCAGATAGAGTTTTGCAACAATTGAACGTAACTACTGTATAACCACCACCATCCAAAAGAAGATACAGGGTATTTCAGTTCCAAGAAACTTCCCTTGTGGGCCTTTCTGATTTACTTTCAAAAGATCAATGTTGAAAAAATTTGCAGGGGTTTCACCTCCTTCTTGGCATCTGATTTGCATTCTTAGTTCTCTCTCCTGAATCATAAGACTTAGCAAGAATCACCATTCCCTTTTGTTCTGGCCCCAGTTATTTTCTTACCACTGACCTTATGTTCTGATCATTCTCTTTCAGACTTTCTCGGGTTCTTTGTTTTCACGGCTGCTGCCTGGTGAGATTTTGGTCTCTCCTCCACTTGTCCACATTCTATCCGCCTTACGAGTCTCGGTGCACATCCTCCCATTTCATAAATCCTGAAGCCCGTGATTAATCCATTCCAGACAGATCTGTG
Organism: Bos indicus; assembly: GCF_029378745.1. NCBI lineage: Eukaryota > Metazoa > Chordata > Mammalia > Artiodactyla > Bovidae > Bos > Bos indicus. Next base: position 78,833,128 of record NC_091766.1, read on the forward strand.
TTCTCTGAACACTGACAGTGTTTCTCAGCTACTCCACGCTGAGTTTTTATTCATGGTATCTAGTCAAGGGGTAAAGAGACCTATATGATAGTAATGAGAATTAATATACTCAATGGTTTAGAAAAAATGATCATGATAATAATACAGAAAGGACAGGTAGGTCAATTCTACCTCAATGAAGCCTTATAATTTTTAAAGGGAAGGTCTTACGCAACATATATAGACCTGGCCCCAAACACCTTGCAGCATTAGTTTGGTAAAACTACTGAGACTATTGGGTTTTTCTCTTTATCTTGCACGGAGTTGTTTTTGTCTGTGATCTACTCAGCCAGTCATGAAGGCTTACACACTCCAGAGAACACTGGATGCCTTTCTGCCGGGTTCAGACTTCACTGTCTGCTGCCTTGTCATCCATCTAAATGCTAACTAATGCCTTTTTTTTTTTGGAGGGGGGGGAGTCAAAGGCTCAAGGAATTGGCTTGTTGATTGTGGGTGTTTGCTTGTGCTAGTCCTGTGGCCTGCCGAGGTAATGGATCCGTAGAATTTGCTTATATTAAAGATTATTTGATTGAATGTGTTCTGTTTGGGTTGATGTGTTAAAAATTCGGGGTGTTATTTACATAGAATTGCAGAGAAAACAAGGGCAAGTGGGGCCTCAGCCAAGATTTTGTTCCTTATCCATGCTGCCATCACAAATGTTTAATTGGCATCAAGGTAAATATTCAAAGGTTAATGTAACATGCTGTTAATGGATAAAGAAGGTGTGTGGTCCTTGCTGCCTCACTTTGCTCCTGGAATATAATGATCAGCACAGGGATGGTCAGATGTGGAAGCTTTGCGTCATCTTTGGCATTCACCTTCGTGTAGCGTACATAAGAAATGGCACTAGTTATGATCCATTCTGTGTATTTGTGCATTAGTCACAGTCCGTCGTTCGCATTTCCATGTGTTTAAGATTCAACATCAGTGAATTAGATAGTACTTTTTGGCATCAAGACAACGATGCTGAAGATTTATATGTTTACTCCTAAGTAGAGTTGGATTTATTTCTAAAGCAAGCCCCATCTTTGACATTTATTGGGGGGATAAAAAGACCCATTCTTAAAGTTCTTTTTCATGGTATGTACTTTTCTTTTTCATGATTCTCAGATGACAAACTCAGAGAAATGCCTGGCATACAATAAGTGTTCGATAAATATAGCCCAGGACTACTCCTATTCTCTTGCTTCTCCAGGTGATTACTTGTTTTGTCATGGAGAATCTTCTTTGTGTAAATTATTTCTAATTTTTGTTCCTGTTGTGGCTGCAGTAACAATAGTATTTGAATGATATTCCTTATCTTAGAAATAATCTCATGCCAATTTTTTTTCTTTTTTCCTCTTTAAAAGTTATCTTAGTCATAGAATTCTATTCCAAGAAAACCAATTATGCTAAAATATATTACTTTTACATGGTCATCATCTGGGAATTGAACATAGAGTTACCTTAGGCTATTATTTCTGCTCCAGTGCATTATTTTTAAAACATTTAGCAAGAATCATGATAAATAACATTTAGAACTGAGAGTATTTGATCTGATGGACCCCATGATGTTTAAGTGCAAGTCCCACAAACAATGTGTTAACAGAAGAGAGTGGTTCTAATCAGATAATCACTTATGTCTTTGCTTCTTGTTTCTAATTGGGGTTTTCCATTTATGTATTAATGATATAAGAGAGCTGCTTTTGGATGGTCAGGAAGTCTTACACCTCTTTAAAATTAATATTTATTTTAATTCAAAAGCATTGAAATTTGAGATTTTTGCTTGCTTGCATGAGTGGGCCATTTACCCTGACAAAGCATCAGCCAGCTCCTCACCCATTGGTTATTCCAGCCTGGCTCTCATCTCTCTCAGAGAGGGTCCTCCCCATTGTTTCTGCCTGTTTTCTTATTAAAGAAGCGATTAACAACTGTTAAATGCATATTAGAACCCAACTGAGACTTTATTTGAGATGAAAAGAGAAAACTTGAAAACATACTGAGAAAAAGAGAAACGCCTTAAGGAGGGAATGGTCATTTTAGAAGCGTTATGTCTAAAGCGCATTGTTTCTTAGACTTAGTTTCCATGCCCTGGGAAAGTTATTCTATCCATAGATATGAACCAAAGTGATGTGATGATTGAAAACATTTATGTTGATAAGTATGGCTTTTTCTATTCTGAATCAGCTAAGTTGAGTCACTAGTGCTGCTGGCTCTTGAACCATGTCTATGTGGCTCATGCATTAGCATGACATGAAAGTGAAAGTGTTACTTGCTCAGTTGTGTCTGATTCTTTGTGACCCCATGGACTGTAGCCCTCCAGGCTACTCTGTCCATGGAATTCTTCAGGCAAGAATACTGGAGTGGGTTGCAATGTCCTTCTCCAGGGGATCTTCCCAATCCAGGGATTGAACCCAGGTCTCCTGCATTGCAGGCAGATTCTTTACTGTCTGAGCTACCCAGGAAGCCCAGAGCATCACATAGGAGCTTGTTGTAATAGACTCCTGGCCCATAGCAGGACTTCCCTACTGGCTCAGATGGTAAAAAATCTGCCTGCAGTTCAGGAGACCTGGGTTCAATTCCTGGGTCAGGAAGATCCCCTGGAGAAGGGAATGGCTACATACTCTAGTATTCTTGCCTGCAGAGTCTCGTGAGCAGGAGAGCCTGGCAGGCTACAGTCCTTGGGTTCACAAAAAGTTGGACACAATTGAGAAGCTAACACTAGTCAGGCCCCAGGGCCCAGGGATCTGCTTCTTTAGACCTTTTCTAAAATGTCTGCATGACAGATTCTATTGCCAAAAATATGCCTTTTGCCTTTATTAATACAAAATCTTTTAAGAGTGACGAGTGTGGGATGTGGACCCTGACCAGCTGGCTTTGTACCCCCAGCTCTACCATCACTTGTTCCAGTTACCTGGCCTCTTTGTTTCCTTTTGTGTGTGTGTGTGTGTGATATATGTATGCATATGGGCTTCCCTGGCTCAGCTAGTAAAGAATCCACCCACAATGCAGGAGACCCTGGTTCAATTCCTTGGTCAGGAAGTTCTCCTGGAGAAGGGATAGGCTAGCCACTCCAGTATTCCTGGGCTTCCCTGGTGGTTCAGAAGGTAAAGAATCTACCTGCAGTACAGGAGATCTGGGTTTGAACCCTGGTCTGGGATCCTCCAGATCCCCTGAAGGAGGGCATGGCAACACACTCCAATATTCTTGCCTGAAAAATCCCATGGACTGAGAAGCCGGGCAGGCTACAGTCCACGGGGTCACAGAGTCGGACACAACTCAGTGACTGAACGACAACAGTGTACGCGCGTGTGTATCCTGGCTGCATCAGGTCTTAGTTGCGTCGTGTGAAATCTTTTGGTGCAGTGCCCAGACTCTCTAGTTGTGGTGCACAAGCTCAGTAGTTGTACGGTGGGCTTAGTTGCTCTGCAGCATATGGGATTTTAGTTCCCTGACCGGGGATTGAACCCACATCCCCTGCATTGCAAGGTGGATTCTTAACCACTGGACCCCCAGGGAATTCCCTGGCCTCTCTGTTTCTTACTTGTAATGGGAGAGGTCCAAGAGTATGACCTCCTAGGGTGCTTGTGGGTCTTGGGTGAGACAGTCCCTCTATACCACTTTGTTCAGTGCTTGGGAGGGCTTCCCTGGTAGCTCAGCAGGTAAAGGATCTGCCTACAATGCAGGAGATTGAAACTGGGTTCAATCCCTGGGTTGGGAAGATCCCCTGGAGAAAGGAATGACTACCTACTCCAGAGTATGCTGGCCTGGAAAATTCCAGGGACTGTATAGTCTGTGGGGTCGCAAAGAGTCGGACACGACTGAGCGACTTTTCCTTCTCTTCACAGCGCTTGGTAAGCATCAAATGTGCTGCTAGGTGTTAATTGTGGCTGTTGTTATACTAATACAGTTATTTTATTACAGAAGTAATAATGATCATATTGACGCCTGTGACAGATGTATAGCATAATCATACCAATAGAAACCTCAGATACTTTCAAAGCATAGAAATGACGACCTCTGTAGCTCTCTCACAATGGAAATTAAAAAAAAAAAATAGAGGTGAATGGGTTTTCTGCATTGGGCTCTTCATTTCAGCAGCTTTCAAGAGAGATGCTGTAGGTGATGACCCATCAAAAGCTGCCTCAAGGGCAGGTGACCAGCTCAGGGTGAGCCCTGCTGTCTTGTCCCTTGGCTGAACCATGTGGCAGATTTCCCCACATTGCTTCACCCTCCAGTACCTTCACCTTTGCCAATGGTTGTGGCCAAAACCTGCGTGCAGCCTTCTACCCCCTCACACCTGCATCCTGAAGGCCTTCCGTCCAGCCATCTGAAACATGCCCGTCACATTTCCCCAGGTGAAGATGGCCTTGTGCTTTCAGTTGTGCACATTTCCAGCCAAGTTCCCACACACTGGGCTTCTGGCAATCAGAGGGTTTTAATTACAGCTATTAGAGCGTCTGAGCGAATGACAGTGTTTGGCCTCTGGTCGTCTAGCAGAAGCTGGAAAAGGGGCAGGCACAGTTAGAGATGGTGTGTGATTGGCTCCTGCTGTTTGGATTCCAGTGGGCATGAAGGGGGTGTGACACAGTGATGCTGTGTCTCTTCTGGTCTCAAGACACCCTCCGTTTTCACCTGGAACACACTGTTCCCTGTTTCCAGTTACCATAAGTCAATTGTAATGGCCTCCAAAGTCACCATTTCTGTCCTTGCTGGTAGAGAGCTTTTACTTTTCTTGAGGCCACATTTTGGAAAACTGAGAGGGTCTTTCAAAATTATCTTGATAAATGCTTTGAAGACTCTGTTCCTGTTGCTTTAATAGAATATTTTCCTTTTTCTCCATGTAAGGAAAATGTCTTTCTTTCTTTCTGTCTCCCTTGCTCCTGCCACATTCTCATAACATACATGGTGCCTGAGAATCAGCTTCTCAGTTTTTTTCTTTTTTGGCAACAAAGTGAGTTTTCCTTTAAAATTATAAAATGCTTCCCTTGTATATCTGTTATAAACAGCAATCCAGAGAATTAATTCAGGCTATTTTCAGACCTATTTCAAACATTTTGATGACTCAGAATCTGAATCAGAGCAAATAGAACACGATCTAAATACTACAAGGTGACACAAATTCAACACGAAAAGGAAAGGATTAAAAAGGCAGTAATTACAGTTATTCATCTTTAATTAGTTTATATTGAGAAAAGTAATGCTGAAGTTCTGGAGACATATGTTTAGGTATCAGTTGCATCATTTTTTAAATATATGATCCCAGGAAAATAAAAATAACTGAAATTTATCGACCCTGTAGCCAAACTACAGAGATTCTCTCTCCTTGCTTAAAATTTTAAATACCCTTCTAAAATTTAATGTTAATGAATTCAGGATTTATATTATATTCTTCACAGTAATCAGTAATAGAATAATTATTCTACGTTAATTCTAGTAACTTTTTTGGCCTTGTTTGGTGTGTAGAAAAAATATATGGTGTAATTCCTGCCTTCAGGGTGCCTTTGGTCTAATTCAAGGGAGAAGACTAACATAAAACTAATGTGGAATTGTTTATTTGCCTGTTCAGTAATTACTTATGGAATACCAACTATGTTCCAGACAGGATTATACTATTATTTATGTATGACCAAACTGAGTTTTAAATTGTCCGAAGACAGAGGCAAGAGGGATATCCCCTATCCCACATTCTCTTCTGCAGTGTGGCCTTGCCACTCCTTCAGGAAAATGTTAAGTCTATTTCCCATCCCCTGAATTAGGGAGGGTCTTAGTGACTCACTTGTAAGCAGTGGACTTCTGAGGCTAGGTCAGCAAAGGTCAGGTAGATTTCACCTGGATCTTTCACCTGGGACTTTTGGAAACTTGCCCTCTTAGAACCCAGCTGCCATGCTGTGAGACCTCAGGCCACGTGAAGTGGCCCTGTGTGGATGCCCTGATTTCTGCCGTTAGGTCATCTGAATCCAAGAGTAAGACTTAAGTGAAGGTGATTTCAGACCCCAGACCACAGTTTTCCCAGTGGAGACCCCAGACATCATGGAAAAGAGGCAATCCAACCCCCATGCCCTATTCAAAATCTTGACCCAAAGAATGTGATATTTTAACACCACTAATGTTGATTCACTCTTGCCAACATTTTATGATAAAGTTTTGAGCAAAACAGCGATCAGTAAAAGAGATGCTATTTGTGTGACTCATAATAATAATCAGCTGATAAAAGTTCCCATTTATTGCTTGCTGTGTGCCACATTTTACGACCTAATGTTTATATAACCCTCACCAGGACCCCAAGTTTGGCATCATTGCACTTCTGACTTTGTTGATGAGGGAACTAAAGCAAAGGGGGTGAAATAATGCATTTATATAGTAAGTGAAGGAAGAGGATGTGGAGCTCCTATGCTTAACTGCTTGGGTAGATGATGTATCTAAGGGCTATATGGTTCAGTCTAGCTTTGGCACGTGAGTTCAGACAGTATCACCCTGAAGTGGGGTGGTTTTAGACTTTCTAAGGTTTAGTGGGGAGATAAATTTTATAATAAGCCTGGTCAGGTATGTGAGATTTAGATAAGCAGCACAGAAGAGGAGGGGCAAGTATTGAATGTGGAAGTAAGCAAGGGAACAGAGAGAGAACTACGAAAAGAATTCATGAGTGTGTGGATGGAGAACAAACCAGTTAGAAGAAAAGCTGAGGAAGAGGATGGTGCAAGACGTTGGATGGGGCAGGGTGTTGGATGGGCTTAGAGATCTCTGGGAGGAAAATGTCTGGATTAATAGCTCATCGGAAGGTTATTCTAGCAACAATATGGCAACTGGACCAACCTAAGGGGAGTGGGCAACTACTAGAAAAGTAAAGAGCTGAGACGTTATTCAGTTAGATTGAGAGGGTAATAGGCAGGTGGCACAATGATAAAATGAAGGATGAATCTAGAGAAATCTCTAAGAAATAAATGACAGAGTTTAGTAATAGATTGAATATAGGGTTGAAAGAATAGAAAGTGCTGAAATGGTTTCTAGCCAATGAAGTCTGAAGTGTGATAAAAATCTCTTCCATCAAGTACTGCCAGAAATAATTACTGCTACAGAAGGCCAATAAAGTCATTAGCATTAGAATTGCAAGACTCGGGTACTGAAAAAGTTGACAAAGCTTACACAATAATAATAGTGTAATATGTTATGATTTTATTGCCTTGTATCTGAAAGGTTTCACTTTTCTCTATTTGATAAACAACTATGATGTTTGATGCTCATTATGACAATGAGTTAGGTCTGAGAAACAAATGGCTGTCCCATATCCCAAGGATGTAAGTGAATTATCTAGAGCTCGAATTCCTAGTTCAAGATCCTATGATAGATAAGAGCTCATCATGGATCTAAGTCCTTTAACTCACAATCCACTGCTATTTCTATTTATAAAACTTATTTTTTTTAATAGATCTTGAACTTGGAGAGAGAATTTTTTTTTATTCTCAGAAGCTGAGGGACACAAATATTCTCAGTAATCCATACATTTACAATATTATAGTTTCTGGCTTAGACGACCAGCCTTGCACATAAGCCCTCATTATATCTGTGAACTTGGATTACTGGGTAAGTGAAATTTTGAATAAAACTTGAGAAGCGTTCTTGAACTCATTCTGTCTATGGATTGTATTCAGGGAATTTAAAAAGTTATAAATATCTAGTTTTCAAATTTTGTTTAATCAGAGCAGAAGCCTAGGAATCACTTTAGTTCTCAACACTTTATTTTTTTGTTGTTGTTGTTGGTCACTAAAGTGAAAGTGAAGTCACTCAGTTGTGTCCAACTCTTTGTGACCCCATGGACTATAGCCTACCACGCTCCTCCATCCATGGGATTTTCCAGGCAAGAGTACTGGAGTGGGTTGATCCTTCTCCAAAGGATCTTCCCAACCTGGGGATCTAACCTGGGTCTCCAACATTGTAGGCAGATTCTTTACCATCTGAGCCACCAGGGAAGTCACTAAATGGTATCCAATTCTTTGCAACCCCGTGGACTGCAGCACACTAGGCTCCCCTGTCCTTCATTATATTCCAGAGTTTATGTCCACTGAGTTGGTGCTGCTATGTAACCATCTCATCCTCTGCTTCCCCCTTCTTTTGTCTTCAGTCTTTCTCTGCATCAGGGTCTTTTCCAATGAGTCATCTCTTCGAATCAGGTAGCCAAAGTGTTGGAGCTTCTGCTTCAGCATCACTCCTTCCGACAAGTATTCAGAGTTGATTTCCTTTAGGATTGATTGGTTTGACCTCCTTGCAGTCCAAGGGACTCTCAAGAGTCTTTTCTAGTGCCACAGTTTGAAAGCATCAATTCTTCAGCACTCAGCCTTCTTTACAGTCCAACTCTTACATCTATACATGACTACTGGAAAAACCATGACTTTGACTATATGTACTTTTCTCGGCAAAGTGGTATCTGTTTTTTAACACACTGTCTAGTTTTGTTATAATTTTCCATCCAAGGAACAAGCATTTTCTAATTTCATGGCTGCAGTCACTCTCCGCAGTGATTTTGGAGCCCAAGAAAATAAAATCTGTCACTGCTTCCACTTCTTCACCTTCTATTTGCCTTGAATTGATGGGAGCCATTTATATGCTGTCTCATTTATTTTCCATGCAGTTATCTCTAGAATCCTTGCATTCTCCTTAATCATATTACTACTACCTTTGTTTACACTCTCTCCATATTTCTTGGAGTAATTCAACAGGCTTCTAACTTGTTGTTGTACTTTATTACCTCTACACTCTTAGGTCAACCTCTTCATGCAAATCTGACCAGTTTGAACAACCAGTTTCCCCAAGACTTATTCTGACTTTTTCAAGCTCTTTGGCATATAAATCCCCTCAGAGTCCTGTCAACCTTCAGCGCCATCTCCTGTCGGTCGACCTCATACTTTACCCTACTGTAAAGGTAGGGTACTTTACCCTGCCCTCATACTTTACCCTGTCTACTCTATTGATAGAATAATGGGTTTACTCACACACTTCTTTCCTCTGTATCATTGCACATTTTTCCTTTCCTGGAATCCCTTTCTCTATTGTATTCACTTGCAAATTGACATTTGATGTTAACACCCTACTCATGTCAATTTCTCAAGCATCCCATTTGCCTCCAGTGTGCCAGTGTCAGTCCTTCTTACCTTTGTACTGGGTGTGGACCCAGCAAAAACGCCATCTTTCCTGGATCAGTCTGTGTTGCAATTATTTATCTTCATACCTACTCTTCCTATTAAATTGTAAACTCCTGGAGGACAGGTGTCACGACTGTTGGTCTCTGCATCCTTTGACATTTTTACCGTACTGACCATACATACTGTTGACATTAAAAAAGGCAAATTTTTTTGGCAAAAAAAGATTCTTGGCTGGGAAAGGTCGTTACTATTGTGCCACAACCCTGAATTTATCCAGCATGTGTTTTCATGAAGCACTGTGCCGAGTGCTCTCAGAACAAATTACACAGATCTGCTTCTTGACCTCAAAGAACTGATTTATAATTTAATACGTATATCAGGCATGAGGGCAAATATGGAAAGGACAGACAATAATTGAATTACCAACATTAAACAGATATACAAATAGGTTAGATTAAATATTTACTTTGCATGTGTGTTACCTTGTAAAGGGTAATTGCATTTTAGCAGCTGGTGAGTGTATGGGAACCATTTGAGTTTTATGTTTAGACAATAGAATCCTATCATAATGATTACAATGTAAACTGGATTTTGATGCTTTTATAAGTGAAGATGGACATTAATATCCCTATGAGGTTAATTTATAATATATTAGAAGAAGAAACCGTATACCTTGGATAAAATCCAAAGCTAGGCACCTCTGGCCAAATTAGAGCAAATGGAGCTTGTCTGTAGGACTCCACCATTAAAAAAAAAAAAAAAGTGGAATCTGAAAAATATGTGTTTTTCATCAAAAGGAGGAAATAGGGTATTTGACAACATGCATTTGTCTACTGAATGTGATGGAATATGTGATGAAATATGTTTTGTCAATAAAATAAATTGCCAAACAAAATGTAATCCTTTCTGCAAATGCATTTAGTCTCCAAGATGAAATAAGCTACTTCCACAAAGCACATTTTTCCTTTGAATTATTTTAGATTTGCTGTCTATCAAAAACTAGGGAGAAAATGTGTTTTGTCAGAGACTGTATTTCAAGGTATACAGATAAAATACATTTAATTAGGAAAATAGTAGACTCCGTTGTGGAGGGTCAGTAAATGCTTATAGTATATTGATGCAGTTTAAATGAGTCTATAATTTTTGGCCTAAGAGGCTAACTTCTCAGTCCAGTGTTAAACGCATTCTTTTGTTTTCCTTCAGTATTTTATTTTATTATTTTTTGTGTTTTTCCCAATATTTTAAAATTGATATATAGTTGATTTACAGTGTTGTGTTATTGATATATACACATATGTATGTATGTATACACATTATTTTAAACTATCCTTTTCCATTATGGTTTATCATAGGATATTGAATATAGTTCTCTGTGGATGTGTTCTTGAAAGCATTCAAGTGATGCCCTGATGGTCCTTGAGCATATTCATAACACTTTTATTATACCATGTTATCATCAGATCACTGAAAGAGTTAATTATGATTAATTAGATTCTTTTTTTTTTTTCATTTTGCCCCTACTCTGTGAATTGTGCTCTGTGAATTGATCCCTTGCCCCAAGACTCCTGAGGAAGTTTAACTTACATAATTAATTAATGCAGTTTAACCCTTCAAATGTGACTCCAACACCCCACCTTATTTTACATCATTTTAGATCTCTGGTTAACAGCCTCTGATGCTATATAGTGGACAAGTTGATGTTGAGTAATTAAGTGTTGTTAAGTTAGGATAAAGTGTAATTTTTAGAAAAGGGATCAAAAGAGTGATATGTGTTACAGCAATTTTGAGAAGAGTAAAGTGTTATAATAGAAATGAAAGATGATGTGAATGGGAAAGGCTTTTTTGGGTGTTTTTACTCCTATTCTTTTTTTCTAATAGGAACATACTCCTCACTTGTGGTATCTGCTTAATATTTAAGGATTGAATGAGATAATGTCTATAGAGTTCTTGGCTCCTTGCCTGGCACTAGTTCTATATTGATTTAGAATATTCCAGTATTAAATAAACATTGTTCCATTTGGTTCTCAATTGTCCTCTTTCTGAACAAGTATCATTTATTTCCATTTTATGGAAGAGTTAACTAAAATTCAGAGGGTCATGTAGTGATGGACCCAAAGGAGGAATTCATCTCTAATGCTGGGTGAGAAGGATTGTCTAGGGAGAAAGTAATGTTTGAACTATATCCTGAAGCATGAGGAGGAAATAAAAAGGCAGGAACTGCATGGTAATGATCAATGTAGGTGGCTTGTTGAGTGTATTGTTAATAACCGTGTTGCCAGGGAGAAGGGCTTAATTTATCAGGAAATGAAGCTGGAAAGGTAATCTGGAATCATAAAATACCGTATGTACTGAGAAATTTTCATTTAATTCTAGAGGGACCGGAAGCAGATGACTCAACTTGTATTTTAGAGAACTAGTTTAGGTGGTGGGGATTCGAGCAGGGAAGAGACCTACAGGAAGGGTGTGTATCAGTGTATCGCTGCTGTACTCCAGGTGAGAGACAGTGAAAACTAGAGCTATGGAGAGAGAGACGAATGAGATAGGAGAGGGATTTCAAAGACATTTCTCAGGTCTCATCAGTGAGAGGTCATACATGGTAGGGAAGCTTAGGTGAATTTGGGAATAACTGAAAAGTTGCATAAGGAAATGAAGCCATTAATACAGACAGAAAATGCAGAAAGAAAATAGTTGATGATGGTAAAGGAGACCTTTTCTTAAAAAACTTGTGCATAGTTGTTTTTTTTTTTTTTTTTTTTTTAAGGTATTCATTTATTTGGCTGTGTTGGGCCTTAGTTGCTGGCATGTGGGATCATTCTTTCCTTGGCGGTGCATGGATTCTCTAGTTGGGGCATGTGGGCAAACATATGCTGCCAGCATTATAAGGTGATCTTAACCACTGGACCACCGTAGAAGTCCCAGAGCTATTTGGTGTTGAACATAAGTAATGTAACTGCAAGATAAATGGGCAGATGTGTTATTAATACGGATCCTGAGTCCAAGAGAGGGGCTGGGGGAAGGAATAAAAATTTGAAGGAGTCTTGTTATACTTGTTTTTGTGATTGGTAATATATGAATGAAAGACCTTTATAAGACAGATTTTATTTTGTTATCTTATTTTTTAATTATGAATATATAATAACACTTAGAAAATAAAGAACAAAGTTACATGTAGTTCCACTATATATAGCAATTTTTTTAAGTAAATAAATTGATTTTTAGTTGGAGTTTCAATATCAAGCTCTCAAAAGTTAATAGAATGAATATACAGAGAAGTAGAAGGGTATAGGAGACCTGAAAAGTTATGTGAACCAATTTGACATAATTAAGATTTATACAATTTTCAAACAACAGCAGAATAAAAATTATACTCAGTTCCCATAGACTATAAACCAGGAGACACTGAAACATGTCCAGGCACATAAGATCAAGTAAAACATTTTCATGGTCTAAATGTATTGAAATCATGCCAAGTCTGTTATCTTATCACTGTGTGATTATATTAGAGATCAATAACACAAGATATTTGAAAATAACCCACGTATTTTCAAATGTGGTGTGACATTTACCAAAAGAGATCTTTGATTTAGCCATTGAAAGCCTGAATAAAGTTAGAAGAATGAAAAAACACAAAAGGTAATTGCAGAGAAGAAAGCATTTAAATGAGAAATTAATATCAAAGATACTTAAAAATCCCACGTATTTGGAAGTTAAATGTCCGCTTTAAATGACGATGTATGAAGAAGCCATAACAAGGAAAATTAGAAAATATTTGTAATAGAATAAAAATGAGAAGAGAATTTACCAGAATTTGTTACATGCAGCTGAAGCTGCTCAGTACAATTAAATACAATGTGGAATCTTGAATAAGGTATGAAAACAAATAATGGACACTAGCATAAAATTTTATGGAATTTGAACAAAACCTGTACTTTAATTAATAATACTGTAACATATGTTAAATTCTCATTTTGTTTTTTTTTTTTTGCAACATAGTATTTCATTATATTCTCAGACAAATTTTAGTTAACAGTCAAAACAATGTATCAAAATGAAGTTTGACAGGTATGAAAGTCTAACTCTCTTGTGTTCTTCTCACTTTTATGGATAACAATTATTAAGAATGTGTCAGGCCCAAGGTTAAAATGTACATGAATTATCTTAGTTAATTCAAAAACTTGGGGAAATCTGGAGGAACTGATATTAATGTTTCCATTTCCCAATGAGAAAACTGAGGCTTAGAGAGACTAAATTAATAACCCAGCAGAGAAAAGGAGTTGGAGTTGGTAATAGACAGGGAAACCTGGTGTGCTGCAGTCCATAGGGTTGCAAAGAGTCAGACACGACTGAGTGACTGAACTGAAATGAGAGAACAGGAATTCAAATCCTTGTTTATCTCAGAGTCTATTCTCTTAAACTACATCCCATAAGGAAAAGTTCAAATCTGATTCAACTTCAACTCATCCACTTCTCAGTGGCAACAGTTGTTGGACTTTCATGGAAAGCCTACCCTCTTCCTTGATGTGAAATTATTCACAATGTTGACTTAAAAATTGCACAGCAGGAGAGTTGTGAGCCAAGTTTTAGTTGGAACAAAATGAGGACCATCACCCAGGAGACAGCATTTCAGACAGCTCTGAGAAACTGCTCTACAGAGGTAGGGGCAAATGTCAAAATATATGTGGTTTTGGTGATAGGGGAGTACATGCAATCAAGCATGTATTTTTTTGCAGAAGGTTTCTTTTAGTCTTGTGAAGCTTTCTGCTAGTCATGAGGAGCAGTCGTCACCATGAAGGATTTTAGTGCTTTTCTAGATGGAGGGAAATATAAGAATTGGGTTCATAAAATCGGCTCCTGAAAATATCTAACTATCTGAAGACCTGTTCTGCCAGTTTTTGCCCTCCAGCACAGAGTGCCTCATTTCTGCTCTCCATCCTGAACTTCTTTCAGTGCTGTTGAAAATCAGCAGTTGCAGCAGCACCTGATTTAATCCTTGTAGAGGTAGATGGCAAGGGCCAAAGGCAAGTGGCCAATTTGTAGTTGACAGCAACTATCCAGCAGAAAGCAGACAATAGATATTTATTCCTGTTCTTTTCCCCTCACATTCTTCCCTCTGTCTTATCCCTTCTGGCACCCCTTCTGGATATTATTTAAGACCCACAGTGATGCTACTTTCATCGTAGACACTGATACACATTATTTCTCTCCTACTTGACAGTAGGCATTTTGAATCTAAACATTATCTTGCCTTTCTCATAATCGGTAGGAGAGGGCCTTTCACTGTGTTAAGTACTCTGCTTGCCTTGCCTCATTTATAATTGAATGAGGTTACTCTGTCATTTTCTCCACTTTTAGAGGAGAAGTACATAACTCAATCAATAACTTACCCAAGGACTCATGAAGAGTTAAGTCATAGGTGAGACTACAAACCCTTGTCCAGAGCAAGAAGAGTACTAGGGGACTCAGTGCCTTGCACACAGTAGGACCTCATCCTTGCAGGAACAAGTATGAACAACAGCACTGTTTTCATAGGTGAGACTTTGGGGGCATGAACATTAGTTCTGTTATATGGCAGAGGTTTTTTTTTTTCTTTTTTCTTTTAATCAGTGCTCACAGTAATAGGATTCTGTCTAATATGACTCATTTCAGAGAGGACTTGAATAAAAGAATTCAGTAATAATGCCCCTAAATTTAAAGTCAGTATTCTGGAGTATCTGAAAGGCATGCGTTCATTACTTAATCTCACATCCAAATAATGAACAAAGGAGTCCACAACAGAATTACAGAGATTGTTCCAAAGCTTAGAGACTAATTTGATTTTGTATGGAATGTTAAGAAAGGGTTTTAAAGAATTTTTAATGAAAGGCAATTAACGTTGAAACCTTCATTAATGGATAGTTGAGAGGAAAAACTGGACTTCTTGCTGAGTTTTTTACTTTTTTCACTAATTGCAAAACTTTATGGTATTTTTACTGTATATTGGAAAATAGTAAGGCACTATCTGTTTAAGCCAGCTAGACCTTATGGGCAAATAGAACACTTTTAAGGGCTTTTAATTTTTTTTTTAAGTATAGAGGACAGAGCCCCCAAGAACTAATTATAACTGAACAGGTCTCATTTGATAAAATGGATGCGGAGTAATGGAATGTTCACTAAGAAACAGTAATTTTGACTCAGCTTAAAAGATTCTTGAAACTATTATTTGTTACCTCATATTAGTATGCATTGACCAATTTCTCATACAACACAAAGTAGATATTTTATAAGAAAACTATAAAGAGCAGTACTGAGCACTGAACAAAAAAAAGAAAGATATTACTTATGAATGTTGGTTTCTTGATTCCAAATTCTCTAAACTCTTTAAATACAGTTTATTGCTCACTTTAACCTTAATGACTAAAATGATTGGAACATCCATTCTTTGGTTTTTCAATATTTAGTGTTGGTACCAGCATTTTACAAACTTTGCCCTAGGAATGTTAGCAACGGTAATGTTCCCTATTTCTTACCACACATGTGGTCCTTAGGGCCTTAGAGTGATGGAAATAAAGACAGAAGTCTTTTGGCTGGCAGATTATTAGAAAATTTTATTGGCCATATGGTATACCCTCATGCCATAAAATTAGGGTCTTATTTCTTGCCTTTCAGAACAATGTAAATAAATTTAATAAGCTCCAGAATTAGATGAAAGTTTCTAAGTTATCTCCCACCAATTTCTTTTGCCGTTACCAAGATAACTAGCTACCTTATGGCAGAGCAGTGGTGGGGGTTAGGAGGCTGACGATCTCCCTTCCAAAGGTATAATTTGTCATCCAGTCTGTCCTGTTGGTAATCTTTTTATATGTTGTGTTGTCCATCACTAACTAAATCTGCTAACAAATCTCAGACATTTTAAATTTTAGATTTGATATAACAGATAAGTAAAACAGTTTTTATTTTGCTTTGCCGTCTCTCACCTTGTTTACTGGGGTGTAGCAATGTTAAAGAACTAGAGACATGTTCCTTTGACAAAAAGTGTAATTCCATCTGTTGACAATATAAAGACCACTGGAGACATATGTAAGTGTCTAAGCAGTTAAAGCCATGCCATCTTGAGAGTATCCATGGGAATAAATAAAGAATGAACCAATGTTTGAAAAGTCATCCCTCCCTCCAAATTAACTGCTCATTTTATCATGGATGGTAGTTCACCAGGCTCCTTTGTCCATGGAATTTTGCAGGCCAAGAATAGGGTAATCCTGCTGCTGCTAAGTCACTGCAGTCGTGTCCGACTCTGTGCGACCCCATGGACGGCAGCCCACCAGGCTCCCCCGTCCCTGGGATTCTCCAGGCAAGAACACTAGAGCTCATTTAATCTCAATATATCAAGACCTAACATACATACTGAAGGCGTTCAGCCCATGTATTTTGAGATGCTCTGGTTAATTGATTGTCATTTAAGTACATCATATCAAAGAATTTTCCAGAATAAATTGGAAATAAGAAAATCTGAATGCCACCTCTGCCAGCTTTATTACCTTGATGATTCTTTAACTTTTTCCCTCCAAACTTTAAGCTTTTTATTTTGTTTTGGATTATAGACGATTAACGATGCTGTGGTAGTTTTAGGTAAACAGCGAAGGGACTGAGCCACACATTTCCATATGTCCTTTCTTCCCCAAACTCTCCTCCCATCCAGGCTGCCACACAACACTGAGCAGAGTTCCCTGTGCTATACCGTAGGTCTTTGTTGGTGATCCATTTTAAATATAGCAGTATGTACATGTCCACCCCAAAGTCCTTAACTTTTTTTCTTTGACTTCAGATCTTCCCTGTTTAAATCCACGTTCTCGTGAGCTGAGACTAGACTGTCTTTTTTTAATAATCAAAACATTTTTTGAAGCTCAGAAAAAGACACAGAATCTCTCCATAATGGAAAATTTGTGTACAGTCATGTCTCATGTGCATGTTTTCTTATATTGAAGATTTGTACTTTAATTGTGAAAAGAGAAATATGGCAGAAAACACAGAAATATAGCAGGCAAATACATTCTTGCCATTGCTTGGTTTTCTTGCATAGCATCAATTCTTCTCCATTCTCTCTCTCTCCAAAGACATAACTCCTAGAATTGCTTCATTTGGAAAGATGCAAAGAAACAAAGAATTTTGGATGACAAAAACTGCCGAATTTATGTTTTCTTAGAATGTTTAAATATGTTATATTATTTTAAATAATGTTTCAGGAATGTTTCTTTAACACTCCCCCTTATATTTTGGTTTATCTAGACATAGCTGTTATGTACTGTTCTCATTGATGAATAATATCAATCATTTGTCTGTTGTAGTTCTTGATAATCTGGAGAGCAAAATATTACATATGGGACCTTGAGTACGATCTCAATGTTGCCACTTTTAACTATTCATGCATTTAAGTATTCGAGTTTTAATCTGTGCTAGGGTATAGCTCTTGTTCACTGACAATGATAATAATAATATTCATTATTATTATAAAATTAAAACCTAGTGCATTCATTAAGCTACAAAGAAAGAAACCAAAGTGGTATCGTATGGTATCAATTCAATCAAGGATCAGTGTTGAGGGGAGGGAGGGCTTACCGTACTAGCAAAACCAGTAGGAATTCATTGTCATATACTGCAGATAAGGGATGACCCAAGTCCCCTCTCCAGGGTCAGATTTGTCATCTATCCTATATTTGGTGTCCACATTTATTGCTGTTTGTATTAAAATTTATACCCAGTCTGCATTCCAAACAACAAATGCAGATTTTTGGTACTTCATTTCCATTCTTTTCTTAAATCACCAGAACTATAAAGCTGATACATTTTGAGCAAATCTTCTGTTCTGAAATATAATTTTTTTTCATAGTAGAAGAGATGTGATAATTTTATGAGACTGTTTCATATACTAGGACAATGAAATTATTACCTTAACCAGTTGTTTTTTAGCTGTTGTTTCTATTCTCTTGTATGCCGTATCCAAATTACTAATGTAAGTAATGTGTTCCTTTATTTTTGCATTAGATTTATTCATTTGTTCACTTGACCATATGTTTGTATGCCTGATGTGAACTGGATATCAATTCCCTTGTCACTTTTTTCTTTATTCTGCCATATTGTGAGTTGACACCAAAATACACACTGCAGAATGTATGTTAGACTGGGACATTAAAATGATTGACAGTGAACTTGCAGGGCAAGGAGGAGGCTAATCCATATATGACACACAGAAGCTGTTTTGCTGGCAACAACTTCATCATTGTTTCTAAACATGAGAGATGAGTCAATGTACCTAAAAAATCATTCAGGTAAACAGCAAAGAATTTTGTTTGGCAGGGCATGAATCCCATAGTCTTTCTTCTTCTCACTTCACTGTGGAAAATGGAAATAGATTCTTCCCACCTAGATTAATAGCTGTTTTAACTCGATAAAAGATGTGTAAATCTTCAGCAGTTTCCTATTGAGTCAGTCCTTTTATATGTATGCAATAACATCTCAGAGTAGTTAGAATATAAGTCAGGCCCTTGGGGAAAAAAAATTCACGTGCGTTTGGAATACAGGCTTGATATGTAGCCACCTTTTGGGGGTAATAAATTGTTTTGTGAACAATTTGAAATCTGATGATAGCCTTTATCAAAAATTTAGGTCCAATATCTCAGAATGTTCGATTATTTCACATTACATGAAGAAACGAGAAAATAGGAGGCTAAGTTGGATTTAAAAACCACATGAGGCCTAAGAAAAGACTGTTCCCAGATGGAATTCACTGAAGATTCTGTTTCTTTGCATTTTCATTATAATTAATTCTTTAATATTGCCAGTTGAATCTCACGAATTGAACATGTTCCAATCTATACAATCTGGCATCATGCTGCTCTTCTGAAATTCCAAGGAGCTTTCCTAAGGGAAGATTGGGAAATTCACAGTATGAATGGAGCAATTAGAGCAGAGGTGTGGCATCAAGAGAGATGGGCCAAATAGAGATAACATCATGACAATGGCCTCTTTCCAAATACATCCTAGTCAAATTAACACATGGTAATAAGAGAGGAAGAGAGAGAGAGAGATGCTGCTCTTTGGAAAACAGTATAAATTAAAAATTTTTAATTCCATGGTCTTCAATCCATATCCTGGAAGAGAAGTTCACATGGGGGAGTTGGAAGGACCGTTAGATGAGTTGCTGAAATGTACAGGGTTTCAGGTAAGGGTACATGGAGGTCGAGGGGAGTGGGAACCAAGAAAGAGATAAAGTCATTTCCTGGAAGATAAATTCTTAATCAGGGGCCTTCAGAGTAACTGAGGATGGAGAATTAGTGAAGATGAGAACTTCTCCAGTTATTTTGGAGAAGAGAAATTGTATGAGTCACAAAGGGCCATGGATACATGGGGTGGCAGTTGTGTTACTTCATGACTTGCTCTAAGGATTGTCCTGAAGGCTCCAAGTAGTCACTTTTTTAAGATGTAAAACACATAGGAAGTGTCAAACTCCCAGAACCTTATGTAAAATTCATGTAATCTTTTATCTTACCTGTGACATTTTAATTGTAAAAGCAATACATACCTGTAGAAAATTTCTAAAACTAAAAGGGAATATTTTCCCTGTCCCTATCCAAAGATAACTGTGATTAACTGTCTTATTCTTGGTCCTAGAAGAATGGGAATGAGTACAGAAATGACAGGAATAAAACTCATTGACAAGTGTCAGTTTTATTCAGAAGCTTTATGAGGCATCGATAAGACTGAGAATCAGTATGGACAAAGGATACCTCTGAGCAAGCTTGGTGTCCCCATTCTGCTTCTCGCAGGGATGTGGCCAGAAAAGACACGATGATCTGCAGTCTTTTTTACCTCCAAACAAACGGGGCGTGCGTACTCAGTCACTAACTCATGTGGACTCTTTGTGACCCCTTGGGCTGTAGCCCACCTGGCTCCTCTGTCCACGGTCCCTAATCTTTAAACATTATGGCCACCACCCCACCAAAACCACCACCAAAAGACCCACATCAGTTCCAAGAAAGGCCATTGTATTCTATTTATCTCTCAATCTATCTCTCTACTGATCTATCCATCTATCTATCCATACTGTCAAAACTGATAGTATATATGCATTGTTGTACTCTGCCCTTCCATTCATTTACTACTTTGAATATTATAGGAAAGACTCTTTCCTATAGGAAGACTCAAATACATGGTTGTAAATTATTAGCTCAGTTTTAGAGAAGCAAAGGTAGACTTCACCATACTTTTATACATTTGGAGAAAAAAACAGGAGTTAATTGAACAAATTATCCTATTTAAAAACTTACTTGCTAAGATGTGAGGGCAAAATTGACTGAACTTTCCACTTGTATCAGGAAAATAATTATGAGTGTTTGATAGAGAAGATGCCAGTTAAAATTAGCTATGAGAATGTATCTCTACAAGGAAGAACTACATAGTCAGAGGTCTTACTCATATAAGTTAAAATTCTTCATGAAAAAAAATTTTGCAGAAAATATTTTAAAATTTTTTGCCATTTTATTAAAACTTTATTTGCTTTCTTTTCTTTTTTTTTTTTTTTTAATTTTACCTTCTCTCTTTTCTTGGGAACCCTCAACAGTGTCTATATTGTCTACTGAATAAGCCATGTTAATAGATTCCATAGATAATTTCCAAAGGTTGAAAAGGTTTTTGACTTCAGAGAAATTGAAGCAGTTTTGAAAGAAGCCGAAGAGGTGTATATTAGAATCCTCCCCATACACATGAATAGTGGAGTGACATTTGAATTTGACAGAGAGTGAAAAGATCAAGTTGAAATGTGGCTCTTGAGAAGGGAATGCGGCCTCATCCGTGCCTTCGCTGTTTGCTGAGAGAAGAGATTCTGAAACTTTGAATGAGAAGGAAAGGGCATTAGCATCAAGAGAGAGGACAGGAGTCAACCTGGATTTGCAAATAACAAAGTCATCTCAGCTAAACTCCAGGAAGACCTTGAAGCTGAGATCCAAGATCACACACTTAAAAATGAGTAACTTTTGTTAAAGAAGAGTGTGTAGGTGACCAAAGTTGAATTTGCACAATAAAGGAGAGATCACAGGAAGGAGACTCTGAAGGAGTAAGGCTACCTGGGCTGGTTGCGGGGAGTCTAATTCAGGAGGCTGGGATAGTCTCAGAGTCTATGAAATGATTTCTCAGAGGTGAATGACTCCCACTCTCTGTGGCTTTCAAAAAAAAAAAAAAAATCTGAGGGCACCTACATTGACATTTTATCTCCTTTAAAAGATAGCCTCTTCCCTGCAGTTATATGGATCTATTCTTAATAATAAGTGCTGCATTTCCCCCCTGGATTCCCTCCTTAAAATTCAGGGTACCCACTGTCCCTCAAGGCCCTGCCATTTATTCAGAGCTAAAAACCAGGATTCAAATTGCAGGTTCAAATATCTCTACACTTGACTCACTTGGAATAAAGAATAATTCAAATATGGGACTCTTCATGGAAATTCACCTCCTCAAAAGCTATGGTCTGTAGTTAGTTGGTTATAAATAGTATTTCTGTCTCTGTATTATTAGATGCCATTAGAATAAAAACACTTTCTTGTATTATTTGGGAATCTAAAAATAAGCTTAAAAATAGAAAATAAATTATAGTGTAAGAAAAAATAGCATAAGCAATGTTGAAAAAAGAATTTTAATTAGGGAATGCATTAAACATGCTTTAGTAGTAATGTTTACCTATGATAAATAAAAGTGGTTAAGGAAGTTTAGCATCATGGTTAAGATAGCTTGGGTCTACAGGGTCATACCACCTAGATGGAAGCCTACTTTTGCCAGGAAATAGCTGAGAGATCTTGGGACAGTTCTGTGATTATAAAATTGGAATAATAATACATGCACACTAAGTTAAGTTGTTTTGAAAATGAAATAAGATACTTATAAGGCAATTTACACATCACCTGGCACATGGGGAGGTCTCTCTGATAATGCTTATTCCTGCATGAAGCAGAGAAGGCCTGCCTTCTTAGGATTAGTTGAGATACTTTGAGAAGAAGATGCTGTGATGAAATTACACATGCAGGAGATTAATGGAGGCAAATATCTGTGAAGGACAAGGAGAAGGAGCAGGAGTGGCAGGGAAAGGTTTCAAACCATAATGTAGGTCCGACACCTGTGAAAGAAGAGGTGGAAGGAAGATGCAACTACTGAGAAAGTCTTAGACTGTAGCACAGTTGTTAGGAGCAGTTTGATGCAAAGTCTTCTTGCTAAAGTTATCCTGTGAAACTCTGTGTCGTATAGGAGGAGGCCTGTGCAGTCATTGGTTGGGAGCATTCCAGAAAAAGCGAGGACTCTGTGAATGTGGTTGTGGATCTTCACAGATAATAGTTAGAGATTTGCAGCCACAGGAAGAGATGTGGGCAGTGCATTTTTGTGGCTACCATGGCCCATCACTTGAGCTGGAGATTTGATATAGTTGTTGTAAGTCATTAGTTTATTCATTAACATATTCATTTACTCCAACATTTTTGTAGCTTTGTTCAGGGAACCCTGCCTCTGAACCTAAATTTCTTCACCTATGAAATGAGTAAAATAATAGGTAGGACTTTTATTTCAGCACTAATTTGAAGATTTGTGATATTATACATGAAAACATTTTATTAAAATAGTAAAAAGTGTTTTGGAAGTGTGAATAGCCCTAGCCTTCTTCCTTTTGCTATTTTATAATTCACTAATTTCTTTCCATTGGTCTGGCCTTTCAATTAGCTTGATTTTTATAAGACTTACCATACCATAGCTAATATCACATGAAAATATGTATCTGTAAAAACAAATAGAGTCTTTTATCTTTGAAATTAAGAATTTAAGGTTTACCAATAGAATGGTTTATTTAAGTAGGGATGGTAGTGAATCTGTCCCTATTCCTTACACAGTTTATGGAACCTGAGGAATTCAGTTTACTGAATCTGTGTTAAAGATGCTCCATATTAGAAGTCAGGGATACTGGTAAGTACTGCATCAGTTGATCATGACTGTGTAATGGAGCCTCACAAAATTATTGGGACATAGAAGGTCCCCAATAAGAATTTGTAGAATGATTCACAGAACCTTTTTGACCTGATAAACTTTTTGGCTTTATCTCTGTGATCTTTTATCATAGAAATGAGGGACCCTAAACAAAAATATGGTGAAAGCCCAAATGTGTCATGCTTGTGGAAATTAGAAAGAAATGGGTCTAGTGTTTGGACCATACCTCTTAGAATCACAAAAACCACCAAAAAATAATAGAATCTTGAGTGTTCGTCATCTAATTCTACTTTATTCTGGAGCAGATTTTCTCAACATGGGCCAGATAATTCTTTGTTGGGGGTGGATAGGGGTTGCCTGATGCCTTGTTAGATGCTCAGCAACTTCACTGGCTCTACCCACTAGATGCCAATAGCACTCCTCTCCCAACCCCGCAGTTGCGACAACAAAAATAATGTGTCTGGAATTGTTAAAAGTCCCCAAGGGGATAAAATTATCCCCAGTTGAGAACCGCTGTTTTAGAGATTAGACAACCAAGCAAACTTTGAGAGTTTAAATAAGTCACCAAATCCCTTGGCAAAACTAGTGTCACAGTCTAACCCAAGGACTAAGAATCCAGTTCTTCTTCTACTGTGGGGCACTGCCTCTGATTTAATGTGTGATTAAATGTGCCTCCAAGTAGTGTTGCTTTTATTTTTTCATGACTATTCCTGTTTATTCCTAGCGTTCTTCCAGTGTGCAGGCTATTTGACATCATACACCTTTTTATTGCATGGAAGGCAAGGTTTATTATTCCTTTCTATATTAGATTAAAAATGAAGTTCCTCTTGGAGGTAAAAGGGGCATGTTTTGAAGCCCAAAATTGACAGGGTAGAAAGAGTTCAATGATCTTTCTCTTAGGGACTGATTTAGAGATGTAGAATGCTTTCTTTGCCCAGCTTACACTTAAATAGAAAAATGTATCTATACATGAAGATTTCTATATAAAAAAAAATGCCTGCCAAGTACAGAAGACACCTCTCTAAAGTGGCAGAGAACAGAATGATCTTGTTGGAATGGTCAAGTGTAATTTCAGATAATTCTATATCAGGTTTCTGAAAACTCTTTTGGAAAGCTCTGTTATGTATTAGTGCTGGGTCTCAAAGAAATGGAAAATTAGTATTTTCTTTCCCAGCCTACAATTTATTGATCAAAGAAAACTTATTTTGAGCTTTGTAGTGTTGCGACAATCTGAAGCATATTAATAAAGAAAGAGAGTTGCTTCTTGGGGAGATAACCTTGATGACTGTAATTTTTCT
This sequence comes from Bos indicus, assembly GCF_029378745.1. Taxonomy (NCBI): domain Eukaryota; kingdom Metazoa; phylum Chordata; class Mammalia; order Artiodactyla; family Bovidae; genus Bos; species Bos indicus. The sequence continues at coordinate 78,857,573 of NC_091766.1, forward strand.
CATGAGTATCAATGTGCTTATGTGCCAATATATCACAAGTGAAGGGGGAGGGAGGGAGCAGATGTTGCCTAGCAAGGGCAGTGCAGAGCTCTCTATATTTTGCTTTGTCTCCTTTCAGCCTTTCTCAAGGAGTTCTCATCCTTCACTGTTTATTCTGGAGAAGGACTTGAGATAGTATTATAAGAAAAGCCAGGCTTTTTGATTGCAAAGGTAGAAAGTGCTGACAAGGAGTTGCCTAGTTATAATCATAGGGTCCACTTAATGCAACCATCAGAGATCCCAACTATGACTGATCCCTGTTTTCACGTATGCACACATCCATTCCAAAAGTCACCTGTCACACATCCCTGCTCCCTGTCCCCTCTGCCCATTAACCTTGTCACCCTGAGCAAATTTCTTAGTTTCTCTCTGCCTCAGTTTCCTTATCTATAAATGAGGAAATGAATAGTACCCAACTGAAATACAAATAAAATTAGTTAATGTTTTAAAAATATGTAGAAAATTGCCTGACACATAACAGATGTCACTATATCTTTACATGAAAATAATCTATTCAAGTATTTAATATGCATAAAAATAAAATAAATAAAATAAATGCTCATTCAGTTGTGTCTTACTCTTTGCGACCCCATAGGCTGTAGGCTTCCAGGCTCTTCTGCCCATGGAATTCTCCAGGCAAGATTACTGGAGTGGGTTGCCATTTCCTCCCCCAGGGGATCTTCCCAACACAGGGATTTAACCCAGGTCTCCTGCATTGCAGGCAGATTCTTTAGCCACTGAGCCACCATGGAAACCCTAAGGTGAGGGATGCAGGTTCCACCGAGATGCATAGTGAGTATATAATATGTCATGAGCACTCTGCGAGGTGCTGGTGACTTATTACAGCAACCTAAAAAACCCATCAAAGACAGACAAACCTCCAAAGCAGGAAATAGGTCACATTTTTAAAATGCACTTTTGAGTTCCTATGTATTAAACACATGGAGGCAACTGTGATATCCACTGAGGTGGCAGAGATAGTGGTACTTCTGTGCTCCAAGAACTCTGTGGGAGGAGGGAAAATGAAATGCAATTATAAGATAAAGTGACAAGTGATGTCATAAGTGTAGACACTGTAATAGGTTTCTATTGAGAAGCTCACATCTCAACCTGAGCAAGGGGCTTGAAGGTCGAGAAGACCTGCAGGGTAGGTGGTGTGTGAGGAGCATTTTAGGCAGGCTGGCTGGGTTGGGAAAGGAAGCACTGGCCACAGAGAAAAAGATTACCCTTGGAGACTAGCAAGCAGCATGTTAAGGAGGGAAATAAATGCCATGGCATGGCTAGGTCAGGAAGGACTCTGCAGCTTAGGGTAAAGCGTATAGGCACTACCTTGAAAGAGAAAGGAAGCCATTGGAACATTTTCAGTCAGGGAGTGATATGGATGGAGAGGTAGGAATTTTCATTGATAAACTGTGGTCTCATGTTGTGTGGAAGAAAGGCTGGGAAAAGGCCAGACTAGAAAAGGCTGAAAACCCAAACTGGTAAATCTCCACTGAAAGATGATGAGCCGTGAAACTCATCACCTTGAAAGCAATGAGGAGGCACAGATGGATATGGACATGGTTACTAGCAGTGACTCTTATCTCAGAATGGGATTTTTTTTTTTAATTTTGAAAATTTGTATCGATTGAGTGATTAACTGTGGTATGCGGGATCCTGGTTTCCTAAACCAGGGATCAACCCTGTGCCTCCTGCCCTTGGGAGCACAGAGTCTGAACCACTGGACCACCAGGGAGAGCCCTGGAATGGGATTTGAATTGAAAAAAGGCAAAGTACAAAAATGAGACTTACGTTTCTCACAGTGTTTCAGTGTCTTATCTCGCCTTTCTCAGTCTTCAGGAGGGACAATGCATAATTAGTCATCAGATGTTGTCTCTCTGAGACATTCATGACATCCTAGGACACTGTAAACTTAGATTCCTTCCTAGTGCTTCTTGCCACTGTCTTGCTAGGTCCTGAGGTGTGAACAGAAATTTTGGAACTTTTGGTAAGATTATGATTTTCTTTGACTCTTTTCTTAAATCATAGATATTTGAGCAGAGCCTGAAAGGATCATTAGAAATCACTTAATAGCATGGTGGCAGAAAAGTTTGTATCCCAAATGCTATCAGCAAAGTCTTAATAGTGGCTGCTTGGAGTGCTGTGTTGACAAAGAATATGAGTCCCATATGGCTGGGTGGAAAAGTGACAAGATCAACTAAAGATGCCCATCATGGGTGCAGCAGGGTGGAGCAGAAACACATATGCTTCATATATCCATCCCTAGGATAAAGATTCCAAGCCTGTAATATTAATGGACTTGACAAAGATCACTGATCCAGTTAAGAGCATGGCTGCAAAGAAAACCATGTCACAGAGTTCCCAGGGCTGAGATACTTCATTTATCTATCATATTTGCCTAGAATGACTGCATGTCCAGATCACCTTTTCTTGCATTGTTTCCTTTAGTGTTAGACTTCCAACTTTTAACAAATGGTGCAAGTGAACCTATGTACAGGGTAGGAATAGAGACTCAGACATGGAAAATAGATGTGTGTACATGCGGGATGGCAAGGCGGAGGTGGGATGAACTGGGAGAGTAGCATTGACATACATAAACGACGTGTGTAAAACAGATGGCTGGTAGGAAACTGCCGGATAGTGCAGCGAGCTTAGCTGGGTGCTCTGGGATGGCCTAGAGGGGCGGGATGGGGGGAGGCTGGGAGGCTCCAGAGGGAGGGCATGCATGTCTACATATAGCTGATTCATTTTATTGTACAGCAGAAACTAAAACAACGTTGTAAAGCAACTCTGCTCCAATTTAAAAAAAAGAAAACATTGCAGACAAGGCCCATGCTTTCATGGAGACCATCTTCCAGCGGGAGGTGGGTAATACATAAGTGAATAAGGAGGGCACTGTTAGATGGCAGTTAAAGATTATGGAAACAACAAGAGGCTCGGGCATGGTGACGGGAAACCAAAACATGGTACTGGGGCAGCCGGTCAGGAGAATTGCCTCAAAAAAGGGGACTTTTTAGCTGAGACTTGAATGAGAAGAAAGAGCCTTTGGGGCCAAGATCTGACAGAGGAAATGACAGAAAGAACACCAGGCAGTACAGAGAGCGAGCGGAGACTTTAAGCTAAAAGGAGCGTGAGCGTTTGAGGAACAGAAAGGAAGCCTGCAGGGCCAGGGCACCATGAGTGAGCAAGACGGTAGGACCTGGAAGGATGAGGGAGTCAGACAGGGTCCAGATTATGTACCCCCCCTCCATCTCTCAGGGAAGAGAGTCTTGGGTCTTTCTCAGTGGCCCCAGGCAATAGAAAAGTGAGAGACTAACCCCTCAGTCTCCACTTGCTTAGTGCAGTGTGCTTTTGAAAGTCTCCAGGAATACATAACTCTTTCTTTCTTTTTATAGGAAACTCCTTGATTATAACTGCCAAGATCAAACAGCTGATAGGATCAAAAACTTTGCTCTATATAGATTAGAGTGGAAAATAGCAACCTGGAATAAGTGTGTTTCCTTCAGGTGACCTTAGTAAAACATTCATGGGGTGCTGACAAGTACTTTGAATTTATACAATGGGGAACACAGTTTAAATACTTTGATATATTGCAAGCAGCTTCTTGAGAATCTCAAAAAAGATTGTGAAGCTCATTTAAATCTTGTACCAACCCTGTGAGAATTGGTAGGAAATAGCTATAGTTATATTTTATTTCCAGATGGATAAAATGAGGCAGAGAGATTAGATTACTTGATTTCAGATTTCTTCCCCTGGTCTTCTATTCAACCTCATGGATACTTTCCACGCACCTTAATTGATAGATAAATCTATGGCTGAAACCTGAACTGTGGTAAAGCATCCCTAAGATTTTCAATTTTTGAACCCTGAGGTCCCAATTTATGTAAGTACCTTGCTAATTATAAGTAACAAGTAAAATGAAGTGAATCTTTCAAGATTCATGTGCTTGAGTGTTATGCTAAGCCTATTGACATTTATTTGGCAATTTTTTCCTAAATCTTTTCTGCTAGGGTTTACAGCGGCCAGCTTTCAGGCTGCCCCATTGAATAGTTGCATGTATTCCATTAACTGCATTGTCCTTTCCATTTCTTCCCTCTCTCTCTCACTCTCACCTCCCCAAGCTGATTGACCTGTTCCACACATTCTGTTCCTTATAGGCAGTGCTCTCAAGTGACAGCTTATGAGCCTAATAAATCCTGGCAAATGTGTAAATGGATCTTAATGGTCCACACTCCCCTTCAGCATAGCATGTATACACTTTAATGGCGACCTTTGATGGTTAATACCTAACTCAATGGAATGACTAATGGCAGAATTAGGAAGCTATGTAGATTTGGAGGTCAACAGTGTAGCTAATTGAAAGTAATACATTTGGAGGAAGTCAAGGACTTTGTGTACCCCTCAAATCATCAAGATATGCCTATTCCCAAAGCCAGTTCTCATCCTAAAAGGTGGGTCTCATTGTACAGGATTTCATGGACCCTCAGGTGGTGTTTCTGACCCGGATGTATAAAACTGCGGGCCGTGCCTAAAATGTTTCTCAATAAATTAGCAGAAACTTGTATTGATGTGCAAAGTAATACCTGAGGAAGAAGTAAGAAGGAATCATTTAATTATTATCTGCAGAATCATGTGTTCATCTACTTCAAAAAAAATTCTTATCTTTTGAGTTGAGGCTTTTATTCCTATGGGATTCTTTCTAGAAACAGGCCAGATTCTGGTTGTTCTTGCTTCTCTTTTGCTGACCCATGATCTTAAAGCCTATTTTGAGTTGCAATAAGCCAGTGATGTAACTCATAAGGGAGGAATTCAGAATAAATGGACCCCTGAGATCACTTTCCAGTGCATCTCCCGAGTATACACACCTGGGTACACCTGGACGTGTCTGGAAAAACCCACTTTAAAAGGATGCCTCCTATTCTACTCTAAAATTATATTTATTTAAGCTCCAAAAATATTGAATTTTTTAATCTCCCAGTGTACTATTTTCTTCCTCAAAAGAAGATAAATGAATTTTTAATTCTGCTTCCTGTTAAAGGTATATGTAGGTATATGCAGAAAGGAAATGATTCTGCCAAAAGTACAGAAAAAGAAAAAGTATACCTAGAGCAAGTTATATCTAGGGACACCTTCCAGAACTTTTAACTCATCAGTAGTGAATTTTCAAATTCTGTTGAGACAGGTAGATCAGTTAGATCATGTAATTTCAAATAAATCTGGTTTGAGCCTGGAATTAGTAAAAGTTTTTTTTTTTTTTTTTTTTAATCATTGTAAATATGTATTTCCAGGCCTTCATGTGTAATGTGGACCAATGGTCTCTGTATGGAAAACAGCTTCAGATGCTACCACTTTTGTCTGGCTAAGAACACCGCCTGTCTGGGAGTGAAGCAATGTGGGTTTTCCAAGGCTCACTATGTCATCTTGGGCTCAGCTTTTCTCAGGACCTCAGATTCCTCCTCTGTAGGCCAAGGGGTTAGGTAACAGATTATTTGTTGGATACTTCTCATCTTTAAAATGTTAGGATTCTAAGATAAAAGCAGAACCCATAAATGTTTTTATAAGGACAGAAAGATGTTGCAGTGTACTATCCTGGGTCCATCTCCCTAACACTAAGCTGTGACTCCCATTGCAATTTGTCTGTATGGTTCTGTTTTATGTGCATCTTGGGATATAATTATTTATGTATTTGCCTTACCCCCCCTCCTAAATTGCAGGTCAAAATGGATATAAATATGACTTTATATAAAGCCTTGCCTAGGATAGGCATCCAACACACACACCTCCCCTGTATGGTTCCCTCCCACATTAATGATCGTGTGTGGCTTGTAGAATTGGGCATCGGAGCTTTATTTTTAATTTCCGATATGCTGTTCTTTCCTTCCTTTGGTAAAACTTCCCTGAACATCTGTTATGAGCAAAGCACTGTGCTAGATGCTGTGAGGGTTATAAAGATTCCATTTCCTATCCTGGGGAGCTTCTAATACTGGCAGTGCATGAACATCTGCATATGAGAGAGTCACCAATGTCAAGGGCCTGGGCAATGTCTGGCAATAGCCAGTGTTCAGTAAATGACAGCTGGTTTCTCCATCAGCTATGCATGCAATTTCTAGTGTTATTATTTTCATTATTTTTAGAATGGAAGATGGTTAAATGTGAAAAAAAAAAAAACAAGATAAATCATCTTGTAATGATTAGACAGTGCTTCAAATGATGTGACTTTATCACAAGCATCTGCATTTGGTTAAAACTCTTTGGTGCTGCTTTGAAAAATGTACGGTGTTTCCTCACAGTAGGACCAGGCATCCAATCAGCTTTCAGGACAATGTCCAGAGTGGCTCCTGAGACAGCACTAGCAGCATCATTTAGGAACTGATTAGAAATGCGGGTTCTCCTTGGGTTGATCAGAAACTTCAGGGTGGAGTCTGGCCATCTGTATTTATAATTTTATGTATTTATTTTTGGCTGTGCTGGGTCTTCGTTGCTACACTGGCTTTTCTCTCATAGCTGCGAGCAGGGCTGCTCTCTAGTTGCAGTGCATGGGCTTCTCGTTGTGGAGGCTTCTCTTGCTGCAGTGTCCAGGTTCTAGGGCATGTGGGTTCAGGAGTTGCGGCTTCAGGGCTCTAGAGCACAGTCTCAGTAGTTGTGGCACACAGGCTTAGCTGCTCCTTGGCCTGTGGGATCCACCTGGATCAAGGGTTGAACAAGTGTCTCCTACATTGGCAGATGGATTCTTTACCCCTGAGTCACCAGGGAAGCCCCCAGCCATCTGTATTTAAATAAGCCTCTGGGTGATTCTGATGTGCCCTAAAGTGTGAGAACCCCTGTTGCAAGATGTTGGTAGAGCTGTGATGAATGGACCTGGGGAGGAGCATGTGGCAACGAGATGCCAAAGACAAAAATGGATTGAAAGAAGAGGGATTTCATAACCACCACCCTCACAGAGTTACAGCTTGCAGAGGGAGTCCGTCATCAGTAAGATAAATTCACAGTCACAGACTCTGATGTGTGCTGCAAACCCGAAGTATGGGTGCAGGCGTGGCCTGTTCCAGAGAGAACTGAACATCTGAGATTTGGTCCAGACCCAGTCAGGAAGGAGTGTGAGCAGAGCTGGTGCCTGTCATGCTGTGTAGGTGTCAGGAGGCCCTAAATCTGTTTGATTCTCACAGAGAGCCACGGAGCCTATTTAACAAGATACTTTTGTGTAATTATTTACCCTGTACTTTTCTTGGAGTTAGTGGCCATATCCTCTGATTTTTCTTAAGCTGACTCATAACTTTAATTATCCATATAGACATGTGTATATAAATGTATACAGAACTATTTGTCAATGACTAGAATTTCAGAATGCAGCTTGCTTGATACTATTGGGTGATGATTAATTTGGATTAGATAACCAATTCTGTACTAGGCACTACCCCTAGGTCTTTTTACACACAATTTCTAAATTAATTCTCAGATTTCTTCAAGTAAGAATTACTAATTCTACTGAAATGGCTCAGTAGAAGGTAAATCACTTGTCCCACGTCACACTGCTAAGAAGGGACAGAGGAGGCTTTAATCAGGCAATCTGTCTCCAGATTCCTCTCTCAACCCCTACGTGACAAGTTCATGGGATCAAATGCATTTCTAGTTGAAAGTATGTGCACAAGCAGGGAATGTGTACTTTTGTCTTGACCTGTGTGTTTCCCGCCCCCAGACTTCTCATGACTCGAAGATATCAGGTGCCATAGTTAATTGGATTTGAAGCATTCTCCAAAATGCCATACACATATCCAGAGCAGCTGAGAATTCTAACGAATATAGATATAGAACTTGAGCCAGTCCTAAAATATGGCAAACCAGGATATAGATATGAGGATGTAAGCGTGGGTTTAGGGAGGCGAGCGTTATAAATAGATGATCAGGCATATTTCAGGGCAGCCGCCTCTGGGAAAGAAGGAGGAGTCTCTACCAGCGGGCACAAAACCGATCCCACATCTTCCCTCTTCAACTTCCAGGTTCTCTATTTCTTGGCAACTGGTTAGGCTGTCCTTGTTGCCATGTGTTTGCCTCAGCTTGCACCTTTGTGACTTCTTTCCTCCCTTTAAATAATCTTGATGTTAATTTCATCTTTATGTTAAACGATATAAATAAACAGAAAAAAGCACATGATGTGTATTTCCCCGATTGCTCATCCCTCTTTACCCATTTGAGATGAGGAAGCAGTATAAACTAGAAAAATGCAAACAAAAAGAAACATTCATATCTAATAGTAAGAATGCTGACAGTGTAATAATTATTAATAAATACAAATACACCTGGAACAGTATCACCATACAGAATTGCTTGGAATGTATTTGCAAATTATAACTTTTTGTTGGTTTAATTTCTAAGCTAAACCATATCCATTTTATTTTACCTTAAAAAACTACATCAAAGAAAACCCTGAGGATTATCATTTTAAATTTCAGTTGTAACACAACATTGTAAATCAAATGTACTTCAATTAGAAAAATTTTTAAGAAACTAAATTTCAGTTGTGCAGTGAAGGAAAATTTTAGGCAGTCACATTTCCCTGGCACACTGGGCTTATTAAGTGCCTAAGATCAACTTCTGTACATGGTTATAGCTCTAGACTATTCTCATTTTGACTTAAATTTTCATGCATAGCTATTTTGATAGTCCCTAAAATCAGTGCATTTGTGGTGGAATCATGAATTCACTACTCATAGAAGTGAATTCACAGGTGCATTTTCTTCACTTGCCTTTACGCCTAATTGAAAACTGGCCCAGAACATGAAACTTCCAAAGCAGGGTGACATGTCGCCACCAAGAAGGCATCTTTGACCAAGAAAGGCAAATACTTTTGACTCAGGCCAAGAATAAGTATTTGGTTAGTTTAGCAGAAGGAGAAATATTTCCCAAATTTGTTACTTCCTCAAAAATGGTCCCTTTTAAGAACTCAGCTCTCAATGAGAATTAAAGGTTTTCAAAACTGAGCAAAGGCAATTGTCTATAGGAGATTCAAAAAGCAATTTATAGCTTTCCCAACACCAAATAGCTTTAGTGAAAACAGCACTGCTTTTATTCACTTTCTTTAAGTACGCAGGTTATTAATACATTTTGAAATTAATAGTTTGGAAATTTTCATACCTTTCTAACTAGGAGTCAATAGTACATCTCTACCTGCAAGAATGACTTGATGCATTCATTTTACCACAATGAAAGTGTCATTTAGAAAGCCATTAGAACAGAACCTTAAAATTAACATTGTGACCCTACAAGGAAACATTAAATGGGTTGAAAAGTAATGGTGTTGAAAAGGAAAGGCCTGCCTTTAAAGTACAAGTTTAAAAAAAAAAAAGAAAGAGAGGAAAAAAAAAGCCACTAATGAATAATTACTTTAATGAGCCTTTCGTCTCAGGGCTGCTCACATTCACTTGCATTAATGCTGTGAAATGTTGGATGGTGTGAACACATTAAAATACTCATTTTAGTGCTTTTTTGTTCAAGGAAGCAGTGGCATATCCCAAACTCCTCCATGAGGTGCTCTTTGGCAATTGACCTTGTCACCAAAATACTAGTGCTGCCCAGGCAATCATTGTAGACACTGGGGCTGGAAATAACCATTAAGTCCTTGGACCTACTTGGAACCCTCTAGCCCTGTGGCACAGGGTCTTTCCCCATAGAAGACATTTTAGCCAAGCAGTTAATGCTGAAGACACCAATGCATGATGCTGTGTACAAATATTACTTTTGCATAGACTTCATGTGCTTCTAAGTCCATATATGTTAACCGAGAGAAAATAGAGTGTTTTAAGAAGTTGCTCTGAAGGGTAAATGAAAGGACCTGAACAAAAATTTGGTACGGTGTCATCCATAATAAAAAGAAAAAGGGAACTATTAGGTAAAAAGTTGTATTTCCTAGCCTGGCTTACAAGGTCCACCATGAACTTGCCCAGTTTACTATCGGAGGTTATTGCATACCATTTTCCTTCCAACTCTTGCCTCTTCCTTTATGTTCTGGCCCAGTAGAGTCTTAAACTTGAATCACAAATATACTGGAAGGCTTGTAAATACAAATTGCTGGGCTCATCTTCAGAGTAATGATGGATTCAAAAGTTCACAAGTAATGTTGATGCTGCTGGTCTGTAGCCCACACCTTGAGAAGCACTGGTCTCATCTACTGTGTCTAGAAAATGCCACTGTTCCTTCTATACCAGAAATGTTGACACCAAGGCTCTGCTCATAGCACCTCGTCCAAGTCCTTGCCAATTTCTGTAGCTAGAATTGGCTTTTCTTTCTTGCCATTACCCTATAACCAGTTCCATTTGCTTCTACAGTGCTCATTCCCTTGCATGTTGCACTTTTATCTACCCATTTGTACCATGAACTCTTCCCAGGGCAGGGAACATGCCCTATCCATCTTTGTAATATCAGGGTCCTATGTGTTGCCTGGCAACAGAGTTTACTAAATCAACTCTGCTTGAATGAATGAACAACCAAACATTCATACCCTTTGTTGATCCCTTTGCTTTTTTAGGAGTAGTTTTCTCCTCCAGAAATGCTGTTATTGATTGAGAGTAAGTCCCGGTTTGTTCTTCAAGACCCTGGGCTAGTATTTTTTAAGTGACAAAACTTGCCCTAACCTGCTGGAATAAGCATTACTTCCCCTAGATACTCATTGCTCACAAGTGTTGTTTGCTTCTTTGGACTGAGTTTTTTTGTGTGTGTTTTTTTTAAGTACTACAGCTATACCTTATTGATTTCAGTGTCCGTGGAACCTAGTCAAGTGATGGAAGTTAGGAACCTCTTGGGAAAGGTGTGTGGAATGAGTGAATGGGGAAGAGAAGGTTCTGAATGAAGGCAGCCTTGTTTGGGAAGCGAACTGAATTCATCACTGGTATACTGAGCTCTCCATTCCCTTCCTGAAACCCTTTTCAAATATCTTTCAGAATCCCAATGCCCTGGCCCTGCCACACTACAGGCTATATGAGACACAGAGAGTGTAGTTAGAAAGCTACCATTAAAATGCAAGCAAAATAAGAAACACCCCAAATTAAGCAATAGCATGAGAATGAGTTGGAGATGCTACTGGAAGGAGAATCATGATGGAGACAATCTCTAAATTGACCAGTTTCAAATACTGAGCATTCTAGGGTGAAAGTGAACTTTGCCACCAGTCTTGTACTTTAGTATTCTAAGTGTTGGTTCTCTTATCTGTAAAAAGGGAATACTAAATTATTATGGATATTAAATTAGGTGATGCATGTAAAATACTGACTCTTTGCAACCGCATGGACTGTAGCCCACCAGGCTCCTCCCTCCATGGGATTCTCCAGGCAAGACTACTGGAGTGGGTTGCCATTTCCTTCTCCAGGGGATCTTCCCGATCCAGGGATCGAACTTGGGTCTCCCGAAGTCCAGGCAGATGCTTTAACCTCTGAGCCACCAGGGAAGCCCAAAATACTTAGTACAGTGCTTGAAATATAGAAAGTATGCAAGACACAGAGCCATGTGGGTTAGCTGTGATGAAGTGTCAGTGATTAATGGGCTCAGGCTATGTCATGGACACAAAGATATGTGATTTTGTTCTTTATCTACAAAGAGTTTACAGAATAGTTTGGTAGGAAAAGTTGACCACACCCAAAGAAGCCTTTGGTTATATGTTGTCTAGTATTTATCACCAAGTAAATAATCCAGTGCAGGTTTTAATGTGCTTGGAGTTCATGAAAGGTAATGACCAGGGATGAAGGGCTTGGTTAATAATTATACTCCATAATATGTCATACTTGGGGATCTGGAAGTTAAGAATTAATTGAAATATGGGAAATAAAAGGAAGGATCTGGGACTGTAGAATTTTCTAGCATGTAAGATTCCATGCCTATTATTGCATTTTGCTATAAACATTTATCTTTCAAGGATATGTCGACTGAAAAAAATGCACAACCTAAAAATTGATTGTTATGTTTTATTCAGTGGACAAAACTGAGGATTTAGGCCTAAGACTCAACGTCTCAGGTAACTCTGAGGGACTGCACTGAAGAGGCAAGGGGGGACCCATGGTATATGGGAGATTTTGCAACAAAGACCAGGTAGTTCGAACATCAAAAGATTACTGTTGATTAAGGAAAACCAGATATCTCAAGTTAAGGAATTTAGCACTTTTCTGTGTGTGGGAAGATGCAAAGCCTGGTCTCATTGAAATCATTCCTTTGACATGCACCTCAGCTCTCTGGGGCTGGTGTCCTATACGCTCTCATCCTAAGTCTCCTCAGGGTGCACCATCAGAGATGGCTGTGGTGGCTGACCGCTAGATGGGGGTGGGGTGTCAAGAACCTGCCTCTCTCCTGAGTTCCCTCAGGGTTCACTGATGGAGCAGCTGTAATGTGATGACTTGATGGTGGCAAAAGCCTTGTTTACTGATATGGCAGGCAGTATTTTTCATTCACAAGTATAACAGTATAAACTCAATTAGATGGCTTGGACATAACTAACATATGAGTTATCTGAACCCAATGTACAAACTAGTAGGCCCATGAAAAGAATGACATAGGAATTTTAATGGATTTATACAAAAATAGAAATATAGATCAGTAGGTGTGTGTTCTTTTATAATATGCAGATATGCCATTCAGGAAAGATTTCCTAAGCCTTTCAGTTTGGATAGACATAAATGATAGTAGTGAACACATACACGTCCAGCCTGGGTCTAAGTGCTTTTATATTTGTGAAGCCATGCAATCCTCAGAACAGTATCTACTCAGGAGAACAGTATCTACTCAGCATGAAGTAGATACTGTTGTTGCTGCTGCTGCTGCTAAGTCGCTTCAGTCGTGTCCGACTCTGTGCGACCCCATAGACAACCCACCAGGCTCCCCCATCCCTGGGATTCTCCAGGCAAGAACACTGGAGTGGGTTGCCATTTCCTTCTCCAATGCATGAAAGTGAAAAGTGAAAGGGAAGTTGCTCAGTCGTGTCTGACTCTAGCGACCCCATGGACTGCAGCCCACCAGGCTCCTCCATCCATGGGATTTTCCAGGCAAAAGTATTGGAATGGGGTGCCATTGCCTTCTCCAGTAGATACTGTTACAATGCTTAATTTATGGATGATGTGTTGAGACATGGCCACATTCGGGTATTCACAAGACCCCATGTGAACCCAAAGCAATATGGCCTTTGAGTCCGTATACTCAAGACAAATGTCACCGCAAGTTCCTGTTTGCTTGTCCAGTCTGAAAAGCTCTGCCTGTAGCCTGCCAGCACTGCTGGGGTTAAACATGTGGGACCACACCCAGGCGCTGGTTTCCTCTCACACTGGCTGCCCTCCACTACTATCCACGTGGTGACAAGGATTCAGTCAGTTCTCTCTGTGGTGAGTTTTTACTGCCAACCACCTTGGGATACTCACACATTCCAAATGCTAGTCCCATCCTTCTGTTTGCTCAGACAAGTAAATTTGTCACTTGAAACGATCTTTTAATTGTTTCTTTTCCTCTGGCTTCTTTCCAGGGCTTTGTAGCAAATGTTAAATGCTGTTTAAAAAATGTTTTTTCTTCTGGTGGAAGAGGTTAGCATGCATGTTGGTTAACTGTTGCATTTTGAACTTCCCACTTGGTAACTGACAGCCTGTAATTAAGCAGAACTTGAACTCTGACCATGTCTACATGTAGTTTTGTAGCCTGTCATCAAATCACTGTAGAATATTTTCTGTGAAAATGGCAGAAAATGCAATGCTCTCTGGCTGAGCAGTATCTTATCATGGTGAGGTTAACACATTCTCTGATGGGTTGGAGACCTGGGAATTTTCTTACCATGTGAGGAACATGTTGATTTCTTCTTGAAAACATAGTTTTCTATATAATACATCAATGATATATTTCCCTTAGGGACACAGAAGCTCAAATCAGGTAAGAGAAGGTGAAGGGAGGGCATTTATTGAAATATTTAATATGTGCCAGGCTTCGGGATATGTTTTTCCTGACTGCAGGATGGGGCGTTTTACCTCTTACCTGTTCAGTGCTGACACTCCTGATTGAGGGCTTGTGAATTAACACCTTGGTAACAGCATACGGCTCAGATTTGGGGATTCATCTCAGACACCACTGGGGCTCCTCCTGGTCACCTGCCTTAGCTGTGTCAAAGAACTGGGACCTGAGAACCCAGAACCAGACACAAGGGTACGAGGGCAAGTGTGCATGCTTAGTCACTCATGAGTCAGGCATGTCTGACTCTTTGCCACCCCATGGACTGTAGCCCACCAGGTTCCTCTGTCCAAGGAATTTTCCAGGCAAGAATACTAGAGTGAGTTGCCATTTCTTACTCCAGGTAATCTTCCCAACCCAGGAATTGAACCCACAGCTCTTGCATCTCAAGTATTGGCAGGCAGATTCTTTACCACTGATGCCACCTAGGAATCCCACTCTAGATGTGGGGGAGGCTTACTAACAAGCCAGCTGCTTCCTTAGGGGACTCCATCTTAGTTATTAAGACACTCCAGAGGAGCATGGATCAGCAGCAGTTCAGAGTTCTGAACCAGTAGAGAAATAAAAAGAGGATGAAGAAGATGAGGTGAAATTTTACTGTGTTGACTAATGACACTTATATTCATAATCAAAAATGGAAAAACATGCTCTGCTAGAATTCGGAACCCCATAGAAATGCGCCCCAGAAGGCCCCTTCCTGGAGAAAAAACCCTGCCCTAACCTCTAGCACTATACCAAAAGTATGGACAGATCCTTCCAAAAGTTATGATCTGGAGAAACAGGGTAGTATTGGTGCATCTCATGGGAAACTGGCTCCCAGAGCAGGGGTTGGGGAGGGGGCAGCGAGAGACCGGGCTTTGGCTGAGCAGTTTTTCCTTTTAAGTTTGCCGAGCAGATTAAGTCCCGTCTCCTTCCCCTGGGAAAAATTGAAGGGGGTGTCTAGGTTGACCAGGCATGTTATGCTAATAGATCCAGTCACAGGAGAGGAAATAGGAGAAGTTCTCCCCCAACCTGCATTAGGTACATGAACTCCTGGAGGGTAGATGATAGTATAACAAGATACACAAAATATCACAGGATTAACATGACACATCTTCCAGGAGCATCAATTTTACTGAACAATTTGGGGAAAATATTATTTTAATAGTAGCACAAATACAGAGATATTTATAGAACAGAATATAAAAATCCCTATGAATTTTTAAAACAAAGCACAATACTTTAAAGCTCTTTCAGGCTTACTTTGGGCTGCTTTGGGCTAAGCCCCCAGGTCCCTCAGGGGTATATGTTCATTTCTCTCTGCCTAGGGTAAATTCAGTGAAAAAGTCTGGAAGCTCTCCAAGGACACTGAGCATGTCACATGAAACCTTTATTAAAGCACCAATATGAACTTGGCAATGTTAGCATTTTGAAAAGCAAGGAGAGGGATTCAGAATGAGAGAGAGACAGTCATCAGAGAGGCATGTGACCAAGGAGGCAGACACGCAGCACAGTGTCGAATGGGAGGGCCAGCCAGTGGGAAGGGAAGAATAAAGGAGGAAGGCGGTATGGGAGAAAGACCATAAAAAGCTAAGGACAAAGTAGCTAAGACAACACTTTCCTAACGGAAGGGGGAGAACTGGAGGTCAGAGCTGAGGCAGATGCAGCCTCCTTGTCCACCTACTTTTGTGGTCCAGCCATGACACACGGCTGTGCATGTAGGACTCTGCTGGGGATGCTCTCTGAGTGAGGTATGTCTGCCATGGGATTTTGTTTGCAGAGAGGCAGTGCTTACTCCAGTCCCATGGAAGTTTATGTATGTCTGGTTGATCATCTGACCCCTCCATGGACTAGATGAGAGTCTAAGATAGAGTAGAGTGGGTTAGGGTGGGGAGGAGTGGAATTCAGTGGAATAGAATGGAGTGGGATGGGGTAGAATAGAAGTCCCATTCTATGAAGCAGGCCTTGGTGCCATAAGTTGAAAGCCAAATACCTGTGGAATCTAGGTAGGTAGAAAAGGTGTATAGTTGTGTGAATTATTGTAAGTGCAGGGTATTGAGGGTGGGTGCCTTGTTTAAAGACACTCAAATTGAGAAATAAAGAAATAAAAAATCTGACTGACTAGTCATTCCCTTTCTGCTATTATTCATGTTTTTCAAATGTGAGAAATGAGGCTCAGAAATTAGTTTCCTAAGGCCACAAATCCAGTAAACACCAAATTTAATCCAAAGATCTTTTTTTTTTATTTCCAAAAAAAAATTTTTATTGTGACATCTACTTCAGAATTTCCAAAATCTTTCAAGAATATTCACTACAGAGGTAGAAACTCATGGTCCTCCAAGGAAACATGGTTTTCAGAATATTTACCCATAGAAGAGTTACCAGTCAGAATACTGCTATTTAACAAAAAACAGTGACAACTAGTATTTAAATAGCATGTTTCAAAATAAACAATAACAGCAAAATCGGGACTCCTGAAAGTCAAGAGAAGAAATGGTTATTGATTTGGAAAAAAATAATTGCTTTAACAGCAGAAAGATTTTAATATGAAACTTAAAAAGAAACTGTCAGTTGGTGCAGTCAAAGACTCATTAATAGCCAGATATTGGACAGCTTTTTCACTATTATCTTGGTAACATCACTTTATATAATGAATTTTGATTTTTCTTGGCATATGTGTGTAAAGTCCAATAAAACACTAAAAGGAAAAAAGATAAAAATTAGTGGAGGTGAATGACTTTTCTAAGTAGGTGATTGTTCATAGCGTTCATTGTTAGCAGTAGATTTTTACAATATACACTTGCAATATTCTAGTTCTTCTTTTATTTTTATGAGAGCTGGTCATGAATGTTGATTTCCCCCCAGCAAGTGGAGAGTTTATGAAAAGCCTAGGCAGAGTGGGATTGGATTCTGAACCTGACCTGGCTGAGTTCGCATATTTCCTTTATCCAGAGCTGCGACCTAGCATTATTCAGCTTTCTCTGATCCATTTTTCCTACTGTTTTATTGGATAAATACATGTTTTGTTGACGAGCACCATCACCATCTTGGCTAAGGAAATTCATATCTCTTGGTGCATAGTTTCCCTCCTGACTCCAGGCTGCAGTTTAAGTATCCTGGTTTAACTCTAGCCACAGAGGTCTTAGTAAAAACTTTAAAACACCCACACAATAAATTACCCCTCTTCTGGATGTGAAGCCACAAAGGAAACATTGTTGTATCCTCACACTTGTGAACAATTCTATTGTTAAGGATGGTATATTAAGCCAGTAGCCTTATCCATTAATACAAAATACAGCAGAGTACATTTTCAAGTATGTGCAGTGAACTGCATACACAGTGCACATTATCGTCATCAGAGCTGTGCTGAGGGAATTTAGCTTAAACTGTTTAGAGGCACACCATAATAGTTGCCTGTAATTGTTTCAAAATTGGTTTTCTGTGGTTTAGAGCTGAGTTTTTATTATTGTTGTTATTTATTAATCTCATTCTATGACTGTCACATCTGATCCTGGTTTTCCTAGCACTTCTAAAACAGGAACGGTCTACGATGATTTTATTTCATCAAGTAATTGCAGTATGACACTTCACCTTTAAGGGAATTGGAGCTCTGTACATTTTAAAGCTATTAACAGAATTCCTTACATTTAGCATAGAATTATAGGTCTACTGAAAGCAAGTGTTTGCCAATAAATAGAAAATTGTGTTCTCATTTATCCAAGTTCTTTAAAAAAAAAACAAAAAACCTCCATATTCTTGGTTTTTATTATTTCTTCATATTTTGACAATTCTTGTAGAAACATATAATGAACTTGGTTATTTATCCTGATTCATTGAGAGCTGTGTCAAAAGCAAGGTAAAGAAGTGGATTTTATTTGCAGTAGTACATTAGTACACATGGATTTTCCATTTTAATGAGACAGGTAACAAAGTAGCATCCAACTCCTTATTCCACCCCACTCATTAATGTATTACACAAATATGGATAACTTCTAAGCTCTATATTTAATGAGGGAGGGGATTAACCTTTAAATGTATTTATTACTTCTATTTTGCATTTAAAAATCTTGCCATTACACCAGTATTTTCTCAGTTCAGTCCTTTTTGTATCTCTTTAGCTATTTCCCATGTTGGAATATCAACTCTATTGGGCTAATTTTTTAAAATTTATTTTTAATAGGAGGATAATTGCTTTACAATATTGTGTTGGTTTCTGCCATATAGCAACATGAATCAGCCATAGGTATACATATGTCCCCTCCCTCTTGAACCTCCTTCCCACCTCCCACCCCATCCTACCCTTCTCAGAGGGCTATTATTTTTTCATCTGTGGTTCTATCTCCTTCCTCCTCACTGTGGTCTGAGCCTCACTGGTTGAGCTAAAAAATACATTACTGCTGTTGGTTGTCTCCAGCCTGGGTCCTCGGGACAGCGAGTCCCACCACTTTTCAGTTGCAAGTCCCCCACAGATGTTGACGCTGATAGAATGTATGGGAAGCAGTGGAAGTGCCACTGCATTGGGTTATTGGTGCTGACTGTGAATAAACCAGTGGAGGAAGCAACAGGGGAACACAGTGTTCAGAAACTCTCAGGGCTCCAGCTATGTTAAATCCTTGTAATCATGTTCGCTTGTACTTGTCCAAATTTCTCCCTATCTGCCTTTGTGATTGAGCTAATTAGATCACATTTTTCTCTCTCTTCTATTTCTTCTTCATTTACTTCTTGTTTTTTCACTGTGACATCATTAGAATGAAGAACGAGTTCTGCTTCTAAGATGGGCAAGAGCGGTACATACTCAAAGCAGCCTTAGAGGGTCCTTCCATCTGATCAAATTCCAGTTGAATTCGTGGCTCACCTCACTCTCATGGTGGACAGAAGTTCTCTTCCTCTGATTTGCCTTTCATCTCAGGGTGTAGATATTTTATATGTTTTTCTAAAATCTCTGACTACATTAGTCTCCGCAGCCTGCTACAACAAAACACTGTAGACTGGGGGGATTAAACAACAGACACCTGTTTCTCACAGTTTTGAAAGCTAGAAATTCCAAGACCAAGGTGCAAACTGATCTGGTTCTTGATGAGGGCCCTTTTTCTGATTTATAGATGGCTACCTTCTCACTGTTTCCTCATATGGCAAACATATGCCTCTCTCTTCCTCTTCTTAGGCTTGTGCTCAGTCACTTCAGTCGTGTCCAACTCTTTGTGACCCCATGGACTCTAGCCAGTCAGGCTCTGCTGCCCATGGGATTCTCTAGGCAAGAATACCAGAGTAGGTTGCCATGCCCTTCTGCAGGGGATCTTCCTGGCCCAGGGATTGAACCCAATCTCTTATGTTTCCTGCATTGGCACTCAGGTTCTTTACTATTGGCGTCACCTGGGAAGCTCAATCCCATCTTGAGGATCATACCCCCATGAGCTCATTTAACCCTATTACTTCCCAAAGGCCCATTTCCCAATACCATCACACTGCGGTAAAGGCTTTAACACATGGAATTTTGGGGGAAGACAGTTCAGTCCATAGCACTGACCTCCTCTGTCTTCTGTTTTAAACTTGGTCTCATCTCTACCCTTTTCACCATTACTTAATATCTTTACTAAAGTTGGATTCCATTTTAAAAGGAAATATTCTATCAGCACTGTAAGTAGAAGACTAATATCAGTTGCCATGATAAAAGTTGAATTCATAAGTACAAAACTATGGTAAAAAAAGATAAGTGTTTTTCTGGCTCTCATGTAGCACACTTGGGGAGCACTGGTGAAAACCATGTTCAGGTTCTGAATTCAAGATTTGCCTTAGATGTGCCAATATTCTACTACTGATGTAGTTTGAGAGTTGGTTGAAGCCATGCCACTTTTGTATAACCACACTAAATGATCTTAACCTAGTTTAGAACGAATCTAGAGTAGGGAAAATGGGAAAGAATTGTGACTCCTGTCCCAGTCCAGATTTATAGCTGCTAGTGATAAGTATTTGTTTCTTGATGTGAGCTGTACCGGCTACTGCACTTTAATTGGTGGAACCGTGATCATTTAGGCTATTAACAGAAACTAGTCATGTGTTTTCAAAGAAACTTATAAATTAGAATCTTTCATTAAAGATCAATCAGCCATTTTCACATTTCAAAATTTGACACCATTGCTTTCTTGATGGGAGAGCCAACTGACCATAAAACTCATCTAATCCTTTTTCTAAGGGTAGGAATCAAGAAAATAAAAATCTATCTATTTAGCTGCTTAAAATATTTATATTATTAATTCTGGCATAACTACTTCACGAGTAAGATTACGAAGTGATTTAGCCAACGTTGCTTGAACGTTAGGCATAGGGAAGCAGACGAGGAGTCAGCCCTGTTACTGTCTGCTCTGATCTCTAAGGTTTGGTTTCAGAGATTTAGAAAAGAATCAGAGAAATGTTTACCTAAAAAAAGAATCAAAGAGATATCTAGCTGTCAGTAAAATGGCCTATCTTGCTTTTCTAAGTGCAAGATAAAGAACTTAAAATATACTGAGAAACATTTCATGAACTTTTTTTTTTAAATTGGCTCAGAGAAAGTTTCTTAAGGAAGCCTATGAGTGACCCATAACTGTAGTCATGGACAGGAAATTCAGTGACTTCCTGGAAAAAGCTGAACATTTAGCTGTGATAGAGGCAATGCAGTTGGTTCTAAAAACCTTGAAAGAGTAGTAGACCGATGTCTTATAAATTCAGGCTGTCACTTAGAAACTTTGATCTCCAGCAAGGCATTGAACTTCACTGAGCCTCAGTTTTTCCATCTATAACTATACTTGTATGGCCAAATTTCAGTGATCTGTTTTGCATATATCTTTTCCTATCACTTCTGCTTTATGCAATCTGGCTTTAAGTGTCAACATTTCTTCAACTGATACACAGAGGAAGACAATGAGAATTAAAATGGATTTTTTTTCTGTTGTCATTGTTGTAAATGAAGGTGTCAGAGAATATGTTATATGTATGTGAAAATCTGGGTATTTTTTATGATCTGTGTACAGTCAAATTGTATCATACATAGATTTGCATATTGGGCGTATAACCAAAAGTCAGAAGGAGTTTAGGGCATGAAACTCTGAACTTCAAACAAAATTCATAAGCAGATATCTGGACATATGCCCTTTTTTGTTTTTATGTAATGATCTTGGTAAAATAAATTCTGGGAGGCTTTTGACATATATATTTTTATATGAGAAACACTTTTCCCTGAGTTAAAGTCAATCACCAACTCATGGTAGTAGATTATTTTGCCATACAGAAAATTTTATTGCAATGCTCTATATAATTCATGTATGTGTAACTTATCTATCCCTTACAAATTCTACAGAAGATTTAAGGCAGCTGAAAAAAGGAAAATACACAACAGAAGTGTAAATTTGAAAACAAGATGATTTAGGACAAGGGAAATGTAAATAAGTTTGAAAAGTCAAAACCAGGGGCTTAAGGACCTTACAGCCCTTAGTCACTTTCATAATGGTTGGTTCTCTGTTGCTATTATTAGTTCCATGCTGCTCTAGTCACTTTAACGTATATTTTTACACTTCATTCTGGCAGAAGTGTCATGAGATGGATTGTACTCTCTTTTCTCCAGATGATGAGTCTTATTTTTACAGAGGTCGAATGATTTGCTTCAAGTTTCTCAGCTAAAAAGTGGCAAAATTCCAAATTGAATGCAATGCTAATTCCAATACTTATTTGAAATTCCACAAACACTACTACACAATATCTGATTACTACTATCGATTGAGTCAATGTTTGTCTTCTTCACTCTTCAGCTTATTCTTCTCCCTTCCAACCATGGTTCCCTTATGTAGGTTTATGTTTTTAGAAGCTGGAATTAAATATTTCATGTTCATAGATTCTCAGATTTCACCTGAGACATATAGCACTGAATAAAGTTTCTGGAGAATATTTCAGAGACTTATAATAAGAAAAAAGTCTTTTGTAGAATCATATAGGGTGAGGGTTGTCCAGTATATGATGACAGAAATGCTATCAAGTTACTGTAAGTCAGAACTACTGTCCCAGACTCTGCTTTCAGATTCTTTAGGAATCCAATGACTACACGGCAGAGTGACAACAGATGGGAGAAGGGTGTTCGCATGCTCAGTTGCTTCAGTTGTGGCCAGCTCTCTGCAACGCTGTGGACTGTAGCCCACCAGGCTCCTCTGTCCATGGGATTCTCCAAGCAAGAATATCGGATTGGCTTGCCATGCCCTCTTCCAAGATATCTGGAAGAATGGTATATATGGGCAATGGGAATTCTTCATCTTCTGGTTAAGACACTGTGCTTCATACTGCACGGAACGAGGGTTTGATCCCTGGCTAGGAAACTAACATCGCAAATGCCACATGGCATGGCCAAAAGAGAAGAAAAAGAAAATGCTTATTATCAGGGGCTTAATAGAGAATAAAGACAAGCACTTAAAATTAGCATGCAAGCTCTGTTCTGGACCTACAAATAAAATCAGGTGAACTGTGGAGGGCATGGGGGCAAGATTGTGGTATACAACTTGGCAGCGGTCTCCCTTCCCATTTTACATTGGGCCTTCTGTTCTGCTTTCTGCCTCCTTCACTTTCTATGTAACATAGTTTGTAGGTTTTTTTTTTTTTCTATTCAGTTGATTCAGGCTGCCTTTGGAATATGTATCAGCCAGATTTTCCCCCCGTGGAAGTGTGATCAGGAAGGAAAGGAGACCACATACTGCGATTTGCTGCATGCACACGCAGCTCTATTTTTATTGTATCTTAGTCAATGGAAATTAATTGCTAATTATCCAAACATTTCTATGATAATATTTCAAGCTCTCTTGTAGCAGATGTGGCCTAAACTATATTTGGAAGGGAGTAATGGCATTATCTTTCTGATGGGAAGTATTGCATGGGGCTTTAAAATTTTTTGCACCATTTTTTATTTCAGAAAGAAAAGTGGCTATCCTTCTTTGAACATTTGTTAAATATTCATACTGACCAGAGTAATTATGCACTGACTATATTGGCAAACATATAACTCTGTCAAATTTAAGAAATTGGGAAATGAAATTAAACATTTTGTGGATAATGTATTCAGTTATGTGCTCATACAGACATATAGATTGTTTAAATAACCATCACCACGATGCATTTGCAGGCATTGGTAATGACTGACTTCTCTTTTTTGGGGACTCTCATGCTGAATTATTCTCTTTTTTTATTGCTTTAGATGCCTGTCCTTCAGTGTCTGAACATTGCTTTTTCATTTCCCCTTTATGAATGCTAATAATATAATGGATACAGCACTGGCTATTTTTAGTAATTCAGCATTTCCTTATATTTATACTGTGAACAAACTTAAGAGAGTTCAACTCTTATTAAAACAGATAATTTTCTCTTTTTTAATAAGAATAATGCAGGACTGATACATGGTGAGGACAAAAGGAATTTGATGGGCACGGTGTCAAAGCTTAATTGTGTCAATAATTATTTGTGTATTAGTGCCAAGTTTTTAATGAGAAGTAGTCACTTGTGTGTAATCATGATCAATGACAAGTAGTTAAAATATCTTCATGAAGTGGCAAACTGGGGGAAAAAAATGAAGCGGTATTAACATTGCCTACAGTTCCTTACATACAAACCCATCTGAAATCCATGAGTGTTAAAAACTGAACTCCCTGTAAGGATGTTGCTATGGGTGTATAAATGTGTGTGTCTCCAAGATTTTTTCCATACATTCTAAGCTTGTTAGGTTGTTTAGGGGGAAGGACTCTTGAAGCCTTGCTCACCAAGCTGTCACTCCTACCTCGAGATATAGCCCTCTCTATGGATATTTTAACTGCTATGTTATGATAATGGCTCTTCCCTTTCCACATTCATGCTTTCCAAGTCTTTAGGACTTATCACCCACCATCCTGACAACTGTGGCTCTACTTTGCTTAAGATCCTGGCATTTTCTAAGTGGCTTGTTCTTAACTTGTATCCACGTTTTTAAGCTAGCAAATCTGAGTGGCCCACACCCACGTTAAATCCTACAGAAGAGAAGGGAAGGGAATCAGAGGAGCCCTGAGGCATCCTTGGGGGAGTTGAGACCTACAGTGGCTCAGATACCTGCTCTTTGTCACTACAACATGTAAGGTCAAGTGTAAGCTTTATCAGTCATGTGGCAGAAGCCCAGAAGCAAGTTCCCTTAAGTATTATTCACACTACTGGTGTCCTTGTTGTAGTAAACGTTGGTTATCTGCCTCAACTAACCTCACATTGTGAATGAGGACAGGGTGATCCAAATTAGTACAGTGTTGTTGTCCTCATAGGCACTGGAACAAACTTTTATTTACCAATAAGCATTACAAGGCTTGGATGCAACTGTGGATAGGTATAATTGATACAATAGCTATGAAATGGTTTGCTTGACAATAATGTGCAAAGAGAAACATGATTTATGGATTTTCTTAATTGCATTTGCCTTTACCTATAATTCAAAATTAACCTTAGTGGAGAGATTGTTCATGGGTTTTCTGTACATTACCATCATTTGTTAGAATGCCTATATTTTATCTCCTTTATTATAATTTCCTTCAATCTGATTTTTCTTTTGTGAATGATGTTTCTAGAGATGGAAGTCAGTGTCTTATATATTGTACATTTATAAGACTTTTTTCACTTCTTTTGGTATCTTATGAGTGAACCCTTTCCCGTATAAATATTCACTGAGAAGGAAAAAAAAAAAAAAAAAAACAACTCATACAGACACACACCAACCACAAAGTGGTTGCTGGTAGCAGATTTTGAGTAGGCCTTAACCACCGAGTTGAAGTCTGGAGACTTGCTGACATTTTGAAAATAGTTTTTAGAACAAAATGTCAGATGATCGGAGCTATATATCATGCACGAGCAAATTGTGCAGCTGATGCTAACTAAGCCGATTCCTCCAGAGCCGCACGAGGATGGATGACCACTTTGCTTTTAGGAGAACTAAATATATCCACATGTATATGCCACACACCACATTCAGCACAGCACTCTGCTCTGCCAGGCTTATACATGATCCGTCATTGACTGACACCTGTGTGAACCAATGCGATCCTGGCAACCTGGCGTTATTTTTGAAACGAAGCCATGGCCAATGGAGCGTCATTCCATGTCCCAACTTTGGACCCATGGTGCTGCCACTCTTCTGTGATGGCTCATCAAGGCAGCTGTGCTGTATTCACATTGAAATGAGGGGATTTTTAAAACCCAAGCAGCTGTATTATTCAGACTTAAAATAAAAGCTTAGTTTCCCCAAATGGGTGTGACGTAAACATCTCATTAAATATTTTTAATTTTGAAAAAAATATTTTAAATGCCAGTGACTACACGGGTATTGGCAGCAGCTTGCGTTTGTGTGTGAGCTCCTGGAAGGAGGTCTCCTTGCTCTTTAATGGTGTTCATGTACCCTTCCTACTAGTAGGACTCCAAGGGGGACTATTCCACGCTACAGGTGGCGAGTGATTCAGAAACACGGTATACACATTCTGGCTGTTTGATGACCTCCAAGTAGGTAAACTCTTGTTGCAGAAGGAAACCCAGCTGCTTTGTCCAGGGCCACTTCATTTTCTTGAGTTACAGTTCCCAATAAGCTAAACCTGAAAAAGGTCAAAGGTTTCTTTTCTCTGAAATTCTTGTTTGGCTTCTCTGGGTAGTGTTGGGTGCTGGCCACGATTCACTAAACAGTTCACATTCTCAGGAGGGTATTAGCTACACATTGGCACCTGCCATTGGCCCTTGCCATCTCCATCTATACGGATTAATTCATGTGCTGCTGCAGCTGCTGATTTTCAACACCCCTGAAAGGAGTTCAGGGTGGAGAGAAGAAATGAGGAATTCTGTGCTGGAGGGGAAAACTGGTAGAACAGGTCTTCAGATAGTTAGATATTCTCAGGAGCCGATTTTATGAGCCCAATTCTTATATCTTCTCATATCTAGAAAAGCACTTCATGGTGACATCTGTTCCTCATGACTAGCAAAAACCTGCAAAAAGAAAAAAAAAGTGCTTGATTGCATGTACTTCCCCTTCACCAGAATTCCGTATATACTGGCATTCCCCCCTACTTCTTTGGAGCAGTTTCTCAGAGCTCTCTGATATGCTGTCTGCTGGGCTATAGTCCTCATTTTGCCCCACATAAAATTTGACTCACGACTCTCAAGTTGTGCGTTTTTTTTTTTTAAGTCAGCAGGGGCGACTCACTTTCCATAGATCAAGAGATTAGCAGGATCCATTAGGACCCCATTTCTTTTCTGTACCTTTGGGAGGAAATTGTTGATTAGCCCCTTCCTCCAAGCTTTATGTCATTAATAGCAGTTAAATAAAAATGTCAGAGGCGACTTTTGTCTCTGAATATAAGAGTAGCCTGTGTTCTCAGTCATTAGTGAAGAAAGCATCTCCTCTTTAGGTGCATATGGTCATCACTAAGTATCTGCTGGTTGGTTCCAGAACCCTCCACACCCACACCACCCCATTCCTGGGCAGCTCTTGAAATCCCCAACTTTTTTGGCACCAGGGACTGGTTTTGTGAAAGATAATTTTTCTAGGACCAGGGTAGTGGGGATGGTTTGCAGACAATTAAAGCTCATTATATTTATTGTGTACTTTATTTCTATTATTATTACATCAGTTCCACTTCAGATCACCAGGCATTAGATCCCAAAGGTTGGGGACTCCTGCATTACAGTCAGCTCTTGGTATCTGCAGATTCTGCATCTGTGGATATGGAAGGCCAACTGGATATTATTCACTGAAAAAAATCTGTACATAAGTGAATCTGTGTGGTTGAAGCCCATATTGTACAAGAGTCAATGTATTAGATTCCTAATGCTGCTGTAACAAATTATTGCAAGCCTGGTAGATGAAAACAGCACATATTTATTATCTTATAGTCTTGGAGGTTGAAAGTCCAAAATGAGCCTTTTTGAGCTAAAATCAAAGTATCATCAGGGCTCTTTCCTTCCAGAAGCGTAGGGAAGAATCTGTTCCCTTGTTCTTCAGCTTGTAGGTGTGGCCATGTTCCTTGCATCTTAAGTACATCACTCCCACCTCTGCTTCCTCCACACCAGCTTTATTCTTCTCTAAAGTTTTCCTCTGCCTGTCTCTTATAAGGACCCCTTTGATATTGAGTCTGCTTGCATAATCCATGATAATCTCCCCTTTTGAGATCTTTAACTTAAAGTCCCTTTTACCATGTAAGGTGGCATATTCACAGTCCTGGGGATTTGTACCTGGATATCTTTGGGATGCATAGTCAGCCTTAAGGTCAAACTTTGAAGGGGGCTGGACTGGGTGTGAATTCTAACTTGGCCAGTGGCTCCCCATGTATCCTTGAGAAAGTTATTAACTCTGAGTTTCTTAACCAAAAAATGGGACTAATACTGCCAACTCCACAGGTAATGTATAAAAAGCAATGGGCTTTACATGGTAGGTGTTCCATAAATGTAATCCCCATCCAACCTTGTGGAAGGAAATGTGGAAGGAATAGAACATTTAACAAGTCCAATCAGGCGAAATTATTAGTCAGCAGAAATGGCTACTCTTTTTAAAATTTTTGTTTCTTTTTAATTTTTTGTTTCATTTTTATTTTTGTCTCTTTGGTAGATGTCATAGTTAGGGAAGTATTAATGCATGTAGGGGGTTTATTATTAATACTATGGTAAGTAAACTAGGGCATTTTCTCACCGTACTTTTTCCCTATTGGGTCAAGTATACTCATGGTTTTCTGACAAATTCTTCCTGTCACCCAGCTGCCTTGTTTCACAGGATGCCAGTGGGACTAAAAACCCTACGACTGATTCTGCCCCTACAGAGAACAATAGGAATTTGAATTTGATTTGCCCATCTTGTGGGAAGACAGTCAAAGTTCCCCTTCAGTGAGGCTGAGTTTGACAATGGGCACCCCTTGTACTCTTTACAGCGTGTTCACCTATTATTATGATGATGTCATTATTCACATTATTGCTCTCATTATTATTATTATTATCTGGTGACCTCTGTTCTAGGGTGGAACTCCCTGTGACAGATGGGAGCTTCATTTATTGGACTGCTTTATGCTGCACAATTCCCCTGCCATTCTGAGTTTATATTGAGACGGGCTGCTTTTCGAACAAAGGCAGCCTGATCACAATTTGTCAGTGTACTTGGTAGCTATATATCACCAAAGCTCTCTGCCAGTCCTTCTGGGACCCAATTATTTATGGAGCTGACAATATGGGATAACTTTCTTGTTGTGAATGCCACCATCACAATCAAAGTTTTGCTATCTTGAGTGGGAAAGCAACAGAAGTTCTGGTTGGTCAAAAATCCCATTAACTAAGAGTTAATTCACATTGCCCCAGGTGATCTCTTGGTGCCCCAAGTGAGTTGATGAGATCCATGGGGAAAGTTCTATTTCAATATTCTTTTCTATCCAGACCTGGGGAGATCTGTGGATAACCTTTGCTTCTGTAGCTTCTGTGTAATATAAATTTAGGGTTTTGCAGCTTGGGAGCAGCCTTCTTTCTGAGCTTCTCTGGACAGAGTTTACCAAGGACTCTTGGGAGTGGAAATGAAGTCGAAGACTTGGGCTCTCCCTGTAAAGTGCTTATAATTGAATGAGGGGAATGATCCAGCTCAAATCTATATTTACCAAGGCAGATGATAACGAAATAAATATCAACTGAGATCAGCTTGACCACCTCGAGCCTGAAAACGGACTCAAACAATACCATTCCAGTGAAGTGACGCCTTTCTTCTCCGCTATCCTTTACTAACTCTTAGGTCACACTAATTTTAAATCAAATTCCTCGTCTCTGCTTTTAAGATACCTCAAAAGGACACTGAAGAGAAAAGAAACTAATTAAACCTAAAAGAAATTAAAGTTTAGAAAAGAAAAAAGGCCCACACAAAGAAGAGATGAACAGAAACATGAAATGTGATTTGATATAAAATCCTGGAGGAGAGCATGGCAGCTCACTCCGGTATTCTTTCCTGGAGAATTTCCATGACAGAGGAGCCTGGCCGGTTATAATCCACAGGGTTGCAAAGAGTCGGACAAGAGCGACTAAGCACAGCACAACACACCACAGAGGGTATTAGTATTAGGACATGAGATAGTTTTAATGGTAGATCATATGAATTTGAGGTTTTTTGACTTATTGGCTTGACAGGTCCTAAGAATAACATTCCTGTATTTCAAATAGCATATTTACAGACACACCTTCTCCTAGAACAAGTGCTTCTATAGCTTTAGTTGCACACAGAATTATTTTTATCCCTTTCTCTTTTATTAAAATACTCTTTGAATAAGGCATAGTGCTTAAAAGATTAGATCTTATAGAGAAACATAACATATTGTATTTAAATATGCTAATCTCTTAGAGGAAATGAAGGTTCTCAGCCTGCTCATTAAGAAATAAATTAATTCATCACCATTGCATTCATCATCAATCATCATCCAGTTGTGTCCAGTTTTCAATTAAGTTTTTCCAAACTGCTTTGTGCCTTTACCAAAAGAACCGATTATCTCTGATGATGATTTTTTGTGGGTATTCGGATGTTGATGGCAGTTGAATTGGCATAAACATGCTGAATGTCTTTTTTATTCAAGTAGTTAAGCAGTTGCTGTTCAGTGCATACAAATACGTTATGATGACAAGTTAAAAAAAAAACAAAACTTGATGTTTTAAGATGTATTTTCATGGTCAAATATCCAGCCTCTCATATTGACAGGGACTATTTTACATGAGCATTGCTAACAGTAATGCACGTGGGGAACATTTATTGAATAGGCATTGCTTGTCTGTTCATTCCTTGAAATGATTTTTATTAGACATCAATAAGTTTCTAGTACTGTGACACACTCTGCATATACAAATCAGTCAATGCAACTGACCATATCCCTGCCCTAATGGAGCTTCTAGTCCATTTCGTGTAACTTTCCTTATTCTGAGATATATTTTTACTAGGTAAGACCCCACACATCAGTGTTCGTTATTACACACTCCCTTGCTTTAAAGTAGACACCAAAAGCCATGATCATTTCACCAATGACCCTCCAAGTGTACACAAGTCTGCTTAACACTTGGAGTTAATATGCATTCCATGCCTGAAGAACAATTTCTGACTATCTCTTTAAGATTCCTTGCAGAATGAGGATGTATGAAAATGACTCACCATGCCTGCCACTTATCTCTAGATTCCTATAACATGAAGATGATCACAATCTGCCATCGTGCTGTTAAAATGATGCATAACCCTACCAGCACTCTGAAATGATCGAGTATTATTGCAGCCTCTTACAAGTTGGGCACTGAGATAATTTGGCTAGTGTTGGAGAAAGAATGTTCCACAACCCCTGTGGCTCCCCCTTCATTGAATAAATATGGCATGCTGCTGCTTTTGTTCTCCTTGTGTATAGAAGAGCAATTAATGTGTCAAAAAAGAAAAATCACAAAAATGTGCAGACTTTCTTCCCCCATGAAAATTGCAAGACTACGTTCAATCTGCCTTAAAATTATTGTATAACATTACAGGATGTTGTTATCTTTGAAATATTAGATAACTTGTGGTTGGCATTACATTTCTTATTGAGGTTTCATGACTTCTGTGTCCATTAAGGATCCCACAGTGGGTTCATGTATTTCTTTAAAAATGCCATTGGGCTGCCAACGTTTACGTAGACACCTTGATGTATTGTTTTCTTATTTAGATTGTTTAAATCAAGCATTTTAAAAAAATGCAAACATCTGTCAATTTTAGTTAAGAGAATGGATCATGAATATGGACAGACTGCTGCAGTTCTTGCTCTCTGGTCAATTATTTTCCTGATATTCAAGGACATTCTTAGAGAGGATCATAAAATCTTTGTGATGAGAAGGGAATAAAACTTGTTTTCTATTGCTAGTATTCAGAGGACAGAAAGGGGAAAGAATAGAATTCAAAGGTTTTGTGTTGTGTCCATTTTGTTTGTGCATATAGTCCAATAAACCAAGTTGTTAATAATTCAGTAATCTGTACCATAGTAAATGTCAATAAATATACATGAATTGAATCAACAAATGCACTCAATCTCTTAACAATAAAATTTATTACTAAACTTAGTAAGGAACTTAGTTACTCATAAGCTAGTAATCTAGTTCACTAATTTCTTTTCATAGTTTAAATTAGATCTAGTTCATTATTTGAAAACAAAAAGAATATTTTCATTTTATGCTGTTGAACTGTGCTTATTTTCCCTCTCCTGCTTGAGTATAAGCTCCATGAGGCCTGTAAGGTTTACTCCTGTTTGTGGTGCCCAGGATAATCTGTCACAAATAAGTCTTCCAATTATTATTTATCTTGGGAAGGACCTAGTGTCTTTCTGAAAAAATGTATATATTCAAAAATACAAGTATCTCTGCTTCTATTGTACATTCTATGAGAGATTTTGTTTATTTATTTATTTGGCTGTTCCAGATCCAGTAGCAGCACATGGAATCTTTAGGTGTAGCATATGAATTCTTAGTTGTAGCATGTGGGATCTAATTCTCTGACCAGGGATTGAATCTGGGCCCCCTTTGGGAGCATTGGGTGTGCAGCATCTTAACCACTGGACCATAGGGAAGTCCTGAGGGATATTTTAAAGAACAACACATGTGGTTGCCTAAAACCTTGAAAATTGCACAGAGTGTACATAGTCCAACAACAGAGACTTCATTCTCTGTCCCTTACACAAATCATGGGGCTTCCAAATATCCTGTCTTTGTCAGTCTTCCCCTCTGTGAACAACTGCCCTAATCTCCCATGAGTCATTCTCCAAATTGATTGACTCAATCAGTTTCTCTTTCAAAAAGCCTTTCTTATCTCTCCTTCCAACCTCCTTAGGGTCTCCCATCTATAGTTTGGCTTCCATATGTAACTGTCTTCATGTTCTTATTCAGTCACTCAGTTGTGCCCAACTCTGTGACCCCATGGCCTGCAGCACACCCAGCTTCCCTGTCCTTCACTATCTCCTGGAGTTTGCTCAAACTCATGTCCATTGAGTTGATGATACCAACCAACCATCTCATCCTCTGTCACCCCCTTATTCTCCTACCCTCAGTCTTTCCCAGCAGCAGGGTCTTTTTCAGTGAGTTGGCTCTTTGCATCAGGTGGCCAAAGTATTGGACTGTCTTCATATTAATTTTGTTGACTGATGATGTGCTTATGTGTCAGTTTCTTCCACTAAACCAGTGAAGATCTTGAAGGCAAGGATTGTGTTTTATTCACTGCCATAGCTCTAGTGCCTAAAGGAGTGCATAATACAAAGGGGGTCTTGTCAATGTTGTATGGAAGGAAGGAAAAAGGTGGAAGGAAGGGAGGGAGAGAGGAAGGAAAATAGGAAGGGAGGGAGGAAAGAAAGGATGAAAGGGAAAAGGAAAACACTCAAAGGAAACTCTTCAGTGACTATTATAAAGAAGATGTCTCCACATGTCCTCCAAAGTTCATAGCAGCACTATTACAATAGCTAGGACATAGGAACAATCTAGATATACATTGACAGATGAATGGATAAAGAGGTTGTAGTACATATATCCAACGGAATATTGCTCAGCCATGAAAAAGAAGGATTTTGTGTCAGTTCTAGTGAGATGAGTAAACCTAGAGCCTGTTATACAGAGTGAAGTAAATCAGAAAAAGAAAAGCAAATAGGGTGTATTAACACATATATATGGAATCTAGAAAAATAGTATTGATGAACCTCCTTGCAGGGAAGGAATGGAGATGCAGACATAGAGAACAGACGTGTGGACACAGCGAGGGAGGGAGAAAGTGGGGCAAATGGAGAGAACAGCACTGACACATATACACTGCTGTGTGTAAAACAGGTGGCTGGTGAGGAGTTGCTCCATAACATAGGGACCCAGCCTGGAGCTCTGCGACAATTTAGAGGGGTGAGATGGGCGGAGGAGGGAGGAGCAAAAGGGGGCTGATATATATATAGTTATGGCTGATTTGTGTTGTTGTGAGGCAGAAACCAACACAACATTGCAAAACAGTTTTCCTCCAATTAAAAAAATAAAATTTAAAAAGTTGCCTCCATTGAAGAACAACCATAGGGAGGGGAAAATATAGGATTTTAAAAAATTACTGTAGATGTTATGAGTGTTTATCTAATGAAAGATACTGTCCATTTCCTTCTGTCTACTCCACGTCCTGCCCATTTCTGATAGTGTCTATTCCCCCTTTCTTTGGGTAGCTGTCACCATAAAATTGCAATGAGTTTTAATGGTTACCTATATTGATGAACTAGTGATGTAATCTTCCTTCCTGCTGGTATTAGAATTGTTGCAAGTGTGCTTCTGAGAGTTCAGAAAAAAAATCATCATTAAAGGAAAAAATAAAGAATTATATTATTACTGTGAAACAAGTTTAAATATTCAAGCCTGGGGTCATTTAAATTTAATTAGTTTATCATCTTGTTTTCAAAACATATCATAAAGGCCAAAACAGCATTCTGGTCCTTGAATTAAACATTGTTATGAATTGACTTCTTTGAGTTCTCATAGTAGTGAATTCTTACATAGCGCCTACTATGCCAGTAACTGTTCTGTTTTCCACGATCAACTCATTTAATTCCACAACAGCCCAGTTAAATATAGTTTATGCTTTTTGTAAATGAGGAAACTGAGGCATATGAAAGTTAACTAATTTGTTCAGGGTTGTATATCTTAAGTGAGGTTTAGTTGAAATTCAAACTTAAGTAACTTAGATTCCAGGTTAATATTGTCAAATCTCTCTTAGGATTTATCTGGGAGCCTGGATTATGAAAAACTCTTTCATGACAATAGTTGGAAACATGGTTATGTTTATAAAACAAGCCAATATAGTATTAAAATTTCATTTTCAGGAAAATTGATTAGGTGAGCTTAGCCATTCAAATACGTTATGTGATATAAATATGTTGTTTAGTCACTAAGTCCTGTCCGACTCTTTTGTGACCCTATGGACTATAGCCCATCAGGAGGCTCTGTCCATGGGATTTCACAACAATATTAAGAGATTGGTGATAATCTTCCTCAAAATTCACTTCAGAATAAATCAACGTTGTTGAACCAAGACTGCAACACAAATATGCTTGGAATTTCTCCTGACTTTTCTTGCAAAATTTATGGATTTCAAGTTTGTTTGGTAAACCCCTCCTCTAGCTGGAATGACTAAGAATTGTTAAACCTTGAAAACAAATTGGGAGAACAATAAAGGGGATCTTGGGCATTTCTGCCAAGTGAAAGTGTTAGTTGCTCAGTCATATCTGACTCTTTGTGACCCCATGGACTCTAGCCCTCCAGGTTCACCTATCCATGGGATTTCCCAGGCAAAAATACTGGAGTTGTCAATCCCTTCCCAGGGTATCTTCCCTACCCAGGGATTGAACCCATGTCTCCTTCATAGCAGGCAGATTCTTTACTGTCTGAGTCACCAGGGAACCCCTGCCAAGTGAGGGTCAATTATATATGGAAAGTAAGGGAATTTTTAAAACATTATTTTAATTTTCATTTGGAGATGTTTTATGAACAAACCTGCTTTCAACAAGGTGACCGTTGAATAAAGTGAAGCATGTGTGTGTGTATGCACTCAGTCATGTCCTACTCTTTGTGACCTCATGGATTGTAGCCTGCCAGGCTTCTCTGTCTATATAATTTTCCATGTAAGAATACAGGGGTCTTCCTGACCCAGGGATCAAACCTGTTTCTCTTGCATCTCTTGCCTTTACAGGCAGATTCTTTATCACTGTACCACCTGGGTAGATACGTCTGGTAGGTAAGTGTTGATAATCTTATAATTGAGTTTCCCTGATGGCTCAGTGGTAAAGAATCCACCTGTCAATACAGGAGACAAGGGTTCATTCCCTGGGTTGGGAAGATCCCCTGGAGAAGGAAATGGCAACCCACTCCAGTATTCTTGCATGGGAAATCCCATGGACAGAGAAGCCTGGCAGGCTCCAGTCCACAGGTTTGCAAAATATTTGGACAGAACTTGGTGACTAAACAGCGACAACAAACCTTGTAACGCTCTTCAACTCTTAAGATCTATTTTTTACCCATACAACACTTCTGACACCAAATGCATGAGTTTTTCCACACCAAGAAATTATCCAATTTTCTGTATACATCAACTGGATGTCCTACAATTGGACTCAATTCTGGTACTAACCACCAGGAGTTAGTGTAGATCCCAAGGGTTAAGGGCTCAGTCACTTAATACAGTACCCAACTTCAGATGGCCAATTGCACATTCCGGGAACTTCTGTACTTTTGACTGATCAACTCTTAATCAGGACTCAGGGAGTTTCCTTACTTTTCTGGTTTATTATAAAGGGTACAACTCAAGATCAGCCAAATGGAAGAGATGTATAGAACTAGGTATGTGGGTCCATGTTTCCATGCCTTCTCCAGGTGTATCCCCCTCCTAGGACCTCAAGTGTTCACCCACCTGGAGGCTCTCCAAACCCTGATGTTTAGGGTTTTTATGGAGATTTCATTACATAGACATGAATGACTAAGGTATAACTGATTGATTAACTCCTGGGCCATTGGTGATTGAACTCAATCTCTAGCCCCTCCCTTGTCCCCAGAGGTCTGAGAGTGGAGCTGAAAGTGCCAACCTTCTGATTCCAAGATTGGTTCTCCTGGCAGCCAGCCACCCAGCCTCCTCATCTTTAAGGATTTTCCCAAAGTCACCTGATTAACATAAACTCAAATATGGTTGAAAGGAACTTGTTACGAATAACAAAGGACACTCCTCTCAACCCTGTCACTCAGGAAAGTACAAGGGTTTTGGAGCTCTGTGCCAGGAACCTCATATACATCTCTTATTATGTCATAATAGCATACCAGCATTCAGCATTTATGACTTCTGAGGATGAATTGGAGGAAACTGGAGGAGCAGTCCTTCAGAAGCTGCTGCATAATGACCATTTTCACAGCTTCTTAGCACTCCTTTGGAACCCTGCATGTTTACAGCTAAAAAGCAAGCTCTTTTCTTCTTCTTTAAAAATGTACCTCAAACCCTTTGGTAATATGCGGTTTTCCACTCTGTGGGAGTCCAATAAATCCCTGTTGACTCCCTTCACATTCAACAGCTCCAAGTAGCCACCATGTCCATCCAGGCATTGCACACACTATGGCTTTTTCGCATGCTCCATTTAGATGCCTAATAGTTAAGCCAGTGTAGTGTGTGGGGCTCAATTTTGAACCACTGGCAGAGGCACTTATGTACAACATTTGCTACTTTTTGTCAGAGAAATAATCACGTTGGAAAAGCAAGACACTATGCATGCTTTCAAGCTGTTCTGATTTCTTCTACTTATTTAGGTACCAAGCACTCTATTTTTCTATTTCTTCATGAGGAAATTTACATGGAGCAGGGAAGAAATTTCATTTTGAAGTTTATTCACTTTGAGAACCTGAAGAAGTAGTGGCTTAGCTGACAGCATCACTGAACTTCGAATATCATTATAGCAGTCATTTTAGGTACACATAAACACATAGTTAAGATCTGCTCAGGAATTTGTACAGAAATTTGTTGCATGGAAACCTTTGTGTAACAGTGACATGAAAGCTGCACTTCCCAGGTGGCACAGTGGTGAAGAACCCGTCTGTCAGTGCAAGCGATACAAGGTGCATCCCTGGGTCCAGAAGATCCCCTGGGTAGTAAATGGCAACCCACTCCAGTATTTCTGCCTGGAAAATTCCATGGACATGGACATGAGCCTAGTAGGCTCATACCATGGGGTTGCAAACAGTCAGACATGACTGAGATGCAGGCAATGTGAAAGATAGTAGCAGAGAGGTGTCTTGACTCTCAAATTGGGAATTAAATCAACTGTCAGGCTCATAGGTTTAAAATGGATAAAGTCTTAATATAGGTCTCCAATTTGTAGCTGTTAAATAGTGTTCAGCTGAAAGGGAGCGTCTCAAAAACAGCCCATGGTGAGAATATGCGTGTTAGGCATTTCTAGCACGTGTGCTCAGTCCCTCAGGCACATCCGTGTGTGACTCTTTGCAACCCCATGGACTGTAGCCCACCAGGCTTCTCTGTCCATGGAATTTTCCAGGCAAGAAAACTGGAGTGGGCTGCCATTCCTTTTCCAGGGGATTTTCCCGACTTGGGGATAGAATTCAGGTCTCCTGTGTTTACTGCTTTGGTAGGCGGGTTTTACCATGGTGCCACCTGGGAAGCCCCGCTGGACATTTCTAGATACGTCTGTAAAAGTCCATTAGGCAAATAATGTGTGGTAGTAAACAGAGTGGCTTGTCTTGTCTTAGCAGTGTTTAGTGATTTGGACTACATTGAGTTTATAATTGTTTTGACTCTTCTGGACATTACAGTAAATGAACCTATATACATATGTATGGACACACATGTGTATATTGATTTTAATTATGATGTCATTGTATTCATTTAACATGACAAAATTTGGATCAGTTTGACTTTAAGAATGAAGTTAGAAATATTTTCTTTTTGGTATTTGTTAGATGTTTATTAGATAATTAAATCAATGCTTAATCCCCTTACCCAATTTGTAAAACTGTCTAGCAAAACAAACAAACAAAAAAACATGTCACAATTATCAGATTTGCCTGAAATTCATAGCATTTCTAATAGTCACCTTTTCAAATCTATGCTTTCACCTTTACATTAATAATATCACCAAATAGAGTTTCTGCCACTGCTGTAGAAACTGTAACAAATTCAGTCCAACCTGAAATCAATAGGAGCTGCTTTCAGCTTGGTGAAATACAAGGACAAGGTCTCTGTGCAGAAAAGAAGCCTGAGCACTGGTTTCCTACTAGAGATGAATATTTCTGTTGATACTGTCCAGAGCAGACATAGCCTGTCAATAATCAATTGATCTGAAGCCAAATGATAAAGATGACAGATGGATCTGTTCTTGTGTTCAGGTGTTGAAGAATAGGGTGTTTGTTTTGTATGTGAAAATGACCCTTATTAAAGTGATTGAACCAATGACAGATTTTGTTTGGAACATGTTTTTAAAAACCTGCCATATTTTCCATGGGCTGAAAATACTTATACTTGTGTAGTGTATTGGCAGGTCACGCACCACACAGGTAACTATAGAACTGATGATACCTCTCCACTGCCTGTGTGTGTCTGTGTTAGTCGCTTAGTTGTGTTCTACTTTTTGCGACCACATAGACTGTAGCCCACCAGGCTTCTCTGTCCATGGGATTTTCCAGGCAAGAATACTGGAGCTGGCTGCCATTCGCTTCTCCAGGGGGCTTTCCCAGCACAGGATTCGAATCTGGGTCTCCTGCATTGTAGGCAGACTCTACAATCTGAGCCCACCAGGGAAGCCCCATTACCTGGTGTTGTGCTAATTTGGTATGAATCTGGGCTTGTGAATGTAGGAAATGTGTGTCAAAACACAAAGAATTTTAATATTTCTTTAATTAAAAAACCAAATTTTGTAAAACTTAAACCACAAACTAGTGTAAACTTGATTATACATTTGAATTTGTAGGCATTTTAATTATAAGGAAAATTCTGTATTGTAGTTTAAAAATCTCTTATTTTTCTGTGAAAAAATATCTTCTGATTCTGTCTTTGGCTTATCAGAGTAAAGCATTCTTATGGGTATGTGCTAAGTCGCTTCAGTCCTGTCTGACCCTTGCAACCCTAGAGACGGTAGCCAGCAGACTCCTCTGTCCATGGGATTCTTCAGGCAAGAATACTGCAGTGGGTTGCCATTCCCTCCTCCAGGGAATCTTCCTGACTCAGGAATTGAACCTGCATCTCTTATGTCTCCTGCATTGGCAGGAGGGATCCTTACCTCTAGCGCCACTTGGGAAGCCCAAAGCATTCATATTCACTGTCAATTGATCTGTCATGATGTTCACACAACTTCTGTGTTATCTTTTTTCCACTGTTGTTATTTACTACTAGCTGTGTGACCTTGTACAAGTTGCTTAACTTCTCAGTTACATAATGGCCTTGTTTGAAAAACTGGAAGAAATTAGAACCTTATTTGCCTATTTGCCTGTAGGTACAAATGAATTATTACATTTAAAGTAAATGTAAGAGTGTGGACCACATAAAAAGTGCTGAATACGTACAATCTACATTTATTAAATATTTCAACTCTGCCCCATGAAAGTGTAAAAGTCATACCTATTATCTTATAATCTTTCATAAAGATTATAATGCCTAATTATATCATAACCACCTTGATAGTCAAGTTTTTATTATATATCTTCTCTGATATTGCTGTTGAAGTGGTAAAGACATAATCAGTTGTGTGATGGGGTCCATTTTGTGGATCCACATTAAGTATTCACTAGAATGTACATAGATTTTGCTCTGTCAAGAGAACCAGTCTAAGCTATGAAACAAAACAGACAAACAAAAATTCACTTATTCAGGGATCTGCCCTGTTGTGACATGTAATAATATATAATAATATAGTATGTATTTTTAGTACATATAATTGATAGTACTATTATTCTTTACTGAGCAAAATTTTCCAAACTATGTTTTGTGAGATACTATGTCCAAAAGAGATTAAGAATCCCCTTCCCCACCCAATTCTATGGTCAAATAATACTGAGAATATAGATTAAAGAATCAAGCTCCTGAGAATTCTCAGAACTTTTAATGTGGTAATGTGCATGAAGATCATTCAAAAAGGGGAGGTGGCAGTTTTCAGACTTTCCGTGAACCCTTTCTTGAAGGAAATCTTTAGAGCATCTTTCAGATTTGGGAATTGCTGCTCTAAATCTGGGACTGGACCCGGAGGCCCAATATAGTTCTTCCCCAGTGATGCCACAGGGCTGAGATAGTTTACACACCATGAGGATTCCCCAATTAAGTACTGACATGTGAGAATGACTTCCAAAAAAAATAAAATCAGATCAAGCCAACTTAAGGACATCCCTGTATTTCTGTCTCTGCCATTCATTTGTGTGTAAGCACACTCACTCACGGAGAAGGCAATGGCACCCCACGAAAATCCCATGGACGGAGGAGCCTGGTGGCTGCAGTCCATGGGGTCGCTACAAGTCGGACATGACTGAGCGGCTTCACTTTCACTTTTCACTTTCATGCATTGGAGGAGGAAATGGCAACCCACTCCAGAATTCTTGCCTGGAGAATCCCAGGGATGGAGGAGCCTGGTGGGCTGCAGTCCATGGGGTCTCACAGAGTCGGACACGACTGAAGTGACTTAGCAGCAGCAGCAGCACAGTCACTCAAGCAAAAAAGCAGGAATCCCAGGGAAACTGACAGGGAGTTTGCTGCACGTGTGTGGTCATGCAGCATGCGTGGAAAATGACATGATGTCTCAGCATCCCTGAACGTGTTGGCTTAGGCTCTTACCTTTCCTCTAAATGATTCCCTGG
The DNA here is from genome assembly GCF_029378745.1 of Bos indicus. NCBI lineage: Eukaryota > Metazoa > Chordata > Mammalia > Artiodactyla > Bovidae > Bos > Bos indicus. Next base: position 78,897,923 of record NC_091766.1, read on the forward strand.
GCCCCATACTTTACTAACTGCTTCTGTTGTCACTCTTGAGTTGTCTGGGTATAGCTAAAGCAAAGCCCTTTAATTTTATGACTTTCAGATGTCTTGTTAGTGGGCAAATGAAGTGACGGGACAAGTGCGTTTTGTCTAGTTGCTAAGGAATAAAAATAACAAGTGCCTTTATTACTTTGCTGACAATCTATTTATAAATTTCTGAAGGAGGTGCCTGCAGAGGAAAATGTGCATGTGTTTTGGACATACCTGAGATTTCTCAAATGAAATGATTTATTGATGGCCCCTGCTTTACGCAACTTTGGTAGCGTGCACAAATATTGTTCCTACATTCAAGGTAGGCTTCAGGCTTGGTTCTTTAATGGCCTGGCCATTACAGAAATGACGTATGGGGATGGCTGTTTTGTTCTTCTCCTTTAGGCCCTTACAAATACTGAATTACATTCAGGCTTTCCAAATAGCATAGTGTTACCATCTTCACCACACAAGAAGCAAACTTTTTCTTTATTCCTTCCTTCCTATCTATAATGTTTACAGTGTTTTTTTTTTTTTTAGTTAGTATAATAGAAATTAATCCATGAAGTCATTCTTTGAAAACTGAATGTTTTCTTGATTTTCATTTGTCCCTGCTCCTCTTGTACTTTCCTGGTAGCTCAGATGGTAAAGAATCTACCTGCAATGCAGGAGACTCAGGTTCAATGCCTGGGTCAGGGAGATCTTCTGTAGAAGGGAATGGCTGTCTACTCTAGTATTCATGCCTGGAGAAATCCCATGGACAGAGGAGCCTGGCGGGCTACAGTTCATGAGTTCACGAAGAGTTGGATTTTGCTTCTCCTTATATCAAACTCTTTTATTAAAATGAATTTTTACTGCAATATCGTTACTTTGCAATGTTGTGTTAGTTTCTGCTGTACATGAAAGTGAATTAGCTATATGTTTACATATGTTGTTGCTATTTAATCACTGAGTGGTGTCCTACACTTTGAGGACCCCACAGACTGTAGCCCACCAGACAGGCTTCTTAGTGGGATTTCCCAGATAAGAATACTGAAGTGGGTTGCCATTTCCTTCTCCAGGGGATCTTCTGGACCCAGGGATCGAACCTGCATCTCCTGCATTGGCAGGCAGGTTCTTTACCATTGAGCCACCACGGAAGCCCCATGTTTACATATATCCCCTGTTTTTTGGATTTCCTCCCCATTTAGGTCACTGCAGAGCCCTGAGTAGTGTTCCCTCTGCTACACAGTAGGTTCTCATTAGTTATCTGTTTTATATATAGAATCAGTAGTGTATATATGTCAACCGCAATCTCCCAATTCCTCCCACCACTCCCAGCCCCTACATCAAGCTGCTTTTGAACTACAACTCAGAAAGCAGCTCTTCTCATGTGAACCTTTCATTTATTTCATCACCAGAAGTTGGGCCCCCCACTGCTGGGAAGGGCGGATGGCACGAAAAGCATTGTGGGTCCTGACATGGAAATAAGCAGTTCCAGCCACGTTGCTCTCACCTGCTGAGAATCTCAGAGAGAGCAAAAACAGCTTTCCTGGTTATGCACCTGGTTTTAGCAAGCCCTTACCTAGAATAAAATGATAGTTGAAAAAATTGCCTGGACTATGAGAATTTTGAGTCCAAATGGCTAGACTTTGCACCTGTTGCTGTCTCTGTCATATTTAAGTCGCATGTTGGTTGTATTTTAAGAGTGTTTAAAACTGAAGGGAAAGTTGAGGAAATGGTAAAATATGGTGACCTGTGGTTTATATGTGAATGCTATGGTATTCGGAGAAGGCAATGGCACCCCACTCCAGTACTCTTGCCTGGGAAACCCCATGGACGGAGGAGCCTGGTAGGCTACAGGAGCCAGGTAGGCTACACAACGCTCAGTTGTGTCCGCTAATAGTCGGACATGACTGAGCGACTTCACTTTCACTTTTCACTTTCATGCATTGGAGAAGGAAATGGCAACCCACTCCAGTGTTCTTGCCTGGAGAATCCCAGGGACGGGGGAGCCTGGTGGGCTGCCGTCTATGGGGTCGCACAGAGTCAGACACGACTGACGCGACTTAGCAGCAGCAGCTATGGTATGACCAACTTTTGAAACCCACTTTTTTTTAATGAACTAAATTGCTATTTGTTTTCATGCAGGTGTGACTCATAATATCCCAGCATCCTGAGTTAATAAAGCAATTTTGTAGGCTCACATACCATTGATAATGCTGTAATAAGTTGGCAATCTGTTATAGTGGAGAAAATATCTTATATAGTCACGTCTGTGCTTCCATTTACTTTATACAAAGAAAGACTTCCATCCTGCTATTGTTCTCCAGTATATAGGTTTCAAAAGGCCTCTCTTCCCTTGAAGACAAAAAGCTACCACATGATTTCAAGATAGAGTAAATAAAAGTGGAATGAGGGGTGTTTTTTTTAATTGAAAAGTACCTCGTATATTTTATTTATTTTTTACTGGAGTATAGTTGCTTTACAATGTCCTGTTAGTTTCTTTCTTTTTTTTTTTAATTTTATTTTATTTTTAAACTTTACATAATTGTATTAGTTTTGCCAAATATAAAAATGAATCCGCCACAGGTATACATGTGTTCCCCATCCTGAACCCTCCTCCCTCCTCCCTCCCCATACCATCCCTCTGGGTCGTCCCAGTGCACTAGCCCCAAGCATCCAGTATCGTGCATCGAACCTGGACTGGCAACTCGTTTCTTACATGATATTTTACATGTTTCAATGTTATTCTCCCAAATCTTCCCACCCTCTCCCTCTCCCTCTCCCACAGAGTCCATAAGCCTGTTCTATACATCAGTGTCTCTTTTGCTGTCTCGTACACCGGGTTATTGTTACCATCTTTCTAAATTCCATATATATGCGTTAGTATACTGTATTTATGTTTTTCCTTCTGGCTTACTTCACTCTGTATAATAGGCTCCAGTTTCATCCACCTCATTAGAATTGATTCAAATGTATTCTTTTTAATGCCTGAGTAATACTCCATTGTGTATATGTACCACAGCTTTCTTATCCATTCATCTGCTGATGGACATCTAGGTTGCTTCCATGTCCTGGCTATTATAAACAGTGCTGCGATGAACATTGGGATACACGTGTCTCTTTCTCTTCTGGTTTCCTCAGTGTGTATGCCCAGCAGTGGGATTGCTGGATCATAAGGCTGTTAGTTTCTACTGTACAGCAAAGTGAATCAGCTGTACATGTACATATCCCCTCTTTTTTGGTTTTTCTTGCCACTTCTTAGGTCACCACAGAGCATTGAGTAGAGGTCCCTGTGCTGGACAGTAGATTCTCATTAGTTATCTGCTTTATACATAGTAGTGTATATATATTAATCCCAGCGTCTCGATCCATACCATCCCTCCACTTCCCTCCTTGGTATCCACACATTTGTTCTCTACATCGTGTCTCTCTTTCTGCTTTGCAGAAAAATTCGTCTGTACCATTTTTCAAGATTCCACATATATGTGTTAATATATAATATTTGTTTTTCTCATTCTGTCACTCTGTATGACAGTCTCTAGGTCCGTCTGTGTCTCTGCAAATGGCACAATCTCCCTCTTTTTTATGGCTGAGTAATACTTCATTGTATATATGTACCATATCTTCTCTATCTGTCGATGGGCATTTAGGCTGGAAAAGCCCTTCATTTAGAATGAACTCCTTTCCTACTTACCAGGTAATGATTTATATTTTTCATAGAGTACTAAAATATGAAACATCCCAACTACTACCAAATTTTTAAATAATGAAGGTATGAAAATAGTTTATACATAAATAACCAAAGATAATAAAGGAATGTGGAAAAAATCCACAGGTGAGTGATCTTTTGCAGTCAGTAAGGACTTTTAGACTTGTATTTTGCCTTCTGATGTCTGGTTTGGAAAAAAGCAATTTAGGGAGGGAGATATTTATATATTTATATGACCACAAAGGGCTGTAATTGTTAATTACTTATTATCATATTAAAGCCCATCATCTGTATTATAGAATTAATACTTAGAAATTAAGAAAAGGATTATAAAATTAATTGTCCAATTGGTTTGGAAGGTAAGATTTTTATAAATCTAACTAAAAGTTTTATCAACAGGAATACCTTCCTGTTGCTCATTTGATTAATAGCTTTGTCTTACAATATCAAGATATGGGGGCTGCTAAGTAACATATAAATTAATTGAACTCTGTAATGAAATAACAGTTTAATTAGTCATTTATGATGTACTGATATAATCAGAAAGGAGAGAAAATTCAGCAGAAAAACACCGCATTATCATTATTCTCATTTTCTATTTTTTTTCCCTATCACAGGACAAATCAAAGTCATTTTGTTCAAGTTTTTTTTGAGTTTGAAATTTGTGCCATTGCTTTACTGAAATAACAGATATGTAAAATGTATTACTTATTTGCTCTTAATTTCTTCCTCATGTGTTAATCATTTTATTCTAAAATAAAACACAGACACAGATGGAATGAAACAAATATAGAACTTAGGAAGTTACTATAAGGCAGTATCATTGTAACTCCAATACTTTGGCCACCTGATGTGAAGAACTGACTCATTGGCAAAGACCCTGATGCTGGGAAAGATTGAAGGCGGGAGGAGAAGGGGACGACAGAGGATGAGATGGTTGAATGGCATCACCAACTAGATGGACATGAGTTTGAGCAAGGTCTGGGAGTTGGTGATGCACAGGGAAGCCAGGTGTGCTGTAGTCCATGGGGTCACAAAGAGTCAGACATGACTGAGCAACTGAACTGAACTGATCATTGTAACTACCACTCAAGCCAAGACATAGAACTTTGTCAGTGCATGTCACCCCTACCCATAAGTCCTGTGCATGTCACATTCATCATACACCCCTGCCATCGCTCAAAATCTGATCTAATTTTATATTATCACTTTTTAATGTTTACTTATCACCAGGGATGTAAATATTCGTAGATGTCATTTTGGGGGACTATTTTTAAGTCCATTTTAGTCCACAATTTCCCCTTGCATCCTTTAACTGCCCTTGCAATAAATGGCCATTTATTTGTTTTTAAAGCAATGATTCTGACTTTATAAAAGGCAAACTATCCAAATAGCCAGCATCAGAAATTTCTAGAAGGTGCTTTGTAAGTGTTCAGTGAATTTCTGGTCTTTCTGCTACCCATCTTGCAGTTCTACTCAGATAGTCAAGCCCATCTGAACCCAAGTATTGCCACGGTGACACTGTGCCCAGTGATGGAATTCTGAATTATACGAAAGGTTGGTGCTGCTCTGTCCATCTATTTCTGCAGAGGGAAGATAGACAAGGGAAGGCTTTCTCTCTGCAAATACTCATGGTGTGACCCATTTGAGATACAAAAAGTCTCAAGAGGTTATAATTCAGAAAGCTGGATGAAATGTACAAGATTGGGAGGGAGAAGGCCAGTGCAGACTGACAGCATTCTCTTGATGGGCAGGTGCCATGTCTCAGGAAAGAAAGGAAAGCAGGAAGTGCTATTTTGGCACCTTCTCTGTGCCACACTCTTGTGCAGGTTTTAAATCTTTTCTACAATATCAGTGAAGAGTTAACACCTTAGTTTTGCAGGTGAAGAATCTGAAATTTTTTCTCACCAAGAAATAACCTTCTAACTGATCTAGTTCCTGTGTATGATCTTTTTAGAAAACTTAAGTCTGGTAATGCCACTCTAGCATCCTTTGCACTTAGAAGGAAGCCCAGACTCCTTCTTGGAAGTGTTGGTAAACAGAGCCAAGGATTGACCCCCTTGCATGTTGTCTTGTTTTGGATCATCCCCCCTGCCCACTCCCAATCACTGAGCTCCAGCCATATTGAAGCTACTGCTTAGGTCTATCAAACTCATCCAATACATTGCAGGAGGCTATAGCTTAGCCATGTTTAAATTGGTTTGGGGACCTTTTTATTTGCCTTTTCCTCTTTCTGGAATATTTTACTGGCACATTTCGTTTAGCTTGATCTTACATCTTATTCAGACCTCAACTTAATTGTTACTTCCTCAGGAGAACTTGCCTGCCCATTCCATCTACATTAGCTTTTCCCTGTAGTAATTATCTCCTTCACTTACTCTTTTTCCTTTCCGGCACTTACCAACACTCTAACTATACATGTATTTGTTTATTGTCTGTCTTCCATCTGACCCTGAGTGTGGGGTATGTCTGTTTTGTTTTCTGTGTCTAGTTATCCCAGGGCCTGGAACACCACAGACGCTCAATAAATATTGGTTGGAATGCAAACTTGAAAGGAGGCTCAGAGACATGAAGAAACTTCTCCAAAGTCACACAGCTAGCAAGTTTCAAAGCTAGAAATTTAAAAATACATCATAAAACCCATGCATTTTCAACCCTAATTGACTTTTCTAAACTGTGTTCCTTGGACAGTAGTGTCCTGATATATCTTAGTAGATGTTCCAAGAATTTTTTAAAAATCTTGATCAAATAAATCATGGATATTATACAATTATTGAAAGAAAATTGAACATCCTTCGTATGGGACATGTGAGAGACTTTAATATGCAGATATGCACTGTAACTCTCTAAGAAACTGTTACAGTATGCAGCATTCTTATTAGTGTTTGACCATGATTTACTTCTTTCCGTTAAACTCATATCTTGTGGGACACCAGCATTCAGCAGGAGCCAGGGTGTGAATGACTCCATGACACCCTGCTTCTCTTAGGAAGTGAGTAAGCAGAGATTTCTATCAGTGAATTGTCTTAGTATTCATGTATATGTGTACACACGTGTATATTTGTACATATTTAAGTTTTATGCTTTCTGTCCTATTTCCTGCTAAAAATATTGGGGAGATTTAGCTTAAGAAAGCAAAAATAGAAATGAAAGAAAGTAAACTGGGGGCCGGCCAAGCGGTGTCAGCCGTGGAGGGCGCCGTGCCTTCGCCACCCGGAGCTCGCCCTGCTCCGGCGCCCAGACCGCGCGTTTGCAGGCGCAGCGTCTTCAACGGGGAATACCGCTTCCGCTTTCCGGGTGTGGCCGCGAGTCGGGTTGCTCTGCTGTGTTCCATCTCCTCCTAAAGATGCATCCTGACTTATCTCCACACTTGCACACTGAAGAATGCAACGTCTTGATTAACTTGCTTAAGGAATGTCACAAAAATCACAGCATTCTGAAATTTTTTGGTCATTGCAATGATCTTGATCGGGAGATGAGAAAATGCTTGAAGAATGAGTACATGGAAAAGAGGAACAAGAGCAGGGAGCTTGGCAACGCAATGCGAAAGAGACTTTTTAATCCTCCAGAGGAATCTGAAAACTAGATCTTATTTTCATTGGATGCCTTGCCTGAGAGAAGACCCAAAGACTCTTGGTTGGTAACTGAAGGAATCCTGTTGCATTTGGTCTCTAAAATCTTTTGCATGGAAAGTGACCCATGAGAAATCAAGCCTTGGAGAAGTATGGAAACCCTGGATCTGGAATGTTTGTTAGGCAGAGCTGTTTGTACCCTCCCTCCTCTACTAACGCATCTGAGACTTCTGTTTCTTCCCTTTGCCTATGACCTGTTAACATTTGAGTACCTTAACCTTCAATAAAACTATTGATTCTGATAAAAAAAAAAAAGTAAACTGGTGTGTAATTTGGATTATTGTAAAGAAGATATGAGAGATGTATTTAAAGAAATAACTGATTAGAAAATACAAACTAAAGAAAGTGACGTGGCTGGGAACTTAAACTGATAAGCATTCTTCCCCCACGTCAGCATGCTATTAAACGTGACTGATCTTAAATGCTGACTTCCCTTAATGGAGAAACTATGAAATTACAAAATAACAAATGTAATCACACCTTAATCTTGTTAAATTGAAACACTGTAATCTACATTCAAATTTCACATATGGTCAATCTTGCAAGAGCTGGTTGGATGAGCCAAAGCACTATTTGGAATTTTAAATAGAGTTTTTCCTACCTCTTCAAAGCCCATTTACTTCTGTATGAGAAATATTTCTCTGGGACTGGAGTAGGGAACCCCAAGCCAAAGAACAAAGCAAATAATTTTTTTTTTTTTGTAATTGAAAGGAAAAAAAAATAAGTTGATTTCCAAAAGTCTGACACTCATGACCAGTTCTATCATAAAGAAAGCAAAGTGCATTTCAGAAGAGTGTTGAAATTATGTGAGGAGAATACAGGTTTCAGCTGTATCTTGCCAATGCTGTATTACAGTCTGTTGACAGATGTGATTTTTAAAATAACTAAAGCATTGTTATCTATTGCTGGCTGAGTGTGTATGTTAATTGAATTAGGTGCAATGTGATAGGAAGCTCTTGACTTGTCTTGGAATACGCATTAGTGGGGAGCTTCAAGGAAGAGCCATGCTCATTTGATTTGCAAAATATAGTAACCGTTTAATCAGTGGTTAGCTGAGCAAAGAAGAGAAGCTAAAAGCAAGGAGAAAAGGAAAGATATACCCATTTGAATGCAGAGTTCCAAAAAATAGCAAAGGGAGATAAGAAAGCCTTCCTCAGCAATCAATGCAAAGAAACAGAGGACAACAACAGAATGGGAAAGACTAGAGATCTCTTCAAGAAAATTAGAGATACCAAAGCAAGGGAACATTTCATGCAAAGATGGGCACAATAAAGAACAGAAATGGTATAGACCTAACAGAAACTAAAGATATTAAGAAGAGTTGGGCAAGAATACAAAGAAGAACAATACAAAAAAAGATCTTCATGACCCAGATAACCACGATGCTATGATCACTCACCTAGAGCCAGACATCCTGGAGTGCGAAGTCAAGTGGGCCTTCGGAAGTATCACTATGAACAAAGCTAGTGGAGGTGATGGAATTCCAGTTGAGCTATTTCAAATCCTAAAAGATGATGCTGTGAAAGTCCTACACTCAATATGCCAGCAAATTTGGAAAACTCAGCAGTGGTCACAGGACTGGAAAAGGTCAGTTTTCATTCCCATCCCAAAGAACCGGCAATGCCAAAGTATGTTCAAACTACCGCACAATTGCACTCATCTCACAGGCTAGCAAATAATGCTCAAAATTCTCCAAGCCAGTCTTAACCAGTATATGAACTGTGAAATTCCAGATGTTCAAGCTGGACTTAGAAAAGCCAGAGGAACCAGAGATCATGCCAACATCCAATGGATTATCGAAAAAGCAAGAGAATTCCATAAAAACATCTACTTCTGCTTTACTGATATGCCAAAGCCTCTGACTGTGTGGATCACAATAAACTGTGGATAATTCTTCAAGAATTGGGAATACCAGACCACCTGAGCTGCCTCCTGAGAAATCTGTATGCAGGTCAAGAAGCAACAGTTAGAACTGAACCTGGAACAACAGACTGGTTCCAAATTGGGAAAGGAGTACATCAAGGCTGTGTATTGTCACCCTGCTTGTTTAACTTCTATGCAGAATACATCATGAGAAATGCTGGACTGAATGAAGCACAAGCTGGAATTAAGATTGCTGGGAGAAATATCAATAACCTCAGATATGCAGATGACACCACCCTTATGGCAGAAAGCAAAGAAGATCTAAAGAACCTCTTGATGAAAGTGAAAGAGGAAAGTGGAAAAGTTGGCTTAAAGCTCAACATTCAGAAAACGAAGATCAGGGCATCTGGTCCCATCACCTCATGGCGAATAGATGGGGAAACCATAGGAACAGTGAGATACTTTATTTTTAGGGGCTCCAAAATCACTGCAGATGGTGACTGCAGCCATGAAATTAAAAGATGCTTGCTCCTTGGAAGAAAAGCTATGACCAACCTAAATAGCATATTAAAAAGCAGAGACATCACTTTGCCAACAAAGGTCTGTCTAGTCAAAGCTATGGTTTTTCGAGTAGTTATATATGGATGTGAGAGTTGGACTGTAAAGAAAGCTGAGTGCTGAAGAATTGATGCTTTTGAACTGTGGTGTTGGAGAAGACTCTTGAGAGTCCCTTGGACTGCAAGGAGATCCAACCAGTCAATCCTAAAGGAAATCATCCCTGAATATTCATTGGAAGGACTGGTGCTGAAGCTGAAACTCCAGTATTTTGGCCAAATGATGTGAAGAACTGACTCATTGGAAAAGACCCTGATGCTGGGAAAGATTGAAGGTGAGAGGAGAAGGGGATGACAGAGGATGAGATAGTTGGATGGTATCACCAACTAGATGGACATGAGTTTGAGCAGGCAGGGAGTTGGTGATAGAGAAGGCAATAGCAACCCACTCCAGTACTCTTGCCTGACAAATCCCATGGACAGAGGAGCCTGGTAGGTTGCAGTCCATGGGCTCGCTAGGAGTCAGACATGACTGAATAACTTCACTTTCATGCATTGGAGAAGGAAATGGCAACCCACTCCAGTATTCTTGCCTGGAGGATCCCAGGGACGGGGGAGCCTGGTGGGCTGCCGTCTGTGGGTTCGCACAGAGTCAGACACGACCGAAGTGACTTAGCAGGGAAGGCTGGTGTGCTTCAGTCCATGGGGTCACAAAGAGTTGGACAGGACATGACTGAGTGACTAAACTAACCAAATTAAACTTTCCTGTTGCCCTTGTCAATGTGAATACATTCACGTCTTAGTTGCAGTGAAAGGTTACTGGATCTGTGCATGACTTAAAAAAAAAGAAAAAGAAATTCTGGAAAGAGAAATCTTGAGGATCATAAAATGGACAAATAAAAGATCAGTCATTTGTGAACTTTCTGGGCTTTTTCTTTTCCATCTGTTACATGCCACTGTATTGGGTTTTGGCACTTTCACCAGCAACTTGGAAGTTCTTTTAAATCAGCTTTTTCATGGGGATTTCTGATTATGGTAACCACAGGCTATGCTCCTGATGATATCTCCAACTCCAGCATCACAGGGAAGATTTGGCTGTTTCATTCATTCCCATCACTGTTGCCTCCCAACAAATCTTTTGTCTCTGGATTATTTTACTGTATCTATAAGAAAACAAAACAAAGCTGTGTTGAAGGTTTCAGTAGACACAGCCTCCATAGTCAAGTCCTCTGGAGACCTGGAGGGAAAGAAAGCTGAGACAGTGGTATGGTACCCAAATCCTCTGTAAATGGATGCTCATATCCTAGCCTTCCACCTACTGAGAACTTCCAGGCACTCTCTGCAATTGTGCATCCAGGGCCCTTTAGGGTACTAGTGTGATTGCATTGAAAGTGCTAGAGAAAGTAAACCTTTTCTTCCAAATTAGAAAACTAGTCATGCATACATGCTCAGTTGTGTCCAACTCTGTAGCCTGCCAAGCTCCTCTGTCCATGGGATTTCCCAGGCACGAATGCTGGAGTGGGTTGCCATTTCCTACTCCAGAGAATCTTCTCAGCCCAGGAATCGAACCCATGTCTCTTGCATTGGCAGGTGAATTCTTTACTACCGCACTACCTGGGAAGCTCTAGAAGACTATGCATACTACCTGGCAAATATTCCAGCTTAAGATAAGAACCTCTCTCATCTCAGTAGTGAAAGGGTCAGGATGGGAATAAAAAGGCATGGGAACCAGCAGCCACCAAAATGAGATCTGGAAGATGTCTTTCTCCATCCAGGGGTAGATTCCTGTGTGGCTCCAGGTGAGACACTTCAGCTCTCAGACTCTGAATTTTTTTTCTCTTCCATCAAATGGAATTGTTGGGACTTCAAATTTTATTATAAAAGTTGCTTAGAGATCATATGTATTTCTATGATGTATCTTTACTAGAGATGTTAAAGGCATGTAGCCACATATGGAATATTTTACTCCATTTTTTAATTGAATGAATGTGCTCTAATATTCTTCCTATTATGCTTCAAGGCTAAAATATCCTATTGCTTCTGAGCTTACACAAGCTGACCTCATTTACTATAGGAACATTTTCAGTATTTAGGAATATGAGGGTAAGCACCATAGAAAGAATAATTCAATCTAGATGTGAGAGACTCTTTTTTAAAGCTTCATTAACTGATAATTATTTGAGCACAAAACAATACCCATACTGTTTGATAAATGAATATTAGCCACATGTCATGCTGATAAAAGTCATGAGCAGAACTAGACCCTTCTGTATTTACGGGGGGTGGGGAGATTTTGTTATTTTGATGCTAATGGATTATGTTCATTTTGGGTAGATAGATATCTCGAATGACTCAGCAGGGTTGACTTAAATTAGATTTGTCCATTTATACTTTGCTTATTAGTGTGCCCCAGATATCTGATACCAGTCTTATATTACAGTCTGTGCTTCATTGAATTTTATCTATCAAGACCTAAAGATTTCTATGATAGGAATTGTGATTGATCACAAAAATTATGATTATGTTTTTATTTGAAAGGGCAGCATTGTGGGTTTCCCCCCAAATGCATTCTCAGAATCAGTAATTTTAAATAGCTGATTAAAATCTCTTTACAATGTGTGCTCTTTTGGAGTCTAAAGATATTAGTTCTTTGTAGATATTAACTTCTTATAATGAAGAGTTATATTAGTCTGGGTAGGCTAACAGCTATAACAAGTAACTTCCAAATTTCAGTGGCTTAACATCATAAGAGTTTATTTTTCACCTACATCACACAGTCCATTGTAGGTTGGTGGGAGCAGGAAGTAGAGAAGGGATGGGAGGAGATGAACTCTGCCCATCACAGGTGGCATTCAAGGTCCCAGGCCCCTTCTGTATTGTGGCTCCAATCTTTTGGGGTCTTCTCTGTTTGGTGAGTCACTGAGAAAAAAGAGGGAGGATTATAAATGGGAGATTTTCCTTAATTGGTTCTGCTCAGCATTGGGGGCCTCATTTCTACTTGGGCTCCATTGGCTGGATCTCTGACATGAACTTAAAGAGAGGCAGAGAATGTAATCTGGCTGAGTGATCACAAAGAAGAAAAGACACAGATACCAATGAGCATTAATTATCCTTTCCAAGAGACCTACATGACAAGTTAAAGTAAGTTAAACAGAGGTTTGGTGAACACAATACCTGAATTCGTTATGCTGAGCATGACAGTGGTTTCTTTACTGTGGCGGTACTGGAGATAGTCAGACAAGTAAGATGTGCAAATAATCATGCTGGTGATTAAAAAACGAAGAGTGGTTGTACATCCAGACATATATAAATACTGTTCAAGGGAGGGATATATTCTAACAGTTTGGGAGAATTTGGAAATGTTCTTGAGCTTTTGTTGCTATCATTGGGCTACAAATTGAACTACCAGAATTTCTAACTCTCTCTGCCATTTGCTTCCTGCAAAATCCTGAATAAAATTTCTGAATATTGCTTTATCATCTACCAGTTTCATAATATCGAAAGGAAGTTCAAGTTAGATAATGAATAGTGAAACATTTTATAAGTGGTCATTCAAATAGCAAATTAAAGCTATTGCTGTTCCATTATTATTACTGTTAAGTATTAATTCCATGGCCACAGGAAAGATTATGTTTACAAAGTTTTGTTCTAACATGCACACACCAAATGCAAACACACTTTCACATAGAAAAGACTGAATCAGATTCTCTGTTTTTTCAGCCTTCATATTGGAGCTGAGAGTAAGTCCCCTGATATTTGGTTTCCTGGTCACTGACACTTATTTCACCTCTGCCAATTTTATAACCTGTCCTTGGAAAGTTCTATCCATTATCTGTCTGTTCAGGTAGGCTGGACATGAAAATCTTTGTCCTTTCTGCCTCATAATATTGTTAAGAGCTTTGGGCAAAATTAAGCTTGTGATGATGTTCTTTAAAGGGAGGTTTACTATAGTTTTAATTTTTTAAGTCCCAATTATGTGTCTAGTTAACTTGGGTCACCTGTAAGAAAAGTTATTTAAAACATACCTCCATACAAATTTTCAGCTCCATATAAACTTTCTGCCAGAATCTAATATGCTTTACATAACACATAGAACAGCGAGTATAGAGGTGGCATTCATATCTGGTGTCCATTATTTTCTGTTACCACTTTATTACTGATCATTAAATACCCACATTGCTTATTCTCAGTATTAGGTCATTCCTCTCTGATAATTCTTCTGGAGGTGTAGGACACCAGGATTCAGAGTCAGGGAGTGGATATTTCTCAGTATTACCAAAGGTAATTTGTCCTCACAGCCGCATGATCAATTTAGACATGTGTTTAGGATGGGTTAAGATTAACCAGATGGTAAAGCATTGGCTCTGGAGAAGGCAATGGCACCCCACTCCAGTACTCTTGCCTGGAAAATCCCATGGGTGGAGAAGCCTGGTAGGCTGTAGTCCATGGGGTCATGAAGAATCGGATACTACTTCACTTTCACTTTTCACTTTCATGCATTGGAGAAGGAAATGGCAACCCACTCCAGTGTTCTTGCCTGGAGAATCCCAGGGACAGGGGAGCCTGGTGGGCTGCCGACTCTGCACAGAGTCGGACACGACTGAAGCGACTTAGCAGCAGCAGCAGCAGCAAAGCATTGGCTCAGATGGTAAAGCATCTTCCTACATTATGGGAGACCCGGGTTCAATCCCTGGGTTGGGAAGATCCCCTGGAGAAGGAAATGGCAACCCACTCCAGTATTCTTACCTGGAAAATCCCATGGACGGAGGAGCCTGGTGGGCTACAGTCCATGGGGTCGCAGAGAGTGGGACATGACTGAGCGACTTCACTTTCACTTTCAAGATTAACCAAAAACATTACCTGGTTTTTCCTAAAATTCCTCCAGTGGGCAAGACCAAACCTTTCTCATCATCCCTTCCCTTTCAAACTGTGGCCACGTGGATGACTGTCTCAGCCAAACGCTTGGCTGGGAAGTTGTCAAAGAGTTAATATCTATGGGGGTTTAATGATGATTCTTTAGCTGACATCATTGACTCAGTCCTGGGAGAAGACAAAGGGATACTTTTGGGGAGAATCAGCAAGTTACCTACAAATTCTGACCGATCATGGTGTCTCCAGTTACTTAAGACTGTAGATAGGTTCACTGGATAAAATTTTTGTTGTTGTTCAGTCGCTCAGTCGTGTCCAGTTCTTTGTGACCCCATGGACTGCAGCACGCCAGACTTCCCTGTCCTTTACCATCTCCCACAGTCCACACAAACTCTTGTCCATTGAGTCAGAAAAGACCCTGATGCTAGGAAAATTGAAGGCAGGAAAAAAGGAAACAACAAAGGATGAGAAGGCTGGATGGCATCACCAAGATAAAATTAGATTATCTTTGTAATTAACTTTGAGATGTACGTGACTTTTATTCAGTTGCTGTTCATTCACTCCTTAGGTCTCCCGCTACGCTCCCACAAATGCAGTCACCAAGTCAGATTCAAACACTGCACTATCAAGGCCCTCTCGATCCTTCTCCTATCCTAAACTCCCTTCTGGACGACTATGACACTTACCCTGATTCCTAAGCATGTGGACATTCTTCAGCCTCTGCTAGGAGTGTCTTTTCCCTCCTTGGCCCCCTGAAGAATAGCTCCTTATTCCTCACATCTCAGTTTATTTATTTATAGTTTTTTAAAATTTAAACAAGATTTTAATTAAAAAATTTAGTGAGAAGAGTGGCATTGTTTTCATGTTTGCAAATCTTTTTAATATCTATTGACAGAAGGAAGCTAGTTATTCATACATGCTTCTTTAAAAAAATGTTACTGGGGTATAGTTGCTTTGCAATGTGGTGTTAGTTTCTACTGTACAGCACACTGAACCAGCCATACGTATAAACATAGCCCCTGTTTTTTGAATTTCCTTTCTACTCAGGTCACCACAGAGCACTGAGTAGAGTTCCCTGTGCTAGAGTAAGTTCTCATTAGTTATCTCTTTTATGCATAGTAGCGTATATATGTCAATCCCAATCTCCCAGTTCATTCCATCCCCTCACACCTCAGTTTAAAAATGCCTTGCTCTGGAAGGCATGCTCGGAGGCACCAGGCAGCATTAAGGCTTTCCAATGTGTGATCACATAGCGCCCTGTATGTAGGACTATTTATAGCATTTGGCCAGCATATCCTGACTGCCCCCTCTTCTCTGTACCTCGGGCACAGAAGAGCACTTTGAAGACTGAGATGATATTTTATTTTTGCATCTGCAAAGCCTACCTGGCCTGGAGCTTTGTACTAGGTATTCAGTAAACATACTTGAATAAATGAAAAATGAGGGAGTGAATATCCCTCTTAGAAGGGCGGGGTGGGGGGGAATTACAAGATCAAGTGACTGATAGGTTTGCTTACTCTGACAAGTGAAGAATTACAAATTTAGACCTGCAAATTTGAAGTGTAGGGGAAAAAAAAGGTAGTAATTGCAGAGGGAGGGCAGCTAAGCATGTGGCTGCTTTGGGTATTTACTCATCAGACCAGACTGAAGCAGCCTTAATCAGGGAAAATCAATCTGCCTGTTTTCGTTGTGAGCCTAAACACGCCGACGGGGGGAGCCCAGATAGGTGTTCCCAACAATCTCACATCCACTCTCATGTGCGCTATAGCTTTATTTACTTTCTGTGTAGAAGTTTGGATTGTTGGTAATTATCTCGTGTAGAAAATTTGTCGTCTCCAGGCAGTGTTTTGTATCATGTTGTGCTTGAGGTCAAACGTCTTCATTTACAGAATACAGTCCAAACTCTGCCTGGAATTTGGACTCTGTGGTTTGCACTAAGTACCCTCTGCATTCGCCAGCTGTCTTTGGTAAAGTTGTCCACACATCTTTCTCCATATTCTGTTCATATATTCTTTTTTTTTCCCTTTTTCACTTTTTGAAAGTCTCCTCATTTAAGGTTGGCATTAGCTTCATTCCGGAAACTTGCAGCTGGACAAGTCCCCAAGGATGTCTTCACCCTGTGAATTCTCTCCTCCATTGACATAATCACATCCTCACTTCTGACATGTTCTGAATATGTTTTAAAAGTTATGTTGAATAGAATCAAACTTGAAATTTTTCATGAACCTTTGTGCTTTGTTTGCCTAGCTTCCTTTTAAGATTACTGATAGACGGAACTTCTTTGCATTCAATTGTAGCAGTTAGCACAAGGACTTGACCGTAGTTAAGTGTGCTATAAACGTGCATGGATATTTGAAAAGGCTGCCTGTGTTTAATAATAGCATTAAATTAAACTTGAGCATGGAAGTGTCTGTGCAGTGGAATATAGTGCTTTCTTTGAAGTCAGAAGACTTAGGTATAAATTGCAGATCTCTTCCCTCCTTGGCAGCCTGAGTCAGGGCAATCCGTCTCAATTCTTTATACTTCAGTTCTCTCATCTCTAAAATGGGGTGATAGTGGTTGGGGAAAGGAAAACATGGAAATAAAACCCATGTCAAGGTTATGCTTCATGGTAAACATCCATCATTAAACATGAGCAAGTAATAGTCATGTTATATTTCGTAGCCGCCGGTGTCAGCCTTCCTTTGCTCATGTTTGTATGTACTCAGTCACTCAGTTGAGCCTGACTCTTTCCAACCCTTATGGACTGTAGCCTGCCAGGCTCCTCTGTCCATGAGATTTTCCAGGCAAGGAAATATTGGAGTAAGTTGGCTCTTCTTACTGCAAGGGATCTTCCGAACCCAGGGATCAAACTTGCGCCTCTCGCATCTCCTGCATTGGCAGGCAGATTTTTTACCACTGTGCCCCCTGGGAGGCCCCTCCAATGTTCATAGCCCAACCATTTATGGGTGGTCTCTTATCCTGGGTGAGTTACATCAACTCCCTGAACTTCTCTTTCTCTCTTTGTAAAATAAAGGGTAGCAGTGCTGTCCTCACAGTGTTGTTGAGAGGAATAAATGAAGGTCTGTGTAACACACTCAGCCCGGTGTGTAGACCATATTAAATACTTAATAAATACTGGCTGTTATTGCTGTTCACAGTAGCCGCTATGCTAACTGAAAGTTTTACTTGCCCATATTGATGTGTCTGTATGGAGGAAATGATACATTTATCATAAAAAAAACTTCCAAAAAGAAAATTCCACTATGATCCATACCCCTCTTTGGTCCATCCTTTTGGTGCCATAGAATAAAAGATGAATGAGTTTTAAATGGGTTGAAGTTAAAATGAAAATTATTTCCTGCCTCATGTATTTATTTCACGAGTTGTACTCATGTAGAAATGAACTCTCTGGAGAAGAGTAGCCTCACCTGAGTGATGTATATGTACCTGACCCAGCTCTTGGCAGATACGGCATCCGTCACTGTGGTGCATGTGTAGACCACAGCAGAGCACTGCTGACCACACAGTTCGGGTGTAGTCAGTCCCAGTGCTTCCTGCAGCACCCAGGCACCCACCTACTAAGGGCTCACATTCTTGTTCATGTCAAACAAGTAGGTACAGATGACTGGAGTGTTTCTGTAGATTCTGATTCCCTCTTTCTTGAGAATAGCTGATGCTCTTTCTGAGAAGGGTTAATAACTACAGAAATCCTTGTAGGAGGATTAACAAATATGATTCTTTTCAATTCTTTTCTCAGGGAAAAATGTACAAACAGGTTGTTACTACCATTTTCCAACCTAGTAAAACCACACTGGTTTGCAGGTCACTCTCTAAATAGGATTTGTCTAAATCTCAGGTGCAGTACGGAGAAGGCAATGGCACCCCACTCCAGTACTCTTGCCTGGAAAATCCCCTGGACGGAGGAGCCTGGTGGGTGCTCCCTATGAGTCAGACACAACTGAGCAACTTCACTTTCACTTTTCACTTTCATGCATTGGAGAAGGAAATGGCAACCCACTCCAGTATTCTTGCCTGGAGAATCCCAGGGACGGGGGAGCCTGGTGGGCTGCCATCTATGGGGTCGCACAGAGTTGGACACGACTGAAGCGACTTAGCAGCAACAGCAGCAGGTACAGTAAGTCAACCTCCTGCATAAATGCTAGCTGGGTATGGGGTGTGTGTGTGTGTGTGTGTGAGTGAAATTTCTTCCAAAAAGAAAAGTTGTTCAGGCCAAAGTGAATGTATAACCCTTTTTGGAAAATGATATGCCTCTTATGCTTATTTCAGGTGATTTTTTGGATATCACTCCCTCATGTTCTCTTTGTGTTGCCCCGGTTTCTCCTTTTCATTGTCCTCTGCTGACTGCAGGCTCACCCTCTTCCCCTCTGCAGTTCTTTCCTAAGCCATTCTATCTTCTCTCTGTAGAATTCATTACCTGGCTGATCTCATCCTGGCCCATGTAATGCCACCCTACATGCTTAGGGCTTTTGACTGTTCCAGGCATACCAGCCTCCTTTCCTACCTTGAAGATTCTGAATAGGCTTCCCCTCTCAAACTTGCTATTCACTATAAGTACAAAACTTCTCTCTGGTAGTTTCATGGCTCACTCCATCAGTTCCTACAAGTCTTAATTGTCATTTTATCTGTGAAACCTTCTCTGACTTCCCTATATGTGTAATCGCCAAAACATAACCACTCACTCTCATTCTCTTTTTTATTTTTCTAAATTTATTTATTTTTTAATTGAAGGATAATTGCTCTACAGAATTTTGTTGTCATGCTTTTTAAAGTAATTATCTCAGGCAGGGACCCAATTGGAAACAGATGGCTCACTCTAAAGGTTCCACCGGAGACAGGTTAGTTAATAAAGTAACTAAGTATGAAGGTCTAGGCACAGTTAAAGGGATCAGTAAGGAGTGATGAGGCACCCAGGGAATGGCAGCTGTGGGGCAACCATTGCCACCCCAGGCCTGAAGGGATAAGCAAGGACCACTGTGTTGACCAGAGCCTGTTTTTCAGTGGGAACTTTGAAGGAGAATGAACAGAAGTGTGGCTGGAGATGGACACAGCCACTTCAGGAACCTGAAGACTCCCAGGAAGCAGAGTGGGTGGGAAGATAAGTTGCGGAAGCAATACCCTGGACTTCCCTTTCTCTTGGCCTCCAAACACTTGTTCTCGCTTCTCACTGGCTGAACCCAGCAGGCTTCCACAGGGCAGGTGAAGCCAACTCTAGAGTTCCATTTCCTAGCACCCAGAATAGGGAAGAGAAAAGTGGAAAAAGGATCTCAAGGCATGAACAAAGACAAACTCTCAGAGGATCTTTAAAAAGATGTTTTTTCCCTTGGCACTTGGAATTGTACCTGGAAATCATTACAAACCACCATTAAATGTCATCACCTCCTTTTTTAAAAAATAATTTTTTCATTGTGGTAAAAGTCACATAATATAAAACAAACTATTTTAGCTATATTTAACTGTGCAGTTCAGTGGCATTAAGTACATTCACATTGTTGTGCAACACTTACCATCATCCATCTCCTGAATTTTTTACTTTCCTAAACTAGAACTCTGTCCCCATTAAACACGAATTCCCCATCCTCCTCTCTACCCCTTCACCCCACCCCACCCCCGCTCCCTGGCCCCTGGCATCTACAAATGTACTTTGTGACCCTGTGAGTTTGACTATCCTAGGTCCCTCATATAAGTGGAATCCAAACAGTATTTGTCTGTACCTACTGTATATTGGAATGCATTTTTAAGGTTAATTTAGTATATATCCTTCAAATGAATTGAACCTTCCTCATCTCATTTTTTTGATGAAGACTTAACATAGGCTGAAGTCACATTGAGCCAGTGTGTCTTCTCCAAACAGCAGGAGTTTTGCTTCAAATATTTAAGTATAGTGTGAAATTGGCACTCACAAATGAGAACAGTTGCCCAACAAATGAGAATAGGAAACCATATTCGGATATACAGCACAGTTTCAATATAGAGCATTTCTCAAAGATCCTAGGATATACATATTGAAAGGAGAGATCTTTCCTTTTCCAAGGACATTTGATACAAATGTGCATTATACCCAGGAATTGATGTGACCCATAGAACTCAGGCAGTGTGCTAAACTAGATGGAGAGGTCCTGTCGCTTAAACCTCCAACAGTCATAATCATCAGGCTATTGTCAGTTTATCCATTTAAGAGTTTAGATCCTGAGGCTTAGGGAAGGGCGATTTTTCCTAAGGCCACTTACTTAGCTGTGGTGATGCCTGGACTCACAACCAGACTAGAGTTTTACATCCAAAGCCCTAGCTCTTGACTACTCTTAATATTAAGTCTGCCTCCAAGATGGGAAAGTGGTGGTTTCAGAGCAGAAGCTATTAATATTTTGACCTTCCTTTTGTTAAAATAAATTTACGTATTTATTTTCTATTGTGCTGGGTCTTTGTTGCTGTGCCAGGGCTCTCTCTAGTTGTAGTACTCTGGCTTCTCATTGTGGTGGCTTCTCTTATGTTGAAGCCTGGATTTCTAGGCACACAGGCTTCAGGAGTTGCATTGCGTGGGCTTAGTTGTCCCACAGCATGTGGGATCTTCCAAGACAAGGAATTGAATTCACGTCCCCTCCGTTGGCAGACGGATCCTTAAACACCGGACCATCAGGGAAGTCCCTGACCTTTCATTTTAATTTTTGCTGCTCGTAAGAGAAATCCCTAGGAAAGTCTCTTTTTATTTCCTGTAAGACCTTATCTCTCAAAAAGTAAATTGGATACATTCTTGGATTTGACCAAAAATCTAGAGCAGGGTCTAAAGATACATGATTCTTCTCCTGACCACATTCCTTGCCCCAATCTCTGTATACAAAACATGCCTTAAATATTCATGTTAACTCTGGAAATAGATTTCCTTCTGGCTTTTTGTCTGTAGTGTGGGACCCAGAATTCTGAAGTGTGAATGTTTATAGCAGGTAGCACATAACACTCGTTTGACTGTGGTACCTGGAAGTATGATCTCTGGACTTTACCTTGAAATGACTCTTTTAGCATCTATGTACTATGCCCACGAAACAATTGACAAACTTGAATTTTATTATTACCGTGTTATTGATACCTTTTAAACCCCTAAATTCTGCTTCCTTTCTCTCTGCTTCACTATGGCATCTGAATTGAATACCAAAGAGAAATTATTCATTCAAGCATTTCCTTTGCAATAATTATTTTGAATCCTTAAATCCTGACCCATACCTGTTGGGGGTCCCAGGTGGGCTAGGCTACCAGTGTGGATAGTTGGAAGGCTC
The DNA here is from genome assembly GCF_029378745.1 of Bos indicus. Classification (NCBI taxonomy): domain Eukaryota; kingdom Metazoa; phylum Chordata; class Mammalia; order Artiodactyla; family Bovidae; genus Bos; species Bos indicus. The sequence continues at coordinate 78,919,821 of NC_091766.1, forward strand.
CTCTGGGTACTAGTCTTTCCATCACAGCTTATATTGTCTTTGTAAAAATGAACAAACTCTGTGGAATGGAGGAAGCAAAGATGATTATTATGACCAATAGCATGTTGGAACCTTTTTTTTTTTTGGTTTGTGTACATCATACTTGTCTGCATAAGTTAATGAATAAAATGTGAAGACTTCCTACTTATCATTTTAATACAGTTTTGAGTTTCACAGGAGAGAATTTCTTATTTGTCTCAAGGTGATTTTTTTTTTTTTTTTGGTGTGTGAGTGTGTGGTGTGTGTGTGTGTACCTAAGTTGTCCAAATGATAAATAGTGCCCTAGGTAAGTTGCAGACTGTATATGTAAGAAAAAGTAATATTGCATTGGAAAGTTTTCAGATAAAGTAGAATTCAATTTGGTTTTGAAAGGCTATGATGAATGTTAACCACTTTTTTGCTGAAATTCTTTTCAGACACATCTTAATGATCCATATGTGATCATTTTTTTAAACATCAAATGTATAATAAGTTATGAAAATTCTATTATTAATAACTTGTGAGGGAATGGTTTGTTCTTGAGTACCTTTCTTCACCCCCTTGAAATAAAGACAGTGCTAAGCACACAAGCTATAAAGTGAGCTGAGTTTTGTAGTTTTTTTTCGCTTTGTTACCAGAGTTCTGCAACTGAGAAAATTATTTCCCTGGTTTCCTCACAATGAAATGCTGCGTGTTTCATTCAAAACAACAATAATGGAAACATACCCTGCATGTAATATGTCTAAATACTCACAAATAAACAGTGATTGAGATTAATGCTACCTTCAACTTGGGCTTATTCTTAGACACTTATGTAGGCATGAAGATTTAATTTTCCCTGTCACATGAAGCAAATGCCTCCTCTGATCAGGCGGGTTTGTTTTGAGGTTCTCCCTACTGCCCTCACTTCCCACACTGTTGTTTTGACATATTATTAGTCTTGTTAAGTACAGACCTCCTTTCACGAAATACTAAAGAACAATGGTTGGTAAATAGAATTTGCATGTGACAAAGTTTTAGTTTTGTATGCAGTGTAAATATTTTAGATGCCATATCGCTTTGTTTTAAGATGGTACAATGGATGTTTTTGTCCTTTAAAATTCTTTTAACTTTTATTTTTTGAGAAATAGAACCCCTTTATCTTCAATTCTAAATATGCCCTGAAACATATTAAGCATCACAGATGTTATACTTATTTAGAAGTTGATATCATCAGTAATTTTATTTTCAGATAGCCAGTGGTAGGACAATTTGCATTTTAAGTTTCAAACGATGTAATGAATTTAACAAGAGCCAAGCTAGCTTGTGCGATCCAAAAGCTAACATCATCTCCAACACTGATTATTTTCTTCTCTCTAACATTTTGTCCCAGTGTTAGACATCTGGACTTGAAATGTGTCTTTTTTATTTGTTCTCCCTCTGTCTTACTCAGCGTCCAATTAATTGCTAAATACTGTATTTTCTCCTTCTTTCAGTGTTTCTCCTTTCTGTCATTTATTTTTCATTCTGTCATTGATCTGATAAAAGGCCCTTGTTTCTTTGATCCTAAAGTATTTCAGTGCTTCTGCCTCCCTGTTTTGAGGTCATTTCCAATTTACAACCTTTACACAAAGTTATCAGATTGCTTTGCAAAAATCTGGTAAATCTTGCAACATTCAGAGAACCTCATTCAAATCAATAGTAAACCTTTGGTGATACACCCTCAATTAGTCTTTCTCCTGTTTGTCCAAGTTGATCTTCTAGAATATTCTCTGTGGGAATTGGACATCCTAGTCAATCCTAGTAATTTCTAAAGCTGCCAGTTTTTTCCTCTGATACTCCTCCCCTCAACCCTGCCACCTGCCATTCTATTTACCCGACTTTTCTTTGTGAGTAAATATAGCATTTTACCCTTTCTGAAATCTCCCTTGAACCACAAGCCAGGTAGGGCTACCCTCTACCGCAACTCATTGAATTTTTTTCTACCATTTTATAATTCCATTTTCCTGGGTTGTGCATTATCATAAATTTATCTCTTGAAATAACGTCTATTTATTTTATGTGTATTATTTGGGAGCAGTGGACTAAAGAACTCACATTTGGATCTCATTTATCCCTCTTTGAGAAATAGGTACAAACGTAGCCACGAAATTCAAATGACTATTTGCTTTCGAAGCAGAAGAGGTACCATGCTTGTCTGACTTTAAAACCTTTGCTCTTTGAAGAGGTCTCCATTATAACTAGTTGTATTTGTGACTTCTCTGTTAGATTTTTGTCCTGTGAAGGCAGGCATTACTGTTACAACTGTATCTTCTATGTAAATATTGTAATTTCTGAGCTACTAGAAAAAGATATCAATTTAATAAATAGGGAGTGATAACTCTATCAGGATGGAGAAGAAATCAGTCTCTGTGTGATTCTTATGGTTTGATCTTGGTACAGGACCAAAATAGTATTTTTAATCCTGTCCTCTCCCACTTTCAAGGGGCCATAGGTAGCTTGACCTAAGAATTTTTATCTGGGATATGGTAAAGAGAAACTGCTATGTCAGAGCTTTCACAAGTTCTTACTGTTGCTGAAGGTGTTGACCCAGGGCAGCCACGTTATAGTTAATCACATTAATGATGCTTTTAGTTGGAAAAGTAACAACCAGATGTAGTCCAGGCAGGCGATGTTTAGACAAAAGGGAAATAAATTTGTTCCACATGATAAAGAGAAAGGGCTCTTTTGTTCAGGTTTTCACCTGGCTGCCTTGAAGATTTCATAGATGGTGTTTGTGCTGGATGGATAGTAGTTGTATATTAAAGTATCGCTTGAGATATAGGTAAATACGTAAGTCCTAAAATATTAAAATACAGGGCAGTCACTACTGCTAAGGGAAGAGCTCATTATACCAAAGTTCCAAACCTATCTCTTTAAGTGTTCTCCTTCTAGAATGAAGAGAGAGTCTAACATGTTTGAATCTGAAAATGTCCTATTTAAGTTGGCTTCAATCCCCTGCAGTTAATTTGCTTAGAGGCAGAAAATACAGTTCTCTGCAGAACTGTCCTTATTTATTTGCACGTATTCCATGGAAAGATCTCTGTCAACGTTTGTCAAATAATGACACATCTTGAGTCAGATATTTGAAGAAGCAATAGATGAATGAGAAGTAACTTGGTCTTATCCTAGGGACTGGGGTGAGTATCAAGGCTCAGAGGGAAAAAAAAAATCTAGTCTGCTGAGAGGAGCAGTTGATGCAAGAGGTGAATGATATTTGTGTCAGAGAAAGTAGTTGAAATGTGGCCTGAAAGATAATTAGGGACACAGAAAAGGACTGAAGTCAGGTGTGTGTCATAAGGCCCTACCAGTGAATCTGTATGACTTATCATTGCCTGAGTAGCAAATGAGGTCCATTTAGTTAAATGAAAGTCTAAGTGTGCTTAATGCTTAGTCCCTAAGTTGTGTCCAACTCTTTTGCAAACCCGTGGACCATAGCCTGCCAGGCTCCTCTGTCCACGGAATTTCCCAGGCAAGAATACTGAGTGGGTTGCCATTTCCTCCCCTAAGGGATCTTCCTGACTCAAGGATTGAACCCAAGTCTCCTGAGTCTGCCGTATAGCAGGTGGATTCTTTACCAGTGTGCTTATAAGAAAAAAAAAAAAAAGAACTACAGGTATTCCCTATTTTCTATGTTGTAAAACACTGAAAGCCCTGAGGTCTCCAGGTCTGCACAGCATCAACTGATCTCTAGTAACAGGAACAGTAACAGTGTGGTCATCTCCTTATCCCTTGCAACACCCCTACCCACAGAGTTGCAATTTTACTCTTGCAGTGACAAATGAAAAATTATAAACATTTCTTTGGAGGCACAATTTTCCATATTATTCCCCGAGTCCACTTGGCCGGTAAAAGAGGTAATTCCTAAAAGCTTATTCCACAGCAGCATCACATCCTTGCCTCCACAGTCATTGCCTTTTTCAAATCACAGGTGACATGTTGAACTTGAAGAATAGCCGCTTCTGGCAGCCTCCTGCCAAAGTGAAACTTCCCTGAAGGATGCATACACCTGTCGGAATGTCAGGGCCTATGCCCTCCGACTTCAGGGTGTTTCTGCATTTGTCTTTCAAATTTGAAACCCTGTCTTCTGGCATCCAGAACTGCTCCAGCTTTATGAAAGCAGGTCCACAGCCAGGTGAAGGAAGTGAGTTTCTCCTCCTAGTCGGGGGGCTCATGGTCCAGAAGAGCGCTTTAATGCACTCTCCCAGTGGGTAAGGATGGACTGTTAGCGCAGACGGCAGAGTTAAGCCGGAATGTCCTGCAGAGACTCACCATCACAAAGGGTAATACTACTTTATCGATCCCTTCCACACTGTCTCCCACCGTTGTGTTAAGCCTGTGGCAAGTACAACCTTTACAAAACGAGATCTGGAGATATGACTTACTTTCTAACTTGAACGCAGACTTTAAAAAAAAGTGGATAAAAGCCTGTTTTGTAGGAATGGCGTGGTGTTGGCATTTCAGAGCGTATATGATAAAAATAAAATCAAAGTCAAGTATCTCAACAGAGGGAAAAAGTCACATTGAGACTTGCGTATAAAATGTGGCTGCAGTCTTCCGCTGAAAGCAGAAATAACTTAATTTGGCCACGTTGTATTGAATAATCCAATTCTTTTCTTGTTACTTTAAGAGAGGCAACGTTGTTAGCATACATTTTTAGAGATTAGATCCTCATTTTTCGTCTCAGACTTTATGAACAGGGAGCATTATTTATGTCAATGAGGTTAGGCAAGGTCCTGTAGACACACAGATTGATTGTCCAGAAATATTGATGATTTATAAGCCCTTATACTTTGTGATACTTTTCCTCTTTATAAGGCATTCCACTATCAAGGAGTTAAAAAGAATAAAAAAAGCATTTGCTGAGAGCTGCATGGGAACGTGTTTTTAATTGGCATTGTCACCCTTCTAAGGATAATGGGAAAAAGCTTATACTTCACTGCCTGCATGATTTTTGATTTTTACCTTTGTTTGTTACAATGCAGAATTAGGGGGGAAAGAATTGGCCGTGAGGTACCTTTTAAAAAGGCTTTTCCTTTCATTGTATGCACTAAAGGGATGAGAGAGAAGTAAAAGACAGATTTATTTTTATGTTTAATCAAGTCCAATAATAATTACATTGTGGTAACTGCTTTGAGCATTACATTTTCGGTAAGTAATTTATCAGCTGCATTCTTTTTTATTTTATTTTTAACATTTTTTTTTTCTTCTGGAGGGGATTAACAGTTACCATAGGATTTATATACCATAGGCAATTTTTTCCACTTTAGTAAATAAAGTTTACGGATGCTGTAGGCTTTCTAAGGGCTTTCCCTGAACTTCCATTTTATACTTATAACTTTAGTTTTAACTCATTTTCTTCCTTGTCCTGACTTTGCAAGATTATCTGGGTGGCTGATGGGACCTGAGGACAAGAGAAGAAATTTGTGGGCAGGGAGGGTGATCAACAACGTGCCCTTGTTTATCCATGGCTTTTCTGGTTTAAGCACTGAACATCTCAGGTCTTAGGAAGCTTCCGGGTCCCGGGCAAAGCGGAGAGTCCGTCACCCTGAAGCTGAGGCACGGTGCTAGAGCCGGAGTGCCCATAGCGGCTTCACGTGGAAAATTGTAAAAGAATAAAAATACAGTTTCTTCCCAGCTGCGAGAACAGGGGTGAAGTAAGACAACATAACAGACTGGGAAGGACATTCCTGAAAGGCAGGACTGGAGAAAGTCAGAGAAATAACGGACTCAGGCCGAGGCCAGGTGACCTTTAAACCGTATGACCTGCCTTGCCTTTCCCTCATCCCCACCTATTTTCAGATGACGTGCTTATTTACAAATCCTCCTCTACCGCCTCCTTTCTGTGGCTATTCTCTGTTCCCTCTGGAGAGAATAAATCACCTAAGCCTGACATGCCCAGTTACCTGTAGGCTGGTTCTGTTTGGCTGTTAGCCAGTACTTCGATTCCTCAACCCTAGGGTTTCTTAGTTGTATTAATCTAAGGGGTGTCTTCAAGCAGATCAGCAGAGAGGCTAGAAATAGCCATGGCCTATATGTGAGCAGTGGTGCTCCTGAAAGGCTTTGTAAGAAATCTGGGTACAGCAGCCATGGTATTTTAGAACTTATGACAGCAAAACTGCTGAACTGGTTGGCCTGATTTTGCCTGAAATGAGACCATTAACATCATTGTAGAAGCAAATCCACAGCAGCTCTTTACTCTCTCTTCCTTATGATTATTTTCCTTTCTCTCTTCCAACATTTCTTTCCGCCTTTATTCTTCTTTTCTTTCCTTCACTTTACTCTTTTAAATCACACAAGAGTTTGCCTTTGTAAAACTTCAATTTTTTCTTGGTTCTCTGGTTTTCCTAAGAAACTGTTCATGTGTGTGTGTGTGTGTGTGTGTGTGTGTGTGTGTGTGTGTGGTTCACATATGTTCCCTTTTAGTCAAAAAGGATAACTGACATACTATTGTGTAAAGCAGAAAAGATCTAAATGTGTGTTTGGCTCAACCTGGGAAAAAGAAATATTGTTGCATCAAGCAGAAAATATCTAAATGAGTCTCTCTGCATATAACTATATTAATAGAAATATTAAAATTCTACATAGCCAATTCTGTATGTAATAAAAATTGTGAGATAGACTGATTTCAGTGGAGTGGTGGAAAAAAACATGTTTATTTTCATTGTAGAACAGTGTATACAAAAGTGTGCAGCTCTTACATTTTTGTTTTCTTAGGAAACTTGAGAAATCATATTATATTTTGCCTGAAATCTTAGATTTCTTTAGAAGGGATTTAGAATGAAAATGCTTTTCTTTATTTTTCAAGTCTAGGGCTATGTATGGGTTAGTTTATTTCTACCAGAAAAGCAGTCATTAGTAAGCAGCCAATCTTATTCGAGATTTCATCCATGAGGCAAGTTAAATTAAGAAAGATTTTGTCATTTTTGTTAACTAATAATCCTTATCAAATTTAGAACATAGCTGCAATTTGCTTTCTTATAAAAATTTAAAACAGTTGCAAAACATTTTAATTAAACTTTTGTCATTTGTTATTTGGATGCTGGAATGGAAAACACCACTGCTAAAGATTTGTTAAAAAATTCCTATATGAGGGGAATTTCTGCTATGTGTGTGCATATATATGTGTGTGTGTGTATTTGCATATATTTACATATTTTAAGATTTTTTTTCTAAATTTAGTTGAGTGAATATGAAATTATTCTTCAAATAGATTAATACGGCAGTTCAATGAATCCATTAAACATTATATAAATATTTCTTATTTTCTTGAAAGACTTCTGTTGGTTTTTAAAGTACTCTTTCAATCTTGCTTTTCTACTACAGTATTTTGTGACTAATAGTCAATAGAAAAACTTGGTTTTTTAAATGACTTTAGAAATCTTTATAAAATATTTTCTAAGCTTTTGGTGTCCTTTATTGTTTTTACAACTTGAGAAACTTTCTTAATTGAAAAGAATTCAGAACTTCTAATTTTACACTTGCCTTTTTGGTCTATTGCCAAATAAATTTTCAGAAAAATAACTTCTTATTTTTTAGGGAGAGGTGTAGAAATATAAGGAGCTTCCATACAAATCTGCAAATTTTCTATGTTCATGACATTTCAAATATATGATTCCATTCTTCCTCTGTTGCTTTAACAAGGAAATTCCCCCAAAATTAAAATTCATAATAATATAGTATCTTGTTATTTTCCAGTCAAAATTATTTGGAGGGCATCTTATGAAATGTATGAAGTCTCCATTAATATAAATATGTTATTAAAAGTTTACCCCTATTTTAAAAAATGCTAACACTGTTTAAACTTAAGACATTCTAACAGTAAAGTGTATCTCTCTGTCTTTCTCTCTCTTTTTTTTACATCTCCCATTAAGTCGTCATTTCTGTCCTCTGCCTCTTTACCACAAATTCAGGCAAGGAGAACTAATATTATTTATACAGTTTAGGCAAGGTTGCATTTAAAGGCCCATTATGTTATTTTTTACTGTGATTTGCTGTAAATCATCCCTCATTGTCATCTATTTTATCTTTCACATTCACACACATGATTAGAATGATGGTACGGAAGGTCAAGCATGAAAATGATGCTGTTTTGATGATGCATTCAGCTTTGGATAACTGACATTTATATCGGTCCTGACTCTAATACTTACTCCGTATACAGTTTCAAGGATATCATCTCCCCTGAATTTCCTGGTGTGCAAGTCTGAGAGATATAATACTTGTTAATAAAACAGATGTTTAAAGTTGCCCTGTTAGCAAAATACTTACTTACATAGAAAAGAACGAATAATATGTTGTTAAACCATCTTCCTTGTAAACGATTGAAACATTCCATATCTCCCTGAATTTTGAGAATTTAGATAGCCGTATCATTGTCTTCAATTCCATGTATATAGCCAGAATCAGGCTAGTGATCCATACTCAGCAAATACTGTGTAATAAATACACTAGTTTTCCTGTTATATATGGATCTAGCTATTTGATTTTCCATTTGGGGAATGGTACTCTCCTCCTCTTGAAAGTGAGAGATCAACTAGTTTGTTTTAAAGATTTGTCAGCCTTCACAGTCTATGATTCTGTATTGTATGTATTTTATATGTAAGTGATTCACATTCAGGCAAACTAACTTGCAAAATCAGCGAAAGGAGCCACCTGAACCATAAAATAAAGAAAAAAATGGCCACTGACTGCATTTTTAAACCACATTTCAGATATGGATTTCAGAAGTGGAAATTACTAACATAGTAAATTTACTATTATATAACAAGTACAGTAAATTTATTGTTAAACACCCACCTCAATTTACTCATTAAAGGTAATTTTATAATTTCCCTTTTGACTTATAAAGAGACAAAGCTTTCTGACATTTATTTTTGTTAAGAAAGAAGCACACTTTTGAAATCTGCATATTCAGGAAAGTAGGTTATTTTTAGACCCATTTCTGGCCACTCAACCTGTGTACACAAAACTCAGTCAAAAGAACAGATGACTTGGTATTTTCAAGAATTATCCCAGTTCCTGTGTTGAAAACATATCCTTTGAAGATATCAGAAAATTAATTCTTGGCTCTGAACATAGTGTTGAACCAGAAAACAAGGAGTAGAGCCCAAGGTGAGGAAGTGAAGTTTATGCTGTTATAACCCAGAATAGGCAATTTCTTCTCAGTACCATTTTTGCCCTTTATTGCAGAAACCAAAGTACATACATTTTTTGTCTGTCTGAGGCTTGTTAAATACAAACAATAGTTAGCATTTATATAACACCTTATACTAAGGTAGAAAAGTGCAACAAACACTGAAAATGCCATTTATAAATAATACGTAAATATAGTGATGGTAACAAGTTTTTGTTTTTATTTTGATTGGGATGGTATGGAGTGAAGTGTCTCATTTCCACAGTATTTCAGTATCTACTGGTACACTTACGGGGCCATCCATGGTAGTAATTGTGATTTGTTCACCGTGGTTTGGGATCATAGCATGCCTGACACTTATTTGTGTATATTTCTGTGTAAGACTGGAAGAACGGCTTTGAACCTACCCAAGAAAGTCAACCCACGTCCCCTTTTCATGTCCTTATCCCACCAGTGCTTGCTGAGTTACAGCCCTTAGGCTACCTTTTGGTGACAGTTGCCAAAGGTGAATTGACTTTTTAAAATTTAATTTGGCTGCAATGGGTCTTTGCTGTGGCAGCACAAGCTTCCATAGTTGAGGTACATGGGTTCTAGAGCGTGTGGGCTCAGTAGTTACCCCTCAAGGGCTTACTTGTCGAACTTGGGCCCCCTGAATTGGGGGCAGAGAGTTTTACCCACTGGACCACCAGGGAAGTTCCCAAAAGCTGAATTTAGAAGGGTCCAGTTTGGTGTAAAGTTCTGGACTATAGTAGGTCTTAGCGCCAAAACGGAATTCAGTCCTTGTCCTCCTAGATAATACAATGCAAAAATCATTCCAGGCTTGTTTTCCTTAACACTATAATAGTAATAATGATCTAACATAGCTAAGAGGGTCAAATAATGTTTTATATATATAATGTATTTTATATATATATATACAATGTTTATATATATAAAACATTATTTGATCCCGACCCAGGGATCGAACCCGGGTCTCCTGCATTGTAAGCAGTTGCTTTTACTTTCTGAGCCACAAGGGAAATCACTATATATATATATATATATAATATATAAAGACCTATATATTTTACATTTCTTGAGCATACACACCAAACTATATATGTATATATATATATATATACACACACAAACTATACACACACACACACACACACACTGTGTCGTTGTTGTTCAGTCACTAAGTCGTGTCTGACTCTGCGACCCCATGGACTGCAGCATGCTATATACACTATATATATATGTATGTATAAGGGGCTTCCCTTGTGGTTCAGTTGATAAAGAATCCACCTGCAATACAGGAGACCATCTACAATGCAAGAGACCCAGGTTTGATCTCTGGGTCAGGAAGATCCCCCAGAGAAGGAAATGGCAACCCACTCCAGTATTCTTTCCTGGGAAATTCCATGGACAGAGGAGCCTGGTGGGTGACAGTTCATGGGGCCTCAAGAGTCGGACACAACTTGACAACTAAACCACCACCTTATATATATATATATATATATAGTGCTATATATGCACATACATATGTAAATGTATAGCATATATATATATAATACATGTGTAACTCTACTGATAAAGCATGCAAATTGTTAAATAAGAATGACTATTTTTCTCAAAAACAAGATAAATCAAAATGAATAGTAGTTCTCATGTTTTCTTCCTTCTATCCCAGTGGGGTTTTTGCCCTAAAACCTGAGGCATGCAACCCACTTTGGACGCTGCTATTTTAAATAATCTGGAAAATGCACGGTATAACTGATGTAGTCATTACTAGTTTAGCATGAGTGCAGACTGAATTCAAAATTTCAGCCACTATACTCATTCTATTGGGATAAATAACTGTAAGTCCATTTCTTTAGCAATCTACACAGAGTTCAGAGTAGTGGACCATTAGGTTAATGTAGGAGCAAACAAAAGGAATTCTAGGACCTTGTAGGTTTTTATCCCATCTGAAAATTAGTTAAAGCCTGTTGTAAAAATAATAACCGACATGTGTATAGTACATAACAACCTGCAAATCTCTTTTCTGACACTTTAACTCATTTGACCCTCTGTATCTTCCTATAAATTAGGTCTAGTCAACATACTGATTTTCATAGCTAAGGAATTGAATCTTCCTCTTTTCATGAAATACCATCTGGCTCCAGTGCCCATGGAAAAAGTGCTTTCAACAACATCTTCTGGCCTTAAGTCTTTGCCTCCATTGATTTTTGAAACTTTCCAATATGAGGATCATTATTATAAACCATTTGTTTGATTTTCTTCCCATGGTAGCAGATTGAGTAAAATAATATTCTATCCTTTTCAGTTTCTCTACTCACCGTCTCCCTGGCCCTTGCTTTCTGCTGCTGCTGCTAAGTCGCTTCAGTCGTGTCCGACTCTGTGCGACCCCAGAGACGGCAGCCCACCAGGCTTCCCCATCCCTGGGATTCTCTAGGCAAGAACACTGGAGTGGGTCGCCATTTCCTTCTCCAATGCACTTCCTCACTCCAATGAAAGTGAAAAGTGAAAGTGAAGTCGCTCAGTTGTTCCCTCCCGACTCTTAGCGACCCCATGGACTGCAGCCCAGCAGGCTCCTCCGTCCATGGATTTTCCAGCAAGAGTACTGGAGTGGGGTGCCATTGCTTTCAGTGTTGCATAATGTAAGGAGAGAGGAACAACAATTGGGATTCCTTTTTTGCTTAACTATAACCATTTAACACCCAGTTTCAATCCTTTTCTTGAAACTAAGGATCTAATTGATTGAGGAATTTTAAACTTTTTATTTTATATTGGAGTATGACCAATTAACAATGTTTTGATAGTGTCAGGTAGACAGCAAAGGGAGTCCGACATACATATACATGTATCCATTCTCTTATTGGGGGATTTTATCATGCTGGTATGATATTGTATGTGACCAAAATGATTTTATTTATATCACTACAGTGACTCTTATCCTTAACTAAAACCCTGAAATGATATGCACATTGTTATATGTATTTGCATACCTGAACTTCTTTGGAGTGAGATTTTTATATATTTTGCCACTTTCTCAGAAGTGCTATGAGCCAGGAGTCACTGTCTTGGGATTCAAGTTCTTCCATGAGATTCCTATCTATTCAGTGTTGTCTAAACTTGATGATGACAAAGCCCATAAAGCGGCTTAGGGAGACTACGCTATCATTTGGTTCCATTTACTGAAGATCATTTCTTGACTGTAGTTGCTTAGAAAAACAACATGTTTTCAGATTACCTGCAGACATCCATGCTGTTTTCATGCCCCTCAGAAACCTCCAGAGTGTCTCTGGGGGAACAGGACACAACAAAGCCTCTCTCCCTCCAGACTTGAGGGTTTTGTTATCCTAACACCTATGTGGTCACCTGCGCTTTCTACACATAAAACTGCTCCCCGCAGTTCCCATCAAGGCTGAGCTAACTGTTGTGACTGTCTGCAGGTCCCTTTGGTGGAGGCAGTAGTAATTTTTCAGCTCAACCTTGATGATGCCTGGCTTTTTTCTACTTTATTGTTTAGGGCATTTATAATTTGGGGCCAGATGATGAAACATTTAACCAAGTGGAATTCAGCAAATGTCCCAGAGTGTGGATTTCATGATTACAAGTTCAATCAACCCCTTTGAAGATTTACTTCTTTTCCCCCTGAATTTCTCTTTGAAAGTCTATTTCAAGAGCAATCTTTACTTCATTTCACAATAGTCACTCAAGTATTTCAAGAGAGGGAAAATAAAACAATTAAAAGAGTGTCAGCTATGAACTCATGTAAGTTTCTTGCATTTGAAAAAAAAGGGTTTCTCACCTTTAACCTTTAGGCTTCTATTTCATTTTGGGGATTGTAAAATATTGGAAAGAGGGTAAAGGAAAGGATTTCTTGTGGAATATAGATAAAAGAGCTACTCTCCTCCATTCCGTCTTCAGTGAGGTTTGCTGAGGCAAGGAAAGAATCAGGTGTTAGAACAAATGGAGCTGTGAAAATGGGTCTGTATTAAAGCATGCCTGGAGGAGTTTAGTGAGATTCCCTTTGGGAGACCAAATTTGGAAACAACCCTTGGGACCACATGGAGCTGGCTTCTCTGTCAGTCACTGCAAAAAGCGTGGGTCTTCACAGGCTGCTGAGCTGAATGTGGGGCACAGACATGTGTCCTGTGTGGGGAAACAACCTGAATTCAAAAGAAACCTGAAATCCAAATGGATGATCCCACCATTCTGTAACCTGAGACAAGGTTACAGAATCAAACAAGTTAGGACTGAAAAGTGCAGTGGTGTGGCTAGAAATCAGTTGTGAATAGAAGCCATAAAGAGAGGCCAACCTGCCTTTCAGAAAAGAGATTGTTTCTTTGAGCGTCAATCTCCTTCTTTTACATCAAATCATATTTGAAAAAATCCAGCAGAATTAACCATGCCTCTTCAAAAGGGAAAAGAAACTCCCTCTGTGTTGTAATGTGAATAACCCCTCTTTACCACCAAGCATGGCTTTAAACTTTGTTGTCATTCAGTTAGGTCTTCTTATTGTCTTAGATTTGCCAGGGAGGCTTAGCACAGAGATGCCCTAACAAATTTTTAAACAGTCATAAAAGAATCATTCTAACACACTTGTTAGGGAACGGTTGGCCTGAAACTGCCCACCTTGGCCAGGTAGGTTGATAACCACTTGCAGGAGTTGTCTCACAACAGGAGGTTCTGATTAAAAAAAAAAAAAAGGTACTGCTACTGAAAACTAACTGGTCGAGGGGTGGATTCAGGATTCAGGAGGGGCCAAAAAGAAGGGGAGGAGACATACAAGGAGATGCCAGCCCATAATATGCCTTGTAAAACTAACTGAGAAAATTTGGGAGGGGCCAAAAGGAGGGAGGAGCCGATAGATCCTACCAACCTCCCAGAATCCTTCACACTGGACTCCATCTTGGCTGAGGTGCCCACACCACTGAGATCCTGAATCAGCATATACGGGTGCAAGCTAAATGACTGGCCAGAGACAATCCAGGAGCTAATGCCTTACCATAAAACATGAGCCGGCAGAGCAGTTCTCCTGGAGTTCCCTTATCGTATGTGTGGCACCCCTTCCCATGAAACTCTCTTGCTTTGTCAGCATGTGTGTCTCCTCGGACAGTTCATTTCTGAGTGAGTGTCAGACAGGAGCCCGCTGTCAGGCCATGGAAGGGGGCCCCCTTCCTGCAACTCTTTGGTACCTCGGTTCTGCTGGATGTCAAAACACTACTCCAGCATGCATTTCAGATACTCCCAGCTGTTCTCAGTTAAGGGCTTTCTGATTTAACAAGGCACGTCTTAATTAGTAACCTGCCTCTCTAGTCCAGAAGCCAGTGGCCAAAGGGAGGTCAACGGTGGATCACGCTAGTCTCTGAAGGGCCTCCTCTTCTGGTGTTGATAACAGTATTGGCCAAAATGGCATTCCTTCACATGTCCAATGAGAGGCAGCCATGCCAGGTAAGTTTTAAGATCTTAGCTTGCTTTCATTTGAGACTTTCCTGTGCCTTGTATCTTGCTGTCATATGATAGATGTTAAGGGCCTGGCATTGTCTCCAGATTAACCAGAGTAGTGGTATGGAGACTTTTCCATTTGTTTACCCTAAACCTAAAGGTAAGAGACCAGACGAGATTGTTACCTGGGGTGTCGCTCCCCCATTGTGTTGTCTACTCGCTTCAGTCGTGTTGGACTCCTGCAACCCCATGGACTGTGGCCTGCCAGGCTCTTCTGTCCATGGGATTTTCCAGGCAAGAATATTGGCGTGGTGGGCTGCCATTTTTTTCTCTGGTGGATCTTCTCAACCCAGGTATTGAACCCGCATCTCCTTCATTGGCACGGGGATTCTTTACTACTGAGCCACCAGGGAAGCCAGCCCAATAAGCTGCCCCAAACTCCCACCAGTAGTAGCTGTTGGGACCCTTCTTCCCCCACCTTCCTCCCTAGCCTTCCTCCCCTTTCCCTCTCTCTCCACCTCTGCCCTTCAGCTGATGTAAGTTGAATTGAAAAGTTAGCAGCAGTGAATTTCTCATTCAATCTGTGCTCCCAGGAACCTGCTTGTTTGGAATTCGCATCCCCGCCCTCCGTCCCATTATAAAGGAGGTGGAGTGGGGGAGGATCGCTGCTGGCCTTAATTTTCCAAGAACAGGTGAAATACATTCTGTCGTGAATAAAACACCCCGAGCTGTAACTTTTGAGGCTCTTTCACATTTCCACCCCCCTGGCAGAGGCTGTTGTGTTTTGTTACAGCAGCACGAGGAGTTGTTATTAGAGTGTTATGGAAACCAGGTGTTAGAGCTGATTAGTCACTAATCTTCCATCTCTGGGAGCTTGGCTCCAATCTTCTGTTCATCAGAATCATTCTGTCGCGTTAATTTATTCATCCCGGCTCTAAGAACCTTGTCAAATCAACATGGTGGTCTCCGCTGGGTCCCTAATGCACTATAGCCCCGATCACAAACCTACTATATGACACATAATTCAGGATAATTGGCAGTCAGAGCTCAAACAGCCCTGTGATTAAATGGGTATGGAGATTGAAATCGCTTCTCACCTATTAGAAGGGAGTCTCGCTAGGCCAATGGCGTTCTTCAGTGGAGGCTACTGCTAGAAAGGGCTGTGTTACTTTCCCAGCTTTATGTGGTTGGTGATTGATGAGATAACACTTCTTTTTCCTCTTAATATTTTACCTCTCAAAACACAAAATGAGCCACTTAACTTTATATTTCCTTTTTTAGACTCCATCTCAAGTCTTCATTAGTAAATCTTAATGACTGCTAAAATTATAGGAAACCCTTCACTTAGAATAAAAGGGAAATATACCATTCCCCCCCGCCCCATTTTGTGTTGCTTTTGCCAACAGCTCACTTTTGACAACTGACTGTTTATAATGCCACGAAGGGAAGAGTTTGACAAGGTTTTTGATTTTTGACAAGTAATGTGACCAGTTCTATGTGGCTTAAAACAGTTGTTTCTGATGAAAATAATTTAGCACAGCTGGGAGGAATCATTGCATGGTAGTGAAAGCTGCATTTATATTCACTCTGAACCTTGTTTCTTCTGTCTGTGAGGTCTTTAAAATTATAGAAATAATATATGTTTGCAAATTTGGAAGATAGAGACAAATAAGGTGATAAAAATCTGTGCTAGCTCTCTATTCAGGGAGAAAGTATTTGGCATTTATTTTCTTTGGGTCCTTTTGTACATGAAGTAAATCCAAAGTGTGTGTGGATTAGATTAATTAGATTCATGATGTTTCTGTTCTGCCGAGGTTCCTATATTTGCCTTTTAATTTCAACACTTGTTTGTGGTACTCTATTTATTTTCATATATGAAGTAATCACATATGTAAAAAGTCTTGTATGAATCAATCCCCCACCACCACAGAAAATGACCACAGAAAGTTACTTGCTACAACTTGAGATGGAAGTGGTAATACAGTCAAGCCATCTGTAAGTAAACAAACAAACTGGTCTTTTATCAGAAAACTACTTTATAAATTATTGTAGTTTATAGAATCACTCATGATCAGAAGGAGACTTAAAATTTCTAATTTGTTTTTAATACAAAGTAAGGAAGGAAAGCATCTCCAAGTTGTAAAATGTGTAAATTTAGTTTCTGAAAGCTGCAGGTAACAATTAGGGCTCCAGTTGATTATTTTAGAGTTTATAGAATTTTTTTCAAATACATGTTCTAATTTTCACACTGCTAAACCACAGCAACCTTAGATAGTATGGTTATTAATATATTCATGGTGTGTGTGTGTGTTAGTCACTCAGTCATGTCTGACTCTTTGTGACCCCACGGGATGTAGTGCGCCAGGCTTCTCTGTCCATGGAATTCTCCAGGCAAGAATATTCGAGTGAATTGCCATTCCCTTCTCCAGAGGAACTTTCCAACCCAGGGATTGAACCCTGGTCTTCAGCCTCACAGGCAGATTCTTTCCAATTTGAGCTACAGGGAATATTCATGGTATTCTAACATAAATATATATAACAAAATTTAAATGCCCAGTATCCCCTTTTTTTTCCTACTGTTAAAAATAATAGCTTACTAGGTACCTTGTAATACAACTTTTCATTTGTGATTTAGATTATTTGCTTATCATAAATTCTCCAGATTAGAATCTGGTAAAACATACTATTCCTACAAAAGTCTAATATAAAAGGAAAATTATTGTAAATGAACTCAAAATACTTCCAGTATGACAGCCTTCACTCAAACTTTATCCAGATTCTTAGAGGCAAGCTGGCTTTGAAATGTCTTCCATTTGCATAATTATAGCAATTTTACATTTGTATGGCTTTGTGTTATTCTTTTTGGTTAATTGAACTACAGTATCTCGGTTCATACCTCAGATCTTGGAGTTGAAAAGTTATAGATTGCAGGGTAACTTTGTATGCCTTTAGCCCTCAAACAGCAAGGCTGTAAGTGTGAAATGAGGATAATGCTGACTTCCTCAATCTGATGGATGTATTCTATGGATGTCTCCATGGGGTTGTGACAAGTCAGACATGACTGATCAACTGAGCACAGCACAGCAATCACTGATCCAATACGGAATCTATATTTGTTTGGTTCTCATGATGTGATGTAAGCCATGTGCCCAGTGAAATCTCTAAGGATTTATCCTGGTAATTTATTTTTCCTCTTAATACTTTACCTGAGGTTTCTAAGGACTATGGTATTTGGAGAAGAAGCCAGTAGACTAATACATTTTCTAGGTCAAAACCTATAAATATCTTTAAGGTCCACTGGCTTTCTCTTTTCTCCACATGGAGCATCGTGTTTCAGAGGGCCCACTTCACTAAAGCATACCAACCTGGATATGCTCATTGTTCAAAAAGAGATAATTAAGCCAGTGGGCAACACTGTCTCCTTTGTGTTATTATTAGAATTGTGAATATTTTTTGCATAAATTTATTAACTACAAGTGAAATATCAGTTTTCCTTCCATTTTTAAAAATCATATATGAATATACTTAGGTTATTCTTGTTATCCCTTATTGCGTAGCTGGTAAATATGTTCCTTTCTTTGTGTTTTGGGTATATTAGCACAACAATAAATGTTGCTAGGAACATATTGGATTGGCTACAAAGTTTTTTCAAGGGTTTCCATAACATCATGTGGAATATATAAATAATTATGTATATATATTTGATTTCTGTGAATAAGATTGATTGAAGACTATTTCTGGTAATCCCTGAAATGTTGTATCTAGTATTCCATTTTTTCATGTAGACAACTATGTTCTTCCACTTACTTGGATGAGTTTAGATTTCTAAGTCCCCACTCCCTTCTCTATATATCCTGTGTAATACCCTCTCTTTTAGTGTGGGTAGGATCTGATAAATATGATGGTAGTTATCCCCATGTCTATAGGTTATCTTCTATGGCATAGATGAGGGATTTTTTCATATGTAATTAAAGTCCCTAATATGTTGACTAATTTTAAGTATCCGTTCAGTTCAGGCACTCAGTTGTATCTGACTGTTTGCAACCCCATGGACTGCAGCACACCAGGCTTCCCTGTCTGCCAGGAGCCAGAGTGAGGAACTCCGCCCGTGGCAAAGGTCATGAGGAAGGAGGCTCAGCATACGCAAAGGCGGTATCGAGCCTCAGGAGTCCCCCTGGAAATTCTCGAGCACCTACCCCCAAACCAGAGTCTGCCTACTTTACTACTTTGTGCTCTCACCTACACCTCTGACTTTACGGGGGGCTGTCCCCCACCGCCTCTCTCTGAAAAAGAGTTAACTTACAGCTCCAGTTAATACAGTTTCTGGGTGTGACAAGAGTGTTTCAACCTACAAACTCCTTTGGAAGTCCTCTAGCCTGCCTGAACAGGTTCTTCCGGCCACATGTGATTGTTCACAGCCTCCCAACCGTGAGAGGCATGAGATGTTCTAAACTGTCTAAATACAGATTCCTTTGAGCAGTTAAAAGATTGATTAGAAATTGTATTGGTGAAGGGTTTTTCACTTGTTGGGCCAATGTTTGCTGCTAAGTTTCCATATCCCTTACCTACTGTGTTCCTGGGAGAGTATTGGTTAATAGGAATGTAAGTAGTAGCTTTAATGTTTGTAACCTTGGACCCTTGAGTTAATTATTTTCTTGTTATAGCCCACCACACCTTTGCCCTATAGGAATGCAACTTTATCTAATGGTGCATTAGATAAAGTCAGGGTGGTGCCTGACTTTAGAATAATCACTTTTAGAGAAAAATAATTTTTCTGAAGAAAGGGTCATAAAATATTAACAGGCCCCCTGGCCAGAAGATGATGTAAATCACATAAACTTTTGCATATGATAAGTTTGAAAGCCTGGCTTCGATAAGGATCAAGGACTGCTGACCTTCCCCCATTATCCTCTATACACAACTTAAGGTATAAAAACTACTTTGGAAAATAAAGTGCGGGCCTTGCTCACTGAAGCTTGGTCTCCCCATGTCGTCTTTCTCTCACCTTCTGGCTGAATTCCCATCTGGAGTGTGGAGGCTCGTCAAGCCTACTAATTATACCTGGGCTTCTAAGATCTGACCCGGGAGGCCTTAGTGTCTCCCCTTCTTCGGGAGAACAGAAGGACGCCTGCGGCCTACGTAGGTGACGCAAATTCCTTGTCTTGGAATTTTATTAGCTTTCCACGTAAACCAAGTTATTCAGCCTCTTTTCTTCACTGAATTTCTTTGCTGAACTATCCTTATTTAACCACTCTTTATATCTTTAATTCTATCGTATCCTGATCACCGAAGCCGTCTCCCCTTCGAATTACCTGGATCCACCGGGCTGGACCCCGGCACCTGTCCATTACCAACTCCTGGAGTTTACTCAAACTCATGTCCGCTGACTCAGTGATGCCATTCAACCATCTCTTCCTCTGTCGTTCCCTTCTCCTCTTGCCCTCAATCTTTCCCAGCATCAGGGTCTTTCCCAGTGAGTCAGTTCTTTGCATCAGGCAGCCAATGTATTGGAATTTTAGCTTCAGCATCAGTCTTTCCAATGAATATTCAGGAATGATTTCCTTTGGGATTGACTGGTTGGATCTTCTTGAAGTACAGAAGATTCTCAAGTGTTTTCTCCAACACCACAGTTCAAAACCATCAATTCTTTGGTGCACGGCTTTCTTTATAGTCCAACTCTCACATCAATACATGACTACTGGAAAAACTATAGCTTTGACCAGATACACCTTTGTTGGCAAAATAATGTCTCTGCTTTTTAATATTCTATCTATGTTGGTCATAGAATTTCTAACTTAATCAGGTGAAACTTTAAAAAGAAGGCTTAGATATTAGAGATATTGTCCTTCTCATGGATAGAACAAAGTGTCATGGAGAAAGCCAGGTGGCAGGAAACTTCAGGTGACATCTAGGAGCTGAGGGCTTCAGTTCCACAGCCATAAGGAACTGAATTCTTCCAGGAATCAATACATCTGGAGAGGACCCCAAGCCTCAGATGAGATTTCAGGTCCAAACAAGCCCTATCCCACCACCACCACCCCCCCCCCCCCCGCCTGCTTGACTATAATCTTATGAGACCCTGAGTAGAGGACCCAGCTAAGTGATGCCCAGACTCTTGACCCAAACAAACTGTGAAGTAAGAAATGTTTTAAGATATTAAGTTTGTGGTTATGAGTTACACAGTCAAAGAAAACTAGTACAGTTGTCATCTCAGTTCTCCTTCAAGCAATCACATGATAAAAAATTAAATTCAAAACTTGGAACTAAATCATAATAGTTCCCTGCTAAATTTAATGTGTATCCCTAGAAACAAAAGGGTCAAAGACCAAGAAGATAGAAGTTCAGTGAAAGGAACTTTTTTATTCAAAGAGAATTCTTGTGTCGTATGTTTTTTAAAATAGCAGCTAATGTTTTAGGATAAGGTTTTGGTAAACCTCATGGGTGCGTTTTTATTAATTTTATTATTACTTTAAGCTGCACTGGATCTTCATTGGTTTTTTGCATGTGCTTTCTCTATTTGCAGCAAGTGGGGGGCTACTCTTCATTGCTGTGTGCCGGCTTCTCAATGCGGTGGCTTCTCTTGTTGCAGATCGCTGGCTCTAGAGCACACCAGGCTTCAGTAGTTGCAGCACAAGGGCTCAGTAGTTGTGGTTCAGGGGCTCTAGAGTGCAGGCTCAGTAGCTGTGGCACACGGGCTTAGTTGCTCCAGGAATCGTTGTGGACAGGGATCAAACCCATGTCCCCTGCATTGGTAGGCAGATTCTTACTCACTTTGCCAAGAAGTGATGTGAAGTGAAGTTGCTCAGTCATGTCCGACTCTTTGCAACCCCATGGACTGTAGCCTACCAGGCTTCTCAGACCATGGGATTTTCCAGGCAAGAGTACTGGAATGGGTTGCCATTTCCTTCTCCAGGGGATCTTCCCGACCCAGGGATCAAACCCGGGTCTCCCGCATTGTAGGCAGACGCTTTACCCTCTAAGCCACCAGGGAAGCCAATCCCATGGACAAAGCATGATGAGCTACAGTCCACAGGGTCACAAAAAGCGAGACATGACTGAGTGACTGATGGTGCATGCACAGATGGCTTCACAGGTTTGAAAGGAAACATTTCATTTTCAAGAAAAGTTCTTCAGTAGCTCTCATTGTTAAAATTGGATTTTATGGTTTTATGTCCATCATTCAGGGGTCTACCCTAGGTGTAACCCCACTGGTATTCACTGCTTCTTCCTCCTCCCTCTCATCTTCATGGGGGCAGCACTTATCAACCATGGTGGCTTTTCTGCTGGGTCCAGATTGCAGCACCAGAGCCCATTCAACTCAGTGATCCGTAGAGCTACTACCCACAGGTTGGTGTTAGTAAAAGACAGGAAAACTATTTTGTTGT
This sequence comes from Bos indicus, assembly GCF_029378745.1. Taxonomy (NCBI): domain Eukaryota; kingdom Metazoa; phylum Chordata; class Mammalia; order Artiodactyla; family Bovidae; genus Bos; species Bos indicus. The sequence continues at coordinate 78,941,814 of NC_091766.1, forward strand.
TGAATTGCCTGTCTCTTGACCGTGATGAGTGAGAACCTTGAGATCTCAATAGGAGAAGGGAATTCTGCACGTGCCCACAGCTAAACAGGGGCAGAAGTAGAAACTGATTTTCCAGACCTGTAGCCCAGCATACTGGTGGCTCAAATGATAAAGAATCTGCCTGAAGTGCAGGGGGCCTATGTTCAATCCCTGGGTCAGGAAAATCCACTGGAGAAGGGAATGGCTACCCACTCCAGTATTCCTGCTTGGAGATTTCTGTGAACGGAGGAGCCTGGCGAGCTATAGTCCATGGGGTTGTAAAGAGTCAGATATGACTGAGAGACTAACACTTTCATACCTTTATTAGAAAAAACCATATATAAAGTATGGTATGTATCATAGAAGTGAAATAGGATAGTGAAGAAGGAAACCAATTCCCTTTTGTTGGTTTTGAGCCTTCCCACCATGGCTGGAAAATCTCAAGGTATTAACCCTTAACTGAGATGCAATAGGGAATGATGATTTCTGACTCTCTTGTTTGTACAAATATAGAGCTTTATTCATGAAAGTAGTGGGTGGTGATGTTCCTTGTACCTGTCTGACATTCTGGATTGTTGAAGAAAGAAAGGTGGACAGTGTTGTAGGACATAAATACCCGCAGTGGCTGTGAGGGGGAAGGCAGTAAAGGCACCTACAGGATCTATGGGGTCTAGTCCTCTCTTTGTGCAAGTTTGATATCAGTGATGGAAAACACCTGCATTTGAATCTGCATTGCTGCCACAACGTAGAAACACCGACTGAGCACTTTTCTCTCAAAGGAGAAAATCATGCTGGTGAGGGGAGGAGTGTAGAAAATATCTAATATATCTTGTTCACAAAAAGTGTCATTTTAGTGTCAGTTCCTATTTCTTTTAAAGCCATTAAAACCCTTACATTGAAGTTGGAGTCAGGAAAGACAGACATCATGATACAATTTGTTCCTGACACCTTGGGGTACATTTGTAGCATTGCACCCCTGGGAAATCACTGTAGGTGTGCAGTTCCTGCGACTGTTAAATGGAAGTGTGAATCTGATTCCCCACGTACACCCAGCAAACTTACGCAGAAGATACCTTTGTTTTCTTAAGCATTTCAACTTATTGTAAGTAAAGCCTGTGAATTCTTTCCTTGGTACATAGCCTGGGGAGTATCTCTACCACACAGCTAATATCAGATGGAAGGTGTGTGGTGGGGGAGACAAGACCCAAAAACTTTCTTCTCAAACATGGATAGGACTTCTCTATTTCTGCATAAAAATTACTCTAACCCTGGGCAGAGTCACAGACCCAGGAGAGGTATAGCTATTTGCAGATGTGGGCTTAACTTTTAAAGTTCAGACTGTCATTTTGAGCCTATTTGGGATGTTATAGATGACAATATCTGTAAAAATAACTTTTGACCTTGCCAGTCAAGATCAGCAGTAACAACAAAGATGATGGTGAAAATTGCCATTTACTGAATGTTTACATTATTAAAATACCTTTCAAGGACCCTCACAGAGTATGTTTATTTAGAGCTTATTTGACAGAAATTGTGTAGTGTACTTTACAGGCATCCTTCTTTGTCCTAGCAATGAATGTTTCTGATTTTTTTCTTTTTGGATGAGGAAACAAAATCACAAAAGTGAGACATGTCGCCCAAGATGACTAGCATATCCAGAAGCCAGCTACAGGTCTGTCTCATTTCAAGCCCAAGTTCTTTGCATGACATCTCTAGGTAAGAACAAGTCACTGCTAAAGAGGCCTCATTCCTTCTGGGCCGAGTCAAAGGTTATTGACCAGAGATAACTTCCCTGGTGATAAGGCCATCAGCTTCCCAGGTGGCGCTAGTGGTAAAAAACCTGCCTGCCAGTGCGGGAGACATAAGAGACCAGGCTTCAGTCCCTGAGTTGGGTAGATCTCCTGGAGAAGTACACAGCAACCCACTTCGTATTCTTGCCTTCTCCCACTCCAGTATTCTGTTCTTCCGTGGAGAGAGAAGCCTGGCGGGCTGTAGTCCTTAGGGTCACAAAGAGTCAAACATGACAGCACACACTCTCTAGTCATGAGGCCATAGCAGCTTCTTCCTACCCCAACCCCACACCTCTGCTATAGTTGGACAAAAGATACTGAACTCATGGGAGAAGCCACTTCCCTGGAGACTTCTCAAACCGATATGTACCAGTGTTTATTCTAAAACATATCAGACTGATTTGACTCACAACCACTGAATTCATCATAAATAATAGAAGATGACACGTGAAGCAAACACCCCTTTCTTCCCAAAGTCTCTGAATTTCGTCTACTTTGACATGACCCACTTTAGGTAAGATTTCCACTAATGAACACTTAAGCTAGTTTCTGATTTCTAAATGTACATTAAAGCTCATCTAATGCAAAATTAACCTATCTTTATTACTGGAACTGTAGACTATTAAGATAGCATGCAGAGTTACTGAATTATAAATTTGGAAGAGATTTCTGTGTGAGGCACCTGTGACTTGAAGAAAGCTGTTCACCTTCTTCTGAAATTGAGTTTTGAGTCCAGGATTCATGAAACTGGGAAGGAATGGAGAAGGTGGGACAGGGAGCACCCCTTTGAAGGTCACATACTTCAATTTTGGTCCCAGGACAAACCCAATTTAGCAGGGATCATTATTCCTGGGAAGTACTGACATTTGCAACACAGGTATAAAAATAGTATTGCACCATAAATGTTAGCTGTGGTAAGCACCTCCTTTGCAATTTCTTATTCATCCTCAGGAAACGCCCGAAGATGAGTATTATTTTCATCTCCATTGTTTGGCTGGGGACACTGGGTTTAAAAATCTTTATTTGTAAACAGTATGTCATAGACCAAGCAGTGAGGTCTGTTAATTGCTAAATATCATGCTCTTATCTACAAGGCTATACTCCCACCCCTTATCTTCTAAAAGAGTTTAACCCCTATAGAGAATACTGGCAGCCTATGTGGGCTTATGATATACGTATGCTGATCCAAGAAATTATAAAAATGGAATAAACACCAAGAGCAGCCAATGGCATGGATGGAAAAAGTCAGTAAAGACAATCTCAGCAGAAAAAGTCCCCCTGCTATAGAAGAGCTTCATCAGTTCAGTTCCTACATTTGATGTATTAGCTGTGTCCTTGTGTTCTAATTTACATTTTAACAGGAGTTTTTAGTGTCTTATCTGGGAGTGGTGACGTATTAAGGCATTATTAGCTGTTCATAGCCAAAGTTAATGTGTCCAGTTTGTTCTCAGTTACCTACAAGCGATTTGAGGGAACTGGTCTTTCAGACAGAAAAGGTGGGAGCTTTTATTGAGTATATATTATGAGACAGGAATAAAGTAGATCAGGGATCTGCAAATTATTTCTTTAAGTAAGGACTTTGTGGGCAAAACTGTCTCTATTGCAACTACTCAACTCAGCATTTGGGGCATGAAGGTGGTTACAGATGATAGGAAAAGGAATGATGTGTTCTGATAAAACTTTAGTTAGAAAATTCAAGCTGCAGACCTGTTTCTGGGCTTCCTAGATGGCTCTGCAGGCTTTGCCTGCAGTTTTGGATCTCACAAGATGAGGGTTTGATCCCTGTGTTGGGAAGATCCCCTGAAGGAGGGCATGGCAACCCACTCCAGTATTCTTGCCTGGAGAATCCCATGGACAGAGGAGCCTGGCGGGCTACAGTCCATCGGGCTGCAAAGAGTTGGACACTGAAGTAACTTAGCACAGCACACACACTATCATCTATACCTTCACGTACTCCTCATTCCTTCCACACAATTATTATTCATTTACAGTTTTTAATGTAACATATATATATGTGTGAAAATTTTAACTGTGAAATTCTAACGAATGTATATAACTGTGTAACTCTTATACCTTTCATGTCTATGACATATTTTGCCATGTTTCTCAAGAAACATTGATTGATTGTATCAATCAGTCTTATTGATTCTGGGTCCTGAATGCCAAGGTTGGTAGTAAGTGTTGGGATATCCCCCATGGAGTCACCAAAGAATGGGAGCACTTGCTTCTTTTTCTCTTGTTCTACTAGAGATGGACATTACTGTGACCATTTTTACTAGTGATCTTTGGAAAAGCCAAGGTATATAAAAGCATAGAGATGATATAACCTGACAGAAAGACACAGTTAATAAGTGGCAAAACCAGGCCACAAACCCATATCCATCTCATTCCAAAGCTTGGGTTTCTTCTGCAGTGTGGTTTGCTAGAGACCAATCCATCACTTGTTTCTGGAACAGAAGCTAGCACATAGTATATGCTCAGTCAACATTTGTTAAAAGAATGGGAAAGAGGGTCAATCTTTGGAGGATACAGAAATTGGATGGCAAGGGTCAGTGACCTTAATAGTTTGCCAGATGCTAGCAGAACTCAGAATATTGATGCTTTGTGAGCAAAACCAGCTGCTCATTGTAAACTATACTTTCCCTGCAACCCTAGGCTGTACAGAACATGAACCGGGGAAATGGATAGACTGTGTCCTGGGATTTATCTGGCAAGTAATTCAGTACTGTGTGCTCTATAAGAACAGATGAATATCTTTCCATATCATAAGTCAGGCAACCTCAACCCAATGATCTGGATGCCTTTCAAATAGTGACATCAGTTTGGATATACTCCATGTCCTCTTTCTGTATTCTCTGCTATAAAATGGACTTTTGTTAAGCATTTGCTTCTTCCTGGAGTATGATATATCTATACTTAAACTTATATCTACATCTGTATATGTCTGTACCTCTGTATGTGTATGAATGTGAGAGAGAGACTGACTTTGAGATAAAAAAGGAAAATGAGAGAAAGAGGAGCAAGGAGGGAGAAAGAAAAGAGAACAAGTAAAGAAGCAGGAAAAACAGAGACTTGTAGGAGTCTGAGAAGGGAGTTGTTCATATTGGCATATTCTGCGATGATTGAAATTATTGTCGTGGAGATGATCTAGACTGGAGACCACAAAGTCTACTTCCCAGAAGCCAAGCACGTAACATCACAGGTGACATGAGCTGATTGAGGACATGGGGAACCCGGAGCACATGCATTTTCTAAAAAGGACCATCCCTCTGCAACTCTGTTAATTACACCACAAGCCATAGAGGTTCAGTGTTGTGTATGCACCTAATTTTCTAATGAAAACCCAGCTATCCAGATGTTCAGATGAAATAGCCTACTTTCTGAAAGTTGTCCAATATATTTTCAACAATTGCATACATTTTTCACACGGTTTACAGAGCCTGCCTCTCGCTGGTCGAGGGTAATGCTCTGAAAAGAGGGTTAGCCTGTGAGCAGCCAACTGACGACCCCTGATGATCTGGGTGTGACCCACCTCTTCTTCCAAGTCCTCCACTTGACACCAGAGCTATGATGGCAATCCAGCTTGAAGAAAGTCCCACAGTGAAGTGGCAGAGTTAAAAACTCACATTTAGAGGACTTCTCTTTTTTACATTTTCTTTAAAAACAAACACAAAAGCAAGTTTTGGGTAATCAAATTTTGCTGAAAGGGTCCAGGGAGGAGATCCAAAACAACATCTTATTCTGCGTCCCTCACTTTGCGAGAAAAATCACCCCCCACATTTCAAAGAGGGGGGACAGGGCGTCACTACCTGTCCCATCCCAGCTGTGCCATTGATCATCCGCCACCAGCCTTGTAGCACACACAGTTGAATTGCTTTTCCCTGAGGGAAGCAATGCCTCCAGGTGTGCTAATAATAAAATTAATAGCTTAGAGAAACTGCTTGCTACAGCAACAGCGGCGGGAGAAAGGCAGGATCGATTTCAGTGTTTAACTGTCCTAATTCCATAGTGTATACCCCACCTCAGCCCCTGGTGAGCTGCGCTGGGTCTCACGGTTAATCAATAGATGCCTGATTTAAAACAAAGAACCGGTTTCAAGATGAGAAGTCTTTGTGAATAAAAAGATGTATGGTGAAACTGTCAGCATTCTTCCATTCCCATCTTAACCCTGCAGCTCCAAGGGCAGTCACTAGCGGATATGAAAGGAAAAAAATCATGTGCATTGTCTCCCCTTCTGCCTATAAACAAAAGAAGGAAACCAACTAGGCTGTGCTGCTGCTGATGGCATCACATAAATAAGAATTTATTGAGTTGCTCTGTGTTTAAAGGACTGTGAACATAAAGACGTGTGAATACTATCAGCTGCACCGAGAGTAATATGTTTCTGCTCTAATCGGCCTGCTATCTGGTGGTTCAATTTATACCTTCTTTCGTAGCTGGCGTTCTCATCTTTTCCCCGGAGGGAAGGATCAATTTTGCGATCAACTCCTTGGCTGCTGCTGGAGTTTCCCTGTCCGTTCAATCTCCAGGCCGAGCACTCTCAAAGCTCTTAATCCCTATTTCTCCATCTCCTCTCAAGCACCAAATCTGCCTTCCATCTACATGACAGTGACCTCGGGGCTACCCTCTTCCACTTCCAGACACGGTGAAGGGCAGGGAGCCTGGCGTGCTGCAGTCCATGGGATCACAGAGTCAGGCACGACTTAGCAACCAAACAACAAGGGAGTCCCCTCTTTCTCTGTGTAACCTTTCTCAGCATCTGCTGTTATTTCTGCTGTCCTGTCTGCCTCTTCCAAGCCATGTTCTCTCCCTCACTTCACATTTTCTCCTTTTTGTGAAATAAGCTGTTTGAGGACAGCAAGGAAAGCCTTAGGTCCTTTTGATGTATGTTTCTCAACTGGCCTCAAATAAGTCCTTGTGTTATAACATGAGCTCCTAGGAAGAAAAGATTGCATTATTTTCTTGCCAATTTATTGTTTTAAATGCTGATGTTTTTTGTGGGTTTTGTTTCTGTTTTATTTTTGTTTTAGGGAGCCCTAAAAATAGCCCCATCCCCATTTTGTTCATAGTGTGTAATTGCACTCGGACTGAAGTGTAAACCTTTCTGTACCACCAAGTAAGGAGGAGGATAGACTGACTGGTCGAGTAAGGGCTGGTCCTCTGGAGTACTTCTTTGCAAGGCTGGTTTACGTCAAGCCCCATTTCTCTCACCACCCACTGCCTCCTATGATGATGAGCCAACCAAAGAAAAAGATTGAATCTTTTCTCTAATTCAAAGAAAATAAAGCAGAAATGCCTTCCCACACCCCTCCATCCCCCACCTTTTTTCCCCTTTTGTGTGAATTCTCCAAAGGCAAAGCATTTAATTTGAAACTAAAAACTGCAATTAAATTTGATTGTTTTTTTTTTTTTTTTCATATTTATTTTTTTTACGGTGATGGTGGGAGTTGATTCTCAGTATGGTTTCTTTTCAACTCATTTTCCCAGCATGAGAGACCGTTCCATATTAGTGCAGTCTGAGTGGAGCCTTTCGCCTTTCAGTTACCCTTATGTGTGTCACTATCTTATTACATTAAGTTCTCCTTTTTTTGTTGTCTATCTAACTCCCTCCCTTCTCCTCTCTCTTTCTCTCTGTCCTTCTTTGGGCAGAAGAGGTCCAAGGATGATGTCAGAGATGCTTTTCTGGAATTTTCTCTCTGAGAAAACTGTTTTCTAAATTCATATAAGAAGTAGGAGTGGGGAAGTGTTATGTAGAACTGTGATCTAAGAATAACACTTCCACCAATATATAGGATCTTATGGACATTTAAAGCTCCCTTTTTTGTATTTTTGTGTTTAATTAGAAGTCTTATTTTCAATGATGCCAAGCTATGGGAGGCCTTGCATGAGAATGAGTAAATGAGACCATGCAAGTAAAGCAGCCACTTCTCTCTGTAGTCTACGTTTGAGAGATTTACCACATTGAGAAAGGGTATACATTTTCCCTTTAAAATCCAAAGATTTATAAAATTAAAGAATATTGCATTTGTTAGATTATAAAACTGACTGGCAAACAAAACCAATTGCATTTACACGGTCTAAGAACTCAGAAAATGGAGGAAGGGACTGAGTTCCAAGATGTATGCACATTCTATCCCAAAGGAGTCCTGAAACAAACAGGATATTCCAGGGAAAGAGGCAGGAATGGGAAAGAAGAATCCGGAACATTGTACCCAGGGTGCCATTAGCTTGCCTGCCAACTTCATTCCTTCCTTGCCAGTGGTTTTCAGTTTCTTCCAAACTTTCTTTTCCTCTCTTATGGTAGAAGACTTAGTGATACAGGATTTTCCTGAAAAAAAAAAAAAAAAAGACTCATTTTCTAGCCAGATTTATTAGAAAGTAACTATGGCTTAAAGTTAGAAATATCTGTATGTAGCAGATCAAGTTCACGGGACCTGAATTTTGTTCCCAATAGCATCATATTCAAATAAAGGTAAAACTGTTATTATATGCCAAGCATTTGATTGGAATTATATTGCCTTTTAAAGATGTAATGCTAGGTGAATGAAAAAGAAAAAGGAAAAGACCAACTTTAATGACCTTCATTTTACATCCTGAAAATGAATGATAATAACCAGAAAATAGAGAAGTTCCAGTGAGTTAGGGTTCATAAATATTAAATGTAATGGAGGAAAATCACAGATTTTTAAGAAATTAACTTGAACAAATGGTGGTTTTAGTTACGATGTTGTCATTTTGAGGAATGGTCATTAGCACTGTGGATTGTAATGGGCATGAGCTTACAGTATAGAAAGAATGCCTTCTGATTAACTCGGAATTTTTTCCTGATGCTTCAGCCAGTTTACAACTGTACTGTATATCTCTTCATTTTGCGCTTGTGATTGGCTCCAAGGGCTCTTTGTTTAGAGATGCGTGTGCTCTATTTTCATGATTAAGCTTTTTATGATTAGTCTCCATTTTCTGTTTTGTCTTAACTTTTACTTGGAATAATATGCAATGCCTTGGAAAACTGATTGGCTGGCGGATGTAATTGAGTTCAGATGCGGTTTCCTTTCTCTCCCCACTGTTTCTGGTCCCGTCTCTGTTCTGAGTTGTTTCTGACTGCCTGGAGAACAGCTTTCAGAGCTGCTGTTTAGCATTTTCTCACAGTACTGGTTTCTTGCACAACCTGACTGTAATTGACTTCAAGACAGTTGTTGGGAGCACAGAGAGGGCCCCCACAGTCTCATACTGAACCCATTTCCTTTAACACACACTTATATATGCCCAACAGTCACTCTTGAGGGCAGCAGTTAAAGATGTAGGGTTTATTGACATTTTATGAAAAGAACTATCACATAACAAAACTCCCTGAACAATTTGGTAATGATTTGTTGGGTTCCCCAAGTTTCCTCTCTTTGAAGCTGTCTTGGCCACATAAACTTTTAAACCCCTCCAGCATCACCAGCATCTCGTAGCCTCTTCCCTACTTTCCTCCTCAGATCTGCCCTTCCTTGCCTCTTCTTTTGTGAGTCTACTTTGCTCTGGACGTGCCCAGTTTTCATTCCTACCTCCTCATTTTGCTCAGCAAAGAACCTACCTTCTCCAGGAGGGCACTCACTATTCTCTGCTGGGGAAGTGAAGGGATTTTAAATAACTAACCATGAACCATGGTTAATTATGTTTCTTAACACATTAAAATGAAACTTGCACTGATGTTTAAGTATACTAGGGGAGAAAGCAATGCTTATTCTTCATTTGCTGGTTTGAATAATCATGTCCACAGTGAAATTCATTCACCTGCTCTTCTTTTAAAGAAGAAGAATTCTCCATCTTGACATGCATATTCTAAGCAATGACTCCACCATCCTCCCAGGCAAACAGGCCTAGCTCAAGGGAGTACCAAACCCTATCACTCTTGCTTTGGGTCAGGATATCCCTGAGGTGTAGGGGCTTCCCCGGTGGCTCGATGATAAAAATCCCACCTGCCAGTGCAGGAGTCATGGGTTCGATCCCTGGGTTGGGAAGATCTCCTGGAAAAGGAAGTGGCAACTCACTCCAGTTTTCTTGCCTGGAGAACACCACGGATAGAGTGGCCTGGTGGGCTACAATCCATGGGGTCACAAAAGGGACTTAGTGACTAAACGACAACATCCCTTAGGTGTAACTTGTACTCTGGAGGTGCCTGGGAAGGTGAGGATGAAGCTGATCCCTGTGGCCTTTGCCTGACTTCACTCACTCCCCTTTTTTTTTCTCCATTATGCCCTGACAGGTCTCCAATGGGAGAGCATCCTTGATAAATCTTGCACATGAATCTTCTTCTCAGGCTTTACTTCCCAGGAACTTAAGCCCAGACAAATCCTATGAGGCATTATTATCCATATTTTATGGATGATAAACCTAGGGGATGGTGATGAGGCTTAATTTGCCAAATGTCACACACATCCTATGGGAGGAGCTAGCAGCAGACTCTGGGCCAATCCAAATGAAAACGTGTCCCTTTCACCATACACTGTCCCCTCCCTGTGCTGCTTGAATCATCTTCCAAAGTGCAGTCTTGACATCGCATGACTGCTGGGAATCTGGCTCTTCTGTTCCCTACATTCCTTGTCTCGGCTACCACTCCCTCACAGTCTGTACCTAACAGAACGTCCCGGCTTTGATCCCCACTTTATCACTTCTGATCCCTTTCTGCCCAGGTTTTCAGGACTGCTCAGTGCTCATCACATATGCTTTCAGGTTGATTGCAATCTGTGCCTCTTTTTGTCATACCAGTTTCTCCCTGCAATACTTTTCCTTTTCCCTATGCTTCAAGAACTGACTCCACACTCCCCTTGGTGGCAGAGCTTAACTATCACCACTTTTATGAAGTGTTAGGATCTCCCAAACTGAAGCAACACTTTTCTCCCTTGAACTAGTATAGGAATTCATAAATTTATTTCATTTCATCTGGATCAGGAAGAAGGCAAAGTTCTCTGCATTTGAAGAAAGTAGTTTAAAAGTTCTCTTTAAAAATGATTAAAAAAAAAAAAGTAAAAACAGGGATCATTGATTAATTTTCTTTCTTAATTTTCCCTTTTTATACTTTCTTGTATTTTCTAAAATAAATAAAAGTGTTGCTTCTGTAGGTCAAACTCTCTTATATAAAGAAGGGAAAAGAGAGAGAGAAAGGTAAAGGGAAAAAATGATAATGAGAAAGAAGAGAAAAAATGGGGAGAAAGATGGTGGGGGGGAGAAAAAGTTTAGTTGAGCCATAAAAAAATGTGAGGATTTATTTATAAAATCCAGAAAAAGAGAATCTGTCATTCTTAAATAATCATGGGAAGAGGTTCATGTCTACAGTGAGGAGTGAGTGGATAATGTAAAGTTTTTACATCCCAGTGTTTTTTTTCTTTTTGCTGTAGATGTTACATTCTCTGTATTTGCTGTTCTTCAAGATTAGTATAAGGACTTAGAAAACAAGTGGTGATTGACTGGAACTAAAAGAAGTAAGAAGTAATGGCCTGAAACGTGTGTGTGTGTGTGGGTGAGGGGGGAGGGTAAGTTAGATAATAGAAAATAAAATTAATGGTAGGTCAATTAGACAACAGAATAATTTCCCATGGAAAATAATTGAAGCAATAGCATACAAGCTATTCAGAATGAGAAGAGATAAATCAGTGAGAAAATTAATGTGGACAAACCACAGAGGAGCGAGATGGACCAGAGGTGAGAAAATCCGCCAGGCTTTCCAGATGAAATGAGTGCACAGATTTCCTGGAGCAGATGCCAGAAGATTCTTGCCCCTCACTGCAGGGATTAGAAACGCATGGACATCCTCAGCGGAATCCCATTTAGGATTGCCGATCTTAATTCTAGAATTCAGAGGGGCCACTTTTCCAGCATTGGGCACCATATGCTGCAGTGATAGAAGTTCCTAGCGTGCCAGGGCCATGGAAGCCTGGGGTCCTCGTTTGAGGGCATTACTTCAGAGAGAATGGGACAGTCACCCAGGGAGAACTAGATCTCCTTCACATGAGATGCCTAATTGCTGGAAACTTTCTTCAGAATCTCAAACATTGTTCCAAGTAGAGCTTTCAGTAACCCTGTTTGCGCTGCACACATAATCAACTGTGATCTGAACAACAGAACCCCTGCATATCTTACGGGTGAAGGCTGGGAGCTTCCTCCTCAGAAAGATCTGAGAGCTGATCCAAGGACTAGTTGTTGGTCTTTAACCTCTCACTCATATCTAAGAGACTTAGTCTTTTCATCTGTTAAATGGAGAAAATTGTATGTTTTCTCTGCCACTTTGGTATGGTGATGAAACAGTAAGGAAGTCATACAGGGCCTGGTATGTAGGTATCTTTGCACTAAATGTATTTCCTTCTTTTGCTTCCAATGCCAATTATTCCTCTTTCTAGTTTCTACCCCTACATTAAATATAAATGTTGATCTTCCATTGTTGTATCAGATTTATCTACAGATATAGCCTCCTTTTGAATTGCAAAGTGTTATAGAGGATGGGTAAGAATTTTTTTTTAATCATCCTCCACAAACCTCTCATCTAAGATGCCATATTAGTTTTCTACCACTGCTTAAAATTATCACAAATTTAGGACCTTAGGACACTACCTACTAATTATTTCACAGTTGCCATGGGTCAGTTGTCTGAGTACAGTGTAGTTAAGTAAGGTTATCTGTGTTTAGAGTCTCACATGGCTGAAATCAAAGTGTCACCAGGGTGTATTTGATTCTGGAACTCAGAGCAAGAGTTCACTTCCAAGCTCATCCAAGTGGTTGGTGGAATTTAGTTCCTTATAAAGTTTCCATTTCCTTGGCGCCTGGCCCACCTCATCTCAAGCTAATGACAGTGTCTTGAATCCTGCTCGTGTTTTGAGTCTCTCCAGCTTCTCTTCTTCCACTTCTTTGACTTTCTCTTCTGCTCTCTGTCAAGAGAAGCTCTGCTTTAAAAGCCTCATATGATTACATTGGACCTACCTGGATAATCCAAAATAGTCTTGCTATTTTAAGGTCAAATGATGAGTAATCTTAACTACTCAGTAATCTTGATTACTCAGTTCAGTCACTCAGTCATGTCTGACTCTTTGCTACCCCATGAACTGCATCTCACCAGGCCTCCCTGTCCATCACCAACTCCCAGAGTTTACTCAAACTCATGTTATTGAGTCAGTGATGCCATCCAACCATCTTATCCTCTGTCGTCCCCTTCTCCTCCCGCCTTCAATCTTTCCCAGCATCAGGGTCTTTTCCACTGAGTCAGTTCTTCGCATCAGGTGGCCAAAGTATTGGAGCTTCAGCTTTAACATCAGTCCTTCCAATGAATATTCAGGACTGAATTCCTTTATGATGGACTTGTTGGATCTCCTTGCAGTCCAAGGGATTCTCAAGAGTCTTCTCCAACACCACAGTTCAAAAGCATCAATTCTTCAGCTCTCAGTTTTCTTTATAGTCCAACTCTCACATCCATACATGACTACTGGGAAAACTATAGTTTTGACTAGACGGACCTTTGTTGGCAAAGTAATGTCTCTGCTTTTGAATATGCTATCTAGGTTGGTCATAACTTTCCTTCCAAGGAGTAGGCGTCTTTTAATTTCATGGCTGCAGTCACCATTTGCAGTGATTTTGGAGCCCCCCAAAATAAAACTGGCCACTATTTCCACTGTTTCCCCATCTATTTGCCGTGAAGTGATGGGACCGGATGCCATGATCTTAGTTTTCTGAATGTTGAGCTTTAAGCCAACTTTTTCACTCTCCTCTTTTCACTTTCATCAAGAGCCTCTTTAGTTGTTCTTCGCTTTGTGCCATAAGGATGATGTCATCTGCATATCTGAGGTTATTGATATTTCTCCCATCCATCTTGATTCCAGCTTGTGTTTCATCCAGCCCAGCGTTTCTCATGATGAAGTTTCTCATAACTTATATACACTGTATATAAGTTAAATAAGCAGGGTGACAATATACAGCCTTGAGGTACTCCTTTCCTTATTGGGAACCAGTCTGTTGTTCCATGTCCAGTTCTAACTTGTTTCCTGACCTGCATACAGATTTCTCAAGAGGCAGGACAAGTGGTCTGGTATTCCCATTTCTTTAAGAATTAGCCTATGAGATGAGTGCAATTGTGCGGTAGTTTGAGCATTTTTTGGCATTGCCTTTCTTTGGGATTGGAATGAAAACCCCATGTCCAAGGTCAGGAGCGATGGCTGTGCTTTGCTGGAGTGGCTGTGAGCAGATCCCCCTCATTCCAAGGTCAGAGAAACGCCAGCAAGACGATAGGCACTGGCGTGGTGGCTGCACAGTACTGGAGCAGCTGTGAGGAGATGCCCTATGTCCAAGGGCAAAGGAGAAGCCCCAGCAAGACCATAGGAGGGGCAAATTCACATTTAGAATCAAACCCCATTCCCGCCAGAGATGCTCAGAGGGCTCAAACAAACCTTGTGTGCACCAGGTCCTAGGGACCCCACAGAGACTGAGACAGAACTGTGATTGTCTCTTGAGGAGGTACGGGTCAGAAGTGGACTGCTGCAGGGGTAGGGGCTCTGGGTGCAACAGACTTGGGTATGGCATAAGCCCTCCTGGAGGAGGTCGCCAGTAGCCCCACCATAGAGCTGCTAGAACTTACATGGGACTGGGAAATAGACTCTTGGAGGGCACAAACAGAACCTTGTGCACCAGGACCCAGGAGAAAGGAGCAGTGACCCCATAAGAGACTGACCCACACGTGCCTGGGAGTGTCCAGGAGTCTCCAGCAGAGGCGTGGGTCGGTGGTGGCCTGCTGCAGGGCTAGGGTCACTGAGTGTAGCAGTATATGCATGGGATCTTTTGAAGGAGGTCCCCCTCTGTTACCTCCACCATAGTTTGGCCCCAGGTAAGTAGCAGGGAGGGAACACAGCTCCACCCATCAACTGAAAATTGGATTAAAGATTTACTGAGCATGGCCCATCAGAACAAGACCCAGTTTCCCCCTCAGTCAGTCTCTCCTATGAGGAAGCTTCCATAAGCCTCTTATCCTTCTCCATCAGAGGGCAGACAGGCTGAAAACAAAAATCACAGAAAACTAATTACATGTGCAGAGCTCCTTTTCCCACATAACATTCATTGGTATGACACCTATGTGTAAAGGTTATGGGCAGCAAAATTCTGCCCACAGCAGATGTTTACCCAACCCAAAATTCAGTCTCAAACTTTGTCTTACTCAAAACTGAACTCCTCATTATTCCTGATACCTTCAAAAATGTTTCTGCTTTTGTGGTCTATGTTTCTTCTTCTCCTGGCCCCTTTTATCACGGTACCTATGGCATCTTTTTATTTCTCTGCCTGCCTAATCTTACTATGAAAGGTTCCATGTGGGTAGACAATATAGTTGTTAGCTTTGGGATCCTCAAAGCCTGTCACAGTTCTTGATACAGTGCTTGAGGAGTGAATGTTCTAATCCATACTGGAGAGACCTGGGCATGCCTGAAATCCCATGACAGATTATTTAAGCAGATTATGGATCATGAGCAAACACCTTTTTTAGCTTTGGCCATTGAGTTATCTTACATCTATGTGTCACTTAATCTATTTAGATGACAGTTTTTCTCTTCTGTAAAATGAGGTATTAAAATAAGTTGATATTTAGCAATCTTTTCATTATAATCACAGACTTATTTTTATCAGTGGACTTAGGTTTAAAAATATATTGAATACCAAGGTATATTTATTCAGTAGTAAATAAATTCTCCCCATGCTTATCTGTCAAAATCATGTGTTAAAGTACATATTGTCAAAACCACTTGATTAGCAGTGACTGTAACTAATGTTACTGTGACCTGATATAATTATTGCCACATCAAAAAAAAAAAAAAGAATCATCATCTTGAAGGAATAAGTAAGGTGTAAGCAAGGGCACTAGAGGAAAGTTTCAAATAAGGTAATTTTGTATTAGAAATTGAAAGTATATGTCAGGATATTGGTAATTAGATTATAATATTAAAAAAAAAAAAAAACTCAAATGATTTTGAAGCCCCCCTGGGAACTTGCAATATCTGATGGTTTGATCAGATTGAATGATTTGATGGTTTGATGTTGAATGATCTTAAAGTTTATTCCAGTGCTGTTTTATTCTGCCTTCTCTTCTGTCTTGGTGGGATATTGGTGGGACTTCTCCATGGTTTGGGGATCTTTGCAGTATTACACATAGTTGGTGCAGTGTTGAATTCAGATCCATCAAGGAAGTTCACAAACACATGGGGTTAGGCTGAAGCAGGACAGAGAACACACAGGCCAGCTACTGAGCTCCCACCAAATATTCTCTTAAGAGATACAGACCTGGTGATATCAGATCTTGTGATCTTACAGTGAGTTGGAAATCTGGATTTTATTTATGTTACAAAAGGACTGTGTTTTTAAATATCATCAAGGAACATAAGGAACTCAGCTTTTTAAAATCCTGTATGAACCATAAAAATATATATCTACAGGCCAAGTGAGGTCCATGCACTGCCATTTTGCAGTCAGACATGGCATTAGATGGTTGCGGCCCCACAGGCCCAGCAATTCTTTCAAGCTTTCTCTGGGCCGGGTTTTCTTTTCCATCACTGGCCAGTCCACTCTATGGTACTTTCATTTCGCTACAGTGAAACAAGGTAGCATGCACGAGGGTTCTTTCTAACGTGCAAAGTGACTACTGAGGGGTATACGTATTTAAGTTTTTCATTGTGTGTAAGAAGGAAGTAATGTAGTTTTAAATTTGGAGTCAACCTATGAGAGATACATTCTAAGGAAGGACCTAAGATACGTCTAAGGGTGTGTGTGTGTGTGTGTGTGTGTGTGTGTGTGTGTGAGTGAATGCACTCACATGCAAATGAGAGAGAGAAGGGTGAGGAAAGAGAAAGAAATGATTTGATATGCAAGTTATGCTATGTCGTCTCTAATATTCATGGCAAGTAAACATTCATTCATTGCAACAATGTGATAGAAACTGATGGAGCTTAATGCCTGCTTAAGCATTCTAAGCTAATAGTAGATGGTTGAGTCTTTAGAAGCTTCAAGTAAAACACTCTGAGGTACCACATCCTGGGGAGAAAGGAATTGAATAGCCTCATAAATTTGAACTGCTAACTTAGAAGTGAGAAGTGCTATCGAATAAATAACCCAGGCATGCACCGAAGAACACTAGAACCACATGGACATAATTAATATTTTCTTAGGGCACAGAGAATGTGCGTATTACCTTCAGATTTAGATTGCCAAGTCCATTTATTTTGGTATAGTGGCATGAATTAGAAATCTTTTAAACATTTTCATTTAAGAAAATGTAAAGTTAACAGGGATTTGGCTTAGCTTCACTTAATAAGACTAGTGTTGTTTTAGCCGAGTGAATGAGGACTTCCATATTTTCCCATGTCTGGGTTTGCCTGTATTTCTGAGGTAGCTCTCTGCCCAAGAACATTGCTCCTGACATGCAAACACACATCGGATCATACCAACAGTTAGTGGAACATGTTACCTCTTTCTTACATTTTAGAAGCTGTTTCATTTTTGCTTTTTTGTTCTTTTCATATCAGTGGTTAGAATGAGAACAGATCTGCTCCATGGAGGTTTCTCTCAGCCTTGGGTAGGAGGGAACAGTGAATATGGTAGTTCCTAGCTTTCTGGGAAAGACAGCTAGAAGACTCAGGAAGCCACACTTGTTCCACAAAAGTTTCTTCCCAACTCCTCATGTTTCTTCTTGTTCGGTTCTCAGTAGGCCTTCATACTGTCTTAGCACCTTGGGCAAGTCTTCCTTAAGTCCTTCAAGTTTCCTTTTCCTTATGTGTCAATTGAGAATAACCGTAATACTCTACTTCATAGGACTGTTATGAGGAATAGATGAGGGCATGCGAGTGAAAAGCACAGCTTTCTTGGAAGATAGAAAGCACTCAATAAGTGTTAGTTATTTTTGGTAATGTTGTTATTCCTCACTTTATATTGACTAAGTAGTTGAAGTTTCTAATTTAAGGCAGCTAATGATTTGTTTTTATAGCATTTCTTGCTTTGGTAATCCACTTGTTTTCCTCATATAATTCACACAATTCTGTTGAAATGCCAGAATTTGAAATTTGCTTTCTTCAGGGCTAATTCCAACTGCTAAAAAGAGAAAGAGGGGAAAAAAAAAAAAAAAAAAATATATATATATATATATATATATATATATATATATATATATTTGGGGGAATAATGCCTAATACTAATAGGCCTCAATAAATGTATTATTCTCTTATTAAATTATATCAGCTGTTAGTGGCCACTGAATTAGCATAGTATTTAGTCACATACAACTTTTTGCCTTATATTTTGCCTACCTGGTATATTGTAAACTTCTGGGAGTAGGAAACCATGCCTTAGTGTCTTAAACTCCATGCAGTGAATTACACACAGCTAGAAATACAATGTTGTGTCCAACTCTTTGTGACTCCATGGACTGTAGCCTACCAGGCTTCTCCATCCATGGGATTTTCCAGGCAAGAGTACTGGAGTGGGTTGCCATTTCCTTCTCTAGGGTATCTTCCTGACCCAGGGATTGAAACCGGGTCTCCTGCATTGCAGGCAGATGCTTTACCCTCTGAGCCACCAGGGAAGCCCCCAAAATGTAATAGACTCAAATAAAATTAATGGCTAAATTTATCCCATTGCATGTGACAACTCAGTAAATTAGATATTATTGTTACTACTACTCCTGTTTTTACCCAATGTCAAACAGAGATGTAGAGATGTAACTTATCAGAGACCATGTGGTCTGCAGTGGTTGATAGAGGACTGGTACTGAACAATTGAGATCCGAGTCCATTTCTAACCACCTGACTGCTTTATTCTGGCAGGTGAGATGAACGAATGCATGCATGAAGAATGCAATTGTAGTCTGTATGGCAGTTCTAAATATTAGAGTGTTCACCCTACCTAAAAAGAAAGCAGGCTTCCTTTTCCTAAATTAATACTCATTCTTGAACTGCCAAATCTCTTTGTACCTTCAATGCCTTTTTAAAAAAAATACCTGCATCACACACCTTTTTCTATCAACTTGGAGCAGTATAATTCACAGCTCATTGCAATTTTCTAACTGTTGAACAAATACCACACGCAAAATTCTTTGCTCAATACTGTAGAAGAAAAGATGTAAATGAAAAGGTCTTGTCCTCCCTTCAGGAGATTCAGTTCAGTTCAGTTTAGTCTCTCAGTCGTGTCCGACTCTTTGCGAGCAAATAAGTAAATAATGACAAAACAAAGTTGTGTGATAAGTGATGGATACACAGATAACTGTGACAACTTTGTAAAAGGGGGAGACTCAAGGGAGAGTCCAAGAAGGTCTTTGAGCTTTCAAGCCTTTAAGATTAAACCTTTGGTCTCTCTTTTGAAATAATTTCATCACCTGATTTATTTCTTCTTCAAAATAGTATTTTTTTCATAATCTCCCTTTTGTTATACAGAGTACTGTGAACATTTTTTTAAGTGTTGATAAAATGAGATGGTTTGATCACCATCTGTTATTGAGATACACATGTGGACTCAAGAGAATAATCTTTGATAATGCATTTGGATCTAAAAGATGCAGTTCAGTTCAGTCACTCAGTCATGTCCGACTCTTTGCGACCCATGAACCACAGCATGCCAGGCCTCCCTCTCCATCACCAACTCCCGGAGTTCACCCAGACTCACATCCATCGAGTCAGTGATGCCATCCAGCCATCTCATCCCCTGTCGTCCCCTTCTCCTCCTGCCTGCAATCCCTCCCAGCATCAGGGACTTTTCCAGTGAGTCAACTCTTCACATGAGGTGGCCAAAGTACTGGAGTTTCAGCTTTAGCATCACTCCTTCCAATGAACACCCAGGATGGATCTTCTTTAGGATGGACTGGTTGGATCTCCTTGCAGTCCAAGGGACTCTCAAGAGTCTTCTCCAACACCACAGTTCAAAAGTATCAATTCTTCAGCACTCAGCCTTCTTCACAGTCCAACTGTCACATCAATACATGAGCAATAGAAAAACCATAGCCTTGACTAGACGGACCTTTGTTGGCAAAGTAATATCTCTGTTTTTGAATATGCTATCTAGGGTGGTCATAACTTTCCTTAAAGGAGTAGGTGTCTTTTAATTTCATGGCTGCAATCACCATCTACAGTGATTTTGGAGCCCAGAAAAATAAAGTCTGACACTGTTTCCACTGTTTCCCCATCTATTTCCCATGAAGTGATGGGACCACATGCCATAATCTTCATTTTCTGAATGTTGAGCTTTAAGCCAATATTTTCACTCTCCTCTTTCACTTTCATCAAGAGGCTTTTTAGTTCCTCTTCACTTTCTGCCATAAGGGTGGTATCATCTGCATATCTGAGGTTATTGATATTTCTCCCGGCAATCTTGATTCCAGCTTGTGCTTCTTCCAGCCCAGCATTTCTCATGATGTACTCTGCATGTAAGTTAAATAAGCAGGGTGACAATATACAGCCTTGACGTACTCCTTTTCCTATTTGGAACCAGTCTGTTGTTCCATGTCCAGTTCTAACTGTTGCTTCCAGACCTGCATATAGGTTTCTCAAGAGGCAGGTCAGGTGGTCTGGTATTTCCATCTCTTTCAGAATTTTCCACAGTTTATTGTGATCCACACAGTCAAAGGCTTTGGCATAGTCAATAAAGCAGAAATAAGTGTTTTTCTGGAACTCTCTTGCTTTTTCCATGATCCAGCAGATGTTGGCAATTTGATCTCTGGTTCCTCTGCCTTTTCTAAAACCGGCTTGAATGTCTGGAAGTTCACGGTTCATGTATTGCTGAAGCCTGGCTTGGAGAATTTTGAGCATTACTTTACTAGCGTGTGAGATGAGTGCAATTGTGCGGTACTTTGAGCATTCTTTGGCATTGCCTTTCTTTGGTATTGGAATGAAAACTGACTTTTTCCAGTCCTGTGGCCTCTCTGAGTAACTGATACTAAAATGTTTCCTTAAAATTAATATATTTATCATTTACAATTCTTTGTTGAAACATGCTTGGCTAAGGAATGTGGTTTCCTCTTTCTTTCACCAGTGTGATAGCATGAATGAATGAAGTCGCTCAGTTGTGTCCAACTCTTTGCAACCCCATGAACTGTAGCCTAACAGGCTCCTCTGTCCATGGGATTTTCCAGGCAAGAATACTGGAGTGGGTTGCCATTTCCTTCTCCAGGAGATCTTCCCAACCCAGGGACTGAACCCATGTCTCCCACGTTGTAGGCAGACGCTTTACCATTTGAGCCACCAGGGAAGTCCTAAGTGTGCTAGCATAACAAGAACTGATTTTTGTTTCTTTGTTTGTTTTTGCAACCAAAGCTAAAGTAGTAAATTACCCCATATTCCAAAGACTATAATCCCAGGGGATAGTGTGAGCACCTCAATATTTACTACCTTGCGAGAAAATGATTTTATTATTGGCAACCCTGGCCATAGACTACCTGGTTAGGATGATTAAATGATGACAGTGTTTTTCTCAGTGATACTAATGTTAGCTGACATTGATGATACATCATTATATTTTAACTATATATGTCAAATTAATATATAGATTGATTATATAAGTTATCATTCCAATCCCAAAGAAAGGCAATTACAAAGAATGCTCAAACTACCGCACAATTGCACTCATCTCACGCACTAGTAAAGTTATGCTCAAAATTCTCCAAACCAGGCTTCAGCAATATGTGAACCGTGAACTTCCTGATGTTCAAGCTGGTTTTAGAAAAGGCAGAGGAACCAGAGATCAAATTGCCAACATCCGCTGGATCATGGAAAAAGCAAGAGAGTTCCAGAAAAACATCTATTTCTGCTTTATTGACTATGCCAAAGCCTTTGACTGTGTGGATCACAATAAACTGTGGAAAATTCTGAAGGAGATGGGAATACCAGAACACCTGATCTGCCTCTTGAGAAATTTGTATGCAGGTCAGGAAGCAACAGTTAGAACTGGACATGGAACAACAGACTGGTTCCAAATAGGAAAAGGAGTTCGTCAAGGCTGTATATTGTCACCCTGTTTATTTAACTTATATGCAGAGCACATCATGAGAAACACTGGACTGGAAGAAACACAAGCTGGAATCAAGATTGCCAGGAGAAATATCAATAACCTCAGAGATGCAGATGACACCACCCTTATGGCAGAAAGTGAAGAGGAACTAAAAAGC
Source organism: Bos indicus (assembly GCF_029378745.1). Classification (NCBI taxonomy): domain Eukaryota; kingdom Metazoa; phylum Chordata; class Mammalia; order Artiodactyla; family Bovidae; genus Bos; species Bos indicus. Next base: position 78,963,774 of record NC_091766.1, read on the forward strand.
CTCTTGATGAAAGTGAAAATGGAGAGTGAAAAAGTTGGCTTAAAGCTCAGCCATTCAGAAAACGAAGATCATGGCATCCGGTCCCACCACTTCATGGGAAATAGATGGGGAAACAGTGGAAACAGTGTCAGACTTTATTTTTCTGGGCTCCAAAATCACTGTAGATGGTGATCGCAGCCATGAAATTAAAAGACGCTTACTCCTTGGAAGGAAAGTTATGACCAACCTAGATAGCATATTGAAAAGCAGAGACATTACTTTACCAACAAAGGTTCATCTAGTCAAGGCTATGGTTTTTCTAGTGCTCATGTATGGATGTGAGAGTTGGACTGTGAAGAAGGCTGAGCGCCGAAAAATTGATGCTTTTGAACTGTGGTGTTGGAGAAGACTCTTGCGAGTCCCCTGGACTGCAGGGAGATCCAACCAGTTCATTCTGAAGGAGGTCAGCCCTGGGATTTCTTTGGAAGGAATGATGCTAAAGCTGAAACTCCAGTACTTTGGCCACCTCATGGGAAGAGTTGACTCATTTGGGAGGGATTGAGGGCAGGAGGAGAAGGGGACGACAGAGGAGGAGAAGGGGACGACAGAGGATGAGATGGCTGGATGGCATCGCTGACTCGATGGACATGAGTCTGAGTGATGGTGATGAACAGGGAGGCCCAGCGTGCTGCGATTCATGGGGTCGCAAAGAGTCGGACACGACTGAGCAACTGATCTGATCAAGTTATCATTTGACATCACTTTAAGAGCTTTACATGCTTGATCTCATTTTCCCCCTAAAAAGTTAGAAACAAACTTCTGTGGAAGTAAATTTTATTAATAACCCCATTTTACAGATGACAAAATAAAGGTTATGGAAGCAATGTCTTCAAACCCCAAATTCTTAACTTCTAAATGCATAGCACTTTCCCACCAGAAGTCATTATAATAGTTTTAAGACATTTATGTCTCATTGGTACCCCGACTTCTCTTGGTTTGAGCAGAGTAGAGAAGATATCTTTTAGTTTAGGGGCTTTATAACCAGGAAGAATGTATTAGAAATTATTCAAGTGGAGTAGATGAGCAAGAAAAGATACGGCTCAAGTAAAAGATTTTTCTTGAAAAGCTTCTGCAGATAGCAAACCTGCGGCAGCAGCTGCAGGTGAAAAGGATTCTTCTCTCACCAGGAGCAGCAGCAGCCGCAGCCGCCGCCCTGCCATTCTCTGGGTCCCTGTTCATTAGTAGTCAAGGTTTTCATTGTGCTCAGCAAAACAGTCACAGAAAATAAATGTGCTGCACAGATGGGCCCATAGAAAATCTACTTGATGTATTCTTGAAAATTCACAGCTAAATGACTTTGAAGAGACGGGGGTTATTGTGTCCATGATTAAAATGAGGTGTGGCATGAATCTTTCAGATACAACTCTTTCCCTGTAGAGCTTTTTAAGCCAGATAAGGTGCGAAGTGGTCACTGGCCTCTGGCTCCAGGACGTACCATGGGTTATGGAACCATTCCCCTGATGAAGTACATTTCAAGTATATCTGCTTTGTATGGCGTTAAACTTGAAGAACTGAATAAAATAAATTGGCTTCATTTTATATAAGCAGAAGCCTTTCATTTGAGGATTTTTCAGCTTAGATTTTCAAAAGGTAGCAGTGTTAGATCAGTATTTCTTTGGACCACCTATACCACTCACACCAGCATTTTCTGATTGTTAATCTGGTTGCTTGTCAAAATTGTACTCTATCCTGTATGTACATGGGAGTAGAAACCAGAAGTCTTCATTTTCTGTAGTACCCCAGGTTATTGTGCTGACTAGTATGTCACTTTTTATGTGAACTTAAAATAGTACAATTTAAATATAATGAAATACATATTATATGCAATATTTGAGATAAAATGATACCCTTATGTTAGAGAAAATTGTAGCTGGGCTTTCCAATTTTAAAGAAGACTGAGCAGGTGAATTACATGCTTTACCATCAGTGATGCTAGTTTAGTTGGTAATTTCAAATGCCTTTTTTTGTAGAAGTGAACCACATTGTCTTTTTACTTATAAATAATGTTGATCATTATTGCTATGTCGTTATGTTCACGGTTGCTGTGTATTTTGCATGTTACAACTATGCCATTTGATATTTATCAAATGGTAATGCTGTCTCTCATCTTGGAAATTTCTTAAGATCCTTAACATTGGAAAGGAAGTTATATATTGTGATTATTTTGTAAAGAATATCTAACCACCAATGAACCCTGTTTTCTTTATTTGGGCGGTGGCCTCTATGAAATACTAGCAAAAATATTGAGAAAATTAAATTTGAAAATAAACCACAAATACTACTAATGATTGAAGAGTCTATATTCCTACTGGAAAACTTACCTTGAATAGTGTGTTTTGACGTATGTGGGTCTTCAAGAGTTGCAAATTGGATAAAAATGATCCACTAATAGGTTAGAATTTGAGAACCACTGCAAAGCTGGTGACTAATTTTTTTGCTGAGTTTGCCACTGACTGACCTTTTTTTTTTTTTTTTTTTAAACAAGCATCATTTGGATAGAAGTGGAAAAACAGGCTTACTATTCTAGCAAATAAACATCTGAATGAAGGGATGCAAGATCACAGTGTTTGGGGAAGCCATTCGCATTGTAGTCTAAGTGGATGGTGTGTCTTTGTTGGGCAAAGCTGTGGCCTGAAAAAGTTCTGTGTTCATAAATGTTTAACAGCTTATTCTGGGATCAAGGGAATCCCAGTCTGTAGTATTTGCCATTTCTTATGATGCCAGTACTCCCACCATGACCAACTTCAGGCTACCAACCTAAACATCAATCAGATAATCCAATTCCAGAAAATTTAACAGTCAGCATTTCTGAGTTAATGCCAGTTGGCTGCAATATACTCTTCCCTGAAGGGACCTATAGGTGTGAGAAAACAAGATTAACCCTTTTGTCAGCTAATGATTATAATTCAGAACCTGACATCATTTATATTTTAAAGGCACAAAATACAAGGCCCACCTCTTTCATAACAGGCCTGCTTTTTTCCTTGACTATATATCAGTATAAATGTCACCATATTCTATTTGGATATGTAACCAGTGTTCTCCAGCTATCTTTATTTCTCTAGAGCAGAAGAAAATTGCATGTGGGGCTTCCAACTAAGCAGGCTTGACATTTTGATTTGATTAGCAATAATGGACCCTGGGGTTGGCTTGGAGATTGGCGTTAGGTATGGTATCACAGGAGCAGTGAAGGAAGACTGAGGGGCCTATTGATTGAATACAATGATTTCACTGAAGTTGACTTAGTGGCAGACAGATTTACCTTATCACGTAGACATAGATCTCAGCTAGGGGATTTTCTCTATTTTGCCTTGTGCTATAACTTTAGCAGTGCATTTTCCTTTTCATTGTTTCTATATAAGTCCCCTCCCTTGCCAATCTCCTGGTCTGGAATATATTTTGTGCTTTTTTTTTTTAAGATTATTTATACAATTCTCTCTAGGAATGCTTCATCTTCTAGAATATGATGGAGCAGAGAGGAGCATTGCCTTTCTTAGAAATCCCTTTCCTTCATTGCATCTTCACATCCATCTTGTACTATCCTTCAAGATGCAGTTCAAATAGTACCTCCTCCTTCCAGATCAGTCTAGCTAAACACCGTCTCACCCTCTGTGGACTTATTTAGCAGTGGCCCAGAACTCTCACTACATGGAAATCGCTGAAGATGCTTTTGAAAAACAATGTTTAGGAGCCACGAGGGATCAGAATTAATTGATCTAGGGTAGGATGCAGATTTCTCAAGATGCAGGTCAGGTGGTCTGGTATTCCCATCTCTTTCAGAATTTTCCACAGTTTATTGTGATCCACACAGGCTGGATCACAGACTGGCTTTGGCATAGTCAATAAAGCAGAAATAGATGTTTTTCTGGAACTCTCTTGCTTTTTCCATGATCCAGCAGATGTTGGCAATTTGATCTCTGGTTCCTCTGCCTTTTCTAAAACCAGCTTGAACATCAGAAAGTTCACGGTTCACATATTGCTGAAGCCTGGTTTGGAGAATTTTGAGCATTGCTTTACTAGCATGTGAGATGAGTGCAACTGTGCGGTAGTTTGAGCATTCTTTGGCATTGCCTTTCTTTGGGATTGGAATGAAAACTGACCTTTTCCAGTCCTGTGGCCACTGCCGAGTTTTCCAAATTTGCTGACATATCGAGTGCAGCACTTTCACAGCATCATCTTCCAGGATTTGAAATAGCTCAACTGGAATTCCATCACCTCCACTAGCTTTGTTCATAGTGATGCTTTCTAAGGCCCACTTGACTGAAACTCCAGTACTTTGGCCACCTCATGCGAAGAGTTGACTCATTGGAAAAGACTCTGATGCTGGGAGGGATTGGGGGCAGGAGGAGAAGAGGACAACAGAGGATGAGATGGCTGGATGGCATCGCTGACTCGACGGACATGAGTCTGAGTGAACTCTGGAGTTGGTGATGGACAGGGAGGCCTGGCGTGCTGCGATTCATGGGGTCGAAAAGAGTCGGACACGACTGAGCGACTGAACTGAACTGAGGATGCAGATATTGACATATTTTCCAAAAGTACTTTTGATGACCCTAATATGCAGCCAGAGTTGAGAACTACTATTCTATAATATAATAGTTTTTTCCACAACTGAAAAGCAGTTCAGACTCCATAAAGTACATAGAAGTAAGGCTGGCTCTTTAGGTTGAAAAGAGCTTGTATGTTCAACTAAAGGTTGCATACAGCTCCCAGGGAGTAACCATACTGAGTCTGCACCCTACTGAAAGGGAAATCATTGCAATAAGAACTTGAGAAGACTCAGAAATCATTTCGTAAGGTCTTGAGTAATCTTGGAACTGAAATCCATTAAAGGAAAAATGTCCAATGACTCACGTTGAAAAGAAAATACTTGAAGCCTCAAGAGGTTTACCCAGTATCCCAAGTGACTTTCCCAAGATCATGTAATCTATGGTCAAATGGCCAAAAAACGAGCTCATAGTTGTAGAATGTATACACTGACTGGGCCAAACCATTTTACATGTATAGTTGACCCTGGGAAAACATGCCAGTTAGAGGTACTAATCTTCTGCATAGTTGAAAATCCAGGAATAACTTGTACTGGCCCTCCATAGGTGCCATTCCTCTGCATCTATGGATTCAACCCAACCACAGATTGTCTAGACCCTCAGTATTTACTACTGAAAAAATCCATGTACAAGTGGACTTGCAAAGTTCAAGCCCGTGTTGTTCACAGGTCTACTGTATTAACTATTTTTAAATATATTTTTTCCTTTGTATTACCTAGTAGTTATCTATGGTATTGATATACCATGGTTGGCTTATCTTTAATTTTTGTAAACAACTTTACTGATTAAAAAAATATATATATATCATAAGAGTTCACTGGTATAAAGTGTATATTTCAATGATACCTACAGAGTATATCTTTATAGTGACTATGACCATAAGCTAATTTTGCATGCATACTTGCTAAGTCACTTCAGTAGTGTCTGACTCTGAGACCCCATGGACTATAGCCTGCCAGGCTCCTCTGTCCATGGAATTCTCCAGGCAAGAATACTGGAGTGGGTTGCCATAACCTCCTCCAGCGGATCTTCTTGACCCAGGGATCAAACCTGCATGTCTTATGTCTCCTGTATTGGCGGGTGGGTTCCTTACCGCTAGCACCACCAGAGAGGCCCTCATAGCTAATTTTGGTATGCTTATTACCTAAGAAGGAAAACATGCACCATTAAGCCTCACAGCAGTCATAAAAGATTCTGTTTTACTTTACTTAATGATAGGACTAAGAGAGAGATTAAGCAGCTTGCTCATTGTCACTGCTGCTGCTGCTGCTAAGTCGCTTCAGTTGTGTCCGACTCTGTGCGACCCCATAGATGGCAGCCCACCTGGCTCCCCCGTCCCTGGGATTCTCCAGGCAAGAACACTGGATTGGGCGCTCATTGTCACACTTGTCACTAAAGGTAAAGCCAGAATAAAATAAAATAAAATCTCAGGTGGGCAGAGTCCAAGGTCCACAGTAAGAGCTGCAGCCAGTCCAGTGTTCTGGTCACTCCATCTGTGGCGGGGGATCAGTTCAGATAAAAAGCAAATGGAGAGGTTTTTTCCATTGCACATCATCTGTGGGAAAAGGATCGTGTGTCTGTGTGAGTGTGTGTGTCTGTGTGTGTGCACGCGCGCATGTGTGTGCGCAGGTGCATGTATACTCGTGCACTCAGTCATGTCCGACTCTAACCCCATGGACTGTAGCCTACCAGGCTCTTCTGTCTGTGGAATTCTTCAGGCAAGACTACTGGAGTGAGTTGCCATTTTCTTCTCCAGGGGATCTTCCCAACCCAGGGATCGAACCTATGTCTCCTGCATTCAGGCAGATTCTTTACTACTGAGCCACCAGGGAAGCCCAGGGAAAGGATCTTACTAGAAACAAACAGGAACAGAGACAAGTCTCAGAGTTTTCCAGTCTATCCTGGAGTCATGCCCTGTCCCATGGAATCATTTTGTTCAGAGGCTCTGTGCCCTCCTGCAAGCCTGGGACCTATATTCTGCCTTGTCTATCTGCTATTTTTCCCTTCTACAATGTATTCTCCTTGAGGATGAGGACCATGAGATGTTGCATTTGTCTCTTTTGTCATACCTAATGCTATCCTTAGCGCATGTAGTAGTTCTTCATAGATACTTGGGGCGAATGAACGAATGATTCCTGGTAATGCTGCAATATGGCATCCAGACAGCAGGTAGTCTAGATTATTTTCTCATCATTAAAAGATTATTGGTGAAAGATGCCTTAAATGATATATCTATAATGTCAGGCATAACAGAAAAATAGAATTTGTTTTATCTAAAAAATGCATTCCCTGGTAAATTATTGATATTGCCTAATATGGTCATTTTAAAAATCCATAGCATATACACTTAGATTTATGCTATTTTAAGTTCTTTTTGAAAACTACTGACCTTCAAGTGGTAAAAGCTTTGTCATACCTTCTTAATGACTTTCTAAGAAAGAACTGGGAGTTCCTAATGTATTTTACTCATAATTATACCTTAGGATGGTGTTTAGAAAAGTAGGTGGCCTGAGTCACAGATTCCAATGGAATCCTTTTGAGTTTTAATTACACAGCACTGCCATCTAGCATCAACCACACAGTTTTTTTTTTTTTTTTCTTTTTTCAATTAAAAAAATTGAGATTTGTCTCTATTTTAAATATGATTAAGGGGATTGGTCTGCAGTCTTTAAAGAACCACGGACAGAGATGCTTTCAGGAAGTACTGCAGCAGTTTCCGACCCACGTTGTTTGTTGTTTGCTTGAAAACCCTTGTGATTGGGAGTGAACTGGTGTCACTGAAGAAAGGGGTTGTGAAATCTGCTGAAGAGCTTCAAATGTCAGAGCTGCATATTCAGGAGTCGCAGGCACCTGTGGCCATGTGTCTTCCTGCAGCATCTAGTGCTGCAGGCTTCAGAAGGGTGTTGGAGGTGGTTTCCGAATGGCAGTGGGGTTTATTTGCATGTCAATAAATATGTAAAGGAGGTAGAGAGAGCAAATGCATATAGAATTGTTCCAGGTGAGAAAAAACTCTGTCCTCCTTCGAGAGAATGCCAGCTTGAGCTGACGCTGCCCGGGGAGTGGATAATTCCCGTTACAAAATCTGGATCCCTTTGGCTGACAGTGTTGGTAAAGCAGATTTCCTCTCACAGCCTGACATGTCAGGAGCCTCGCTCCAAAAAAAAGGGGGATGTCAGTCCTTTTTGCCGTTTCTATTGGGTGTCCTGTAATGTAATGGACAATGTGATTGCAGGATTCGGTTCTCAATCTTCTCAGTCCCAAAGTGTGCTTAAAAAAAACACATCAAAACAAATCAATAGCATTTAAGAGGGGGGGAAACATCACACTTTAGATTGATGCTTTACATAATGAGCCCTTTATGAGATGTAATGCCAACTGTTAATCAATAGACATGCCAGAACTGCCTCTAATACAACCTTGTAGAGTTTTTTTTTTAATTAATCCTTATTAAAAATATTGACTTGTTGTGACTTGCTGGGGCTGCTCCTGGCTCTGTTTTTTATCCTAATTAGGAGGTTATGCTTCAGTGCTTAGGCTGCAGATAATAATGTAATGATTATTGTCTTAAAACCTGAGAATCAATATAAGATACTGGTAAATTGTGCCAAGTGTCACAATTATGAAAATTACTTGAGATTTTAAAAGGTTTAAGTGAGCAAGATTATTTTTTTTTTGTCTTATGCTTCCCCCCAACCTCTGATTGGCTTATTTCTACAGTTTCCTCAGGATTGGATAGTTCAAAAGTTTCATTTCCCAAAGGACTTTTTGAATCATTGTATTTTAACACGCCACCTTCCATGAGAGTCGCCATCCTCCTTAATGCAGTTGTTTCGAAGGACCCCCTCTTCCCAACTCCTCACACTTCAAAAAGCATTTAAGCCTTAAACTTTATGATAATTCTGGTATGAAAGAAAAAATAGAGTATCCAAAAACTTTAGCAAGGAGTGCAAGTAATTGAAAGACATGTAATAAAGAAAGAAAAATAAATGGATAAAATTGATAGAACAAACTGTTGCTTTTCCAGGAGACTCAGAATATAAGAGTTGGAAAGGATGTAATAATAACACTAAGAAAAAGAGTACTTAGACAGCACTTCCGTACACAAACTGGATATTTTCTGGTTTTTTTTTTTTTTTTTCTGTACATGAACTCAATTAATACTCACTCTAGTCCCAGAAGTATTGCATGACTGATATCCCTATTTTACAGAGGAGGCAGTTGAGGCAAGGAGAGTTTCTTTAAAGTTATCATAGTAAGTGGCAGGGCAAGGATGATGAAGCCAAGCCTCTGGCTGGCTTTCTTGTCTGTGCTGTTAACCTCGGCGATAATTGAGACCATCTGTCAAGCCCAGCCTCTTCCTCTTGCCTTGAGGAAGCTGGGTGGAGCTCAGTGCATGTAAGTAACTAATCTCAGGAGGTTAGCCAATGCTATATGGTTGGATATCCCCCATTAAGTTAACATACCTTACAAATCTTGATCCCGTCCAGCCTCCAGGTTGAAGTCTGTGGGGTGGCAGGCAGGACTGTGCAAAGCCAGTGAATCTCATAGCCTCACGGGTCACCCTGATATCTGTGTCCCACGTCTCATCATGGCCAGCTCTTAACAGAGCCATTGTTCCTATGAAATAGAGGGGGGTGGGTGGTGATGGGAGGGAGCCCCACAGTTGAGCTCTATGTTTGTGAATAAGGAAAATGTTTTCCTTCTATAGCCTCTTTAGAGACAATTAAGCATTAGCTTTTGTCGGATGCTAAATTATGAGTGAATTTAGTTTAAAGTATGTGAACCATGCACCCTTTGAAATTTGCCTGAAAAGGCTCATTATAAAACTAATGCTATGAAAAAGCACTCCCTTTCAGATTAGGGAAAGCACCTGAATAGTTTTCATAAGTGGCTGCGCATCATTTGAAAGCATTCTAGTGTTGCCTGAACCGCTTTCAACACACCTTTCAACTAGAAAATTTCACATTCAGCATATCTGTAGTTCTACACGACTTTCAATAATATTTAAATTGGTTAACTGTATTTCTTTTATATCTCTTTTAATGCTTTTATTGATTTGAGGTAGATAAACTTGATTGTGCATGAAATCTTATTTTTCCGCACAAAGGAGATAGGATTTGAGTATATACTAGGAGAACCGTACCTCTAAAGCAAGCCAGACCTCTGAAATGCAAAGGTCTGGGTCAGATAGATGTTTGTTGAGGCCTTTGAACTATGCTGGTACTGATTCTGACGTTTGTTTCCCCTACAGTCAGTGTTGGCAAAAGATGCCCTAGAGGACATCTCTTTTTTAAAGCTCATTGAGAAAAGACTCATGAGTTTTGGTGTGAAAAAAAAAATGCTTCTCTTAAAAACCCAGTGTGTTTTGTTTTTTTTTAGGGTAGCTTAGAGACCCCATGATTCTTAGAGCTAATAGTGTTAGATTCTTGTAGTCCCAAGGAATCTAAAAAGCAAATGTGTGAACATTTCAGCTACTGTGTGCAAAAATACAGTAGGCAATATAAAGTAAAAAAAGAAAAAAAAAAAGACTTGTATAGGCCAAATCAAGGGCATAGTTTATTTCATTGTTCACATGTAGAAATCTAATTAGATTAGTGCATCACAAATTAAAATAAGACTCAATGTGTAACACACAAAACCCTGAGCTGCATCAAAGAATCATTGTTTTTGGAGGTTTCTGCCTCATATGGACAGCACATGGTCCATATTTGGATCATAAGGATCGTCTTAGAGAACTGAGTTCAAATCTCAACTGTGCTACAGCCTAGCCTCCTTATGTTGCCAAATTACACCACTTCTTGGAGCATCACTTTTTTCATCCAAAAAAAGAGGGATGATCGTACTAATCTCATATGAGCAAATAATAGGAAACTCAGCCATTGCTCTCCCTTGTATGCTCCCTGCCTGTCACATCTCCAACGGTTTGGGGATGCAACACAGTCTAGATGGGCATGACTCCTGCCTCCCTGGGGCTTGCTGTCTGTTTGTGGGAGTGAATTTAGGGAGACAAATGTGAAGGCTGTTGCTTATAAGTGCTGCAGTAAGTTGTAAGTGCATAATTAGGCCCACAAATAAAATAAACTTGCCAGATACAGTAAATAAAGAAAAGTAACAAAAAGAATGTTTTGGAGTTAGGATGCCAAAGTGATAGATTTTTGGACTTTATGCCTAGAACTGAGCTAGTAGGAAGGTGAAGACCACAAAATAGAACCACCGTGGTACTCATGTGCAAAGATGAAGGGACAAGACGAGGTCAGGGCCCCATGTGTGTGGGTGAACCTGTCAATGGATGCTTTCCATTGAGTCACAAGAGATCAAGATTTCCTATTCAAGCTCTGGGCTGGTGTTCTTCTTAAGGAATCCTGGGAGAAATGAACACCTGCCATCAGCAGGAACCTTACACATTACAAAAAAATGTTTAGTGTCATGTTTCCATTTAATCTTAGCACCAGGGCTAAACAGCATTGTGAAATAGAATGAAACAAATTTTGCCTGTGAGGAATGGATTTGTTCAAGGCTATGCCACAAGTGAGTGGTGGGAGGCAAAAACTGATTCTTTAGAAAATTTTAGCTCTACATCTTGTCTCTTCTCATCCCAATTCTGTGCTTTTGGTTTCATTGCTTAGATTAAATGTCCTCATTAAAAAAAAAAAAAAAGACATCTACAGCATGACTGGATATTGTAGGGAAGGTGAAGGTGCTCATGCCCTAGTGACTTATATTTGGAAAAGCAATAAGGGCAGTAATCAAATATTTATTGAAATATAGTTAAGGAAATATTTGATGCATAGCTCAATTCTAGGAAGTTTTCAGTTATACAGTAAAGTAAGAACTTCTTATTCCAATATTAAAGCTGACTAAGGACTATTTTCCTAGAACAAATTTGCTCCAGTCTAAAGGAACCTTGATGGCATCACTGACTCGATGGACGTGAGTCTGAGTGAACTCTGGGAGTTGGTGATGGACTGGGAGGCCTGGCGTGCTGTGATTCATGGGATTGCAAAGAGTCATACATGACTGAGTGACTGAACTGAACTGAAAGGAACCTTCTTTCACCAATTAACTCTAGAAATGGGCTTTTAGCATCTCAACCATGTGTGTTAATTTTGGATATTTATTTTTAGTGAAAAGACCAGAACTAGTCCCTCTACTCAGATGATGGTCAAGCCAGTGAGTCTGCCCTTATTTAGAAATAGAGACTATTGACATAGAAGGCTTTCATATTTGAAGACAGTCTTAAAACATTTGTGAATCATTATCAAAAACACAGTCACAAAAAAATAATATTTATGGAAGAATATCTGAAGGGCATTCATTCTCTAAAATTTGCTTTCTGAATAATTGCATAATTTAGGCTCCTTATGGGAGATTCCCTGGTGGCTCAGATGGTAAAGCGTCTGCCTGCAATGCGGGAGACCCGGGGTTCAATCCCTAGGTCAGGAAGATCCCCTGGAGAAGGAAATGGCAACCCACTCCAGTACTCATACCTGGAAAATTCCATGGATGGAGAAGCCTAGTAGGCTACAGTCCACGGGGTTGCAAAGAGTCAGACACGACTGAGCAAACTGCAAAATTGTATTCTGTCATCATTGCCAGCAGACGATACTGATAGAAACTTTTAAGAAATAGTGGGAGGAAGTACATTATTGTTGGTAACAGTGACTCAGTTGGAGCTGTTGTCTATCACAGCTAAAAGTTTTCCTCTTAAGGATCCATAAGTGTCTGGAAAAATTAACTGCTTTAATTTTATGGAAACCATATAACACCTTTGTTTCCCTCTTTGCTTTGGCTGGTAGGAAATGTAGATTTAAATAAATCTGTGCACTACTTCAAGCCTTAGAAAAGGCACTAAGCGTCCCAGTTTGCAATCACCACCGGCATGATTTTCAATTGTTGTTTTTTCCCCGCCCTTACATTTCTTCAGTTCCAATTCCCTCAATATTTATTTTATTCTAAAAGCATTTTGAAAGTTACTTCAGATCTTTTATAAAACAATGTGGGAAATGAAGAAATATGTGATACAAAAACACATCTAAATGATAATCATTTGATCTCTCCTTTGTGCGTACCATTATTTCATGAAGGCTTTAAATAGAATGTAAAGTCTATAGAAACTTTGGAAGAGGTAAAAATAAGGCTGGATATTGACATGAGTATAATCTTTGAAGGATTTTCAGTGGTGGTTGCACATTAGAATCATAATTAGAAATATTTTAAAAACACGGATTATTGAATCCTCTCTCTAAATATTTTGATATTTTAGATGTTGATTGGGGCCCTGGCATCTGTATTTTATAAAGCATTGTTGATTTTAAGCCAGAGGGAGAACCACTGACCAAAGGGTTTATTGAGTGAGAACCTGCTAGAAGAATAAAATGTGTCTAAGGATGGGGAACACATGTATACCTGTGATGGATTCATTGTGATATTTGGCAAAACTAATACAATTATATCAAGTTTAAAAATAAAATAAAATTTAAAAAATAAAAAAATAAATTTATTTGGAAATTAAAACAAACAAAAAAATGCAATGTGAATTAATTCAGTAGCTCAATACTAGCTTACTTGGACTGAAAGAAAATGGCTTAAAATTTGCCAAACATTGGCTAAGTTCCTGTAGTATACAAAGCTCTAGGATTGGTAGCAGAGAATTTTCCAGTTGCCTTAGTGTCCCAGTGCAATTGAATAATGCCTCTTCTTTATTGCATCATCGCCACCATCATCCCAAAACAGATGTTACTCTAGCAAAGCACTTTACTCTGTGCTGGCAATATAAAGTACACTAAGATCTTGCCCTTATTGTCAAGGAGCGTTGGTTACGTGAACAGACAGGACATGCACATAAAAAAGATAATTAACAATACTGAGTAGCATATGCTAAGTGCCAAATCAGGGGCGGCAACGATAAATATGAGTTTAGGGAGGGAAAACATCATTGTGGACTCTGACATTGGAAGCCTCATAGAAAAAGTGGAACGTAAAAGCCTGACCTTGCTGTTTGTGTAGGAAATAGATAAATAATCTTCTGAAAGTCAGTATAGCTGCAGCTGTCTGCTCATGCAGTTTTATTCAAACTTCATTTTAAAATAGAAGGCCACATCTTTGTATGTGTAACTACGGGTTTTAGAAACATAATGTCCCCTCTTCTTTTTTGTTTTTCGCTTTCATTTATACCTCAATGTCTGAAACTCTCAAGCAGGAAAACAGCTGGAAATATATATTTTAGGGAAGGCATAAAGTCTTGACCTATCTATAAATTGCATCCATTTATGAGGAGGGTCAGCACATTCACTAGGATTTCAACCCTCCCTTGAGCTGACTGCTATTTATCAGACACTTTATTGTGTTTCAGTCTAAAAGCAACTCTGTTTTATTGCAATTAGGGAGAGTGAAATTGTGCTTAACAATTTTCCCCATTATAAAAATAAGAAAATGCTTGTTAATATAATGTATTCACTTAATATGATTTTAAAAAAGCACTTGATTTCATTTTCTCCCTAAGTATAAAAAGCATTTAGAAGGAGTTGTTTTTAGAATGAATCAGCAGAAAATATCCCAGCCAAGATTGAAAGCTAACATCAACAATGAGTCTGAGAAGGCAATATCATTTCAAAAAAAAAAAGTATTTTTTGACAGCCTGATATAGAGTACATGATTTATAGAGTGATCTGAAAATTAATAAACAATTATATCAGAAAGTGAAATGGTGCTTTAAAAGGGAAAAAAAAAAAAAAAGAACCTTATGGTTTTTTTTATGAGCATGGGTAAAAATCCATGAAAACACTCAAGAATGCCCAGATGCTTTCTATCAAGCGAGTAAAGAGCACTTGAAAATATCTCTGATAAAACTCGATACAGAGAAAATAGTATTGGTCTAACTTTAATAAGTGGAGAGTTAGAAATAACACAGAAGACTGGTTCCCTCGAGTTACCAACTTCAGCACTGTCTTTGTGTATCCAGATGAAACATGAAGAATTTAGTCCATAACGAGTTCTCACACCCAGGCTCAGGGCAAACAAATCCAATTTTTAAAATTCTTTTTCAAACAGAAGTTCTTCTTTCTCTTCCGCTAGCTTTTGAATCATCGTTCACTTTTACCCTTCTCTCTAACTCCCAAAGCTAAAGGACTTCATTACAGTTAACAGTGAAGAGCATGTCCTTGAGGTTCGGAAATTTTTGAAGGTTCAACAATTGAGGCTTTTTGTCTTCATTGTTTAAAGGCCAGACTAAACCTTGTTTCTTCAGGATTCTGCTGTGCACAGACAAAATAGAACCACATACCATTTGGAAGCAAAAATCAACAATAACCCATTTCTTAGAAGCCAGTCTACTTGAAGAGACGAACTTAAAAATGTATCAGACTCTGTCCGTCACAATTGTGGACTCTTGTGAAAGAAGGTTATTCCATAAATTTAGCAGGAAAGATAGATGGGTTATATTTGGCACAAGTGGGTCCCTGATACATTTTAAAACAAATAGGTATTCGAAGCCTTGAGTGACAGAGTCTAAACACTACACGCTGTGGCTTATCCTCCACCATGGAAAAAGAAATTACATAAAAGGAAGAGGGAATGAAAACAAAATTGTGATGAAAGTGACAATATGTCCCTTCCACTTTTTGTGTCCTTTTAAATATACTTTGCACTATTCCATTTCTGTCTCTTAGAGCTTTCAGTCTGTCATCACATCTAAATGTACCCATTTTGACAACCCTAGTCGTCTGTCCTTGGCCATCTTTCTTCTGGGGAACCTGTCTCCGTGAGTTTACTTCAGTGGCTTAAACAACAGCAATTTATTTTTTCACAGTTCCAGAAGCTAGAAGTCCATGATCAAGGAGTCACAGGCTTGGCGTCTTCTGCAGCCCCTCTCCTTCGCTTCTTGATGGCAGTATCTCCCCATGTCTTCGTGTGGTGTTCCCTTTGTGCATGCGTGTCTTTCTTTTCTTCTTAAAGGTTATCAATCATATTGGATTAGGGCCCACTCCAATTACTTCACTTAACCTTAATTACTTCTTTAAAGACTCTGTCTCCAGTTATATTCACATTCTAAAGTTCTGGGGTCTGGGACTTCAGCATTTGAATTTTGAGAGACTTTCAGCCCCTAACACTCCACCTTGTGGCCCCTCAAAATGTGTCTTTCTCCCATGCACCACCCACCCAACCCCACTATTAGGAGCTCTTTAAAAGCAGGAAACACAATAGAGCTTAATCTGACTTTAGTGAAAAAGGGAAACTCTAGACTCAAATAATTGAAAAGTTTGAGGGCGGACTTCCCAGGTGGGCCAGTGGTTAAAATTCTGCCTGCCAATGCAGGGCACACAGGTTCAATCCCTGGTCCAGAAAAACTCCGTATGCCGTGGGGCAGCTAAGCTTGTGTAGCACAGCTACTGAGCCCGCACTGCGGAGCCCACACACCACAACCCCTGAGCCCGTGTGCCCCCTGTGCACCCTCGAGCCCATACTCTGCAACCAGAGGAACCACCCCAGTGAGCAGCTCATGACTGCAACAAAGAGTAGCCCTGCTCACCACGATGAGAGAAAGCCCCCGTGCAGCAACAGAGGCCCAGCGTGGCCAAATTAAATGCATGAGTAAAAGTAGAAAACAGAATTCGAGGTAAACTTATTACAGAGTCAGGCAAAGCTGCATCCAGATACTTCAGTGGTTTTATCAGATACTGATCTAATTCTCCGTCTGTCGGTTCTGCTTTCTTCTACAATGACTGTCTCAAACAGCTTTCCCTCAGGATTATAAGACGGCTGCCAACTTCTCCCAATTACGGTCTAGCCTATTGGCAACTCCAGGACAAAAAGAGACCACTTCTTTCTTAGCTGGTATAATAAAAGTCTGGCATTCAAGTCCCATTAGTCTGGCTAAAGTCTTCCATCTGTCACTAATCCTGTGGTCAGGACAATGGGATTCCGGATGGGTGGGACCTGGGTCCTATACATGGCCCTAGATCAGAGGTGGAATGAATCATATGGAGAGATGGGGGTCTCTCAGGTAGTGATGATGCTGTTACCACAGGCAGGAAAGGCAGCTAGAGGCAAGAATCAGTAGATGTTCACTCCACCAGCAGCGCACCCTCCTGCCTCACAAATGCTCAGTGATCTTTCATCTCTCTACTTGTGCGTCTCCTCCTCAAGATCATCTTTGAATATTCTCAGCATTGGAAGCACTGCGGGCTACCTTGTCCACATCTTAATTATTACAGGAACTCTTGATCTGTCTTCCTATCTCTCCAAGCCAAGGGAACTCCATGTGGACGCAGTTTATCGTTTCACCTTTCATACATCCAATGCCAAGACAGCGACTGATGTATGAGAGTTAGTCCCCTATGTGTCTCTGTGTGTCTTTGTGTAAAGTGTGTGCTTGTTTTAAGCTGCTCACCTCAGTGAACCACAAAATGGGGAAGTTACTTCTTCCACATGAAGCTACTATGATTCCTAATATAAATAACAAAAAAGAGTTATCTGGGAGTAGCTGAGAGGCATACCTGTCACCTGAATTGGGTTGGAGGACATGAGCTTCATCGTCAGAGGAAAATGTATGACAGGAAGAAAGCTGAATGTTATTATGTGATTTTCCTTTTAAAGCAATCTGATATTTAGATTGTTTTAGAAGTCGTCCATGATCCTTTGTAAAGCTTCATTTGATTATTTTGTGATGACAGGTGCGATATAGTGAGAGGCAGGCAGGAAGGTTGAACCCAGGGGTGACACAGGGTACGGCTTGAGTGATTTAGATCCTACAGCCAGGCAAACAAGTTCTGAATTGGGGAGCTCATGGGAGTCAGCAAAACATCCACTGAATCAATCCACTGGAATCAGGGAAGTAAAGGCTCGATAAGAATCTTTCCATGCCACGGCTGGCAGCGGCTGTTCCATGCCTCTCCCTCTCAGCTCACCTCTGCGTCTGTACTCTTTCTCAGTTCAAAGGCAGGAATCCCTTGTCCTCTTAGTCCATGTCTACTCTGTTCTTTTCTGGTCCTATGTAAACATTATTTCAGGATAATACATCTATTTATTTCCAAAACCTCTCCACTTCCTCTTCTTCCTCTTAAGGGTATATAACTTCTTGGCAGAATAGCCATTTTTTTAAAATTTTTATCAGAGTATCATTGGTTTAAAATGTTGTGTTAGCTCTTACTGAACAGCAAAGTGAATCTGCTACACATACACACCCTCTTTTTTGAATTTCCTTCCCATTTAGGTCACCAGTGAACACTAAGTAGAGTTGCTTGTGCTATGCAGTAGGCGCTGATTAGTTATTTCTTCTATACATAGTATCAATAGTATATACATGCCAATCCGGATCTCCCCTTGGGGTTTTTCCTAATCAAAAGATTTCTTATGGAAAACTAGGAACCTCTGTTGACTATCAGGTCATAAACTCGGGTGCAGTACGTAGCTATCGATCTGTGAATTTCTAGGTGTGTGACTGGAGAAACCAATCCATCCACTTTAGCAGTCTGTGGCTCATATCACTGTCAACAGTGAGCACTCAAAAATAATTTTTAATGATTGAATGAATGAAAATATAAATGAATTATTTATTTGGAATATCCATATTTCATCAATTTAAGACATCTGTTTTTCACATTTTAACATCTCTGAAAACATCGATGGCAACGTTGAATCCTGTTGCCAGAGATCACTGTAATGGCACTGTCCTTGTCTGTTCGTATGCAAACATGGTCAAAATTTCAATCAATTCATGTGCTTTTTAAGTAATATATATTAAAATTGTCTGCATCAAATGCAGTAACTTGATATTTCATTTAGTGGGCATTTAGGGCAACCCACTCCAGTGTTCTTGCCTGGAGAATGCCAGGGATGGGGGAGCCTGGTGGGCTGCAGTCTATGGGGTCGCACAGAGTCAGACACGACTGAAGCGACTTAGCAGCAGCAGCAGCAGCAGGGAATAAATATTTGTTCTAGTTGTTTTCTGATGATCTTCCATTTAAGCCTCCTTAAATCAAGAAAGCATGAACAACAAAACTTATAGAATGGATGTCAACTGCTTGGAGAAACATCACCAAGATGATAGCAGAACATTATTTTAAGAAATGCTGCATAACCAACTCTCAAGCACAGAGAATTTTCATGTGTGGAAAAACATAGATATTTATGACTCAGTTAAAAAAAAAGGGTTCAGAAGAGTTGGATGTTGAATATGAGGAAGTGTTAGGAATTCACTTTGTTTATATTTTCCACAAAAGGATTATACTATTAAAATATATATTTAAATAAGACTTTAAAGCTCTTTTAATAAACTCAAAAAATGTAAGTGATAAAGCATTAGTTCATAGGAAGATTGCCAACATTTTTTACTAATCATTTAGAAAGTAATGGCATATCGTAACAATCAATAAATTTGAGGTCCTATGAGATACAAGAATATCAGTAGGAGAGAGATTTTTGGCCTAAAGACCCAGTTATCATGCCTCAAATCTTGCCACATAGTATATTTCCTGCTTCTCCCTGAGACTAAATTAAGATATTATCCATGAAGATAGGCTCGGATTAGATCTGAGGAAGAGTTTTTCCAAAGTTAGAATGTTCTGAAGACAAGAGTTAGCTACTGAGGAAGACTGTAAATTCTTTAGTTACTGAGATTTGCAAAGAAATTTTGTCTGTGCCAGTGATGGTCGTGTTTGCATGCACAGAGCAGCTGTCCCTGTGAAGTGCTTGTTTCCTTTCACACAATGATTGGTGAGCTGACCTCCCCTCCTCTGACTACCTAGGCACAAGAAGAAGAGCTTCTGAAATATTATAGTAAGAATTGGGACTTAGCAGATTGTCTTAATCAACATAGCAGAAGCCTGTGAAGAATGAAGAATTGTCCGGTTGTTTGGACTCTCACTCCACTGATCAAGAAAAGATTTTCTTGATTACAGATACAAGTTGCTTCACTTGTTTCTGTTTTAGAAAATAAGAAGCAGTTATTTGCTTGTGGTCAGATATTCTTTGAGAGAAGTCTTTTCTGGACTCCCATGTGCATTGTACTGAGGTGTATAAAATGTAATTAGCAGTATTTGCATAGTTGGTTTATAAGTAGATCAATGTCCTTATGTGGCTGAATCTACATGTCTTCCTTTAAGCAGATGAAATAAATCCCAGAGAAACTGGGATCTGAGTCATTTGCCTTTCAAAATGAGTACAAAAAGATCTGGCATCTTGAAGGAATCATTGAAGAGTTTCTTGTCATGTTCATCCATCTCACCAAAAGTGATCATGTCGAATGCCATGGCTAGTAGATGCTTTTCATCTATTTTCTTATTTGCATTGGGCTGATTGGCCTTTTGGAGATTGATGGGGCAATATATAAGAGGACCAGAAAGCCATAAGCCAGGTCGGGACACAAGAGTCATACTGCAGACTCTAGAGCTGTATTATACATCTCTCATTTCATGTTCTGTTTGTTTTCTCTTTTGCCTGACAACTCCTGCTCTTCCTTAGACACACGGAGCAGGCAATATTTCCCCAGGAGTTTTCGCCTAACCTACCTAGGGTTATGTAGTTGCCATATTGCCAGGACCCATACCTTACATTCATTTCAGGATTAACCAGACTGTGGAATACCTTTTCCTAGTCTTTCTCTCCACCAGGAGTCCGTGGGCAATTTAAGGGCTGACTTGTTACTGAGACCCAGCACTAGGACAGTGCCTGGAATAAGACACATGGCTAAATAAATGGTGAAAGTATTGAGAAATGCATGCAAAGTACTATATGTACATGGATAAATTGATGAGCTTGACTTTATTGGAATTTTGTTGAGGTTTCTCCTCAGAAATACTTTTATAAACAGTCTTATCTACTGGTGCTGGGACTTCTCTCACATACTGTTCTACTGATATAATTGGATAATATCACCAGCATCACTCCTTTACAAAATAGGATAGGTAACTAAGTGACTATGGCAGTGGTCTTTTCTTTTTTTGCCATATTCATCTCTTTTTCACTTTTTATATTTATTCTTTCTAACTAGTCACTCATTTCTTCAGATATAGTACTTGGCTGCCTATTGTTGTTGCTTGAGTCCCCTCCCATTTTTTTTTTTTAATGATGTTACTCATTAAGTAAACTTGTCCATTTTCTTGGTTTTTCTTATACTCATTCCCCTAAGATCTTTCCTGATGTGTAACAATAAGGAAGTTCTTAACTAAAATAAGAATAAAGATAAAAGATAATCTAGCTTATTAATAAACTGTTATTATTTGATCATAACAGGAAAAAGCAGAATTAGGGAGCCTCAGGGTTTGTTAATGCAGCCATATATGACAGAATCAGGAAACCATGTTTTTGGTTTTGCTGTCCATGCATTGGCTTTATTCCAAACATGGCTTTCCTTTGGCTGTGCTTTGACAGTTGCAGTGAGGGCTATGTGCATCCTCCCTTGTGTTCAGCAGGATAGAGAGTGCATCTCTTTTTAATGCTCACAGAACAAGAAAGATTTTCCCATATATCTTAAGAAACCTCCTCATGCCTCCTTGCACAGAGTTGGGTCCCATCCTCATTCCTGGCTAATCTCTATTGTCACTGAATGTTCCACACCAATTGGCTTAGACCTGGGTTCACAAACAAATCCTTGACAAGAGAAAATAAGAGTAACATAAGTGGTATACTACTAGAGGGAAGATCAAACCACTAAGTATTATGGCTTAAGTACAGTGGGTTGTACAATACCCTGATGCTGGGAAAGATTGAAGGCAAAAGGAGAAGAGAGAAGCAGAGGATAAGATGATTGGATAGCATCACCAATTCAATGGACATGAACTTGAGCAAACTCCAGGAGACGTGAGGGACAGAGACACCTGGCGTGCTACAGTCATGGGGTCGTAAAGAGTCAGACATGACTTGGCGACTGAACAACAACAAAACAGTAGGTTGGGGTGGAGAGGAAGCCACTGTGTCTACTAGACCATGGCTCTGTCCCATGTGCTGTATCTTTTCCTTTTAATAGTAACAGCTAAATTTAAATGGTAACAGCCCAACTTAAATATTAACAGCTCAACTCAGTGTCCCAAAATGGATCACAATTTTTCTCCTAGAGCAAACCCACTTCCAAATTTTCCTGCATAGAAGAACTATACAAAAAAGACCTTAATGATGCAGATAACCACGATGGTGTGATCACTCACCTAGAGCCAGAAATCTTGGAGTGTGAAGTCCTGTGGGCCTTAGGAAGCATCACTACGAACAAAGCTAGTGGAGGTGATGGAATTCAAGCTGAGCTATTTCAAATCCTAAAAGATAGTGCTGTGAAAGTGCTGCACTCAATATGCCAGCAAATTTAGAAAACTCAGCAGTGGCCACAGAACTGGAAAAGGTCAGTTTTCATTCCAATCCCAAAGAAGGGCAATGCCAAAGAATGTTAAGACTTACTCACAATTGCACTCATTTCTCTAAGCTAGGCTTCAACAGTGTGTGAACCTAGAACTTTTCAGATGTTCAAGCTGGATTTAGAGAAGGCAAAGGAACCAGAGATCAAATTGTCAACATCTGTTGGATCATAGAAAAAGCTAGAGAGTTCCAGAAAAGCATCTACTTCTGCTTCATTGACTACACTAAAGCCTTTGACTATATGGATGACAACAAACTGTGGAAAATTCTTAGAGATGGGAATACCAGACCACCTTATCTGCCTCCTGAGAAACCTGAATGCAGATCAAGAAGCCGTAGTTAGAACTGGACATGGAACAACAGACTGGTTCCAAATTGGAAAAAGAGTATGTCAAGGCTGTATACTGTTACCCTGCATATTTAACTTATACACAGAGTACATCATGTGAAATGCCAGGCTGGATGAAGCACAAGCTGGAATTAAGATTTCTGGGAGAAATATCAATAACCTCAGATATGCAGATAACACCTCCCTTATGGCAGAAAGTGAACAAGAACTAAAGAGCCTCTTGATGTAGGTTAAAGAGGAGAGTGAAAATGTTGGCTTAAACTCAACATTCAAAAAATGAAGATTATGACATCTGGTCCTATCACTTCATGGCAAATAGATGGGGAAACAAGGTCAACATTCAGAAAATGAAGACCATGACATCTGGTCCCATCACTTCATGGAAAATAGATGGGGAAACAATGGAAATAGTGACAAGCTTTATTTTCCCAGGCTCCAAAATCACTGTAAATGGTAACTGCAGTCATGAAATTAAAAGACGCTTGCTACTTGGAAGAAAAGCTATGACCAACCTAGACAGCATATTAAAAAGCAGAGACATTACTTTGCCAATAAAGGTCTATATAGTCAAAGCTATGTTTCTTTCCTGTAGTCATGTATGGATATGAGAATTGGACCATAAAGAAGGATGAGTGCCAAAGAATTGATGCTTTTGAGCTGTGGTGTTGGAGAAGACTCTTGAGAGTCCCTTGGACTGCAAGGAGATCAAACCAATTGATCCTAAAGGAAATCAACCTTGAATATTCATTGGAAGGACTGATGCTGAAATTGAAGCTCCAATACTTTGGCCACCTGATGTGAAGAGTTGACTCATTAGAATAGACCCTGATGCTGGGAAAATTGAAGGAAGGAGGAGAAGAGAACAACAGAGAACTAGATGGTTGGATGGCATCACCGACTCAATGGACATGAGTTTGAGCAAGCTCTGGGAGATGGTGTAGGACAGGGAAGCCTGGTGTGGTACAGTCCATGAGGTCACAAAGAGTTGGACATGACTGAGTGACTGAACAACAAATGAATTTCATTGAAAATTTCTTTATCCATGCCAAAAGACAGGGTGTTATTTTTAACCCTGTCTCATTGAGTTTCAAACATGGTACAACATAAGGAGAACTAAATACCTACCTCATGCATTCAGCTACCATTTACTATATACCAGGCATTAAGGGTATAATTGTATATAATTCCATTTCTGGACAGATTAGTATTATAAAATCAATTAATAGTGGTAGAAAATATTCTTAAGCAAATTTTGCACATCTATACACAATTTTGTGGCAAAAGCTGACAATTTTGGTGGCAAAGACCTGGGCAACATGAAAGAGAAGCTAGAGTTCACGTTAGATTGGTTAGCTAGAAAAGACTTCTTCAAAGAAGCATACTTGAGCTAAATCCTGAAGAGTAGAAAGATTCAGATATACAAAGAGAACCGCATGCACAGAGAGAATCACATACAATGTCTAATCAAGGAACTGAAAGAACTCCAGCAAGGGTGTGGTGTAACAGAAGGCAAGAGAAGAGTGCTTCAAGAAGAAAGGATTGATGATATAATTCAGTGCTGCCAAGATAAGGATGAGGACTGAAGAATGCATGTTGGATTTGGCAACGTGGGTGGCATTTGAGACTTGAGCTGGAGCAGATTTAATGGAATGACCGGAACAGGAGTAAAATCATAGTGGTTTGAAAAATGATTGTAAGATGGCAAAGTGGGGACATGGTGGGTACATAACTCTTAGAAGAAATTTCTCTATGAGATGCAGCAGCGTGATTTGATAGCTGAAGGGGACTGTGTGTTCATGAAAGTAGATTGTTTTATTTTTTCGTTTGATTTTAGATGAGACTAGAATTTCTGCTAGCAGACTCTGGAACTATGTGTAATTTTTTGGTCTTTTAAAAAAATTAATATATTGCTTACTCATAAACACCTGATATATAGTTCAGTTCAGTTGCTCAGTCATGTCCAACTCTTTGCAACCCCATGGACTGCAGAACACCAAGCCTCCCTGTCCATCACCAACTCTGAGGGTTTACTCAAACTCATGTCCATTGAGTCAGTGATGCCACCCAACCATCTCATCTCCTCCTGCCTTCAGTCTTTCCCAACATCTTTAAACCTTTGATGATGAAACAAATGAATGGTATTTGAGGTTGTAGTTATGTATGAATGGGAACTATCAATTATAAAATGTGAGGCCAAAATTCACAACAGAAATCTTTTGGAAGGAGCAGGGCTCAGATCCTGTGCATGTGTGAAAGTTTTAGCATTTCATGGAAGAAAGAATCATTTTCCCATTATACTAAGCAGGAAAAAATGGGTGCAGATCCAATGGGTTTCTCAATTTGGACTGAAGTCTCCATATCATGGTTTCTGTGGCAAGGAATCTGCCTGTAATGCAGGAGAAACAGGTTTGATACTTTGGTCAGGAAGACCTCCTGGAGAAGGAAATGGCAACCCACTCTAGTATTCTTGCCTGGAGAACCCCATGGACCAGGGGAGTCTGGTGGGCTACAATCCATAAGGTCGCAAAGAGTTGGACATGACATAGAGAGTCAACAACAAGTGTTCTTCAAGAGAATGAGGCAAGATTATCAGCAGAAAGTAAGGAAGGGCATGTGAAAATTCACCCGTCACACTTGCTGAGAATACAATAGAAGAGAGAAATGTAGTAAAAGTCAGGGGGACAATTTTAGGCCCTGTTTCAGGAATTTACACTTAAACCTTTCTGTCTGATTGTTGTTAATCTGTATGAGTGCAGTAGGGGTAGAAAAACTGATGGCTGGTTGGATACATTCAGGGTTTTACCAAATTGAGAGTAAGGGAACTGAGGACACTTCTGGTAGAGCAGGAAAAGGAACGAAGACTGGAGGGGACGGCAGGAGAAGAAAAATGAGTCCTTAGAGATCAGCTCAGAGAATTATTGTCCTGAGCTGAAAGGATCTGTGGTCAGGTTTTCAGATGCTGGGATATCTGAGAGCGTCTGTTACATTAGTCAATTACAGTATCCTCCTAACACATCTCTGTGTGTCGTCTCTCTTCTTCACCTCTACCTTGGTCCTAATCCAGTCTTTTCTGCAATGATAAGTGACTAATGCCAAAACAGTGTCTTCATCACAAAACACCCCTGCTTACCAGGCTTCATTCTGTTTCTGGGGTGAATTTAAAAACAAAAACAACACATAACTTTGCATTCAAGGATTTCTGTCATTTCCTCACACTTGAAATACTGAATTATTTTCTGGTGATTCCTTGACAGAAGTTCACTCTGTCTCCTCACTGTCTCCTATTATTCTCCCTCGTCTCTCTTAGTCTGGGAACTCCTTTCTTTTTAACAGTGAAAATCACTATCATGGTTTTAATCTAGTTCTTTTTACCATTATTTATACTTTAGTAATGGGGTCGCTAAGAGTCAGACACGACTGAGCAACTTCACTTTCACTTTTCACTTTCATGCATTGGAGAAGGAAATGGCAACCCACTCCAGTGTTCTTGCCTGGAGAATCCCAGGGATGGGGGAGCCTGGTGGGCAGCTGTCTATGGGGTCACACAGAGTCGGACACAACTGAAGCGACTTAGCAGCAGCAGCAGCAAAGATGTAGTTAAGCGTATTTTGTCTGCCAAGGACTCATGGCATCCTTTATGTCTCCTTTGGATGTTCTGGTGATTATATCAGAAGTGTTAAATTAACATTTAAAGCTTAAGGATATTTTCCTTTCTACATTGCATTTTAATGATAAATGACAATAATAATAACTATGATAACAAGGACAACTTCAGTTGTCCAGATCTGGGAAACATTATATCATTTGCCTAAAACCGCATTTAACACGTTAACCTCACTCCTACACAGTGGAATATTAATAATATTTAAAGAAAAACAGCACTTCTGTCTTGGGTACTTGGAACTATGATCGGTGTGGAAATGCATTTCTCCCATGTTATCACAAGCAATGAAGTGGTTTACCTTTCCCTGCGTGTTCATCTCAAGGATATGTTAATAGTAGCTTCCCTTGATGAAATAAGAATATTCTCACTCTCTGTACGTGCAACCTTGAAGGGAGCAAGAAGCTTAGGAGGTCAGCTGGTGTAGGCAGGCTCTGGCCAGCATTTGACTTGTAGGGAAAAATACACCTGAGAAGCTGGGCATTCTGACTAGAGAAAGTGTTAGTCACTATCAACTCTTCCCCTGGATGTGCCAGACTGTTTACCTGGGGCTGTGCGTGGCAGCTCTCCAGCCTCCCAAGGGACACAGAGCCTTTTTTTCCAGGGGGAGTGTGACACTTCATCACTTGTATGCACCCAGAGTGCCATCCTGTGGCCTAAACTGAGCTGTGTTTGTGTGTAGTTGTAACTGCCTGTGGTGTTTTTAAGTTTTACGAGAAGCAGAATCTAGAGGAGGTAAAGATTTATCCAGGGTTCCTAAAAGTGTGACCAAAAGGTTCAGAAAATGAAAAATGCAAATGGACACTTTCTGATTCTTGTCAAATTGGTTCCGGTTACAAGCCTCATCTGGCCCATTGCTGGCTCTATTCTGTTATCTCAGTCTTAATTCCTTCGCCGGTTCCCATTGTTTCCCCCCCTCCACACACACACACACACACTCTCTAGTAATGACGTTTGCCTTTGTCTTAATTTCAAAACAGGTTTTAAAATGCTAATGTTTGTAATGACAAGAGATTAGGCGACTTGACTTAAGGAAATCTGGCATTTCACACTTGGACAAACCGCAGTGAAACTGTCTTCCAAACAAAGGACGCACCTGGCTCTCTTCCACTGCCTAAAGCATGTCAAATCACAGGAAGTGAGATACGGCAGGCTCTTTTTATACTGTTCTTTTATTCTAGTACAGGTAAAAGCTAATGGGTACTCTCATTTACTTCTGGGGGGAGCATTAAATGAGGCAAACTTGCTGAATATTCTCACTGTATATTTAAAATAACATTTCAAACATTCATACATGTTGACCAGCAAGACTTCATTTCAGAATTCATCCTCAGGAAATGAACAGAACAGTTTAGGAAGATCATTGTATGGTTATATTATTTACAGTAACTTAATTTTTAGAAACCCAGTTATCTAATAATTTGAGGCTGACTCAGTAAGGTACGGAGCATCATACAAAGGAAATACTGAACAGCCATTAAAGATGTTGCTACAGAAGAAAGAATATTTAACAACAGAGGAAAATATTCTCAATATGTGAAAGGGCAACAAGCAAATTATAGAATAGTGATTTGGGTCTTACAAAAGAAATAGAAAGGACCAAAGAATAACCTCACTCTATTCCCAAGCTAAGTTAGAAACCAACAGGGAGAAAGCCAGATCATTGAGATTAAAATAGCAGCTTCCTAGTACTCTTTGTTGCTCCTTGAACTTACCCCCTCCCAGTGAAACTGAGTACATGTTGCAGGTAGGCCCAAGCAATGCCAAGTCTCCTGGTCATGGACCATGGCAACTGGAGAGTGGAATCTGCCTCTTCATTTCATTTTTATCAGACAAGTGATTCCTGCTCTTCTAGGAAGAAGTAACCAAGAAGTTGCAAAGGGATGGAACTGGATCCTGGAACTCGATGCCTCTTTTGTCTGGAACGTGGACATTCCTTCTTTTCTATGGCAAGAGAGGAGTAGGGACAAAGGTTTTCACATTGCACGCTGCAGTTTTAGAGTGCTTCTTCATTAGTTTGGGACTCAGGAGAGAGGAGTATTATTCTTGCTACTTCTGTAAACACTAATAAATATGTTTAGTGGACAATCGAATTTTTGTGTGTGTGTATTACTATACATTTAATGGCTAGAAATATCCATATATCCATGCAAACTATTTTCTACAAGGAGCATACACTGTTTTTAGTGAATTATGTATATGTTTACACACGCCCATCTGAAGAAGGAAATGGCAACCCACTCCAGTATTCTTGCCTGGAGAATCCCATGGACGGAGGAGCCTGGTGGGCTACAGTCCATGAGGTCACAAAGAGTCGGACACGACTGAGTGACTTCACTTAACTTACACATGCCCATATATGTAAAATAAATATATAATAGAGTATGTGAAAATGTATTCCTTTGTATAATACTTACAGTATAAAAGAATCTATCTGCAATGCAGGAGACCCAGGTTTGATCTCTGGGTTAGGAAGATCCCCTGGAGAAGTGAATGGCAACCCACTCCAGTATTCTTGCCTGGCAGTCTAAAGTCCATGGGGTCACAAAGAGTTGGACATGACTGAGCAACTAACACTTTCACTTTAATAAAAATATACATACACATAAATGTAAATTAAATATATAGTTCAGTTCAGTCCAGTCACTCAGTCGTGTCCAACTCTTTGCAACCCCATGAACCGCAGCACGCCAGGCCTCCCTGTCTGTCACCAACTCTTGGAGTCCACCTAAACACATGTCCATCGAGTCAGTGATACCATCCAACCATCTCATCCTCTGTCGTCCCCTTCTCCTCCTGCCCTCAATCTTTCCCAGCATCAGGGTCTTTTCCAGTGAGTCAGCTCTCCGCATCACGTGGCCAAAGTATTGGAGATTCAGCCTCAGCATCAGTCCTTCCAATGAACATCCAGGACTGATCTCCTTTAGGATTGACTGGTTGGATCTCCTTGCAGTCCAAGGGACTCTCAAGAGTCTTCTCCAAATCCACAGTTCAAAAGCATCAATTCTTATGCACTCAGCGTTCTTTATAGTCCAACTCTCAAATCCATACATGACCATAGCCTTGACTAGATGGACCTTTGTTGGCAAAGTAATGTCTCTGCTTTTCAATATGCTATCTAGGTTGTTCATAACTTTCCTTCCAAGGAGTAAGCATCTTTTAAATTCGTGGCTGCAGTCACCATCTGCAGTGATTTTGGAGCCCAGAAAAATAAAGTCTCCCACTGTTTCCACTGTTTCCCCATCTATTTGCAATGAAGTGTAGGGCCAGATGCCATGATCTTAGTTTTCTGAATGTTGAGCTTTAAGCCAACTTTTTTACTCTCCTCTTTCACTTTCATCAAGAGGCTTTTTAGTTCCTCTTCACTTTCTGCCATAAGGGTTGTGTCTTCTGCATATCTGAGGTTATTGATATTTCTCCCGGCAATCTTGATTCCAGCTTGTGCTTCTTCCATCCCAGCGTTTCTCATGATGTACTCTGCATATAAGTTAAATAAGCAGGGTGACAGTATACAGCCTAGATGTACTCCCTTCCCTATTTGGAACCAGTCTGCTGTTCCATGTCCAGTTGCTTCCTGACCTGCATACAGATTTCTCAAGTGGCACGTCAGGTGGTCTGTTATTTCCATCTCTTTCAGAATTTTCCACAGTTTATTGTGATCCACAAAGTCAAAGGCTTTGGCATAGTCAGTAAAGCAGAAATAGATGTTTTTCTGGAACTCTCTTGCTTTTTTGATGATCCAGCGGATGTTGGCAGTTTGATCTCTGGTTCCTCTGCCTTTTCTAAAACCAGCTTGAACATCTGGAAGTTCACGGTTCACGTATTGCTGAAGCCTGGCTTGAAGAATTTTGAGCATTTCTTTACTAGCGTGTGAGATGATTGCAATTGTGCGGTAGTTTGAGCTTTCTGTGGCATTGCCTTTCTTTGGGATTGGAATGAAAACTGACCTTTTCCAGTCCTGTGGCCACTGCTGAGTTTTCCAAATTTGTTGGCATATTGAGTGCAGCACTTTCACAGCATCATCCTTCAGCATTTGAAGTAGCTCAACTGGAATTCCATCACTCCACTAGCTCTGTTCATAATGATGCTTCCTAAGGCCCACTTGACTTCACATTCCAGGGTGTCATTTAACTCAGATGACCATTATATCTACTACTGTGGGCAGGAATCCCTTAGAAGAAATGGAGTAGCCATCATAGTCAAAAAGAAGGTCCAAAATTCAGTACTTGGATGCAGTCTCAAAAATGACAGAATGATCTCTGTTCATTTCCAAGGCAAACCATTTAATATCACGGTAATCCAAGTCTATGCCCTGACCAGTAACGCTGAAGAAGCTGAAGTTGAACAGCTCTATGAAGATCTACAAGACCTTCTAGAACTAACAGCCAAAAAAGTTGTCCTTTTCATTATAGGGGACTGGAATGCAAAAGTGGGAAGTCAAGAAACACCTGGAATAACAGGCAAATTTAGCCTTGGAGTACAGAATGAAGCAGGGCAAAGGCTAATAGCATTCTGCCAAGAGAATGCACTGGTCATAGCAAACACCCTCTTCCAACAACACAAGAGAAGACTCTACACATGGACATCACCAGATGGTCGACACCGAAATCAGATTGATTATATTCTTTGCAGCCAAAGATGGAGAAGCTCTATACAGTCAGCAAAAACAAGACCGGGAGCTGACTGTGGTTCAGAACTCCTTATTGCCTCATTAACTCCTTATTGCCAAATTCAGACTGAAATTGAAGAAAGTGGAGAAAAACACTAGACCATTCAGGTATGACCTAAATCAAATCCCTTATGACTATACAGTAGAAGTCAATATATAGTGAAATATATGAAAATATATTCCTTTGTATAATACTTATAGTATATTTGAGCAGATACTTATATTATGGTATTAAATATGTATCTAGTTACCCATATATTTAAAAAGAAAAATAAAAAGTATAATTATTAAGATAACCTGATGCATATCATGGTATAAAATTCTTTAGGTGCTTTAATATAGTGCAAAATTAACCATTCCATACAATGTAACAGGGCCCCTTTCTCCCTTAGACAAGGAAAGTAGTTGGATGCTTGAGCATAGCAAACCCTTCTGCTTCCTCTTGTGTGGTTATGATGAAGGGGTAGTTTTGTGTTGGTAACATAGGGCATGGAAGAGAGGAAGAGGCAGAAGGCCCCTGTGGATAGAAAGGATGCTTGCTGGGAAAGTAGTTCTTCCTGTGCCAGGAAAGCTCCCTCCTAGAATCTCCCTGGACCTACCTATTTATTTGTGCAATCATACGTCCATCATTCATTTTGACAAGTTTATGGGAAACCCATTAACTATTAGCTAATGCCAAGACAGAAAGTATTAAAACACTTGCCCGTCATAGGAAGGACTTCTAATCAAGTCATCATTTCCAAGATAAACCTCTTACAATACATTATCAACAAATAGTACAATAAACATTTGATATTATGAGTTACACCTCATACTATACCCTATACATGCACTGACTTCTTGGATCCTCCCTACCAGCAATTCTTATGCCTAAACCAGAGTTCTTATGGCCATTATATATTTTTAAAATTTTTTTAATGAAATAGCAGTTTTTTAATTTAATTATTTATTTTTGGCTTTAGTGGGTCTTCATTGCTGCCCAGGATTTTCTATAGTTGTGGTGCGTGTGTGCTCACTCAGTCATGTCTGACTCTTTGCAACCCCTTGGACTGTAGCCTGTCAGGCTCCTCTGTCCATAGGATTTCCCAGGCAAGAATGCTGGAGTGGTTTGCCATTTCCTTCTCCAGGGAATGTTGGCCCAGAAATCGAATCTGTGTCTCTTGCATTGGCATGTGGATTCTTTACCACTGAGCCACCAGGGAAGCAGTGAGCAGGGGCTACTCTCCAGTGCACGGGCTTCTCATTGCTGTGGCTTCTCTTGTTGCAGAGCATGGGCTCTGGGGCATGTGGGCTTCCGTAGTTGCAGTTCGTGGGCTCTAGAGCACAAGCTCAGTAGCTGTGGTACGCATGCTCTGTTGCTCCTCTGCATGTGGGATCCTCCCAGATCAAGTACCGAACCTGTGTCTCCTGAATTGGCAGGCAGATTCTTTATCACTGAGCCACTAGGGAAGCCCTCTTATGCTCGTGTTTTAGATGAGAAAGCTCAGCCACAGAGTTTAAAAATTGCTCACAGTCATATAGCAAGTAAGTGACCAAGAAAAGTTCATACCTGTACAGTCTGACTCCCAAGTTTGTGTGCTCTTTGTTACCATTCCACACAGCCCTCACAGTCTGATCTGTTCAAATGTGACACGAGTTAGCTTTCCGAAGGCACATCAGAGTTTGGGGAAAGGAAGAGCTGTATGATATTCTGCACCTTCTGGAGAAACATGAAAGTTCAGTGGTGCCACATGGTTTTTATAAAAAAATAATTAAAATGGAATTCTAGTCATCAAGAGTGCATTGGTACTGAAGGAAAAAAAATAAATGACTGGTGCTTGAAATAAACACCCCAACGCTGTATGTAATTACAAAAGAAAATGAGATGAGGTTGCAGACCTGACTTATCTGAGTCTCCCCCACCCTCCCCCTTGGGATTCTCAGTTTATCTTATAGTTTAAAAAGAACAAACCCCAGGGATAAGTCACTTCATCCCATATCATTCCTTTCTGCTTTTTTGAATTTAAATTTGAAAATGTGAAGCCTGAGAAGTTCTAGAATCTAGTCTTTTTAATAGGAAATTTAATTTAGGGGATGGCATGGAAGAAGAGCTATAGAACCTCTAATGGATTTTTTTCTCCCCTCTGAAGTAACATGAAATTAAATATTGGTAATTATTTGATACGCTTTTAAATATAGATTCTAAATCCATCCTATCAGAGGAACTTCCAGATGTACCAAGCATGAGTGTGACAATTGAAATGGTGAAATGCTTAAAAAATGATGAGAAACTTCATTTTCGAAACCAGATGACAGATACAAAAAGTTGGCAGAGTGTCTGAAAGAAACATAGCATGCAGAGGGAGATCTAAAAATACTGTAAACAAAAACTGAAAGACAACTTGGAATTTCACTTCAGAAATGTTGTAGATTTTAAAATAGCACCAGTGGCTTCTTTCCCCCTTTACAATGAAATTTGATGAATTTCCACTTTTTTCAATGCTTGTACCATTTTTTATACATTTTATTTTTGTTTTCAGCTTCATTTTTAGCCATTTTTTATCATAAAATTATATGTAAACTCTCTAAATATGTTTCTCTGTCATGGTACCATGGTACCATCTAAGAGCTAATTCACTTGTATCTCCTTGGTAATATCCCACGTAGTCACAGGGCAAGAGGTTGCCTGAGAGCAGTTGTTTTTAAACTGTGTGTCGGGTGATGCATCAGAATCACCTGGATGATCATCAGAATCCCATGGAGGGCTCCATAAACCAGATTGCTGAACTCCATCCCGGATTCTCTGATTTGGTTTGTCTAAGGAGATGCTTGAAGATTTGCTTTTCTAGCAAGTTCCTGGATGATATGTGTGCCGTTGGACCACACTCTGAAAACCCTTGACTTTCCTAGAACAGGAAGAAGCAGCCAAACCATCTCCCTGTTGCTCCCACACCTGACGACGAATGTCAGGGTCAGTAAAAACTGAATTGATGCTGAACATGCGTGTATTGCGGGGAGGGCAGGGATGGAGGGCTGCAAACAGTTTTAGCATTGATAATCATAACTGAAATATAGACTGAAGAAATAAATGAGAGAATGAGTAAAATATGGATTTGGAGGGAAAAGATTCAAGCATTCAATACATATCATAAAACATTTCAAAGTTCTTGACTGAAGCATAAATATGCATATATGTTATGTGCTAGCAGAAATGAAGAAAAACGCTGGCCAAAAAAATGAAATTCTGATGACTGTTAATTAAATCAGTAAGAGTGACTAGGCCACTAGAAGGGAAATGTTTGCTTATCTGTAATTAGATTTAGATGTGGGAGTGAAAATGAAAGTCGTTCAGTTGTGTCTGACTCTGTGACCCCATGGACTGTAGCCTGCCACGCTCCTCTGTTCATGGTATTTCCCAGGCAAGAATACTGAAGTGGGTAGCCATTCACTTCTCCAGAGGCTCTCCCCAACCCAAGGATAGAATCCAGATCTCCCACATGGCAGGTGGATTTTTTACTGTCTGAACTAGCAGGAAAACCCAGATTTGGGAGTGGGGTTAGCTTATAGCCACCCTGTTCTTTGACAAGATGACAATGGTGAAACCTAGCCAACTTCTTTTGGATATGTATGACATGATGTAAACTGGATAAAAAAAATTCACAATTTACTGCAGTGGCTGTAAAATATACAGCCCTTTTATCCGTATCTTTAGATCATGCTGCTGCTGCTGCTGCCAAGTCACTTCAGTCATGTTTGACTCTGTGAGCCCACCAGGCTCTGCCGTCCCTGGGATTCTCCAGGCAAGAACACTGGAGTGGGTTGCCATTTCCTTCTCCAATGCATGAAAGTGAAAAGTGAAAGTGAAGTCGCTCAGTCATGTCCAACTCTTCACGACCCCATGGACTGCAGCCTACCAGGCTCCTGCATCCATGGGATTTTCCAGGCAAGAGTACTGGAGTGGGTTGCCATTGCCTTCTCCTCTTTACAGCATATCCAGAATTAAAACATTGTTGAAGCAAATCTAGGGAAAGAGTCAATGAGATATAGTATGAAGATATGAAGTACCACTTCCATGGAACTTGGGAGAATTTTGAAAGATCTGTATATAAATAAGCAATGGAGTGTAAATTATAGCAGCTGGCTATGCATTTAGTTAATGAACATCACTGATACTCAGAAAGAGTTGTCTCACCTCTTCCAGTGTATGTGTGTCTCCTCCTTCCCTCCTTTCTCTCTTCCTTTCCTCCCTACGTCCTTCCCTCCCTCCCTTGTTTCCTCCTCCTCCTTATAGTCAGTGAGTAGTTTTGCACATCAGCTCTGTGTCAGGCACTGACTGTGAATAAGACTTGTTGTTTAATTGCTCAGTCATGTCTGAGTCTTCTGTGACCCCATGAACTATAGTCCACCAGGCTCCTCTGTCCATGCAGTTTCCCAGGCACGATTACTGGAGTGAGATGTCCTTCTCCAGGGGATCTTCCCAACCCAGGGATCGAACCCACATCTCCTGCATTGGCAGGCAGATGCTTTATCACCGAACCACCTGGGAAGCCCAATGAATAAGATATATATCCTCCTTACAACTTCATGGGTCTTTGCAGTCTATTAAGGATGTTAGATATTAAGCAAATTAAAGTAGAACATGTCCTGTGAAGTAAGGATGTGCATTGTAAATGCTTATGACAGAGGGCAGGTGCTCTCAAGGAACTGGGCCACATTTCTCTGGATAAATGATTAGGCTTGCTATGTTTTGAAAAGCAGAGACTTTGCCTCGTCCATTCTTTTTCCTTTGCCTCTGAAGCACTGCGTAGCATATCTTGTGCACTCCATCAACCTGTGTTGAATGAATAATTCTGAGCTCTGAGTGTGAATAGGGCTGGCTAGGTGAAGGGTTACTTGGTAATAGGGAGCATTCCAGAAAGGGGGTGCATGATATTGTGCCCAAATGTGAGCAGAAATGTATGGAACTTGGCTGTTCAACATGGTAGCCATTAGCAACATATGGCTGATAAGCATTTGGAATATGGCTAGTCCATGTTTAGATGCGTTATAAATATAAAAAACACATAGATTTTTGAAGACTGAGTAAGAAAAAGAGAATATAAAATGACCTGTTAGTAAAATTTAAAATACTGATTATATTGAAATTATAGTATTTTTGGATACATTAGATTAAATCACATATCCTTTTAAAATTAATTTCACCTGTTTCTTTAATTTTTTCATGTGTCACCTAGAAAACGTAGTGTTACATATGTGACTTGTGTTTGTGGTTCCTATTTTATTTCTACTGCGCAGCATTCATATTTAGTATACCATACATATGATTTTATTTGATGGAAGTATCATGCGAGAGGAGTCTGATGTGTAATGCAAACTTCTGCTCTCTGACCTGAAATACGAGGGCATTTCATGGCATTCATTCCTGCACTGTGGCAAGTCCCCATGCAGAGAGAAAACATGTGTCTTGCTGAAACACTGTTGTGTAGTAAAAGCTTACTGTTTTGACCTATTATTCGATTGTTGTATTGTGCATCTCAATAGAGAAATTTTAGTATCTGAGAATGCTGCTGAGCAAATAGATTTAGTGAGCAGCTTCTGAGAAGTGTGGTGATCGATGTAAATGCCAACCATATTTCTTTCCTGCATCCCGTTCCTAGTTTGTTTGCTTGAGAGGTTATGGTGATTGGACAGTTTTGTTTTTATTTGGCCAAGTGGTGATATATAGTGGCAAATTGGCTCTCTCTTTTGAGAAAGAATAAACTATGAGAAATGGTAGTAGAGTGTGACTGTTCTCTATAGACACAACTTCAGCTTGTAGGTGTTTTAAATCCCTGAATAGGAAACAGCGCTAATGATTAGAGTCTTTATATTCTGAATACATTCAGAGGGATTGTGGCGTCTGGAAAGAAAAGAAACGTGATATAAAAGTTGATTCTGAGGTCCAGCTTTGTGTGCACATAAAGCAACAGAAGCATGAGAACTGACTGCATTTTTGCAATTGCTTTCAACCAAGGGGGCTCTTTGGATTCTAACAAGTAGCTAAATTCCGTAGGGTTACAACGTACAAAGGGATAAAAGCAAAACAATGGAACAACACTCTCCCGTAGGGAAATATATAAATCTAAACATTGACTGTGATAAGGTAGGGTTAAAACAATTAATGTTAACGTCTAATGCTCTATATTTACTGTACATTTTACATGATATTTTTATTTTCTGATTCTGTCCTTCATTCGCTTGGAACAAATGAGGAGTTGAGAAGTAATATTTTCTTTACTTTTCTTGATGGAGAATGGGCAGAGGCTAAGGCTCTCTCTCTGCTCTCTGTTGAACTAATTTAGGCAAGTTTATGCTATCCCGTTTGCACTCCACACAGCTGCTGAAAAATGGCCAAGTTCTGGGGCCCACCTTGGCTTCGTAAAGGATGGAGCATACCTCACTGACCTCATAAACTTCACGTATGAGATGTTTCACTTTGAATAAGGGACTCAAACTGACTTTGGACCATAGTTCAGTGAGGCAATGATACTTCTTCGTTGTTTGTGTGAATTTTTGAGATTTTGTGTGTGAGCTGTACTGTGGGTATCATGTTGTTACGATATGCAAAGTTATAGCATTGGAATTCTGGCTCTATCTTCTCAAAGGCCTAGTGGATAAATAATATTTGATAAATATTTATTGTATGCCTACTATGTGTCAAGGCAAATCTCCGCTTGGCATCAGAAGAGACAAAGCATCCTCCACACTTGAAATTGTAGAAAAATTTCTTAGCAAAGATGGCTCAGGAAAACTGAACAAGGTAGAGAAATGTATTCAGGGCCTAGATCAGGCCTTTTTGGGGGGCTTACTATGATGGAGGTCTCCTGGCTTCTGCTCAAGTAAGAGTTCACAAGGTTAGTTAGCACTATGCTTCTGAAACCCAAAAGTGAAAATTTTAGAGGGCTATGAAATATCTTCTCTGAGGTTAGGGAACACTTTGTAGAAACTCAGAAAGCTACAGAATAGGAGTGCCAGTGGTGATAAAGAAGGATATTGAGGAGGAGTAGACGCCGAGCCCAAAGCTTGGGGAAATATTAGCCTGCACTATAATTCAACAAGTGTGATGGAATCTAGCTGTGTGTGTTAATGTAGGCCAACCATGGCTGTAAAAAAACCCAAAGAATGCATTTGTTTCTTAATAACAGTAGTAGATAGGTGAATAGCAGTGAGTAGTTCTCTTTCACACTGTCCTTAAGAGGGAGGGAACCCAGGTTAATAAGACTCTGCTACATTCAATATAAATCTTCCAAGATCACCTCCATTTGGGCCAGCTGTAGGAAAAGGAATGTGGTGAGGTATCGAGGAGGTCTTAATGGTTCTTGACTGGAAATGGTCCACCTCACTTCTCTCTGTTCATTGGTAGATCTCAGTTCTATAGTCACACCTACGTGCAAGGGAGACTGTGAAAGATAGTGTAAATGTGCACCCAGACCAGAGAGAACCCAAAGTTAGGTCAGTGGCACGAAATTTTTGCTAGATGGGCTCAATGGAACATCAATCCTATGTACTCTTAACACTATCTGCTTTTTGCCTTGGGATCAGTTTTATGTAGACTGACACAGCACCCTATGTCAAGCTGATACTTGTAACATTTCAGTTTTTCAAAATTATCTTACCTGTGTTGGCCTGCATGCTCCACTGTGATCTCATGTGTCATAGCTCTCTGGGAACAAGTTCAGATGAGTATAACTACATCATCTTGTCCATAAACATTACATCATCTTATTCATATCATGGCTGCATAGGCAACATGATGAATGCAATGGCCATGTTTTTGGAGTCATCTGTAGGTTCAGGCCCTGATTTTCATCTGCCTAGCTTTGTATGCTTGGATATGTGTCTTTAACTCTTTGCATTTTGGAGTCAACATTTTAATGAGGAAAACAGAAACAAAAAGAAAAACAATTTACCTTTCAAAATTATCAAAGCAGCTCAATATTTTTAATGCAAAATAATTTGTAGAGATTAAAATCTTAGCTCTGAGTCTCAATTTTTTGTGTTAAGATAGCTATCAATACCTATTTCTCAACTAATTTATTTTTACAAACCAAGATTGGAGGTTGACTTTTCTTAAATAATGTTTTAGCATTTATGAAGACAGTAGTACTTTCTTATTTACCCATTCAAATGATGAATGTAAGAATAATCGACTTTATCCCTCCCCCCAGACTCTGCCAGTCATGTGGTGTGTAGGGCCGTGTAGGGCATGTGCATGCTGTGTGCATGCCACACGCTCAGTCATGTCTGACTCTTTGTAGCCCACCAGGCCTCTCTGTCCATGGAATTTTCCAGGCAAGAATACTGGAGAGGGTTGCCATTTCCTGCTCCAGGGGATCTTCCCAACTCAGGAGTTGAACCCATGTCTCTTGCATCTCCTACATTAGCAGATTCTTTACCGCTGTGCAGCTGGGAAGCCCCATAGTGCATACTGGGTGCTATACAAATACTTGCCAAAGGTCTGACTGTGTTCAACACAAGCCCCAGAATTAACAATTCAAATTTGTTGCAAGCTAAAACTCTGACAATTCTGCTCTGATTGTGATGTCCAATTTTTCTATCTTAGATGGGAGTGATCCAAGAGAAAGAAATTTGGATGGGCTCACCTAAACCTTGCCTGCCAAATCAATTTGAAGTAAAGTTGGTAAACTCTTTTATCTCTTGGTTTTCCTTCCTCTGAGATATTTAGTACAAATTGCTTGACTGGCATATGGGAAAAAGAAGAGACATTTTCTGCACTTCAGTGAGGATTAACAAAAGAACCATTTACACTCCCAGAGATCAGGTAGCATGGTGACCACGGACTTCTGAGCTTCCAAGGATCACAGTCAAAGTGTTCAGAACCAGGGAGAGAAAGGGTGAAAAGAGAGAAAGGGCAGTTTCAGGAACAGCTGCCTTCTTCAGACCTTTCCCACCTAGGAGTTGCCTTCTTCAAAGCCTTCCAACAAAGACCAGGAAGAAAGCCATTTGTGTCAGAACCATGTCTCCTGCTGAATGCATAGAGAAAGCACTCCCTTTCCTGCTGTGCTCCATGTGGAGATGAAATAGCAGCTCTCTATTATGCATTTGTGCCAAAGTCATTCCTTCATCCAGCTATCCTCCTTCCCAGGTAGAGTAGATTCTATCTGGGTCAGCCAATTAACCAGCCCTTGTCTTAAATTTATTCACCTACTCAGGCAGTCTGCAAAGATTCACTCGACTCAGGTACTATGAGGCTCTTCCGCTCATGGACATTACCAAGAAAAAAAAATGAGGGGTCTCAACAAAAATTAGGAAAAGAAAAAGGATTATTAGGGAGAATGATGACTACTGCTGATGAAGTGATACCTGGATACAGGGAGTAAGGAGTGAGTGTTGAATTTAAATAAGATGATCCATCCTGGAAGACCATTCTAGGTGATGGACATTTGAACCGAGGCCTGGATGGCGAGGAGGAATCAAGGAGGCAATCAGACATAACTCTGAGAATAGACCCTTCTGGAAACAGAACATCCAGTGCTGAGACACTGTGTGGGAATGTTTTTGACTAGTGCAGAGAACAGCAAGAAGACCCTTGTGTCTAGAGCGGGTCAATATGACTGATGGTGTGAGAACAGAAGATTCCAGGTCAGTTAGGTCCTCATAGGCCCCAGGAACAAGTGCGTTTAGATTTTATCCCAGGTATGATAAGAAACCATTTGTACCTACCAAGAATTTATTTATTTTTGTTTGTTCCATGTAGTTAAAATATTCTGTGCTACTGAAAGTTCTTTTTCTGGTGTCTTGAGCTCTGCACTCAAAATCTTAGTCTGTCAAATTGCAAAAGAAACAGAGACTCATAAAATAATTTTTAAAATATTTATCGACACTTGCAAATTGCCAGCTCTTGAATGGCAAAGTTTATTCCTTTGTAATTTCCATTACATTTATGCCAAAGAGTAAAATCTTTTATTTTTTTCCCCAGATGATTGTAATGAGGACTTTTATTTAATGTATCAGAAATTATACCATTTTGAAGGCCCTATTTCCAAAGGGTGATTGCTAAAAGCCACATTCTTTCTTTAAGGCATGCTTTCCATTTAAAAGCACTTATCTTTGCAAGAATGAATGAAGTAGTTAAAGGAATCAGTACTAATTAGAAATGACAAGCTGATGATCAACTCTATTCCCCTTTTCTTCTTGGTATATTTTTCTGTGAGTTTTATGCAAGCCATTGGCATTTATTATAAATTCTTTCTTAGGAAAGCATATATTTCAGTTAATTTATTGCTTTGATTTCTATAGTTTCCTTTGTTTGATGTTTGTCCATTTTTAGTAAAAATTTTAAGTGAACAAGAAACTACAGACTATTTCATTTAAGGTAAAACATCTCCAAGTAGAAACTAAAGAATATGTTGCATTGATTTAAATGAAATGGTAGCTCTAAGGTGCGTGTGTTGAAAAGTTGAGATTTGATGGAGCTAAATTTTATTTTTATTCAGTGCTGTCTGTTATTACATCTCTGGTGATACCATGGAACACATGCTACCATAATTTTGTTTTTCTCTGAAATTGTTTAGAGCTCAGGATTATTAAAGAGATATTTGGAAATAATGATTTTTTAAAAAACCTTTTAGTTTGTATTGGAATATAGCTGATTAACAGTGTTGTGAAAGTTTCAGGTGAACAGTGAAGGGACTCAGCCGTAATACACGTGTGTTCGTATGCACCTGTGTGCTAAGTCACCTCAGTCGTGTCTGACTCTGTGCGACCCTATGGACCGTAGACCACCAGGCTTCTCTGTCTATGGGATTCTCCAGGCAAAAATACTGGAGTAGGTTGCTTTGCCTTCCTCCAGGGGATCTTCCCCACCTAGTGATCAAACCTGTGTCTCCTGCAACTCCTGCATTACAGGTAGATACTTTACTGCTGAGCCACCAGTGAAGCTCTTATGTGTATCCGTTTTGCCTCAAACTCACCTCCCATCCTGGCTGCCACAAAACATTAAGCAGAGTTTCCTATGCTATACAGTAGGGCCTTGTTGGTCATCCTTTTTAAATGTAGGAGTGTGTACATGTCCATCCCAAACTCGCTACCTGTGCCTTCCTCTCATCCTTCCTCCCTGTAATCATAAGTTCATTTTTTAACTCTGTGAGTCTCTTTCTGGGAAACAATGAGTTTTTGATAGTGGTTCGTAAAATGTCTTAGGGAAATTGATGAGGCTTGTGATTGTTGTTGTGTTAAATTCTCTTTATTCCCATTCATTATGCATTCTTTTGGCTTTAGCTTTAGCTTTGGTTTTGGATGTGATCTTACAATAAGTGGTACCCATCCTCTGAGTAATGAAGTGCCTTTTGGTATGTTTTCAGGAGCCAGCCCATTTACATCACTGGAGATGCAAGGAGATGATCTAGGTATTGCTTACAAGGTTTTGGTGTCCCTGTAGTCTCTGGCTACGAGTAAAAGCAGGCTTTTGGGCTAGCAAAGCTTGGCAACCTTTGACATTAAAACACTGAAGAATAAGTGGAAATTCTCCAGTTGTTACCACATGAGAAATAAAAGACAGTGGTGAAGCCTTGCTTTGTCATGAATAACTGATGGAAAGCTACAAAAGCAAAGAGTAAAAACTTAGATTAATAGAGCAATGGAAATAGTGTAACTGCCAGGGAATTTCTGCTGGCATTCATCTTTTGTGTTTTTTTTGTTTGTTTGTTTGTTTTTTTCTGCTTTATTTTTCTTTCTTTTTTTTTAAATTTTATTTTATTTTTAAACTTTACAATATTGTATTAGTTTTGCCAATTATGGAAATGAATCCGCCACAGGTATACATTTGTTCCCCATCCTGAACCCGCCTCCCTCCTCTCTCCCCATACCCTCCCTCTGGGTCGTCCCAGTGCACCAGCCCCAAGCATCCAGTATCGTGCATCGAACCTGGACCGGCGACTCGTTTCATACATGATATTATACGTGTTTCAATGCCATTCTCCCAAATTTCCCCACCCTCTCCCTCTCCCACAGAGTCCATAAGACTGATCTATACATCAGTGTCTCTTTTGCTTTCTTGTAAAAGTAATAGATGTTCATCAGATCAGATCAGATCAGATCAGTCGCTCAGTCGTGTCTGACTCTTTGCGACCCCATGAATCGCAGCACGCCAGGCCTCCCTGTCCATCACCAACTCCCGGAGTTCACCCAGACTCATCCATCGAGTCAGTGATGCCATCCAGCCATCTCATCTTCTGTCGTCCCCTTCTCCTCCTGCCCCCAATCCCTCCCAGCATGAGTCTTTTCCAAGGAGTCAACTCTTCTCATGAGGTGGCCAAAGCACTGGAGTTTCAGCTTTAGCATCATTCCTTCCAAAGAAATCCCAGGGCTGATCTCCTTCAGAATGGACTGGTTGGATCTCCTTGCAGTCCAAGGGACTCTCAAGAGTCTTCTCCAACACCACAGTTCAAAAGCATCAATTCTTCGGCACTGAGCCTTCTTCACAGTCCAACTCTCACATCCATACATGACCACAGGAAAAACCATAGCCTTGACTAGACGAACCTTTGTTGGCAAAGTAATGTCTCTGCTTTTGAATATGCTATCTAGGTTGGTCATAACTTTCCTTCCAAGGAGTAGGCGTCTTTTAATTTCATGGCTGCAGTCACCATCTGTAGTGATTTCATAGAAGTTGTAATTGGGATGCAAATTATTGTATTGACCTCCAAGTATAATGTAACATAAAGAGCATTAGTAAAGTATAATATGCACATTGAAGAACTAATTTAATTTATCCTCTTCCCTCCATTCCAGCCTCACTGTCAAGGAGGGTATTTTTTTGGTCACTTCTCTATCAAAGCATGTGGAGATACAAGTGGAGTACACAGAAAGAGAATAATATATTTAAATTGATGTGCTTGGTGAAAAAGTAGCTAGGAGGGGGAGGGGACATTAAGACAAGAGACAAATGAACGTAGAAAAAGGGAGAGGTTTTGGATGGCTTTAGGAGAAAGAAAAGTGAAAGTGGAATGGCTCCTATGGGGTGTGAAATTTGGGGAGATCAAGTGGTAGAACAATTTTTAAGGAAGTTTTACTGTGTAAAAAGATAAGGAGGTTTGCTGAATGTTGTGAGATGCAATTTTCCATTAATCCCTTTATACACTCTGAAAACATTTCAGTAAAGATATCCACATTTTTCTTCAATACCCTCAGTTAAAGTTGTGCTTCTTTCTCATGCATCACCATGCTGAGATGGGATCTTGCTATTTGACAGGCATATAGATCAAGATTTTGATGGAAGAGCTTAAGGCACTATATCAATAAATTAGGTTATACAGATAAAATAGAATATGCAAAAAAGATAATGCAACTTTCTCCTAATACCGTACCATAAAATAAGATCATACTCTAAGTAATGTAACCTGTTTTTCCCACTAAATATATTTACATACTGATACATATCATTGTATTCCATGTGAAGGTTACAAAATATTTTATTTTGTGAGGGACTGCAATTGATTAGTTCATTCTCCTATTTTTGGACAACCAATTGTTTGCAAATGCTTAGTTTCTATAAACACTACTGCAACACATATCCATGTAGCTAAATCTTTGGATATATCCTAATCTGTTTTGCAAGGACAAGAACAGATGAGGAATAGGTTGTTTGGAAATAAAGGATCAAATTTTAAGAAGTATCAAATAGTTTCTGGGAGTGATTTCCCAAATTAATTAAGGCAAAGCAAAAACAAGAATCCAGACAACTAAAAATAAAGAACTTCAGCATAAAAAACATGAAAATTAAGCAAACTCAAAAAATATTACAAGATAAATTGAAAAAAGGTTTGCAATGAATATGTTACTTTCTTTACGTCTGTCCTATAGTTAAATGGACCAGCGAGATGTTGTAAAGACATCATAAGTGGAATAGAAAATATACTTAGTACACATAATTGCAAAGTAATGTAGCAATTAAAACAAGTCAAGAATGATACAAAGAAGCTAGCAAAAATCCAAAGAAAAACAAGAGTCAAGATCCATGAGAATCAATTTTTATAAGAATATATTCCAAATATTATACTCTCACATGAAGACTAAGAGTTTATGTGATCATGGTTAATGAAACCATGAAGCCAACGTGAAGTGAAGGAGTTATGCACCCCTTTGTTTTCTTTATTTCATAAAACAAGAAACAAAGAACACCCTTTGAAATTTAATATGGATAGTTCTAAACAAACAAAGAGGAAATAAAATCTTTTACTAACCAACATTTGAAGATACTGTGTTTTATATTTTTATTTTCATGCAATATTACCAACCTTTTTCTCATATATGTGATGGCTATCCAAATCAGTTAGGAATGTACTAAACTGCAAAAAAAAAAAAAAAAGCTTCAAATAAGAGATTCTTTTTTTAAAAAAAGAGGTT
Organism: Bos indicus; assembly: GCF_029378745.1. Lineage (NCBI taxonomy): Eukaryota > Metazoa > Chordata > Mammalia > Artiodactyla > Bovidae > Bos > Bos indicus. The sequence continues at coordinate 79,008,767 of NC_091766.1, forward strand.
AGATTTTCTCATGTAACAAATGTCCAGAGCAGTGGTGCTCCTGATTTCAGTTCAAGGGTTCAGGATGGGGTTAGATATGATGGTAGTGTGTTGCACTGTCATTTCCCAATGAACCATCTTTGCAGTCTCTATGCCTTTGTGTCTGCCCTTGGATCTCTGCTTAGCCTGAGAGAAGGTAGTGAAAGTGATATAAAAGTGATTCAAAACATTTTTGCATTTTTGTCTTGCACTTTCTTATTTAGAATTCCATAGTACCAAATACAGACTCTTCCTTCTTCTCTTAGCTTCCTTCTATCATAAAAGCTTGGTCAATCTTGCTATTAAGAAATACATGTAGACATGGATGAAACTTTGTGTTCCTAACTCTGTTAAAACTTCAACTGGAGTGTTAAGTTCAGTTCAGTCGCTCAGTCGTGTCTGAGTCTTTGCGACCCCATGGACCGCAGCACGCCACGCCTCCCTGTCCATCACCAACTCCCGGAGTCCACCCAAACCCATGTCCATTGAGTCAATGATGCTATCTAATCATCTCATCCTCTGTCATCCCCTTCTCCTCCTGCCCTCAATCTTTCCCAGCATCAGGGTCTTTTCAAATGAGTCAGCTCTTTGCATCAGGTGGCCAAAGTATTGGAGTTTCAGCTTCAGCATCAGTCCTTCCAGTGAACACCCAGGACTAATCTCCTTTAGGATGGACTGGTTGGATCTCCTTGCAGTCCAAGGGACTCTCAAGAGTCTTCTCCAACACCACAGTTCAAAAGCATCAGTTCTTCAGCACTCAGCTTTCTTTGTAGTCCAACTCTCACATCCATACATGACCACTGGAAAAACCATAGCCTTGACTAGACAGACCTTTGTTGGCAAAGTAATGCCTCTGCTTTTTAATATGCTGTCTAGGTAATAGACGGTTGTAGGTCTACTTGGGGGATTACTCTCTGTCTCTGCTTTACTTTGTGCAATGAAAATTTTGCTACAACTGACAACAAAAAGAGGTTTACTAATGTCTCCACCATTATTGATCCCTCATAGGTTTCTGAAAATGAAAGCAAGAATAAATAGCTTCTTAAGGCTTGGATATATGAGAAGAATGTGCTAGACTAGTGATTCTCAAACTTGAGTGGGCATTAGAATCACTTGAGAGGCTGGTTAAACACAGAGTGGTGGGTCCTATGCCCAGAGGTTTTGGTTCAGTTGGCCTAGGATGAGGCTGAGAATTGGTACTTCTAACAAAATCACAGATGATGTCGATGCTACTGCTTTGGGGACTATGCTTTGAGAACCACTGGGCTGCAAGTATGGTAGACCAGAGTCAAACATGTAAACGTCAATAGAGGTCTGGCAGGTGTATAAATGATGAAATAGGATTGAGCGCCAGACCACAGAAGATATGGCAAACCAGAGATCTGGGGGCTGAAGTCTCTGGTGAAAGGGGACAGCCCCCAACAATCTTTTGCAGATTATATGTTGTGGTGTCTCTGGGTGATCTGATTTCTAAAGAGCAGCTGGAAATACTTATTTTATGAGTCCTTTCTCAATTTTCATACCTTGCACACTAACTAAAATAGGATTTAAATAATATGTGAGTCAAATAAATGTGTCTGCAGTTTAGATGTGGTCAAGGAGTGGCGAAAATGTAACTCTGTCACCACACCCCTTCACTCCCAACTCAACAAAAACTCAAACTTGAATATGTACCTGCTTTGATTAAAGGCAGATACTGACATTTTTGCAACACTCCCTATAGGTACAACTTTCAGTAAGGCACATGTCTATTTTTGGTGACAACATTCAAGGAAAGAGTAGCTATAAGATCATGTTTATCACCACCTTTATTCATCTTCTTTGATTTTCTTTCACTCCTCATAACTCCTGGCCCTTTAAATGTTTTTCACAGAAAAATAAGTATCCTTATTACATATGATAAATGTAAGAGATTATAAATGGCTAAAGATAACAAAATGCTCCTACCTTCAAAGTCTAATACATCATAAAGTTAAAGGTTGGTACTATTTTGAAAACTAAGAATTGTTACCATTTTGAAGCAAAGAAGAGGAAAGCCTGTTGACTTGCATGGGGTTGCTTTCTTAGTCTTTTTATTTCTTAGCCTTTCATTTTCTTGAATCAGTTAAAATGTTTTACTAACCATCTGGTCACCTACAGGAATAAACCATTGCCAAAATACATCAAGAGATCTTGTAAACACTTTATATAAAAGAATAAAATAAAGTCCTGGTCAGTTTATCCATCTTCATTAATGATTCATAATGTAGTTCTTTTTTTTTTTCTCACTATGACTAACAAGTATCATCTAGTTATGAGAGGCCATTATACAAAATCATTAAAACATGCTTAACGGTACTGTGTTAATTATGCAATGATAAATTATTCTTTATTTCTTCATTAACAGTATTGTAGCAGTAGAATTAGCATTGTTTGTTCCTTTTTGGAGAAAAAAACCATTAATATTAAAAAATGAAAATTCTAGAAACGTAATGTTGTGGAATGACAGCTTTAATTTGATTTTTAAAATCCTATTTGCTGCTCCCCTCAGCTATAAAAGTTTAACCATTATGTCACTGTAATTACATCGGCTGTTTATCTCTTCTTCCGTGGTTACATCTAAGTCTGTGCGACAGACTGAAGGCTGCCATTAGACTCTGCATCAGGAGACCTAAGGGATCTTACTAAATCTTCTGCTAAATTGAATCTAATAGTATAATTTAAATCTCCTCTAGTTTCACTCTCTGCTTTTGAATCATTTCATTTATTGAACAGCAAACAATTCAATAAATGCCTATGCAGCACTGAGCTAGGCACCATGGAGGATAGGTAAACAACGGAGATGAGCCTTCCTTTTCTGCCTTGTAGTACGGACAGTTTGTCTTGAAAGTTAGACATCTATATCATCATAAAATAAAGTGTAATCACTGGTGTGGGATGGTGCAAAAGCAATATGAGGACATAGAAAGGAAAATGAGTCCAGCTAGACTGTTAAGTAAAATCTGAGCTTAGCCTCAGACAATGAAATAACAATAATGACCAAAACACCACAATATGAACCTTTACTCTGTCTGGGATACTGGCTCTAAGAGCTTTCCGTGCACGAGGTCTTTAAATCCTCACAAGATCTCTATGAGTTTGGTCTTAGTATGATCCCATTTCACAGGTCCAAAAGCACAGAAGATTTTATTAGGTTAGTGGTTCTCTACATTCTGGTCTTAGGATCAGAAGCATCAGAGTCACATGGAAACACAAAAACTCCTGTTCCCTCCCCAGCCCAGTCTTACTGACTGACAGACTCTCAGAGTAGGACAGCAATCTGTGTTTTGATACACCTCCCAGGGGATTCTGATGTTCTCTGATGTTCAAGAGTCACAGCTTTAAGTGAAGAGGCTAGGGCAGCAGAGGGTCTATCAGGTGACGTAGAAGTCATGATGCTTGGTCACTGGTCCCATCTTTGGCACTTACTGCATGTGCAACCTTGAACACATTACTTACCCTCTTTAATCTCAGACCTATCATCTGTACAATGGGGAGAATCATTGTCCTTACTCCTCATCACTGTTTTCAGCATTAAATGAGACCACATATATAATTCTTAGCACAGGTCCTGATACAAAGTGAGCTTTCAATAAGTGGTAGGTCTTATTATAGTGAATATCTTCACATCATCATCATCACCATCTACATTGTTATTCCCATCCAGGCAAGGAAAGCAACATGAATTAAGGCAGGGAAAAGAGAGTAAATACTTTTCCTAAGCAGAGGACTAAGGAACAGTTTCTCCCTTTGTGGCAGAAGCAGGTCACAAATAATGAACTGAAATATTAAAAGCTTAATATCTATATCCTTCAAAAATCTTTTTGATTAATCTTCCACAAGGACTTTTTTTTTTAGTATGCTATCTTTGAACATGTTTGGATATATCCTCTTCTCAAATTTTTATATTACCTTATAATTGTTCTGACCAACCTAGATAGCATATTCAAAAGCAGAGACATTACTTTGCCAACAAAGGTCCATCTAGTCAAGCCTATGGTTTTTCTACTGGTCATGTATAGATGTGAGAGTTCAACTGTGAAGAAAGGTGAGCGCTGAAGAATTGATGCTTTTGAACTGTGGTGTTGGAGAAGACTCTTTAGAGTCCCTTGGACTGCAAGGAGATCCAACCAGTCCATTCTAAAGGAGATCAGCCCTGGGTGTTCTTTGGAAGAAATGATGCTAAAGCTGAAACTCCAGTACTTTGGCCACCTCATGTGAAGAGTTGACTCATTGGAAAAGATCTGATGCTGGGAGGGATTGGGGGCAGGAGGAGAAGGGGACGACAGAGGATGAGATGGCTGGATGGCATCACCAACTCAATGGACATGAGTTTGAGTGAACTCTGGGAGTTGGTGATGGACAGGGAGGCCTTGCGTGCTGCGATTCATGGGGTCTCAAAGAGTCGGAGGTGACTGAGCGACTGAACTGAACTGATAGTTGTTCTAATTTGAAAGAAAGAATGCATCTTTCTGGAATAGACAGCCAAGTCCCCTGGGTCTCCCATTTCTTTAATGTTTCCAGTGGGAGAGTTGAACAGCTCCTATTTTGGCATCAGACTGAATTAAAAACCATCTCACCAGATGTTTGACTTGATGTCAGTGGCCTAAGGTACCTCATCTTTTAAATGGGATGATATATCATGTTGTTTGTTTTAAACAGAATTATTAAGATATTCAATGTAAGAAGCTCTCAATAACAATCATGTATTTTCTTTCTTTTCTTTTTTTTAAATTTCTTTCTTTTGGTGCCTGGAAAGTTACAGAAGGAAGTTAATGGGTTTGTAAAATTCTAAAATGTTACAACTTAGCAGGACAGGGCAAGAAAGCAACAGTGTATAGTTGCCACTTCTTTTCCTTGTTTTTCCTAAGTGAGAAAAGATGTGTGCAATGGTAAGTTTGGGGACAGGCAAGCTGGAATAGGGAGATAAGCGGGAAGGAGGGGGCAAGGAGCGGAATTGCTGTAGTCTGAGTAGCTGTTTAACAAGCTTCAGTGAGAAAAGGGGTTAAAGGAGATATATCTTCTGGTCTCAAATATGCACCTGGGAAAACATTCTGGGAACTCTTCCAAGTACAACGCAAGGCTTTCAGTTTTCTGCGTGTGATTATGTCTAAACACACTTCTGTTACAATTCAGTTATAGGACTTTGGCCAAATCACGTTCCCTTCCCTCTGCCTTTTTGTTTTAAGTAAATGAACAAATTCTTGTAGACTTGTTGGCATGTATGAATGCTTACTCTGTGTTAGGCGGTGCTTTCCTGTATTAGAATGTTTGCTCTAAGTCGTGCAGTACTATCCTAGAAAAGTGAGGATTATTATTCTCGTTTCTCAGAGGGGTAATGAAAGACGAAGACAGGCTAAGAATTTTGCTCAAGGGTCAGAGATAGCAAAGAGTGTTCAAGCTGGAATTTAAAACTGTGTGTGTGGACTCAGAGACTGAACTCTTGAATATTACTTCAGGGGAAAAGTGAGTGGACTAAGACAGGAAATTCACAATGTTTTCACCTCAAAGTAGAATACTGTGGATTCCCCCACCCACTAGTTTTTACATATCCTACTTGGATGTTAATTTACATTCTGGCAATTCCCTTTATGCTAAAATAATAAAATTCCCTTCAATCCTGCATATGCAATTCTTTAATATTTCTCAGCTGTTCTTTTATATACCTGGCTTTTCCAAGCTACTTACTATCCGCTTTCTTAATTTATAAAACCTTCAGAAATGCTGGGCAACTCTGCTCCTTTTCCAGTGAAGAGCAAAAAAGCTTTCCATTGTTTGCTCTGCATCTTTGGTGGCTGGGTACTGGAATAGAATTCCATTCCTCAAACATGGAATTCCTAGTAGCCACAGTGCCTATTTTAAATGTGAAATTGAAGGCTGATTTCGCTGAAGGATTGGTGTGAAAATGAAGACACCATATTTTTATATTTTAGATATTGTTATTTGCATGAAAAAACTGAAAAGATTGGCATTTGGCTATAGGGCTAGCATGGAAATGTTACATTTAAGAACTGATGCTAATGACCCAAGGGATGTGTTCTCCCCACCTCCACCTACATCCTTATCTTTTATTTTTTGGTAAATTCTAATGCAGAGACAAAATGGGGCATGCTTGAAATAATTTGGCTGTTACTGCATATGGAAACATATTCATGAGTGCTGTAGGAAATGTGACTGTTGAATAGTATGTGTTTTGTTCCTAAACTCTGGGCTGTTTTCCCATGGAGTGTGCATCACATCCTCCAGGCCCTCTGGTAGCTGCAGTGGAACAGAGGCCTTCGCTGGCGTCTGGAATAGGGAGTCACCCCACTGTGGAGTCTCTCCTAAACTGACCCATGCAAGCAAGCAAGCAAGCACTGTGTCATGCTTCTACCTGTATGCTTCCTATATGGCTTCTGTTACGTGAAGTGAGTTGAGAGCTACATTTCTGTCACCAGGCCATGAATATTTTTCCATCTGAATATTATTTCTTCAGCAGTTTACATATCTAGGGCATTGAATGTTGCCGAAGTGTGCTTAGCCAGTCAAACTGGCAGACAGACTTGTTAGCATCATCAAATTGTACCTAGGCATTTGGATGCCCAAGATATGTGCAAGGTCAGACAGAAAATGGGGTAAATAGCTTTTTCAGCCTAAGATTTTATTATCTGAAACAGCTAACTCTTATATGAGTCAAGTGTGAAGGAAAATAGTAAAGCCTTTCCAGAGAAGATGTAACCAGAGTGCATAAACAAAGGGGAAGGTGGCCATTTCCAAGGGCTTTTGTTTATAGAATGCTAAGATAGGGGGATACAGGGTAGGTTATGGTATTATCAAATCATCTTAATTTCATGTAAGTCCAGGTGATAGCTTCTTAAATTGATCTTTCTGTGTTCCAAATATGTGAAACTATCTCAAGTTGGTTAAAGCTGAAATGGAATTCTTTTCCTTTGGGTATAGAGATGTGAATCAAAGTATAGAATTTTATGTAGCCCTGGAAAGTACTAGAACTAGGGGTTGGAAAACCATATAGACTCTCATTCCTACATCTCAGTGCAACTGCTTTATTCTTCTCTCACTCACAAAGTCAATTTTTCTGCATCTGCTTGTCTCTTTATGAGCAGGGGGTTCTGATCTCACATTTCCCAAACTTGTACATTACAGATCTAACTACTCGAATATAATTGATTTCAATTAGTCTCTCCTTTACCTCCAAATATTTCCCTAATGCTGGGGAAGATACTGTCATTGGCCTCACTTTGGTCATGTGCTCACCCCTGTTCCAATCGAACTGAAGAAATGGGGATTGGATTCATTTTACACTACGGTCAGTTCAGTCCAGTCGCTCAGTCCAGTCCGACTCTGTGACCCCATGGACTGCAGCATGCAAGGCCTCCCTGTCCATCAACAACTTCTGGAGTTTACTCAAATTCATGTCCATTCAGTTAGTGATGCCATCCAGCTGTCTCATCCTCTGTCGTCCCCTTCTCCTCCTGCCTTCAATATTTCCCAGAATCAGGGTCTTTTCAAATGAGTCAGTTCTTCGCATCAGGTGGCCAAAGTATTAGAGTTTCAGCTTGAACATCAGTCCTTCCAATGAATATTCAGGACTGATTTCCTTTCGGATTGACTGGTTGGATCTCCTTGCAGTCCAAGGGACTCTCAAGAGTTTTCTCCAGCACCACAGTTCAAAAGCTTCAGTTCTTTGGCACTCACCTTTCTCTATAGTCCAACTCTCACATCCATACATGACTACTGGAAAAACCATAGCTTTGACTAGATGAACCTTTGTCTGCAAAGTAATTTCTCTGGTTTTTAATATGCTGTCTAGGTTGGGCATAACTTTTCTACCAAGGAGTAAGCGTCTTTTAATTTCATGGCTGCAGTCATAATCTGCAGTGATTTTGGAGCACAAAAAAATAAAGTCTGTCACTGTTTCCATTGTTTCCCCGTCTATTTGCCATGAAGTGATGGGACCAGATCCCATGATCTTAGTTTTTTGAATGTTGAGTGTTAAGCCAACATTTTCAGTCTCCTCTTTCTCTTTCATCAAGAGGCTCTTTAGTTCTTCTTCACTTTCTGCCATAAGGGTGGTGTCATCTGCATATCTGAGGTTACTGATATTTCTCCCGGCAATCTTGATTCCAGCTCTTGATGTACTCTGCATATAAGTTAAATAAGTAGGTTGACAATATACAGCCTAGATGTCCTCCTTTCCCTATTTGGAACCAGTCTGTTGTTCCATGTCCAGTTCTAACTGTTGCTTCCTGATCTGCATACAGATTTCTCAAGAGGCAGGTAGGGGGTCTGGTATTTCCATCTCTTTCAGAATTTTCCACAGTTTATTGTGATCCACACAGTCAAAGGCTTTGGCATAGTCAATAAAGCAGAGGTAGATGTTTTTCTGGAACTCTTGCTTTTTCGATGATCCAATGGATGTTGGCAATTTGATCTCTGGTTGTTCTGCCTTTTCTAAATCCAGCTTGAACTTCTGGAAGTTCACAGTTCTCATACTGTTGAAACCTGGCTTGGAGAATTTTGAGCATTAATTTACTATCGTGTGAGATGAGTGCAGTTGTATGTAGTTTGAGCATTCTTTGGCATTGCCTTTCTTTGGGATTGGAATGAAAACTGACCTTTTCCAGTCCTGTGGCCACTGCTGAGTTTTCCAAATTAGCTGGCATATTGAGCGCAACACTTTCATAGCATCATCTTTTAGGATTTAAAATAGTTCAACTTGAATTCCATCACCTCCACTAGTTTCCTTTGTAGTGATGCTGAGGCTCACTTGACTTCTCATTCCAGAATGTTTGTCTCTAAGGAAGTGATCATACCATTATGATTATCTGGGTTGTGAAGATCTCTTTTGTATAGTTCTTCTGTGTATTCTTGCCACCTCTTAATCTCTTCTGCTTTATTGTGCCCATCTTTGCATGAAATGTTCGCTTGGTATCTCTAATTTTCCTGAAGAGATCTCTAGTCTTTCCCATTCTGTTGTTTTCCTCTATTTCTTTGCATTGATCGCTGAGGAAGGCTTTCTTATCTCTTCTTGCTATTCTTTGAAACTCTGCTTTCAAATGGGTATATCTTTCCTTTTCTCCTTTGCCTTTTGCTTCTCTTCTTTTCACAGCTATTAGTAAGGCTGCCTCAGACAACCATTTTGCCTTTTTGCATTTCTTTTTCTTGGGGATGGTCTAGATCACTGTCTTCTGTACAATGTCATGAACCTCTGTCCATAGTTCTTTAGGCACTCTGTCTATCAGATCTAATTCCTTGAATCTATTTCTCACTTCCACTGTATAATCATAAGGGATTTGATTTAGGTCATACCTGAATGATCAAGTGGTTTTCCCTACTTTCTTCAATTTAAGTCTGAATTTGGCAATCAGGAGTTCATGATCTGAGTCACAGTCAGCTCCTGGTCTTGTTTTTGCTGACTGTATAGAGTTTCTCCATCTTTGGCTGCAAAGAATATAATCACTCTGATTTTGGCATTTTGGCCATCTGGTGATGTCCATGTGTAGAGTATTCTCTTGAGTTGTTGAAAAAGGGTGTTTTCTATGACCAGTGCATTTCTCTTGGCAAAACTCTATTACCCTTTGCCCTGCTTCATTCTGTATTCCAAGGCCAAATTTGCCTGTTACTCCAGATATTTCTTGACTTTCTACTTTTTCATTCCAGTCACCTATAAATGAAAAGGACATCTTTTTTGGGTGTTAGTTCTAGAAGTTCTTGTAGGTCTTCATAGAACCATTCAACTTCAGCTTCTTCAGTGTTACTGATCAGGGCATAGACTTGGATTACTGTGATATTGAATGCTTTGCCTTGGAAATGAACAGAGATTATTCTGTTATTTTTGAGATTGCATCGAAATGCTGCATTTTAGACTCTTTTGTTGACTATGATGGCTATTCCATTTCTTCTAAGAGATTCTTGCCCACAGTAGTAGATATAATGGTCATCTGAGTTAAATTCACCCATTCCAGTCCATTTTAGTTCACTGATTCCTAAAATGTTGATGTTCACTCTCACCGTCTCCTGTTTGACACTTCCAATTTGCCTTGATTCATAGACCTAACATTCCAGGTTCCTATGCAATATTGGTCTTTATAGCATCAGGCTTTACTTCCATCACCAGTCACATCCACAAATGGGCATTTTTTTTTGCTTTGAATCCATCTCTTCATTCTTTCTGGAGTTATTTCTCCACTGATCTCCAGTAGTATACTGGGCAACTACCGACCTGGTGAGTTCATCTTTCAGTGTCCTATCTTTTTGCCTTTTCATACTGTTCAGGAGGTTCTCAAGGCAAGAATACTGAAGTGGTTTGCCATTCCCTTCTCTAGTGGACCGCATTTTGTCAGAATTCTCCACTATGACCCATCCATCTTGGGTGGCCCTACATGGCATGGCTCATAGTTTCACTGAGTTAGACAAGGCTGTGGTCCATGTGGTCAGACTGGTTAGTTTTCTGTGACTGGTTTTCAGTCTGTCTGCCAGCTGATGGAGAAGGATAAGAGGCTTATGGAAGCTTCCTGATGGGAGAGACTGACTGAGGGGGAAACTGGGTCTCCTTCTGATGGGTGGGGCCATGCTCAGTAAATCTTTAATCCAATTTTCTGTTGAAGGGTGGGGCTCTGTTCCCTCCCTGTTATTTTAAGAAAGTGAAGTCACTCAGTGGTGTCTGACTCTTTGTGACCCCGTGGACTGTAGCCCACCAGGCTCCTCTGTCCCTGGGATTCTCCAGGCAAGAATACTGGAGTGGGTTGCCATTTCCTTCTCCAGGGGATCTTCCCAACCCGGGATCGAACCGGGTCTCCTGCACTGCAGGCGGAAGCTTGATCCTCTGAGCCACCAGGGAAGCCTTTTATTTACCTGAGGCCAAACTATGGTGGAGGTAATGAAGATAATGGTGACCTCCTTCAAAAGGTCCCATGCAAGCACTGCTACGCTCAGTGCCCCCAACCTTGCAGCAGGTCACTGCTGACTCACGCCTCCACTGGAGACTCCTAGACACTCATGGGCAAGTCTGGGTCAGTCTCTTGTGGGGTCACTGCTCCTTTCTCTTGGTTCCTGGTGAGCGCAAGGTTCTGTCTGTGCCCTCAAGAGTCTATTTCCCCAGTCCTGTGTAAGTTCTGGCAGCTCTATAGTGGGGTTAATGGCAACCTCCTCCAAGAGAGCATATGCCATACCTGAATCTGCTGCACCCAGAGCCCCTGCCCCTGCGGGTCCACTGCTGACCCGTACCTCCACAGGACACACTGAAACCCAATTCTGTCTCAGTCTCTGTGGCGTCTCTGGGTCCTGGTGCACACAAGGTTTGTTTGAGCCCTCTGAGTGTCTCTGGCAGGTATGGGGTTTGATTCTAAACATGATTTCGCCCCTCCTACCGTCTTGCTGGGGCTTCCTTGGATGTGGGATATCTCCTCAGTCACTCCAGCGCCACAACCGTATACAGTATCATCACTATGTATCAATTGTATTGCTCATGGCTCTGACACTGTGACAAACTTACAATAATCATCTGTGCTTTGGTCTGATTTCCAAGGAATGGGCAAGAAGCTCAAAACAGAATCCCTGTCTTATTTGTTGTCTATCGACTGTATTCAGCATAGTTCCTAATTCTTTGGAGATGCACAGTAAGTGCTTGTTGAGTGCAAAGTTTAGAAACTGAATGAAGTCAAGCCCCAGTTATTGGACTGTCTGACTCTTCTCCTCCTTCAACCAGCTGAGCCTCTCCTCTTAGTGTCTCCTTATTACAGCGATCATTTATCATGATTGTGAGATTGCAGATTGTCACTCCTCATCTCAAGGAGAAGTGCAGAATTCCCCTGGAGTAAATTTTAATTTAAATTTAATCTTTTAACAAATCACATGAAAACACTTGGGTATAATGGAAAAGGGGTTAACACTGAAAGAGAGGTCAAGGAATTCAACCTTGATTAAGGGTTGGAACCCTGGAGGAAGAAGTAGCAACCCACTCCAGGATTCTTGCCTGGAGAATCCCATAAACAGAGGAGCTACAGTCCATAGGGTCAGAAAGAGTTGGACATGACTGAAGTGACTTAGCACGCAAACGAGGGCTGGAAAATCATTCGTTTGTTTTTGAAGTTTCTTCTTACTGGAAATAAAGTTTAATTTTCCAAAATTTAGATAATAATGAGAGGTGGTTGGAAATAGAGTCATTTCGAAATGCTTAAAATTTTAGATCATTTCTACATTGTAGAAATTTAACCTGTTGTTTAGAAACAATAGAGGACACAGGATAGAAACAAAAAGAGGTGACATTTGTGGGTGAAATTGAGGTTTAAAACTAGATACCTGGATTCCTATCCAGCCTCTGCTGCTTTTATGTATTCTTAAGCCAGGTTTCTTTATTTTATTGCTCATTGGTAAAATGCACATGGAGTTAGTGAATAAAAGGGTGGTCTGCATTCCTGCATGCTGTATCACCTCAGCCTTGTTCAACTATTTGTGACCCTATGGACTGTAGCCCACCAGGCTCCTCCGTCCATGAGATTCTTTAGGCAAGAATACTGGAGTAGTATTGCTATGCCCTCTTCCAGGGGACTGACCCAGGGTTCGAATGCACATCTCTTCTGTCTCCTGCATTGACAGGTGGATTCTTTACCCCTAGCACCACTTGGGAAACCCATAAAAAAATAAAGGATGATAATGGTGTTTAAAGAGTTAGCAAGTATAGTCTCTCACATGGTATAGTAATTTAGACCTTCCCAATTCATATAAATAGAAGATTGCAGATATCCAGGTACACATGTTAATGCCAATTTGGGATAAAACTCACACCAAATCATAAATCATGAATGTCCTTTGACATGTGAATCACCTTTTATAAGTTAGGACAGTCCAGTCCTATCTGTAATCCCTCCATTGGTGGTTTACAGGAAGCATGTTGCTCTGTTTTTTTCATCCCTCAAAAAGTGTTGTGTTGTCTCTCCTCTTTGTCATCAACTGGTCCTGCTGGCCAAATCAACCTGTTACTTTTTTAAAATCCTGCTGTTTCCATAAAGTGTTATGAAGTTGTATTTGAGTCCCCACTGAAAACTGCAGGTTATCCTGCTGGGGCATCTGAGAAGGCATTTGATAGAATCTGTCTGACATCTGATTCTGGTGTGTGCCCTTCTTTTGTTTGCCCGGCCATTTGTGCTTTGGGTCCTCAGCTGATGTTTCCCACAATCCTGACTACTTAGGTTTTCCAGCAACCTCTATTGAAAACCAATATTAATTTATCAAGCCTGGGTTTCTTTTCCACTCCCAGGACTTAAAGAGTGTCTATCTGTTGAAAGTGGGGTTTTGATGACCTCTTTGTGCCTTTATTCTTTCCCCACAAGAATGACCTTCCATTTTTCTAATCAAAAGCAAAGAAGAAGGCAGATTCACTTTCCAGGCAGTTGTACCAGAACACAAACATTTCATAGCATGAGGGATGTTGGTAATTGCTTTGGGAGGGAACATTCCCCTCTCAAAAATCAGAAGCTACCTCTGTATTTCAGGCAGTACATCACAGCTGTCTCCCGCAGAGGCTTTTATCCACATGTATGGAAGAGTTTACACTGCTGTAACATTTGATACTATATTAGACAACAGAGAGTAGTAGGCAAATGTGAGAGAATTTCATTTCCTTGAAACTCCAAGTGTTTACAGCATTATGTTTCTGGTGAATGGCAGTGCTAATGGTTGTAAAAATAAAGTGGTATACCTTGAGGGATCATTAGGAAATGCAGGAATGCAAGTACGTAATTTTGAGATTGATGCTATTGAGTTGTTTTTTTTTTTTTCTTTAAATTTGCACATATTTTCTATTGGGCTCTGCATTTTCTAATCCTCTTTCATATTATCTATTGATTTACAACCAAGCTACAATGGTAAGCACAGGCTACAAAGAGTCCTTTTAATAAAGGTTTGTATAAATGAACTCTTAAGCTATTACCTAAATTCTTGCCCCTTACTTCTTGATAAATATCCTCCTCAGCCAGAATGAATATGAGCTTCTTTCCAGGGGATTGTATTCTTCTGGATCTTGAAACCGGAGCTATCAACATTTTTGGACATTGGTAAATGAATTATCATCGATCTTAGACATGCAAATTAAGGAATAGAGACATAAACATGGGAGAAACAGTGATGTAAGAAAAAAATGATTTGATATCATCATTGGTGCTTTTAATATTCAGTGACAAACCTAAATGCCAGAAAAGAATTGGCAAAATAGTAATTAGCAGGAGCAGTCAGGGAAGAGCTAAACACATATTATATAAAAAGGTCAAATTTCCAACTTGTCACAAAAGCAGTGAAGTACAAGTCTGTCTTCTGGAGATGCACAGTTTTGGCTTGCAGCCAAAGAAAAAGTATCAATTTCAAATCAGCACCCTTCTAAATACAAGCAATTGCCTCTAGTTACATTGTTTTGGTTAGTACAAAACATTTTTTGATAATGAATGTCTCCTTTATGTTAATTCAACATTGTTAACAAAATTTCTGGTAAGGAAGTCCTCCTCTGAGAGATACTTGGTGAGGCATGGTGAGTTTCAAGCTAATAACTGGCCAGAATTCCGAACTTCTAGACAGCATATTAAAACAGCAGAGATGTCACTTTACCAACAAAGGCCCGTGTAGTCTGGATAGTCAAAGCTATGGTCTTCACAGTAGTTGTGTATGGATGTGAGAGACGGGCTGTAAGAACACTGAATGCCAAAGAATCGACACTTTCGAACTGTGATACTGGAGAAGATTCTTGAGAGTCCCGTGGATAGCAAGGAGATCAAACCAGTCCATCCTAAAGGAAATCAACCCTGAATATTCATTGGAAGGACTGATGCTGAAGCTGAAGCTCTAATTCTTTGACCACCTGATGCAAAGAGCTGACTCACTGGAAAAGACCCTGGTGCTGGAAAAGACTGAAGGCAGGAGGAGCAGAGGGTGACAGAGGATGAGATGGTGGGATGGCATCATTGACTCAGTGGACATGAGTTTGAGCAAACTCCAGGAAATAGAAGGACAGGGAAGTCGTGTGCTACAGTCCGTGGGGTCGCAAAGAGTGGGACATAACTGAGCAACTGAACAACAGCAACCAAACTTCTTGATTTTGTTGGCTCTGTCCTCAGAGCAAGGGTTGAAGTACTGTGGCCTGAGGGTCAAATCCAACTTGCTGGCTGTTTTTGCAAATAAAGTCTTATTGTTACACAAACACACCCATTCATTCAGGTATTTTCCCTGGTGGCTTTTGTGCTACAGTGGCAAAAGGAAGTAGTTGCAATAGATCCTACAATGCAGGGGGGAAAAATTACCACTTGGATCTTTACAGATATGTTTGTTGATTCTTGACACGTGGCCATGTGAAGCCAGAATTAAGTCACAAAGACAGGCCACTGATCTGACTTCACCTGGTATCTGGAGCCAGCTCCTACTCTTTGAGTACTATTTTAAAAATTTCCAGGCAGTTGGCAATATTTATGCTTTGTTTTCCACTTAAGGAAGCAGAAGCTACCTTGAAAAAGAATGCTTACATTGTATTTGTTTGACAAAGCAGGAAGAACTATGTCACAAAATTTATATGAAAATTCTTATGGAAATCTTGCAAATTAACAATAGACATAAGAAATATGTTCAGGGAAGTTAACACTTAAAAATTGGCTAGGATTTTTCAAAATTTTTTCCCTTTTTTTTTTTCTTTAGATTCCTTGATGTAAATACACAGGTATTTAAAACATAGTTGAGAAGGCAATGGCACCCCACTTCAGTATTCTTGCCTGGAAAATCCCATGGACGGAGGAGCCTGGTAGGCTGCAGTCCATGGGTCGCTGAGTCAGACACGACTGAGCGACTTTACTTTCACTTTTCACTTTCATGCATTGGAGAAGGAAATGACAATCCACTCCAGTGTTCTTGCCTGGAGAATCCCAGGGACGGGGGAGCCTGGTGGGCTGCCGTCTATGGGGTCACACAGAGTTGGACACGACTGAAGTGACTTAGCAGCATCAGAGGTGGGTTTGATGCCGAAAGCTCAGCTTTTCTTTACACCACTAAATCATACCTTGGAGACAGAGTTTTTGGGTGAAGAAGAAAAGGATAGCTTTATTGCTTTGCCGGGCAAAGGGGAACACAGAGGGCTCATGCCCTCAAAACAACGTGTCTCAACTTGGGGAAAATAGTGACAAGTTTTATAGTAAAAGAGCATGTGATCAGCTTGTTGCAGGAAAGGGGACCCTTTCCAGGGCCTGAAACTGGGCTCTTTTCTAACACTCGGAAAAGAATTGTCCAAAGAGACACGTGCTGACAAAGCAAGAGATTTTATTGGGAAGGGCACCTGGGTGGAGAGCAGTAGGGTAAGGGAACCCAGGAGAACTGCTCTGCTGCGTGGCTCGCAGTCTCGGGTTTATGGTGATGGGATTAGTTTCCCGGTGGTCTTTGGCCAATCATTCTAATTCAGAGTCTTTCCTGGTGGCGCACAAATTGCTCAGCCAAAATGGATGCTAGTGAGAGAGATTCTGGGAAGTGGACGGACAACCGGTGTCTCCTTTCAACCTTTCCCGAACTCTTCCGGTTGGTGGTGGCTTATTAGTTCCGTATTCCTTATCAGGATCTCCTGTCATAAAACAACTCATTCAAATGGTGCCTGGCCAGGGTGGGCAGTTTCAATCAGTGTGCTTCCCCTAACAAGCTCATGGACATTTTTCTGATGGGTTGGTGGTAAGGTAAGTAGGAGTCAACATTTTCAGGTTTAACTGGTCCGAGTTTACATGCTTGTGGGCAGCATACCATAATTTCTCCCACCTGGAGGGGGTTTCAGTGTCTGCAAAAGAGCTCAAGATAGTGTTCTGTGCATCCTTAGATGGGGAAGCAGGACATTGTCCCATGGCTGCTCTTGACTGTTTCTTTCTGGTCTCACATTCCCTACGTTCCCTAATTAACAATTGCTTGAGTCTATCCATTGGAACTCAGGAAAGGTCATGGAGGCTAAATGAAGGCTGTTTTCTATAATCAAAGAAATGGGGAACAGAGAAAAGCCTTGTGACCAGGAGCCCCACCATGCCCTGCATGTTATCAGATTCTCTGCAATGTATCCAATCCTGGAAGTAGATTCACTGACAGGAGACAAGGTCCCTGCCCTCAAGAAAGAACTTAGATACTGAGAAAATTTCTCTTTGCTTTCATCCCTTTCTGGATTTTGTACCTCAGTATCATACCATGTCATCATTGAAGCTAAGTCTTCATGAATGTTATTTACTTTCTCGTAAGAGTAAAATAGTAATATTGACTCCATGCTCTCACATTATGCAATCAAGTTCATAACAAAAATATGAATGCAGATTGTGCTGTAGATTCAGTTTAGTCACTCAGTCCTGTCCAGCTGTTTGCAACCACATGGACTGCAGCACGCCAGGCTTCCCTGTCCATCACCAACTCCTGGAGCTTACTCAAACTCATGTCCATCGAGTCAGTGATGCCATCGAACCATCTCATCCTCTGTCATCTCCTTCTCCTCTTGCATTCAATCTTTCCCAGCATCAGAGTCTTTTCCAATGAGTCAGTTCTTCACATCAGGTGGCCAAAATATTGGAGTTTCAGCTTCAGCATCAGTCCTTCCAATGAATATTCAGGACTCATTCTCCTTTAGGATTTGATCTCCTCACAGTCCAAGGGACTCTCAAGAGTCTTCTCCAACACCACAGTTCAAAAGCATCAATTCTTTGACACTCAGCTTTCTTTATAGTCCAACTCTCACATCCATACATGACTACTGGAAAAACCATAGTTTTGACTAGATATCTCTGCTTTTTAATATGCTGTCTAGGTTGGTCATAGCTTTTCTTCCAAGGAGCAAGCATCTTAATTTCATGGCTGCAGTCACCATCTGCAGTGGTATTGGAGCCCCCCAAAATAGTTTGTCACTGTTTCCACTATTTCCCCATCTATTTGTCTCAAATGAAGTGATGGACCAGATGTCATGATAGTTTTTTTGAATGTTGAATTTTAAACCAGCTTTTTCACTCTCCTCTTTCAGTTTCATCAAGAGGCTCTTTAGTTCTTCTTTCCTTTCTGCCATAAGGGTGGTGTCATCTGCGTATGTAAGGTTATTCATATTTCTCCCAGCAAGCTTGATTGCAGTTTGTGCTTGCT
This sequence comes from Bos indicus, assembly GCF_029378745.1. Lineage (NCBI taxonomy): Eukaryota > Metazoa > Chordata > Mammalia > Artiodactyla > Bovidae > Bos > Bos indicus. The sequence continues at coordinate 79,026,923 of NC_091766.1, forward strand.
TCATCCAGCCTGGCATTTCACATGATGTACTCTGCATATAAGCTAAATAAGCAGGGTGATAATATACAGCCTTGACGTACTCCTTTCCCAATTTGGAACCAGTCTGTTGTTCCATGTCCGGTTCTAACTGTTGCTTCCTGACCTGCATACAGATATCTCAGGAGGCAGGTAAGGGATCTTGTACTCCCATCTCTTTAAGAATTTTCCACATTTTGATGTGCTGTAGACCCGTCCCCCAAATCTTAGTTTTTGCTTGCTCGTTCATTTTTATTTTTTATATTCCACATCTGAATGAAATCATAGTGTATTTGCCTTTCTTTGTCTGACATTTTTATTTAGCATAATACCCTCAAGACCCATTCCTGTTGTCATAAATGGCAAGCTTTCATCCTTTTTATGTCTGAATAGTTTTCCATTATATGTATGCATTCCACAACTCCTTTATTCACTTCTCTGTTGATGGGCTCTTAGGTTGTTTCCAATCTTTGCTATTGTAAATTATGCACAGATGAACATGAGGGTGCAGATATATTTTCAGATTAGTGTTTTCATATTCTTTGGATAAATACTCAGAAGTAGCATAACTGAGTTTTGTAATGAAGGCAGAGCTTGGATAACTCTCATTCCTAATCTCTGCATGAACATTTATTGGGTGTGTGGAGTTAGCAAGTCCCTTAACCTCCTAGAGTCTCCATTTCCCCACCTCCAAAACATGGGTAAGTATAAGCATGTTTCAGGATGTCAAAATGAGTGACAACTTATATAAGGAGTCGAACTCAAGACGTGGCACTTTGTAGGCATTCATTACATGGAAGCTTGATAATTGCTGACTTTGACATTTCATCTAGAAACCTGTGGTCCAACACCCTTCTCTCCTTGTGATAATTTGATGCTGATTTCAGTCTCATGTATCAATACACGGGCACACTCAACAAGACGGGAAGCGGGTACTCACTGCTTGCCCTCGTTAGGTTTGGAGGCTGCAGGCTCCAGGCCTGCTCTCCTGGCTCTCTGAGCTCTGCCTGGCGGGGAGGAGGAGGGGAGGGACCGTCTTTCCAGTTACGGTTACTTAGCCAGTGCCTAAGGTGCAGCCATCTGTTCAGCTCCTGATCTCAGGAGGCAGAGAGGAACACGGGAAGAGAGCAGAGGGGCCCACGTGTGGGGAAGGCGGAGCTGAAGAGCAAAGGCTTCAGTAAACTTCCACATTTCATATTGAAATTTTAGCAGAAGGTGTAGCCAGGCTGACTTTTGTGAATGTTAAACAGCTTGGACTGGAGAGAGGGAAAAAAGGGTGTGGAATTAGACTAAATACCAGTCCGACATAGACTTTTGACTTCTCATTTCTATTCAAGTAAAAAAAGACACAAACACACAAGGTTGGACCATGATCACAAATATTTTGGCTTACAGGGTGCATTTCTGCCCCTCTGTGGCTCTAGATCCTAGGGACTTCTAGCATGGAGGAATGGCATTGCATTTCACAATTCATCAAATTTATAGACAGCAGATCCGGGGACCTATCTCACCATTTCCTACACAAATGGCTCCAGGGACCCTAACAGATTCTAAAAAGCAGCAACATGTCTCTCTGAAGCTAGAGAGCAAAGTACAATTGTGAATTTGCTTATCCTTTCTTGCTCTGGACATTAACCAGAGTTGGCTTTTTATCCCCAGACATATCAATAGAACAGCACAGGGGAGCAGAAAGCAAATTGCCTTTGACCTCTTATTTACTAGTGCATTAAATTACGAGGGCACCATCTTCCACTTTTGCTGATTTGAAACCAGATTTTCCCTGGTCCGTTCAGAGGTCACAGGGATAGTCAGTCTTGAGATATTTTGGAGTATATCTGTGTTCAGACTTGTTCTTAAATGTTCCTAAGAGGAGAGACTGGAAATCTTCCAGGACACAGTCTGGTTTTCACACTGTGTCCTTTACAATGCTATCTGGGGGTAGGGAAGGCTGAATGAGTGTGACTCGGACTGCCTGCCTCCTCTTTCTTTTATGGATGCCTTCTGTATTATATTTCATTTGGTGCTGTAAAGGTTTTAAAATAAAGCACTTCCACAGAGGAGTTCTAGTACAGAGGAAAGGAATCTGTGAATGCACTGTCTTTAGGTTGACTTAGCATTTCTGCTTTTGGTAATACACAAAATTTGCAGAGGAGTTAAGGATAAAAGGACCGTGCATTATCCGTTACATCTTCTTAAACACAGAAGCATGATACCTGCATTATTTAAGAAACAAGTAGACAATCCAATTAACGTGTTATCAGGAGGAAGAAAGATATTTTATAGAAGCTTTCAGGTTGAGCTTTTAAAAATACATTTTTAAAAAACAAAAATGTGCTTATATAATGAAATTTTTTACTGGATTTCTAAAATATCTGTGATACCAGCTCATATTAGGAAACAAGCACCACATGCACTGACCCTTCTCCAAATACCCTTGTGGACAAACTGCTTCCATGATGTATCATAATTTGAAATGAGGAAGAAAATTGGCCAAAGTGATGTGTATTCAGCCTTGACAGTGTCCCATATCTGATGGATTTTTGGTTTTCCTTTTACCATACCTCTCAGAGCTCTGCAGTCAATTTATAAGATACAGATATTCAAGCACAATGAAACAACTCCCAGAGTGTGATCAAAGACCATTGATGAGGGTGAGGCAAGTTTAAACAACTGCCTGCAGGATTGGTTGTCACAAAGAAATTGTAGCTCTCCCTTAGACACACGTGAAGTCCACCTGTGCATCATTCATTGCACATATTTGCATACCCACACAGATACAACACACACACACACACATCTCAAATGGGCTGTCAGTGATTAACAAGTCAACCCCCTTAAGTAGTAGGATAATCTGAAAAGTTAATAGTGAACAGTGTTACAGCTCATAGGATTAGTTAATTAGACAAAGGCTTGCAGGCAAGATCTCTGTAGTCTTTTCTGCTAAAGTGATGGAACCCACTTAGGCAACTGATGAAAAAAGCAGTGTGAACACTCTTCAAGGGAGGAAATGTGGAATGTAACAGAATAAAAGCTCAGCATAGCAGGAACAAGCTGGCAGAGGCAGTACCATCCATTGATTGCCATTTTTCAGTGCCAGTAAAGGCAGAGGCTTGGGGAAAGATTTATAATTTTGGTTACCATCTTTCCTCCTGCTTCAAGGCAATTTTAATTACTTTTTAAAATCAGTCTCTAAACTTGCATTTTCCCACATGAATGTTTGACCTTCACTTTCAAGGACAGCTAGGCAAAGAGTGCTTGTCCATAGGAAGTAATAAATACATTCTATTAGATAAAGGATGGATAGTTAGCCACATTCAAAGGAACCCTAATATCTTATTATTTTAGAATTTTTTTAAGATGAGAAACATGTTGGCAGATGCTGCTTCTTATCTTATAACTGTCCCATTGTGATCCTTTCCAATGACCACAAAATTGTTTCTTTTTCTTCTGTACCAAAAATCACAAATGTAATGACCTATATTGGCCAAGCAAGGGTTTCAAATAAGTGAAGCAGACAGTCTATAAAATCAAAAGGAGTGATACGATGATACTACTGCTATTTTGGAGCGTGGTACCCAGTTTAAAAGTCACCTCCCAAGTTAAACATTTGCTTTCATGATGGTGTTTGAACCCAGGTTTGCTTGATTGTCTGATTAAATTTTTAAATCAAGCTCTTTGTTATAACCAGAGTCATGTACAATTTCAAGAAGTAATACAGAGACATGCATGGTACCTTTAGTCTACTTCCACCAACAGCAATATCCTGCACAACTGTAGTCTGATGTCAACCTAGAATTTTGACAGTGATACAGCCAAGACACAGAACATCACCATCAGCACGGGTTCCTCATGCTGACCGTTGGCAGCCATAATCGTTTTCCTCATACTTTCATTCCTTCCTTTTTCCTGGTAACCATTAGTCTGTTCTCATTTCTATATATTTTTTTTCATTTGAAGAACAGTATATAAATGGAGCATAAAGTATGTAACCTTTGGAATTGGCTGCTTTCGCTTAGCGTTATTCTCTAGAGAGTCACCCTGATTTTGTTTATATTAGTAGTCCATTCCCTTTTATTACAGAGCAGTATTTCCTGCCATGTGTATGCCATATGTTTAACCAGTCACCCATTGAATGTGTATTCAGAACTGACAGAATCCCGAATCAGATGGACATTTGGCTTTTCTGGTGCTGTACCTCTCAGAGGTCTACAATCAGTTAGTTGTTTCCAGTTTGGGGCTATTATGTGTAGACATTCTGCTGTAAACCTTCATGTGTAGGCTTCTGTGTGAACACAAGTTTTGTTTCTGTGGAGTAAGTGCCCAACCGGGCAGTGACGGGACTGTACACTACTTCACATTTAGTGTTTTTTCAAAACTGCTCGTCCATTTTCCAACGTAGCTGTGTCATTTTATACCTAAGCCAGTGGTGTCTAAGGGGTTTTTCCATATCCTTGTCAGTATTTAGTGTTGTCACTATTTTTTATTTTTTAAATTTTAGTCATTATGGCAAGTCTGTGTCAGTAATATCTCATTGTCTCAATTTGCATTTCTCTAATGGCTAATTGGGCTTCCTAGGTGGGTCAGTGGTAAAGAATCCACCTGCCAACGCAGGAGACTCTGGTTCGATCCCTACGTCAGAAAGATCCCTGAAGAAGGAATTGGCAACCCACCCTGGTATTCTTGCCAGGGAAATCCCATGGACAGAGGAGCCTGGCGGGCTGCAGTTCCTGGGGTTGAAAAAGTGCTGGACGTAGCTTAGTGACTAAGCAGCAATGGCGAATGATGTCAAACATCTTTCAAATAAATTGGTGAAATGTCACTTTGTCTTTTTGTCTATTTTCTAATCAGATTTTTTTTAAGTTGAATTTTGAGAAATGTTTTCTTTATTTTTATGTATGTCCTTGGGCTATATGGTTTGCAAATAGCTGCCTTCAGTCTGTAGATGTTTCTTTCAGCCTCTTATCAGGGTCTTTTTATAGAGTAGAAGTATTTAATTTTAATGAAGTTCAATGTATTAATGTTTTATTTTGTGGATTATACATTCAGTATCAAGTCTAAAGGTTTTTCTCCTTTTTATTCTAAAGGTTTTATAGTTTTTTCTAAAACTTTTTATAAAAGTTTTGTACTTTGTGTCAATAAATACATTTTAAGTTAATTTTTGAATAATCTAAGCCAATATCTTTTTTTTTTTTTCTTTTTTGGGAACTTATGGATGTCTACCCATTCCAAAACCATTTCTTGAAACTGTTATCCATTGAATTACTTTTACATTATTAAAAATTCTATTGGCCATGATTTTTGTGTCTGTATTTGGGTTATTTATTTTATTCTCTTCAATTCACATTTATGTGTCTGTTCACTATGCTAATACCACAAAGTACTATTACTGAAGCTATATAGAAGTCTTAAAATTGGGTAGGATGATTTCTTCCACTTCTTTTTGAAAATTGTTTTAGCTATTTCAGTTCCCCCCCCTTTCTATACAAACTTTAGAATAATCTCTTCTATGTCTGTAAAACTTTTTGCTGGAATTTTACATGAATTTCAATGTATATATCAGTCTAGAGAAAATTAGTATTTTTTCCTATAATGATTCTTCCAAATCATGAACACAACCTGTCTCTTCGTTTAGTTAGAATTAATTTCTTTCATCAAAAAAGTGTTTACTTTTCAGTTTACCATTTCTGTACACATTTTGTTAGATTTACATCTAAGTATTTTTCTTTTTTTTGAAAATTATAGATAGCATTGTGCTTTGAATTTTGGTATCCATGTGTTTATTGCTAGTATATTGAAATTCAATTGATTTTTACATGTTTTATCTTGTATTCTATAATCTTACTGAACTCACTTATTTTCCATAAGTTTTTTAGGATTCTTTTCATATAAAACCATGTTCTCTATAAAGAGGCACAGTTTTGTGTTGCCTTCCTGCTTAGTATGCTTTTTTTTTTTTTTTTTTTTTGCCATGCTGTGTGTCTTGTGGGACCAAGGATTGAACCCAGGCCCTGGGCAGTAAGAATGCAGAGTCCTAACCACTGAACCACCAGGGAAACCCCTCTGTATGCATTTTATTTCCCTTTCTTGTGTTATTGTATGGAATAGAATTTCTAGCAATGTGTTGAGTAATGTGATGGGAGCAGACATCCATGCCTCATTCCTGTCCTTGGGGACAAGTATTTAGTCTATCACCATTAAATATAATCTTCAGTTCAGTCAGTTGCTGAGTCATGTCTGACTCTTTGTGACCCCATGAATTGCAGCACGCCAGGCCTCCCTGTCTATCACCAACTCCCAGAGTTCACTCAGACTCACGTCCATCGAGTCAGTGATGCCATCCAGCCATCTCATCCTCTGTCGTCCCCTTCTCCTCTTGCCCCCAATCCCTCCCAGCATCAGAGTCTTTTTCCAATGAGCCAACTCTTCATATGAGGTGGCCAAAGTACTGGAGATTCAGCTTTAGCATCATTTCTTCCAAAGAACACCCAGGGCTGATCTCCTTTAGAATGGACTGGTTGGATCTCCTTGCAGTCCAAGGGACTCTCAAGAGTCTTCTCCAACACCACAGTTCAAAAGCATCAGTTCTTCAGTGCTCAGCCTTCTTCACAGTCCAACTCTCACATCCATACATGACCACTGGAAAAACCATAGCCTTGACTAGACGAACCTTTGTTGGCAAAGTAGTGTCTCTGCTTTTGAATATGCCATCCAGGTTGGTCATAACTTTCCTTCCAAGGAGTAAGCATCTTTTACTTTCATGGCTGCAATCACGATCCGCAGTGATTTTGGAGCCTGGGAAAATAAAGTCTGACACTGTTTCCATTGTTTCTCCATCTATTTCCCATGAAATGATGGGACCAGATGCCATGATCTTAGTTTTCTGAATGTTGAGTTTTCACCCCACTTTTTCACTCTCCTCTTTCACTTTCATCAAGAGGCTTTTTAGTTCCTCTTCACTTTCTGCCATGAGGGTGGTGTCATCTGCATATTTGAGGCTATTGATGTTTCTCCCGGCAATCTTGATTCCAGCTTGTGCTTCTTCCAGCCCAGCGTTTCTCATGATGTACTCTGCATATAAGTTAAATAAGCAGGTTGACAATATACAGCCTTGACGTACTCCTTTTCCTATTTGGAACCAGTCTGTTGTTCCATGTCCAGTTCTAACTGTTGCTTCCTGGCCTGCATACAGATTTCTCAAGAGGCAGGTCAGGTGGTCTGGTTATAGGTTTTTTGTTGATTCTCTTGATCAAGTTGAGGAAGTTCCCTCTACTTCAAATTTTTGTTTGAATTTTTATCATGAGCAAATGTAGATTTTTGCCAGATACCTTTTGTACTTTCAGTAATTTTTCTTCTTTATTTCTTTAATGTGGTGGCTACACTGATATTTTAAAATATTGAACCATCCTTGCATCCCCAGAATAAACCCTATGTGGTCACGATGTATAATTATTTTTATATACTGTTGACTTGTATTTGCTAAGATGAGAATTTATGTATCTATATTCATGGGAAATATTGGTCTTTAGTTTTGGAGGGGTTTTTGTTTGTTTGTTTTTGGTACTTGTTATGTTTAAGTAGCTTCATAAAATGAATTGTAAAGTGCTCCCTATTCTATTTTCTGGGAGAGATTTTGTAGAATTGATGTTAATTCTCCTTGAAACATTTGATGGAATTCTCCAGTGTAATCATCTCGGCATGAGATTTTATGTGAATTTTAAAATTACAAGTTAAATTTCTATATTTGTCACAAAATTAGTCAAATGATCTAATATTTCATATTAGGGGAATTGTCATAGTCTTAGAATTGAGTTGTTGGTCCATTTCATCTTTGTTGTCAAATTTATTTTTGTAAATTTCTTTGAAATGGTCCCTAAGAATCTTGTTTACGCCATCAAGGCATCTAGTGGTATCTCATGTGTCTTCTTTGTTTCTTTGTCACTCTGCCAGAGTTTGTCAATTTTATTGACTTTTTTCCCCAAAGAAGCAGCCAGTTTCATTGTTTTATGTGTTGTTTTTATCCGTACTGCTGCTGCTGCTAAGTCACTTCAGTCGTGTCCGACTCTGTGCGACCCCATAGACAGAAGCCCACCAGGCTCCCCCGTCCCTGGGATTCTCCAGGCAAGAACACTGGAGTGGGTTGCCATTTCCTTCTCCAATGTGTGACAGTGAAAAGTGAAAGGGAAGTCGCTCAGTCGTGTCCGACTCTTAGCGACCCCATGGACTGCAGCCTACCAGGCTCCTCCGTCCATGGGATTTTCCAGGCAAGAGTACTGGAGTGGGGTGCCATACAGTTTTATTTAATTTGGTTCTTTATTAATCTCCTCCTTCTCACTTTTAGTTTTAGTATTTTCTTCTTTTACTAGAATCTGGAAGCTTTGATTATTGATTTGAGAATTTTCCTGTTTTCCAATGAATGTGTTCAGTTTATAAATTTCTCTCTCAGCAGTGTTTTTGTGGTTTCTTATAAATTCTGATATATTTCCTTTTTCCTTTAATGTATATTTTGATCTTGTATGATCTTTTGTCCATGTATTATTTAGAAAATTGTTGTTTAGTTTTTAAGTGTTTAGGTATTTTCTTCTCATTTTTCTATTACTGATTTAGTTTGAGTCCATTGTGGTAAAGAGAACATACTCTGTATGACTTCAGTTTGAGATTTGTTTTACAATCCAGGCTATGTTACTTGGGTACTTAAGGATGTGACAGTCTGCTGTTGTTGGGAGGAATAATCTGTAAGTGTTATAAATAGGGCTTGTTGGTTGATGGTGTTTTGGGATTCTTCTGTATCTGTCTTGATTTTCTAGTTGTTGAATTCCAGTATTGAAAGCTCCTACTCTGTTTATGGATTTATATATTTTTCTTTTCAATTCTGTTACTTTTTGCTTAATATACTTTGCAGTTTTGTTTGTTTGTTTGTTGTTTTGTACATATATATTTAGAATTGCAACTTCTTGGCAGATTGGTCCTTTTATCATTATATAATGCCCCTCTCTATCTCTGATAATTTTCTTTGCCTATGAAGTAGACTTTATCTAATACAAATAGTCACTCCTGCATTCTTTTTGTTAATGTTAACTTTATATCTCTTTTTTCTTCGTTTTATTTTCAACATGCCTGCAATGTTATATTTAAATTTACTTACTCGTTGACAGTATGAAGTGGGTTGTATTTTCTAATTCGTTCTGAAGATCTCTATTTTTTAATTTGTGTATTTAGATCACTTACATTTTATATAATTATTGTTATCTTAGGGCTTAATTATGCCATTTTACTCTTTGTTTTCTATTCATGCTCTTGTTCTATTCTTCATTTTTCGCTTTTCTTCTTCCTACTTTTCTGTGGTTTATTGAACATTTTTTTTGAACTCCATGTTGACTTATGTACAGTGTTTTTGAGTGCATCCTTTTGTATAGTCTTTTTAGCTGTTACATTATACCTACATGTCTTATCCCAGTTTACTGCTTTCATCACTTTACCAGTTATATTGTGGAAACCCTACCTCCCTTTATATCTTTTTACCCTTCTCATTTATAATATCATTTCTTAAATATGACCTCTACATATTTAAAACCTCATCAGACAATTTTATAATTTTTACTTCAACCATTAAAAGTAATTTGGAAAACTCAAAAGGAGGGAGTCTTTGGTCTTTATTAATACTTTCACTAAGTATATATATTCTTTCTTTCTTATTTTTTCTTTCATTATTTCCAAGATTTTTTTTTCCCCCTTCTGTTTTAGAGAAGTACTTCTTTCAAAATTAATTCAGAATAGGTCTGCTGGTCATAATGTCGCTTAGTTTTCATCCATCTGAGAATATCATGTCTTCTCCTTCATTCTAGAAGGATATTTTCACTTGATCTAGATTTCTGGGTTGAAATTTCTTTTCTCTCAGCATTTGAAAAATGTTTTGCCATTTCCATCTTGCTTCCATGGTCTGAGAAAAAAACCTACTTTCATTCAAATTGCTTTCCCCTAAAGGTAAGGTATCGCTTTTCCTCACTGCCTTCTAGATTTTCTTTGTCTTAAGTTTTCAGAAGTTTAGCTATGATAATGTCTTAAAGTAAATGCATTTGACTTTACCCTTTTGGGGGTTTGTTCAGCATCTTGAATGTTTACAAATTTGGGTGTTTTCAGCTACTGTTTTAGCACTTTCTCCGCCCCTCTTTCATATTCTTTTCCTCTGTGACTCTGATAACATAAGCATTAAGTATTTTGTTCTAATTCTGTAGATAGGTCCCTAAGGCTCTGTTCATTTTTTCTTCTTTAGTTTGTTTTTTAATCAACTGTATAGAGTGGGTAATTTCCATTGTTCAGTTTTCAAGTTCCTTCATCCTTTCTTCTCTTTATTCTTCTCTTGAGTCCATCTATTAATTTTTTTTGGCTATTTTAATTTTCACTTCTAAAATTTCTATTGGAGTCTCCTTTGTATCTTCTATTTGTTTGCTGAGACCTTTTTTTTTTTTTTTAATTTGTTTAAAGTGTGCTTTAAATTACTGTTGAAGCATTTTATGATGGCTGTTTTTAAATCTATGTCAAATAATTCTAACATCTTTCTCCTCTCAATGTTGGTATCTATTGATTAAACCTTTTTCATTCCGTTTGAAAATTTTCTAGCTCTTGGTGGTATAGGTTTTGTTTTGTTTTTTGAAATCTGGACATTTGAGGTATTGTGTTATGAGAGTCTATGTCTTATTTAAACCTTCTATTATAGTTGGTTTCCTCTGACACTGCTCTGTAAGATGAGAGATCCTACCTCATCATTGCTACTTTTGCCTAAAAGTCCAGGTTTTTCACTCAGTCTTTGCTAGCACTTTAGGGCAGAGAGTTCCTTGTTAGGAACTGGGAGAGGAGGAGAGCTGGGAGTTCTGGTTCCCCACTAGACCTCCGCTGATAGTTCCCTGGTGGTAGGGTTAGGAGTGCTCCATTACTCCTCCCCACATGATATCTGCTAGCACCAATAGCCAACAACAATAGGCAGAAGGACTCATTACCACTGGGAAAAAATGAAAGTCCTGAGTCTCCACTAGTCCTCCTCCTATATCACCCCAGCGGAGAAGAGTGGCACCTTATAACCACCCAGTGAGGGTGGAAGGCCAGGCTGGCACCCTCTGAGGAGAAGATGACCTCATTACTTCCTAGAAGGCATAAAAGTCCTATCTGCCTTCTTAACCTTCTGTAAACCACTGTTTGGGTTTGGGGTGGCTTGTTGCTTCCTCAGAAACATGGAAATCTAGGCTCCACACTTGGCTTTTGCTGGTGAAGGTGGGAGTCGGGGCTACTGCATTTCCTATGGTATTTGGCTGGGGTGAGATGATTAACATCTAAATGTTTCCCCTTTTGTTAGGCTGCTCCCTTCAAAGTCCTTTGGCTAGAGGCAGCAGGATTTTGTTGGAATTTTTATTGTCTGAGTCTGTTGCTGTTTCTGGGTTGACAATATCTTTAGCTCCAAGAATGAAATATATAGGGCAAAAATAAATTTCAGAAACTCACCACAGTTTTGTTCCTTAGGTCCTGAGGGCACTAGTAAGTCTGTCTCTTATTCCTACCTTTCAGATTCTTCCTACTGTTATTTTATATATATAATGTATAGGGTCTTCAGCTATACCTAGTGGGGGAAAAAAATTGTAAAAGTACACTTATCCAATCGTTTTGGAAGTGGGGATTTCTAGACTGCGTGATTTTCCATAATAAGCTCAGGACCCAGATTTTAATATAAATTCTGCTGGTTTGTCTCTTTTTTTATTAGAAATTAATTTTTAAATAACAAGCGAGATAAATACAAAATGTCTAGAATCCAACAGCCTGTATACTGTGCTCAGTTTTCTAAGAAATTAGCTTTCCTTGGCTAAAATTTGTCATTTTCTTACCTCATTTTATATAAATGTCTATCAGTTATCTGGAGGTGACATTGCTGACAAACTCAACTATCAAGGGCCTAGGCAAGAAAGAGAAATTTAGCAGGAAGAGATCACTAGGCAACCAAATTAGATGTCAAAATGTCCAAACATTAAATTTCTTGTACTTTATAAATAGGTAATAAGCCTTTAGGCTCCCACTTAGAGCGTGATTTTTAAAAATATGTGTAAAATAAAATCACATACATGTACACGTAGAAAATCAGCCCAATTTCCAAAGCATAATGCAAATTAGAGGAGATAGGATTTCATGAGTTAGGAACACTGAAAACATTAAAAAGTAAAAACTCACTGTGAAGCAGAGGAGAGAAAAATGATAAAATACATTCAAAACAGCCAACCCTTCTCCCCCAGAACACTTGTAGCTCCTCAGTGTTAGAGCACACAATCTTATATATCCTTGTGTGGGTGTTCAGTGGGGTCAGACTCTCTGCAACCTCATAGACTGTAGCTATGTATGGTTTTTCCAGTAGGCATGTATGGATGTGCGAGTTGGACTATAAAGAAAGCTAAGCGCCAAAGAATTGATACTTTTGAACCTGTGGTGTTGGAGAAGACTCTTGAGAGTCCCTTGGACTGCAAGGAGATCCAACCTGTCCATCCTAAAGGAGATCAGTCCTGAGTATTCATTGGAAGGACTGATGCTGAAGCTGAAACTCCAATACTTTGACCACCTAATGAGAAGAACTGAGTCCTCTGAAAAGACCCTGATACTGGGAAAGATACAAGGCAGGAGGAGAAGGGGACAACACAGGATGAGATGGTTGAATGGCATCACTGACTCGATGGACATGAGTTTGAGTAAGCTCCGGGAATTGGTAATGGACAAGGAGGCTTGGCATGCTGCAGTCCATGGGGTCACAAAGAGTCGACACAACTGAGCGACTGAACTGAGACTGCAGCCCTCCAGGATCCTCTGTCCGTGGAATTTTCCAGGCAAGAATACTAGAATGTGATGCCATTCCCTTCTCTGGGGGATCTTCCCCACCCAGGGATCAAACTTGCATCTTGTCTCCTGCATGGGCAAGTAGGTTTTTAGCGTTAGCACCACCTACATCCTTAGTGGCTTCCCCGGTGGCTCAGACAGCAAAGCGTCTGCCTACAATGAGAGAGACCCAGGTTCGATCCCTGGGTCAGGAAGATCCCCTGGAGAAGGAAATGGCAACCCACTCCAGTATTCATGCCTGGAAAGTCCCATGAACTGAGGATCCTGGTGGGCTACAGTCCATGGGGTGGTAAACAGTCCGACATAACTGAGCAACTTCACTTTCACTTTCACATCCTTGGTGGTCACTAAAAGTCTTCCTTTATCTGTATGTAGTTCAAGTATTGATACTTATAATTAGAAGTTTGAGTTTCAGGGATTCATATGATCATCTCTGTCTTATGCAAATTTGCAGCTATTTAGCTTAGACAAAAAATTATTTTTAATCATTCAGAGGAGGAAAAAACTACTTCTTAGCCCTTACCATGTGTTAGGCAGCATATTGAGAGCTTTCCCATTGTGTCCCATCTAATTTTTATAGATACTCTAATCTGTAAATACCTATTTTCTATTTTCAGTGGTTGAGAACCTGAATTTTACAAGGGCTCTGGCTAGTCAGTGGTCATGATGAGATTGATATCCAACAAGACTACAATAGCCAGGCTCTTAACCAGCCTATACTATGGATTCTAAAATGTTAAGATCACATGTTGGGTGTTAAGGGAGAAGTTTTTGGACATCTAGAAATTGCATTAATGTTAAGACACTTGAATCTTTGGTGCCGCCCCCAAAACTTCCATGCTGACGTTGATCATCTTTGCTCCCTAAGCAGGTCCTGGAGTCTTGACTGGTGACTCTCAAAGATGCTTCTCAGCTACTTAAGTCAGAGACTGTAGGTTCCAGGAAACTGAGAATTAATTTTTTATAAGTGACTGTGGCAACAGCTCGACTCTGCTTGATGTTTACCACAGATATGCCCTCTTTTTATTGCCAGTTGTCAAACAAAGGTATTCCTGATTACAGGCAATGTTTGATACTATACACAAATAGTCTTAATTAGGAGGGTTTCTGAGATCCAGAAGGACCTCTTGGTATGAAAGGACAAGGAAGAGATAACTTGGCTTCTGCTTTCTTGGGGCTGATGTCTTCCACATTGCTGCACATTTAGGCTAGTCCCTTGGTATACACAAGCATCTCATTGCAGTGTGGTAAATAACCAAAGAAGAGCAGAGGGGCTCCAAACTATAGACTTGCTCCCCAAGTACATTCTGACATATTGAGGAAACAGTGAGCATCAGAAGCCTGGATAAAAATCATTACACTGGCTCTGGGTTGTATTTGCTATTTTAATTAAATTTGCGTTTTTCCATTCTGTCCAGGCCCTGGCCCTGTGGTCCAGGCTATTTTGCATGGCCGATGAAATCAATAAGAGCCTATCATTTGGAACTTGGAGGCATCTAAGTGTTTTGATCTTATTTGCTCGGCAGAAGGCTAGAGTTTTCTGAGTGATGTTTGTCTACATTTCTAGGTCCCGAGTGTCAAGCTGGGGGGCTCCCTGGTTGCCAGATCATATGTTGGAGAGGCTTCTTTCCATCAACTTACCTGTTGCATTCAGTCCTCTTCCCCATTTTTCTTTTCCACAGTGGATATCCCAACTGTGAAAAGGACGCTAGGGTGGGCTTAGGTTGATGGCCATGTGGCTGTGCCAGTTGGACCTCTGTGAGCAAGATGTCCTGTTGGCAGGTGACCAGGGGAAAGACCAGGTGTGTCCAAGAATCAGATTTGCCAAGAAGATAAACCAGATGAGGACTTTACTGAAGGCTCATTAAATAAATCAGAGGAAGACTGCTTGTCAAGAATGCCTTATATTGTTATTCTCCATACCCAGCCAGGCAAGTTTTATGTCGGTCCAGTGTGACCTGGTACCATTAAAAGCATTATCAGCATATATTTATGCCTTTTACATCTTTATTTTATTTGCATTTATTTAATTTTGGTGTTTTTTCCCCCAGTCCTTCAGCAGGAAAAAAAGAAAGCAATTAAAGTCAGATAAAATCAGTTTTGCTCTGAACCACTTCATAGTAAGATCTTTCATTAGAGTGACAGACTTACTATGTCGTTTTCACACATATAGAAAATCAAAATATGAGTTATTTTGCTACTATTTTCCCCTGAAATCTATTTAGCTAAATAGCATGGGAATTAATTTACTGCGTCAAATGATTCTATTTAGGCTGATTGTTTAAGTATACATTAAGCGTTTGCAGAAGAGATGATGCAGCACTGACCAAATTTGCCTTTGTGTGTTTTGATCCAAGTCGAAGCATGAATCAGAACAGAAGGCAGTAATTCTTAGAATCATAGTCTGAGTTTTTCTCCTGTGATGTTTTTAGGTGGCCAAGTGACAAGTGCCCAAACCCCAGCCTGACTTTTCAGAAAGCATCAGCCTTCTGCCAGACCTGGGATAATGGATGTCAAAGACCGGCGACACCGCTCTCTGACCAGGGGACGGTGTGGCAAAGAGTGTCGCTACACGAGCTCCTCCCTGGACAGTGAAGACTGTCGTGTGCCCACCCAGAAGTCCTACAGCTCCAGCGAGACTCTGAAGGCCTATGATCATGACAGCAGGATGCACTATGGAAACCGAGTCACAGACCTCGTTCACCGGGAGTCAGACGAGTTCCCAAGACAAGGTAGGTGGAGCTGACCACACTGAAGGTCTGAGCTGTCTTACTGGCTTGCGCTGTTGCACATCGATGACTGAGGTTGGTGGAAACAGGGAGCAAAGCAGGTCTGCATCAAGTCTCCAATCAAGTTTAGTTTAAGAGAACAATCTTCTTGTCAACCCATGTCAGATTCCTATGGGGATCACAGAAGGGCCTCTTCTGTCCTAGACACTTCAATTCTTTGACAGTTTGTTGGTTACTTTTGGAGACACACCAGGGTAGGTTTTGATCAGATGTAACAGAGAGCAGACCCTTGGCTCCATGAGGGATATCCCTGTGACCATCATGGATCGCAGTCCCAAGGAATATGGAATTATCTGTGATTTTTAAACTATTCTCCTTGAAACCGAGACACAAGCCTCTAAGAGTTCAGATTTCTCCTGCTTCTCACATTGAGCTTCTCGGTTATATTCTCTTTGAACAAATCGTATAATGATAAAAACATATTTGAATCTCTCTCCACTCCCCTCCCATATAATAATAATTCATTTCTCTCTCCCCCCTCAAAAAACATGTGGTGTTAATTCTGAGTTACACATGTTTTTAATGTTTTGAAGTATAGGTCAATTCCAATTCCACTGGTATAATTCCCACACCTGCTTTCCCTAAACATAATTTTCTTATACAATTTTGATTTCTTTGGGGAGGAGAATGTTTTCATCCTAAGCACTGACAGTTGGCAATCTCTTCTTAGTCACTATCCATGGGAAATTTTGTTATCACTTGTGATGAGTTGCTGTAAATGTGTGAACGCCTGGACTCAGGCACAGTGTTGAAAGGCAGTGTGTCCAAGTTGACTGGCTGGCTCCAGGTCTTATGCTTTGTGTACCAGCCTCACCCTATATGTGATTTACATAAAGTCTTAGCAAAATTACCAGTGTACACGCAAAACTGCAGTGAACACACCAGGAAGGGGCGCTCTGCAGTGCCAAGGGTCAAGGTTCCAGCTGCTGGTTTACTGCATCACGTGTTAATACTGATTGTATAGTTCTTATTCTATGTCCCTGTCAGTAAATGTTGCAACTAATGTAATTCTTCATTAGATACCCTAGCTTGTGTCTTATTCCTTTCAGGCCGCTATAACAAAATACTGTGAACTGGTGGCTTATAAATAACAGAAATTTAGTTTGCACAGTTCTGGAAGCAGGGAATGTTAAGGTCAAGTCCTAGCAGATTTGAGTGCTGCTGAGAGGAGTCTTCCTGGCCCATAGATGGCCATCTTGTCCTGTGTCCTCATACAGCTGAGAGGGCAAGGAAACTCTCTGGGGCCTCTTTTATAAGGGCACTAAACCTATTTATGAGGGTTCCACCCTTGTAATTCATTTACCTCCCAAAAGCCCCACCTCCAAATACCATTGAGGGTTAGTTTTTATATAAAAATTTTGGAGAGTCACAAACATGCAGTCTGTAGAAGCTTCAAATTCCATCCCTGGTTTCTTAATTTCCTTAGTTTAGCTTACTTCGTCTTTTGTTTATTTCTTAGAAAGCACTACTTATATGTAATATATATGTATATCTCCTATAATCCAGTGATTGTTCTAAAAAAACATGTTCTCAAATGCTCCTCCATTAGCCTAGCTTCACCTTTTATATTTAATAAAACATGCCACAAAATCAGTGGAGAAACAGTTAAAATTTTATCTCTACTGCCTTTGTAGACCCTTGCAGAATGCACTTGTTATTTAATCTTCACTCTTATTTTCTGAGTTAACTGCATGTAAATGAAACACATTGCAAACAAGGGGAGGAGGGTTGCTTGAAAATTGCTCTGTATCAGATGTCTTTGATCTGTGAGTAACTTCAACAAGTGTTTTACTTTGTTAAGTTCTCACCCGACCCCAAAGTACATGTAGTGGAAATTAGAAGGAAAAAAAAAAAAAAAAAAAAAACCGAGGAATCACAGCTTAATTAAAGGAAGGCTTAACTATCCAATTTGAAACCTGAGGATACCTGCCTGTTGCTTCCAGGGGTGTCTCTCATACAAGACTGAGATATTTTGAAAGGTGATGCACATTCAACAAGGTTGACAGCCTTTCGTTTTCTGTTGTGTTTTCTGTTTCCTTTATGATATTATTGCATATGTTTTTGTTTCTCATGATTCTGGGCTAAAATGTGGCCTCTCCTTCCTAAGTCTCATTAAAGGTGCGTCCTGGCTTCTGATCATTGTGCACTGAACTGTAGATCCCAGATTATTGTTGAACTGTGGATTTGCCTGTCACCTTTTCCCTTATTAATATTTACATAAAATGAAACCAAGTGCTTGGGATTTTATTTTCAAATATACCTTTATTCTTCCTGTTTAATCTTGTTCCTCTCCATTGATAATAATGAAAGTCGCTTGGCCATATCAAACCCTTCGCTTTGCAATTAACAATTCACACATGCCTTGTGTTGTTATTGAGCCCATATTTGTTTGTGTAATGTGTTTGCATGAATTAAAAACTGTGCAGGCCAAAAGTAGAAATGAAAAGGCATTGGAAGTATTTGCATATGCAAGTGCAATTCCTTCTGAAGACATCTATGAATTTATGCATGAAAATGTAGTCAGTCTGAGTGGATCTACTTTGATGGGTTCTAAAATTGAACTCTGCAGGAAGTAAATAAGCACATATTTAAGGAGAGGAGGAACAGGAGATACAATCTGGCAAGCAGCATTTTCAGTGTGAAACTTAGCCACTCCAGAGAGGGTTAAAACAAATTTTACACTCAGTAATAACAATAATTTTTTTTAAATGTCATGCATTTCCCATTTTATTTTCTTATTCATGAAATCAAAGAGGAGGATCATCTCAGCACTTATTAGCCTAGAGGTACATTAGCAAGGATCAGAGCGGGATCATCTCCTACGGTATTCTTATTTAAAACCCAAGACAGCGATCATAAAACAAACACGCTTCTCACTTGCAAGCAAGTTTGGCAAACACAGTCGGATGACTCTCCAGATGCTCAGAGGGGAAAAGACTTGCCAGCTAGTAGAAGTGATTAGGGGCTGGGGTCAGACCTTGTCCGGTTTCCCCAGCTGGCCAGCAGCAAGCATCAGATGTGAGAACCTGCCAGGTCCCAGCAGGAAAGATGGGCCACAAGTTCCCCTGAGAAGCTTATGGAAATGCCTGTCAAAGTAAAACTCCTTTGCCTGCTTTCAACACAGAATCCTCCTCCTGCCTCCTTCTCCTGTGGGTCTCTCCTAAGAAGAGACAATGCAAATTACCTGTCTGGCCTCTATTATGTTGGATTCTTCTGGTGTGAAGGGAGAAAATGACTGACCTTAGGTCTGTGGCCGCTGGAGTAATTAGTAAATGACTAATCCTGCACTAAATAGCATCCTAGTGGTCTGAAAATTAATGCACTTGACAAAAGTGACCAGTGGTCCGATCCCTGGGCAAACCCAGGCCCTGCCTGATCTGTGAAATAGATGCCACTTTGAATAATCCAGGTCAGCCAAGTGCTCAGCCCGGTTGTATCAGCTTGTCGTTTTGCACCCTGAAGTTAGGGTGTAGAGCAGTGTGATACACAAGACATCCTCCTGGGGCTTAAGAGCCTCAAGTTAGATGTGAACTCTGCTTTTGCATATTTATGTACTTCTGGCTCTGGTCTAATACTGTGCTTCACCTGGATTATTATAGAGTCTTCAGATATACTGAATAACAACAATAATAATCACCAAAGAGTAATGGCTAACAGTCATGGAGACTTTCTTCATCAGGTGCCCATCTAAGCACTTTACTTGTAGTAACTCAGTTAATATTCACGGTAATATTGTAAAGTGGGTACTATTATTAGTCCGTTTTTTTCTGGATTAAGAAAGCAAGGCATGGGGAGATTAAAGAAATCATCCAAGGTCACAAACATAGGAAGAACTAGAGACAGGTTTCCCATACAGGAAGTTGGATTCCAGAGCTATGTTTTAAACCAATGCATTTGAGTACTTCTCAAATAAATAAGTAAACCAATGAAAACCAGGCATTCAGCCTCAGTCAAAGGCTGTGAAATTCAGTGTGTAAACCTTTTAGGTGTCAACACACCTGTAAGGCTTTCTCAGTATAGGAACTGTAATCACTAAGGTTGATGGAACCTAGAACGAGCTCCACCACCACCAGCACTGCTGATCTAGATTCCTGTTCTCGCCCGATCCCCTCCATGTGCACAACCATCCCGGACTCCTTGGAAACCTTCCTTCCTACAAGACCTTCCCACCACCCACTCCTGAAGGAAAAAGTTTCCAGGGTCAATATGATTGCCAGGCTAGTCAGCACCGATTCTCTGCCCTCCCCGAGGTCATCACTTTTATGCAGCACCTCTCATTCTGGAACACTAACCAAGCAAGAAGTCCCTCTCTAAATACTATTTCTTAGGCAAACAGAGTTTCTGGGCTATAGTTAAGGCCCAGTGTACCAGAGAGTTCCACCAGGCTGCTCATCCCTCAAACAGCCCTCCTCTCCAGTTAGTGGTACAAGCCTCTTGAGAGGTGGCCGAGATTAAATTCTTTCTCTGTACTTCAGGCTGTCTGTTTGGGTCAAGGTTGAGAATGAATTGGGGGAAGACTGGAGTTTTGAAAGATTGCTTGTATCACTTCTCTCCATCAGATCTAGCATAGAAATAACTTCACTAACCGTTTAAAAATACATCAACACATACGCATATGCATTTGACACTGAGTTTGATTTTGGCATGTCGTAAACCAGTTTTCACTCTTATGATCTTTAAAATAATTTGGGCAATACATTTTTGCTCTGTGTAATTTGACATAGCATAACTTTAACATGTGCTAATGACCTAAAAACTCACAAACCAATAAACTCAAGTGGTTACCTATATCAATTAATGTATATTGTAATTATTTAAGTATATTGGGAATGTATGAGTATTTCTGTTTATACCATTGTCTTAATATAGTTACTTATCCACTGTACCCAAAGCACCATTTAGGTTCTATTTTGAAAACCCTAGGCTTTTAATTTACCTATAATGATAAACTTTTATATTTTAGAAGTATTCAAAAGTTTGGTTGATAAATATCTGGAAGACTTGATCAGTAGCTTAAGGAGATTGCATTCCATTTATTCTTCTACCCCTAGGCAGGACTTCTTTTCATACTTCAACTGAGAATAATATTTTATCAATACTTCTTACTGTCGTGTTGCTTTAAAAAAAAAAAAAAAACTTAAAAAAAGAGAATTTATAACATTTCAGTGGATAATGATATGTTGTCTTCTTGCTGGCTAACTCAAATGCTTGTTGCTTCATCTGAAAGGTATATGGGAGAGTAGTGGCAGACCCAGAGTTAACTGTGTCTAAATCTCAGTATCGATGTCTTTGAGCAGTATGACCTTGATCACATTCGAGAATGTAGATTAAGTCTTATTTTCTGTTCTTATAAACATTTCCACAATATGATTATTGGGACCCTTTCTTTTGACAATGCATTTATCATGCTGTGGATGTTATCTTTCTGTTAATAAGTGCTGAATACATGCTAACAGTTATAATTACTATCATTTTAATTTTATACCAAGCAAAAGTGGTGATTGTCCTCTTTCTACCCTTACAATACTGTGTGCAACACAAATCTCCTTTTCCCCTTGCTTAGGTTTGTTTCCTGTGACTTGCAATAGTTCTGGCTCCTCGAAGCCAGAAATTCCCTTCCAGCTGTTGGACTCCCCACATACCATACCTTTTGCTCCCAAAGATGAGCATAACTCATAGATTATTTCCCTATTTTTAGAAAGGAATGAAAGATACCATCTAACAAATGCCAGCTGATGCCAACACACTGTAGAGTTGCTAGTCAGACAATTTTACAAGTAAAGAAAAGAACAGAAAAATGCTCGAAGATAGTGGCATTGGATGCAATATTTTAACAGATGTGCCTTTTATAGCATATAATTGGCATGTAACTCTGAGGAACGGTTTTAAATTACAAGCAGATTTTATACATATAAACTCTGGATGAAAATGAATTCGTTCTCATCATGCTACATGTAATACTTTGAAGCCCTTGTCACTTAGAGAGTTGAGCTTTTCTGGATGTTCATTGTTGATATTCTCTGCCCTTCTAAGATTACAATCTTCCTGTCTCCCAGTTGTTATTCTTTCAGTAATTACCTACTGTCAATTATACCTTCAACTTCAGATCTAACTTTCTTTGAATTGTTTTCCTTTTTCTGCTTTTTCTTCCCCCCATGGTAATTCTCCATTTCACCTGTGACGTCCCCTCTTTCATCTCCACAGCATCTCCTTTAAAGCAGCCTTGTTTGTATAATGTTAGTGTTCACAGCTTCTCTTTCTCAAGACTCATTCAGTTACAAGTAAAAGTAGGATAATATCCCAACTGAAATTAACTTATGAAAACATCAGATGCATTGTCTTACATCGTTGGAGAATCGAGAAGTACATCTGGCCTCACACTTATAGTATCTTGTTCCTCCTCCTCTTTACTTGGCTTTACGCTGGAGAGAGAGATGTTTGAAGACGTCTGTTGATAACCCCACTCTCAGATTTCTTCCCTGGGTAGCACTATTGGAAGCAGTCTTTTGCAATCATCAGCAGAACATTCCTAACGAAGGTTCAGGTGGGCCTGGCATGGGACACATGCTCATGCCTCTGTCACTCTACCCTCAGTTGGCCTTGTCTTGGGCTTAGGCTATCCTGTACCTGGAGGTGGCTTATGAGTAGTTCCTAGGCCTGATGGCATTAACACTATATAGCAAATAAATGTCTTGAAATCAGACATAGGTAAGAAATATTGCCATGTCCCCAATACTAGCAGCACTCAAGTATGAAACACATGTGGTCTTTCCAAGCTCCATTTCTGCTTTTCCAATTGCCTTTGGAATATTTTTCTTAAAAAGTCACGTGTCAAACGTAATTGTCTTTTCCTCAATATCTGTTTCCTGCCGCCTCCCCACCCCGACACCGAAACCCCAGTTTGGGAGAAAGGTATCACAACATTTGCCTCTTAAAAGAGTCATCTAAGACTCTTTTTTTCTTGCTTCTCTACTTCACTATATCATGACCATTATCCCTCTTAATTTTATTTTAGTCCCAAGCTTCCTAACCCATGGGAAGCTTCCAACATTGCAATATTGTCCCTCTGCTTCACCATTTAAGTTGCCTTTTGCCCTTAGTCTTTCCCTTAGCATTTTTTTTTCTTCTGTATAATGGATAGTCTGGTGTTTCTAAAACACTGCCTTAGTTTTAAGGAGTAGCCATGAAGCACTGTGGAGGTGATGGAGCTACTGGAGCTGATGGAATTCCAGCTGAGCTATTTCAAATCCTGAAAGACGATGCTGTGAAAGTGCTGCACTCAATATGCCAGCACATTTGGAAAACTCAGCAGTGGCCCCAGGACTGGAAAAGGTCAGTTTTCATTCCAATCCCAAAGAATGCTCAAACTACCGCACAGTTGCACTCATCTCACACGCTAGTAAAGTAATGCTCAAAATTCTCCAAGCCAGGCTTCAGCAATAAGTGAACCGTGAACTTCTTGATGTTCGAGCTGGTTTTAGAAAAGGCAGAGGAACCAGAGATCAAATTGCCAACATCCGCTGGATCATCGAAAAAGCAAGAGAGTTCCAGAAAAGCATCTATTTCTGCTTTATTGACTATGCCAAAGCCTTTGTATGTATCACAATAAACTGTGGAGAATTCTGAAAGAGATGGGAATACCAGAGCACCTGATCTGCCTCTTGAGAAATTTGTATGCAGGTCAGGAAGCAACAGTTAGAACTGGACATGGAACAACAGACTGGTTCCAAATAGGAAAAGGAGTACGTCAAGGCTGTATATTGTCACCCTGTTTATTTAACTTATATGCAGAGTACATCATGAGAAATGCTGTACTGGAAGAAACACAAGCTGGAATCAAGATTGCCAGGAGAAATATCAATAACCTCAGATATGCAGATGACGCCACCCTTATGGCAGAAAGTGAAGAGGAACTAAAAAGCCTCTTGATGAAAGTGAAAGTGGAGAATGAAAATATTGGCTTAAAGCTCAACATTCAGAAAACGAAGATCATGGCATCTGGTCCCACCACTTCATGGGAAATAGATGGGGAAACAGTGTCAGACTTTATTTTTCTGGGCTCCAAAATCACTGCAGATGGTGACTGCAGCCATGAAATTAAAATACGCTTACTCCTTGGAAGGAAAGTTATGACCACCCTAGATAGCATATTCAAAACCAGAGACATTACTTTGCCAACAAAGGTTCGTCTAGTCAAGGCTATGGTTTTTCCTGTGGTCGTGTATGGATGTGAGAGTTGGACTGTGAAGATGGCTGAGTGCCGAAGAATTGATGCTTTTGAACTGTGGTATTGGAGAAGAGTCTTGAGAGTCCCTTGGACTGCAAGGAGATCTAACCAGTTCATTCTGAAGGAGATCAGCCCTGGGATTTCTTTGGAAGGAATGATGCTAAAGCTGAAACTCCAGTACTTTGGCCACCTCATGTGAAGAGTTGACTCCTTGGAAAAGACTCTGATGCTGGGAGGGATTGGGGGCAAGAGGAGAAGGGGACGACAGAGGATGAGATGGCTGGATGGCATCACTGACTCGATGGACTGAGTGAGTCTGAGTGAACTCCGGGAGTTGGTGATGGACAGGGAGGCCTGGCATGCCGCGATTCATGGGGTCACAAAGAGTCAGACACAACTGAGCGACTGATCTGATCTGATCTGATCTGATGAGGCAACTGTGTTAAGTTATGGTGCTCAACAATAAATAAGGCAAACATGACCACCAAGCTCACAAAACTTCACAATCGTAAAGAGGAAAAATATAATAGATATAGAACTAGATTTGATCTGATAAAAACAGCAAAACGGAAAATATTAAATGGCTCTGGGGAGGTGTCTCACCCAGAATTGTGCATCATGGATCTCAGAAATTGTGACACTCCTTCATACTCTTGAAGGATGAGGAGGAGTTAGGTGATTTAAGAGGCAAGAAAGAGTATTCAGGCAAAAGATATAACATATCCAAATATCTGGATGTGACAAAGATGAGTTGTTCCAAGGATATAAAAGAACTTCAGGTTAGCTGAATGTGGCGTGGGGACATATGAGATGGAGTGGAAGGGAGAAACTGGTTCCTGAAGGCATTTCAGAGAAATTATGCTTGCTTCAGTCGATGGAGTATGTTACAGGGAAGCAAGATGATCAGTGAGGTGGGGTAGGAGGCTGTGTTTTGTTTAGGCAAGGGAGCCTGGTGCCCTAAACTGGGATAACAGAGATGATCTGAGAAATGTTGTTGAGGAACAGAGATGGTTGACTTTAAGGACCCTATACAAGTGGGAGGCAGGCATACTAATCTGGTTCTCTTGGGCATTGACTGCTGTGTTCTCCTGCAAAAAGAATATTGCCTTCCCGATGCCAAGATTACTTTAAAGCATCAGAAAAGATCAGTTCTGTAAATATCCCCTTAAAGTGGAAATGCCTCAAATTGTTACTTCAAATTTTCCTGCAATGGCAACATAAGCCAGAATATAAAAATATGGTATTATAAAAATTTGAATGTTTTTCTCAGTCTTGTTAGGTTTGTCTATGCAAAGAATGGCACCAACATCAGAGTATCTCATACGGGTCCAGGGCAAAGAAAACACAGGAAAAGATTTATGTGTTGTCTGCTGCCCCTCTGTGTGACCACAACACATTGCTCATTTTCTCTTATTGGCTAAATAAATCAGGAACTCATAGCAGATTTGAGCACATGCCTGAGTGTATATTTCATTTCTGCCAATTGGAAACTTGACTAGCAAAAACAAGAGGATGTTGAGAATATGAAATCAATATTTCCTGGCAACTAGTGGGACAAGCAAGGTCACGGAAGGAAGTAGAGTCAAGAGCATCACTAAAGTTTCTGGATATGGCAACTGACTGCATGTTCCTGCTCATCACTGAGGATGGGCTGTTTGTAGGTTCAGATAGGATGTATAACTGCAGACCTTTTGAATTTGAGGCGCCCTCAGGCCACACACATGTCAATGTCTAATAGACAGTTGAATGTACAACTCTGAAATTCTGCTGAGACATTTGAGCTGGATAGAGACTGAGGAGATGACAGCTAAATAATTGTATGGGACTTGGTGTGATCCAGCCTAAAAACTGCTATAGAAGAGGTATTTGTGAAGAAATTAGTGGTCATTCTAATTAGTTTTGCTAATTGTCATTGGGAATGCTTTGAGCTTCCCTGGTGGCTCTGACAATAAAAAATCTGCCTGCAATGTGGGAGACCTGGGTTCGATCCCTGGGTTGGGAATATCCCCTGGAGAAGGGAATGGCAACCCACTCCAGTATTGCCTGGATAATTGCATGGACAGAGAAGCCTGGCAGGCTGCAGTCCACAGGGTCTCGAAGAGTCTGACACGTTCGAGTGACTTTCACTTTCACTTTGGTTTGATCGGTGAAGAAAAAATGTACAAGGAGCAGAAATAATGGGTTCACATGAGAACACAGGTAATTAATAGACAGGAAGAAGATCCTGCAAAGAGAATGGAAACAAAGAAAAAAAATTATTCCTTTAGATACTCTACTTCTGCTGCTGCTAAGTCGCGTCAGTTGTGTCCAACTCTGTGCGACCCCATAGACAGCAGCCCAACAGGCTCCTCTGTCCCTGGGATTCTCCAGGCAAGAACACTGGAGTGGGTTGCTATTTCCTTCTCCAATGCATGAAAGTGAAAAGTGAAAGTGAAGTCGCTCAGTCATGTCTGACTCTTAGCTACCACATGGACTGTTACCTACCAGGCTTCTCCATCCATGGGATTCTCCAGCCAAGAGCACTGGAGTGGGTTGCCATTGCCTTCTCTGTAGATACTCTACTGAGTCCATCTAAACTTGACTTAGCATTCCTTACAGGTAAAAATAAATAAAACAACACCTATTATATTTCCCATTCCACTACAGCAACTTGGCTTCCAAATTACCCCCTAGATCAGAGATCACAAAGTCAATGCACACAGGCCATGCTTGGCTCCTGTGTTTTGTTTGGCCTATAGATTGCATTAGCCATTTGAATGGTGTGCCCACAGCCAATCCATTCAGGTTCCCATTTGCCACAGATGCTATGGCTGCTTTTTGTCTTAACAGCTGTCCTTCTCTGTAGTCTCTTATGTTATATGCCAGGACCCTGAAGGGTGTTGCCGTTGCAAAACTAACCAGAACTTTCCTGTGCCCACTCCTTCCTTGTTGAATATCTATCTGCCTGTTCCAGATCTATTCATCCCACAGATCTATTCTCCTTCGGATCCCCTCTATGGAGAAAGCTCAGCCTTCTGATTTCCACAGGCCCTCCATAGCTGTTCTTGTTGTTACCTCTTAATGAGTGACTCAGAAACCTTGGCACATGGAAGTTAGGACCCCTGTGAATAAGGAGATAAACTGTTGCAGAAACCAGTAATTGAGAAACCAAGCACCACACTTGGAGAGTTGGAGAGCTCAGGTTTATTACACTGGTGGGCCCAGAAGAGTTAATACTCCAAACTCTGAGCCTGAACCAAGAGGTTACGGAGTTTTTATAGACAGACTATAGTGGGCAACACTCGCTGCTAATAGGCTGGTTTAAAGCTAGGGGTTTCACATGCGCGGGGACAGCAGTCAAGATGGGGAGGGGAATGCCTGACCTTTACAGGGACAGGCATAAGATTAAGCAGGTTTGCAGGGGCTGGGCAATTGCAAAGAGCAGGACAAGGGTGGGTGAGATAAGCTTCAGCTCCTAGTATTGTAAGTCCCCACTTTCTGAGACTACGTGACCTATATGATCCAGACTTTGCAAAGAGCAAGCGGAGTTACAGAGGCAGAAGGAACAGGAGGTTATGTAAAATTTTAACTTTTTCTCTTCAAAACAGAGTGTGGTTTTCTGACTCATGGAGGCAGTGACAAGAAAATTTATTTCCATTAGTGGTTTGTTTCCTGTTCTAATGAGAAGAATTTAAAGCACCATGACTCACAGAAGGAATCTGCTTAGAAATCTGGGTTGTATATCTGTCCGGCATGATGATATCAAATCTCATGTTGTGAAATGCCAACTTGCAAGAGTTTTCTGCAACATACTTTGACGCACCTATGTTGAAATTCACTACCATTTGCTTTTTCTGAGTATTGGCAATCCAATGACGTATTGGCTTTTCTAGGCTGGTGTTACGTACCGCAGTCCTGTCTCTGTAGGGACCTACTATGTCTTATGTGTAGGGAGCCTTTGGTGCACTGTGATTGGTGGCAGGATATAATTCAGACCAGAAGCTTTAGTAAAACGTCACTGTGAGAGGTGGGGTAGTTGCCTATGTCTGTCTCAGGATGCCTTGCACTCTGAGTTCAGAAGGGGTGCTGGCCCACCCACTCATGAATCGTCATGCCGATATTATCAAAGGAGACACTCCATTTTCAGCGTCATGTTTTAGGTTTATAATTTAATTTTCAGCTGTGGCAATTCCAGAAGCATCTCTAGGAACATATGAAGAGGAAGGGGCTGGTGTCTGGCCACTGTGAATTCACATTCATTTCTTAATTGGCACATATATTTCACAGGCCCTCTCATTTTGCTGCAGCCAGATTCCATCATACCACCAAGTTACTCAAAATTCCTTCCACACTGACTGCTTTCCTTTCCACTCAACCTCAAGTCAGATCTACTTTAGTAATAAATGTCTGCTGGGAGCCATCAGAACAAATACCGAGTGTGCACAAAGATATTAAAAATAAGTGCAACACAGACTTATTTAATAATGTCCAATAGCCTTTTATAATAATTGGAATATTTTACCAAAGTTACCATGAGAATTATCTTTAACACATTTTCTCTAGGATGGAAAGATCTTTCTAGGGGGAAAAAAAGAAAAAACCTACACAGAGAAAAGTCAGAGGGACTCTGTTATATTCGTAGCTGGACCTGTTATTCTCCTCCTTTTTCCAGAGCTTTTTCTTTGGCCAGAACCACCAAATGTGAAGCTTCTCTTTGTTCACCCTGATTTCTGAATAGTAGGCATCGGGCAGTCACTGTCCCAGTGGGATGCATTTTATTTTAAAAATAGTTTGAAGTGCTTCCTTTTCAATTCCCCCTCGTCCATGGCCACCTTGACTACATAATAGGTGCTTCTCAGCCTGTCCTTGTACAGTTCAGGTCCACTCCACATATAGGGAATTAAAGCAGTCAATTTATTTGCAGCTCTGTGAACCAAAATGTTGAATTTATTTAGAGAGTAATTCCAGTGGATTAAATTTGTTTCTGTGGATCTATTTGCTGTAGCTGGAACATTGACAGAAGAGAGGACTATTACTTTAATGTCCTCAAAAAAAAAAAAAAAAAAATACAGTCAACTGCAAGGTAAATATCCATAGCTCCCAAAAATCCCTCTCAAAATGACTGCAGATGCAGGGGACACTATCGACTTTAAAAAGGTTCCCAACCACCTAGCAGCCTCAGGATCAAATGGTCCTTAGTTCACAGTGGCAATTCAGTGAATGCTCACAGCCTAACCCCCATCTCTACCCGTTGCAAAAGCCCAGCCTGGAGGTGACCCAGTTAACACTTTGTGCTTCACAAGCCCAGAGACTGAACAGCAGGGAGGCTCCAGCAGAGTGCAGAGATGTCCTAGCTGAGCAGCGAGGGGGCAGCAAGTGGGGCCACCGCCTCATGTCATTTCTGTCTCTGGACCGGTGGCCACTCATTAGCCTCTTCTGGGGAGTTTTGAAAAGCCCCCACACCCAAACCAGTTCAATCAAAATCTCCGGCAGGGGAGCAGGGGAGAAACGCTGGTTTGGATCTAGGCATCAGTATTTTTAAAACGGTACTTTTACATAAATGAAATATCTCAGAGGATTGAGTGCAACAAGGACACACTACAGAAAGTAACAGTTTCTTTGACGACTGATCGCATTTCAAGCGTACAGGGCCTAGTACTTCGCGTAGTGACTTGGAATCTCACTTTTCATGCAGAAGCCCCTAATTTCAGTTTTTTTCCTAATTCTTAGGAGGCTTTGATTCATAAATACGGTACAGCCAGGAGTACATTACATCATATTTCCAAATCAAATCAATAATGAGCAGCTATTTGATGATGTCTTATTTATCATAGGTTCTGCAATGTCAGGGTCTCCCTGTTCCAAGTTACAAGAACTAAGGGGACTGGATTCCTCCAGAACCCCTGCTTCCCATCATATATTCTGTTAAGCATTAAA
This sequence comes from Bos indicus, assembly GCF_029378745.1. NCBI lineage: Eukaryota > Metazoa > Chordata > Mammalia > Artiodactyla > Bovidae > Bos > Bos indicus. The sequence continues at coordinate 79,056,734 of NC_091766.1, forward strand.
CACAGGTTTAATTTGAGCACCTGGCTTGGAATGTAGCATATAGTCAATTAATTGTGTCCATTGATCGAACATCTTCAATGGCAAAGCCGTCATGATGAATTGAAGCCTCCCCTCAGAAGAAAGACAGGCAGGTTCCGTGTATGGTGAAAGGTGAAGGCAGTGAGGAAAAGTAATGTTAATAGTGGGTTCCTACCTGCTTTTTGATTTGAATATTTATTAAGCCTGAGAATAGTTCAAATAAGATTGAAAGTCGGACACTCACAGGGAAGGTAAGATCATGGAACCACGCAGGCTGGGTTTTCACCTGTGTGCCATGGTGGAGATTGTCCTGATTTGGATTATTTGTGTCCAGGCCGTGCCTCTCAGCTCTGATGATTTGGTGCCTTTGGGAATTCAGGGCTGGTGTTGTTAGATCTTTCAGCTTTTCAAGAAAATTGAGAAATGTGGATTTCATTTTCATAAAATACTCAGATTTTATTTATTATTTTTTTGGTGATTCACATCACTTCTTTTTTTAATTTTATTGGAGTATAATTGATTTATAATATTGTGTTAGTTTCAGGTATATACCAAAGTGATTCAGTTATATATATATTCATTCTTTTTTTCAAATTCTTTTTCCATATAGATTATTACAAACTATTGAGTAGAGTTTCCTATGCTATACAGTAGGTCGTTTTTGGTTATCTATTTTATAAATGCTGCTGCTGCTAAGTCACTTCAGTTGTGTCCGACTCTGTGCGACCTCATAGACGGAAGCCCACCAGGCATTCTCCAGGATGGAGAATCCCGTCCCTGGGATTCTCCAGGCAAGAACACTGGAGTGGGTTGCCATTTCCTTCTCCAATGCATGAAAGTGAAAAGTGAAAGTGAAGTCGCTCAGTCGTGTCCGACTCTTTGCGAGTCGGACTGCGAGTCGGAGCCTTCCAGGCTCCTCCGCCCATGGGGTTTTCCAGGCAAGAGTACTGGAGTGGGGTGCCATTGCCTTCTCCGATTTTATGTATAGTAGTGTGTATATGTTAATCCCAAATGTTGCTAGAATGGCCACTTGTGGGGCAGTTTAGGGAGGCTCTGTGCACGTTGGCCTCATTTCCTGCCCTGGAATTTTCTGATGCTGAAGTGCTGAATGCCCTTAAAGACAGGAAAAATGGAGTGTCAGAAAGTCTACCTCTGGCAGATGTGGGGCCCCCTTGACCAGTAAGTTCAGAAGCCAACAGATAGGAAGCCAAGGATAAATGCCTCCCCGCTTTGTCCTGAGAAGCACAGCCTGAAGCTTCTTGGAAGGGTCCACCTCCATCATCACTAAACACCCACAGCAATGGGCAACTCTACAACTGATTCTTGTATTGCTGTTTCTTCCTGTCCTGTTTTTCATCCTGTCCTTCACTCTTAATCCTTTTAATCATGTCCCCAATAATATACCTATCCACAAGAATTTTTCTCAGCTTCTCCTTACAGGACAAAGTGAGTTAAGGCCTTCGGCAGCTAAATTGCTGAAAGAATCACCATGTAAGCCAAAGGAAGACTGTAGAGAAGGTGTAGCTCCTGAAGACTTCTTAGCTGGGAAATGGTTGATCTAAAAAGAAGGCATTGCGCTTACATTAGAGATGTGTCTTGGTACTTACTAAATTTTGGAAGGTTTGTGATTTGCTTTTTGGATGTTATTTTACATAAGAAATGTGATTTCTACACAAAATGTGATTTTTACATAAAATGTGATTTTCTGTTTCTTTGGTTATTTTTGTCAAAACTCTTAATAAACTTTTAATTTTAGAGTAGTTTTACACAAAAGTTGTAAACGTACAGAGTTCCCTGTTTGGTTGTTTTTGGTGGTTTGTAGTGCATGAGAGATTCCTAAGCACATGCCTAACAAACCCGATACTGCTTTTCCCCCTTGAAAGCCATTATATCAGATCTCAGTGCAGAATAGCAAGCTTATCCTGTGAGTTCCTTGAGGACAAAGACAATGCCTCATGCATCTTTCCATCCCCTTTTGTACCAGCCAGAGTGCTGTGCATGGGGAAATTTAATAAAGATTTGTCGAACAAGGAATCCCCATCACACATTAGAATCTGGAGGGATTTACATCCAGTCCCCAGCTCTGCCTCCAATCCCCAGATCCTCTTTTCCCTTCCCCACAGGGCAGCTTTCCCCCTGCCTGTTGTTTCAGTTTGGCCATGAAAGACTGAGAAAGAACATTGAAAGGCTGTTTTATACTCAAGGCTGGCTTTGCCAGACCCCCCACCTCCTCAGGCACGATCAAGTAATCTTAGTGCCAGGTCGGCCAGAGAGGCCTCTTGGCTGCCCTGGTACCCTGAGAGCTTTCTAGGACATGCCTGTGCCCTGCATGTCATGATATATTTTTAGCCAAACCCTGAGTTAAAGCCAACATGCATTTTGCTTCTTTTCTAGATCATCTAAGCGCATGTCTTTCTTGTTTACTGGGTGGCTAAAAACAAACAAACAAAAAAATCAGCAATGATAACACATGTTATCATTTCAGTCTCAGATCTAAGAACACCTTAAAAAGGTCCTTTTATTAACCCTTTTCAGGAAATTCAACCAGCTTGATCATAAAGCTGTGAAAGATACAAAATTAATGTATTTGTGAACAACTTGCTTTTGTTCTACCATAGTTTACATCTCAGGAGAATGATTAAAGAATGTTAAATTATGCAGTAGTTTAATACTGTAAGCTACTTGCTTTCAGTCATTCACAGAATTAGAAGGATTCAGCAACCTATGGACAAGATTCAACACAGTTAATAAAGGGGTTTGGTCAGGAATGAAATGAACAAAAGATACCTTCTTTCACAGAGTTTTGTTGTGTCTTATTTTTTCTAATAATAATACTTTTGATTGAGTACTTATGAAGTGCCAGGAGTTCTTCCATGCACCATACCCATATGCATTCAATATCTCCCTAATTTTAAAAATGGAAACACAGGAACAGAAATCACAGATAACTTAAATGAAATGGACATTGGGAATTCACTGGAGTATTTTCAGCAGAAGAGCAGTGTTTTATCATTTATCTCATAGAGAAATCCCTGAATTCTCTGTGGGAAACAGATCCTAAGTTAGGTAGAAAGTCAGCAGGGAGAATAGGTAAAAGCTATCTAGGATTGCTTAAGGAAAACAGCATCCTGAGCCCTCCATGGGATTCAGATGTGTCTGATGGACATTTGGAATCTCTGAGTTCATTCATACATGAAGGGTAATAAGCTCACCTCTTGTTCTGGATTTGCTAAGTTTCAGAGACATTTTGTAGAGCATAATGAAAGCACTTTTCAACTAGATCTTGGCCCTTATCTGTAAGTCTTACTTTCTGGATCAGTGGGTCCAACCTTCTGTTCTTTATCTCAAACCATGTGCCCTCCGCTGGCCTCCACTGCCCTGCCCTCCACACACAGTGAGTACTGACTTCCTGCTCCTCAGTTGTCCTTAGCAAACAACAATTCCTTGGCTTTTCAGAGCTGAGTTAACTCTGGTATATCAGCTTCTTTTTTTTTCTTAAGAGAGAAGAATCTTTATTTTTAAAGACCAGAAAGTCCTCTGTTATACAAAAACATAACCATCCCTGGTTGTACGGACTATCACAGCTTCTGGTTCACAGGTAGATTATGTACAGAGATGCAGAAATTCCAGTTAAACCAAGTGTTGAGGAAACGAAACATGAACGTGGCTATAACAGCTCATCTTGAAAATGTGCCACTTGCATGACTGACTTAGCCCCCAGGCCAACCAATTATTCTGAAAACTGTCTCTTTGGAGCTTACTGTCACTATTATCCATTTCCCCAAATCTGTATCACCATAGCACTCCCCTCTTGCTTAAGGCAGAGACAAAAGAGTTGTGACAATAATGTTAGTATGAGATTCATACATGAGAATTATCACTATACCTAAGGACAACCAAGCTTTAGAGGGTTTAGCTACCCTACTAAGGACAGGCACTTTGTATAAAAGGAATGGAAGAGAACTAAACTTACACAGTCTGACTTAAGTGGCTGCTGTTTGTAGGTGCTTGGAAATGTTTGTTGATTGACTATGTGAAAACCATGCTTTCCTCTATACTTGCTGGAGGGAGGAAATCAAATCCAAATGTTGAGATGGTCTGGACGGGCAGGCTGCTGAGAAGCAAAGTATCATTACAGCTATTAAGACAGTGCAGAGGGCTATTCCAGTGCTCGGATCTGTGCAGCCAGATGGAAATCATAGTTCAGGCTTAGTGTTGTCAGACAGCAGAGGCTTCGGGCCAAGGGGAAGGCATGGGTGAGTGATTTTTGACTGTTTATCTCTAATGTGTGTGGCCAGTGTCACTCCCATCTCTGATGGCTGTGATTTATTCTATTATACTGTCAGGATTAAAACACCTTAGCAGGAGGAAAAATAAAGGGAGGGATACAAATGCTGTGTCATTGATGTGACAGATGCTATTTCTCTGGAAACCATGGACGACAAGGGCATGGAAGCGCTCAAAAGCACTAGAGCTGGAGAATATCAGAACCAGACAGATCCTTGGGGACCATCTGTTTCAAACCACTCATTTGACAGATAAGAAAACTGAGACTCTGGGGCTTCTGTGGTGGCCAAGGTCGCACAAGCTCCTCGGTTTAAACTAGAACACTAGTTCCCACGCCCCAGTTCACCGTTCATCCCATTTGGTCACCTGCTGGTCAAGTTCATGGTTCCTTCCCTGGATTCATAGAGTTGAGTTTTACATTCTATGTGAAGTAAAGAATCTGTCTGTATATTAACATGGTTAAAGAAAAGTAGGAGGGACTTCCCTGGTGGTCCAGTGGCTAAGACTTTATGCTCCTGAAGCAAGGGGCCCAAGTTCAATCCCTGGTCAAAGAACTCGATCCTGCATGCCAGCTAAGAGTTTGCATGCAGTAACTAAGACTTAGTGCAGCCAAATAAATAAATAATTTTTTTAAAGTACAAAGCACAGGCAGGAAAATTTTCCCTTTGCTCTCTAGTATCCATGCAAGTATTATTTATTTTAACCACAGAATGGTGGTCCTTAGCTCTTCTCCCTGTTTTGGCTGGAGCCTTTGCATTCTCTGACCCAAAGGAGACCTCTGTGAAATGATGGGCCGAGCCATTCTCTGCCTGCTGTAGCCGCCAGCTCCTTGCTGTGTCCTTACCTTACCTCACCTCACAGTCTTCATCTCCTGTCTTTCTCCTGCTATTTCCTATGTGAACAGAGAGGCTGGATCAGAGCAAGTCAGAGCTCCAGCCTGCCAAGAAACCCCAGTGCCTGCCTCTCCATCCCTTGCCTCCCTCCTGACTTGTTCCTCTGCACAGATTTTCCAACAACTCAGATGTTCCAAACTCCTTGAAACCAGTAAACGGACCCAGAATTTGAGACAGAAAGACAGAGCTTCAAGCCTATGCCAGATCACCATGTGCCATGTGATGCTGGGCAAGTCTTGGGTTTTCCTGGGGTGAAGTTGTGTTCCTCTATACAATTGGTATCTTGGTACCTACTCCAAAGTGTAATTTTGGGGGTAAACTTTATTAATGGTGAAATAATTCATAAACAGTGTTTGTTACTACCAGATTGTTACTGTGAGTGAAAAGTGTAGTGACAAAAGAGATTGGGAACTCTACAGTTCTATTCACAAATCCCTGTAAGACCCAACACATTCCTGTGTTGACAGAGACATCTTGTGGGACAGCCTGTCCCAGCCCAGGAGACTGAGCCCAGGACTCCCCAAAGCCATTGGATCTTCCTGGTGTCCAAGTGTGCCGTGCTCTCCCCTCACCAGAGCCCTTCAGTGTCATCCATCAGCAGGGCCAACTTCCCAACTCTGAATTCCATTTATCACTTAGTGGAGAGGCAGCATTTCTTGTGGCTCAGATCTCACCAATCCCCCCATGTGATTAGGCCATCAGGCTCTGCCTGTACATTTCTCTAAGAGATAAGTCTGCCACGTCATAGGCTGAGACCACGGCGTTCAGCGATTTCCATTTCTCTAGGCATGATCATGGACACATACATGTGAAAGTAGCCCCTGAAAGAGAAACCAAGGGAAACCATTGCAGAGGTGAGGGTGGGGGCAGGGAGGTGGGGTATTCCTGCTCAATCAGAGCTCAAACTCATCTAAAACCAGTCTCACCACATAGTAAATGTATCTTTAGGGTTGCCTAGAGTTCTAAATGATCTAATTTTATAGAAGCTAAAATCTTTATCTGTATGGAGATGCTTTTAAATTAAAAAAAAAAAATCTATTTTCTAAGAGAATGTTTCTGTTGCCTCTAATAATTCTCCTACTTTGTGTCCCTACACTGAGACAGGTAAGCTGGCCATGGATGTAGTGCCACAAAGGAAAACGGGAGGAACAAAGACCTCTGTCCTCTCTCTTTCTCTGATCCCAGTGGGTTGGTACCAGAATAGAAGCAATCTTTTCCACAGCTCAAACCAGGGATGGATCTCTTAGAAGAATGAACTTCTGTAAACAGCTTGAAAACCTCATTCGCTGTTTGCTTTATCCTCACCCCCATTCAAACCTCAGGGCTGTGGAAAGGATTCGAAACCTCAAATTCAGGCTAGTTAACTTTAAACCCTCAGAGATCACTCAGTCAGCAGACACTTAACTATGGCAGGCTTTGTCCCTAGTTTTGTTTGGGAGCTAGGGAAACAGGAAAAAGGTGTAGTCCATGCTCTCAGGAAATTCACAAGCTCATGCCAGAGAGGTAAAGAGCTCAGTCATGCTAACACCAGACAGAAGCTAGTCTGGCCAACAGAAGCCCAAAGCATTAGGGAAACAGAAGGGAAGGCTTCCTGGAGACCATTGTCTGTTGAGATTTTTGCAATGCGAGTCAAGGTTGAGTTTGCTGAAGATTTCCTAAGATCCATTTAGGATTGCTCTAGTGTGAACTAGATTACTAAAATAGACCGAGAAAATAGCATCCCGATATTTAAATATATGATTACCCTTTCTTTATAAGTACTTAGCTGGAAGTGTCTTAGGATGAATACTAAAGCGCCTGTCTGTGAATGTACACCATATTGGAAACAGATTTACTGTCCCAAAGTGTAATGCTTACTCAGCCATCTGATGAGATTTGAGCGCTGAACAGTTTGAGAGGGATGCATAGAGCTGTTTTATTACAAGATGCTGTTATGAGTTATAGCAGCTTTCCTTATGCTATACGGCTGTCGCCAAACAAGTTACATGAATATAAGCAGTTTTATTTGCAATTTTTTGCTTACATTTTCTTAGCATATTCCGATTATGGCTTCTCACAGCCCGATTCATGCTCCCATGGCAGTCCCAGTATATTGCTTTATTCAGAGCCAAAAGGAGCCTTTAAAAACATTTGTAGAAAGTCGTCCTCTGAGTATGCAGTGTTTGTGTTTAATGGATGCTATCACCTGGCACTTGTTTTAAAAAAAAGAAAAAAGAAATGAAAAAGAAGACTTTTCACTCTTGAAAATATGTGTTTATTTCAGAGACAACCTAATAAACACATTAATTAGCCTCTTGTTTGATGCAGTTTCGGTGACCTCTGAGGAGGAGGTTTTGTGTCTTAGAAAAAATATAAATAGCATTTTGAATTTCATTTGATCAGGACTGAATCCGAAACAACTAAAGTAAAAAAGAATTAATTTCATATGAGAGGTGTACACTAGGCTTGGTTGTTACATACAAATTATAGGCTGGGAAATTAGTGTTGTTGATTCTCCTTGAATGTGTGAAAGTAAATCAGAGAAATTGATGACGTTAATAAAAATGATAATAACAGTAAATTAGTTTATACTAAATGTAAATAATTGTTAAGCTGGGAGCCAGATGAACCTGAATAGCTAGGGACTTAGTTTAAACCCCATGTATTTATTTTTTTTATTTTATTAATTATCCTTTTAATCAAATGAATTGTGCTTCATAATTACAATCAATATTTAGCATACAGTGCTCAAAATTCAGTGTGTTCCTTCATTTCTCTGTTCATTTTTGGAAAACAGTGTGTTCATTAGTGCTTGGCTTGGCCCAGTGTTTGAGAGATCCTGGACATTTACACATGACTGCGTAACAACCAAGATGCATTAACAGGCAGGGAGGGCACAGGCTGCTGCATGGAGTTTTGGGTAATTTGGCTTCCCTCGTGGCTCAGTCAATAAAGAACCTGTCTGCAGTGCAGGAAACCTAGGTTTGGTCCCTGGGTCAGGAAGATCCCTTGTAGAAGGAAATGGCAACCCACTCCAGTACTGTTTAGCAGGTTACATTCCATGGGGTTTCAAGAGTCAGACACAACTTAGAAATTAAACCACCATTCTTTAAGAGTCTTTTAAATTATTACCATTAGATTTTTTTTTTCCTGGATAAAACAAATTCACATCTATTGTAGACAATTTGTAAATACCAAGTATATAAAGAAGAAAATTATAAGAACCTATTATTTTACCTCCCAACAGTAATTGCTATTATCATTTTGGAATATTTATTTTCTAGCCTCTTAATCTGTTTATGTATTTGGGTAATGTGTTTTAAAACTTGGAACTATATGTACTATGTAGTACCGTACTCATTTTACTTACTATGTCATGAATGTGTTCTTTTTCTGAAAATATTATTCTGATATAAGTTTTCTTTAACAGCTGTGTGGCATTGTCATATGGATATACCCACACTATGCTTTTCATTTAATCTTTTTCTTCCGATGGAATTTTAGTTTTCATGCATTTTTTATTATAATACTCCAGTGAGCATGATTCTATATAAATCTCTATGCATGTCACTAATTTCATCTGAAGAACTTGTGAACATTTTAAATCATGTTAATGTAGAAGGGGAAAAGAGAAAGTAGGCTAGGCTTTAATACTGGTTTAAACATTTAGGGACTTTTAAAAATAAAATTATAATTCAATTTACAAATCATATCCCAACATATTTTATGAAGTATTTTGTTGTAATGATACTTTGCTAAACCAGTTTTTATTATATGAGCGTGGAGATCCTATGTCATATTTGTTTAGAGCCCAGTTAAGGAGGGGTTCCATAAGATCAAATGACTACCCCTCAAACCTCAGGATTTTTGCAACAGCATCTTAACTCCTAAATCCTATGAAATTAAGGGTTGTACCATATACTTGTAGGATATACTTTTAATTTTTTCACTTGACTGTACTCGTATATATTTATATACAATTCAGTCGAGTTCAGTTGCTCAGTTGTGTCCGAATCTTTGTGACCGCACTGACTGCAGCACGCCAGGCTTCCCTGTCCATCACCAACTACCGGAGCTTACTCAAATTCATGTCCATCAAGACGGTGATGCCATCCAACCATCTCATCCTCTGTCGCTGACTTCTTCTGCCTTCAATCTTTCCCAGCATCAAGGTCTTTTCAAATGAGTCAGTTCTTCACATCAGGTAGCCAAAGTATTGGAGCTTCAGCTTCAGCATCAGTCCTTCCAATGAATGTTCAGTACTGATTTCTTTTAGGATTGACTGGTTGGATCTCCTTGCTGTCCAAGGGACTCTCGAGAGTCTTCTCCAACACCACAGTTCAAAAGCATCAATTCTTCGGCATTTGGCTTTCTTTATAGTCCAACTCTCACATCCATACATGACTACTGGAAAAGCCATAGCTTTGACTAGACCTTTGTTGGCAAAGTAATGTCTCTGCTTTTTAATATGCTGTCTTGGTTGGTCATAGCTTTTCTTCCAAGGAGCAAGAATCTTTTAATTTCATGACTGCAGTCACCATCTGCAGTGATTTTGGAGCCCCCCCAAAATAAAGTCTCTCACTGTTTCCATGGTTTCCCCATCTATTTGCCATGAAGTGATGGGACCATATGCCATGATCTTAGTTTTCTGAATGTTGAATTTTAAGCCAGCTTTTTCACTCTCCTCTTCCACTTTCATCAAGAGGATCTTTAGTTCTTCTTCACTTTCTGCCATAAAGTTGGTATCATCTGCATATCTGAGGTTATTGATATTTCTCCAGTCAATCTTGATTCCAGCTTGTGCTTCATCCAGCCTGACATTTTGCATGATGTACTCTGCATATAAGTTAAACAATCAGGGTGACAGTATACAGTCTTGACATACTCCTTTTCCACTTTGGAACCAGTCTGTTGTTCCATACCCAGTTCTAACTGTTGCTTCTTGACCTGCATACAGATTTCTCAGGAGGCCGGTCAGGTGGTCTGTTATTCCCACTTCTTTAAGAATTTTCCACAGTTTGTTGAGATCCACACAGTTAAAGGCTTTGGCATAGTCAATAAAGCAGAGGTAGTTGTTTATCTGGAACTCTCTTGCTTTTTCGATGATCCAGCAGGGGTTGACAATTTGATCTATGGTTCCTCTGCCTTTTCTAAATCTAGCTTGATCATCTGGAAGTTCACAGTTCATATACTGTTGCAACCTGGCTTGGAGAATTTTGAGCATTACTTTGCTAGCATGTGAAATGAGTGCAATTGTGCAGTAGTTTGAACATTCTTTGGCATTGCTTTTCTTTGGGATTTAAATGGAAACTGACCTTTTCCAGTCCTGTGGCCACTGCTGAGTTTTCCAAATTTGCTGGCGTATTGAGTGCAGCACTTTCACAGCATCATCTTTTAGGATTTGAAATAGCTCAACTGGAATTCTGTCACCTCCACTAGCTTTGTTCATAGTGATGCTTCCTAAAGCCCACTTGTCTTTGCATTCTAAGATATCTGGCTCTAGGAGAGTGATCACACCATTGTGGTTATCTGGGTCATGAAGATCTTTTTTGTATAGTTCTTATGTGTATTCTTGCCACCTCTTCTTAATATCTTCTGCTTCTGTTAGGTCCATACCACTTCTTCCCTTTATTGTATCCATGTTTGGATCAAATGTTCCCTTGGTATCTCTAAATTTCTTGACGAGATCTCCAGTCTTTCCTATTCTATTGTTTTCCTCTTTCTTTGCATTGATCACTGAGGAGGGCTTTCTTCTCTTATTGCTATTCTTTGGAACTCTGCATTCAAATGGGCATATCTTTCCTTTTCTCCTTTGTCTTTAGCTTCTCTTCTTTTCACAGCTTTGTAAGGCTTCCTCATGTTTATTTATACATATGTGTATAAATATTTGTGTGCTTAGTCATGTCCAGCTCTTTGTGACCCCGTGGACTGTAGCCCATCAGGCTCTTCCGTCCATAGGGTTTTCCAGGCAAGAATACTGGAGTGGATTGCCATTTCCATCTCCAGGGGCTCTTCCTAACCCAGGGATCAAACCCACATCTCCTATATCTCCTACAGTGGGAAGCAGATTCTTCACACTGTGTCACCTGGAAAGCCCATAAGTATAAACATATTAAACATGTATGTTGGATAAATCACAGAGAACATACAGTGTGTATTAAGCACAATAAAATATTTACACATTTATATTCATGAACATACATGAAAATCATATTTATTAAATGTATATTATATTATTTAAAGAATTTGCACATAGAGTTGGGGGCTTTGATTGGATTTGGTTGTGACGTATTTTAATCAGATGATCATTAGAACAATTAACAATAAATTCCAGGTCATATAATACCCTGATCTACTATTAGTTTCCATTTGCCCTAACTATAAATTATTGACTAGAGTTTATTTCAAAAGGAACTCTTGCTTCCTGGTTCAAAATACACAAATGCCAGAACACAAAAGATGGAATCAAGAGACAAAGGCAAGGATGACTGGATTTTTCTGTCTATTTTGTATGTGTCTGTGGGAAGCTTTCCACCTATACAACAAATCATCTCTGGGGAGGACACTGTCATGATATGAGAAGGGCATGAAGAATGAAATGATGTCTGATTCCTGTGGGAAAAATAGGTCTTATGTGAAAATTAATCTCAGTGTGTTACAACATTTGCTATATAAACCTGAACAAAAAAAGAAGAAAAAAAAAATAAAACATTGTGAGAAGATGCTTTTCCCCACTGAAGCTATCTTTTATAGTCATCTCTGCAGTTTCGTGGGGCACTGCCAAGGTGAATGCAGTATAAGGCATGATGTCTTGGAGGGCTCAGTCATTGTGTAGCCAGCACATGTGCTGCCGGAATGGGCCCTGGCAGAGGACTACCCTGTCCTCATGAAGCCTTGACTCTGACACTAATTTACTTATATTACCTTGGCAAGTCAGTGACCCTCTGGAAGCTTCAATTCTCTTCCCTAAAGTGAGAGTAAGAAACATGAATGATCCTTAAGATCCCTCAGGTTACTCCTTCTATGTCTGCTTTTCTGAAGACTCAGTCTCAGCTCTTCAACTGACTTGCCAGACCTTTGAATATATCTAGTCATAATTAATTTCAGAATTAATTATTAAGACCACAGTATGAGAGATCTGATGAGCAAGAAAGCAACTATATTTAAATGTATAGATACATGTGAATGCCATTTGGAATAGAGAACCTCCAGCATGTGTGCTCAGTCATGCCTGACTCTGCGTCCGCGTGGATAATAGCCCTCCAGACTCCTCTGTCTGTCTGTGGAATTCTTCAGGCAAGTATACTGGAATGGGTAGCCATTCCCTTCTCCAGTGGGATCTTCTTCACCCAGGGATCGAACCCATGTTTCCTGCATTGGCAGGCAGATTCTTTACCGCAGAGCCACCAGGGAATCCGCTAAAGAACCTCCAGATGGCTCCCTGCCCCCTGCCAAAGGAGTGTCCTTTCTCCTGCACCTGCCTCCTGCCCTGAGTGTCATTTTCACGCTCACCGAGATTCTCTGTCAGATTATGTCATTCCTCTTCTTTGATCCAAGTGGATTATGTTTATAAATATTGAATGACAGACATAGCCTCCCAGTATTGCCATAAGTGGCAAATGATGTTGTAAGGGGATTAGGTATTTTGGAAAAATTCATATGGATATTAATTACATATAGGAGGAGTCAAAAAAAATCTCTTTCTTTAGGTTTTTGCTTCTTGCACTCCTGAGGAATTGAATGTTTGTTCTCCTATTATGCTTATCAGTAAATTCTTAATTTTGTTAAAGAAAAAAAAAAATCCAGGGCAAGTGCTTACATTATCACCATCATCTGCTTGAAGCCTGAATTTCATTAAGTAGATTGTTAATAAAATGAGGAATGATATATCACAACTGCAACGCTGTGTCTCCCAAAGTTAATGAAGAGTTATAATTTTCTAGACGACAAATTAAAAGGCTGTTAAAATGGTTGGTAAGACTGTCAACGGATTTAGCAACATTCCAATTAAAATAGTGCATTAAAGAGAATTAGAATCTTGAATTTGGAGAAATGAGAAAATATGTTTAATATGTGATTTAATATAGTTAGGAGCCTCAGAATCTTTACATAAGATGAGATGGATATCATCTTAAAGATGACATGACACAGTTAACAAAAAGTGGGACATCAGGCATCTAATACAGTTTCACAGACTCATTCAAGAATTTGCTTGCCTCAAACATTAAAATTATGTTTTATAAATTGTAGAAATAATATTTAAGCAAGGGTAGCCTAATATATAAAATGTTATTAGTATATATATATGATATTAATATATATTAGTAATATATGCATTTTTATATCTTCCTAGTAAATCATTGATTTTCATTTTTCTTTTTGATACTAATCGTTTGGAATACATAGAATAGTTTATAGAACATAGTGCATTTTTACATAGAATAGTCATATTTTTATATGCTTTTTTTTTCAATTACGCTTCAGTCTTATTTATCTTCAATGATTTCCTTTTTAGAATGCCATATATAGGATTGATGTACTCGACTTTACCTAACCATTTCCTGGTTGTTAAGTAACTAGGTCACTTCGTGGTTCAATAAATAATTTTGTATTTATTTACAGTAAGTTTATAGAAGTAGAATTAATATGTGAAAAGAATGACCTCCTTTGGGACTCTTGACACATCAAATAATTTTTACCATTTTACACTACCATCAGTAAATTAAGTATGGTAGGACTTCCCTGATAAATAGCAAAGACTGTGCCTGCAATGCAGAAGACCCAGGTTCAATCCCTGGGTTGGGAAGATCCCCTAGAGAAGGGAATAACTACCCATTCCAACATTCTTGTCTGGAGAATTCCATGGACAGAGGAGCCTGGCAGGCTACAGTCGCTGGGGTTGCAAAGAGTTGGACATGACTGAGTGACTAACATTTTAAAAGATACTACACTAAAAGGTAATTCAACTACAAGCTGAACAGCATTTGATGGCATCATTATTTTATAATTTTCATAAAATTAATAGATAAGATGGTACCATATGGTGGTTAACTTATTTTTAACCAATCTGCCCCAAGAATTTCACAGGTAATTAGATAACATGACCATTTTTCTCTTTTAATTTGGCTTTCTATATTTTATTCTTTGACAAGTGGTAATATGTAAGGTAGCCTGCGTATGATGCCATAATTTTCCATTAGCAAATTCTTAAGATATTCATAGAATTGAGATAAAGCTTATGGATCAGGAAGATCCTCTGGAGGAGGGCATGGCAACCCACTCCAGTATTCTTGTCTGGAGGATTCCATGGACAGAGGAGCTTGGCAGGCTGCAGTTCATGGGGTCACAAAGAGTTGGACACGACTGAGCCACTAACACTTATTTACTTTCAGTCTTCTGCTGCTAGGAATAATACTGTTTAATATAGCAAAATACCGAGTGTTTAGAAATAGACTAAAGTCAGTTAATAGACATAGTGAGGATGCTTTTTTAAGAGGTACTAAACATGAAAATTGACTCTTCCTAATTAGTATTCAGGGAGCTATAAAATCCCTCCTATTCAAAAAAAAAAAAAGATGAGGAAGAAACAGAGGAGAAAGACCACTAACAAACAGCACATAGGTGAATGGCACCACCCTACCTACTTAATGTAAAATCTAAAAACCCGACACACCCTACTGGCTACCCACTCCCTATTCCCCTCTATCCTGCTTTATGCTTCATAATCTGACATTTGCTGATTAATCTGTTTGTCTGTGTACCCTAAGAATGTAAGCTCCATAAAGGCACTGAATTTGTGTCTCTTTGACTCATGACTATATTTTTAGGACTTGACAGAACAATGCCTGCTCCCTAATGAGTGCTTCATAAATGCTTATTGAGTGAAGGAATGAATGAGTGAATTGTGGAATATCACAGAGGAGAAACTGTGCCCAAACTCTAGTTGATACATCAAACCTGATACAAATAAATGACTTATTCCAGAGTAGTGTTGTAAACACGGAGATGTAGTTTTGGGACCATGCAGCAAATGGAGACAGAAGGCAACCAGTGAAACAGAAGATAAGATGGGATCCTGTCTGCCTCTGTCTAAGCATGTCTTCATTGCTTTCTGAGGAGGAATTAAAGATAGATTTCAGAAGCTCATTGCATATTATTGTCAGTTAGATAAGGATATACACACGTATACACATATTCATGTGAGATATCCATGAATATGCATAGCTAGAAGCATATAGCCATGTAAATACATATATTTACCCACACAAGATTCTGTGAGTGTCTTGTTTAAGTTAACTTTAACCTCTGCAGGGGGTATCCTGGTGCACAGAATCAGTTCATCTCAATATTTTCAAATCTTTTAAAAAGCCATTTAAGAATATCTTGAGATATTGCAATGGAGAGGAGCCTGGAATAAGTAAATTTCAATTGATAACTGCAGCTCAAGTTCTGATGTTCATACTGTGTAGGCCAGAGGTAGAGTATCCTGTGAAGAGTTATACTTTCTAATGATGCTTTTCTGAGAGCTGAGAATACAAAGAGCACGGTCTAGAATCTCCACCTTTCTCTGCACTTCCTCCCCATTACCAATATCTTCTTACGTCTCAGTGTTCTTCTCATATTCATTGGTCACTTCTTAGTCTGTCATCACATCAATGACTTGCAGTATCCTTAACCCTTGCCTTCCATCTCATCTATGATTTCCCTAACCCAACAGATTTCCCTACCTTAAAATGTCCGTGGTTATCAAAGACAGAAAATCGACTTCCTCTCAGCAGTCAGTACTGCAACTAGAAAGGCTCCTTTTGGTTGGCTGGTGATTCTTTTTATTCAAGGAATAGCCCTTGGTATTTTAAAATCAATTTTCTTTATGACTATATTTAACTCTAACTCATTTTGTAAAACTTTCTCTTATTCATACTAAGTCAAATCAGCACTAAACTGTCTCTGTGGTTGTTCTGTATCTCGGCTCTCCTCTGATCCTCCCATGGAATTGAGAGTAAGAATGCTAGAAGAGATCAGTAAAAGATCAACTTATCAACCCTACTGTTAATCACAAAGTGAATTCACTCTTACCAGCCACCCTTCTCCAAGGATAGAGAGCACTGAGCATCTCTCTATTCTTCCTTTTGTGTGTTGTGCTCAACGGACATTCTCCATATCTCCATTTCTGTGACTCTGCCATCAAGGACAATCTCTTAGACACTGCCTGTCATTGTGATTATTGGCAATATCACTGAATTAAGGTAATCAGGCCACATTCATTGCGTGTACTTGGAGCAGAAGCTGAAACCACAGGTAAAATTGAAATGCCAAGTAATGGCCATTTCAGTGTTGGTTTCCTGTACTTTTTCTAAAGTACATTTGCTTTTACTTTTCCTCCTTGCCTGCTGAGATCATTGTGTGGGTGTGAGTGTCTGAGGGCTCGGGTTGATAAGTTGCAGAGGGAAAGGGAGATGGGGGAAGGCCACACAGCTTGAATAAATAAGTGCGTGAAAATATATGGTGCTCTAGCATGCCCTACTGCCATGTCTCCATCACTACACAAGGATGTCTTCGTGTATTAACTTCAGCATCAGAATTCTAAAGGCAGGGAAGCAAAAGTAGCAGCTGTGGGAGCTCCCTAAAGTGGCGCCGGGCATGACATTCTGAATTCTGAAATTGCAAACCCACAGTTCAGTGGTTGCAGCAACACAGAATGCAGATGGCGTGTTCCTTTGGATTGTCAGGGTAGTTCTACAGTGTAGAGAAATGGCTTCGGTTCACTCCTGTTGGCTCTGTCACTGCCTTTTAACACCCATGTGTCAGGAAAGCCATGCTGCAGTGACAATCATGTGTTGGTAATGGGGCTCAGAGGAGAGTACCCAGGGAAAGTTTGAAATTAACCATTTCAGAATGGAGGAGTCTTTTCCACGTGTTCCATGTTAGAGAAATGAAAAAAGGCTGCGCTGTATAGATTAGGGGGCTGCAATACTCAGATTCATTTGATGTATGTTAGGAAATTAAAGATTAGATGAAATCCTTCATTCTTTTTCCTTTTTTTTAGAATTACAAATACATGTTTTTTTCCCCCATGGCATGAATAAAGGGAGATAAGCACACATTAAAAACCACCTTGGTGATTAAACCATCTTCTTTTCATCTGTAAATATCAGATAATAGAGTCAGAGTAAATACAAGACTGTAATTAACTTTAAGGCCTCGGTTGATGCACTGTAAGAATAGGGCCCAACTACTTTTCCAGTAGCAACATAGTAAAAAAAAAAATCCTCTCCATTTAGGAATCATGTTTAGAGTCTTCTCATTTCAAGGGACATTCCACCTTCTTTCACCATACAACCTTCCTGGTCAATTGAGATAACCAGGTTCCTGACCATTTGAAATAACCCTCTAGGAGACTGGTTAAGAGATGCTGGTTTGATCCCTGGGTCAGGAAGATCCATTGGAGGAGGGCACAGCAACCCACTCCAGTATTCTTGCTCAGAGAACCCCATGGACAGAGGAGCCTGCTAGGCTATTGTCTGTAGGGTCACAAAGAGTCGGACATGGCTGAAGGGACTTAGCATACACATATACTTCTGGGTATCTCCAACTTACCAACTGTTTTGTGACCCAAATCCAACAAGTGGGATCTGTACATGTGAAACATATTTAGAAAGTAATTTTTTTTTAAATATTTTAGAATTACATTTTTGAAACAGTCAGCTTAGGGCTGTCTTCCATTGAGTTGAGGGAGAGAGGAGCAGTGGGGAGCATGTGTAAAGTATTATTTTCCTAGTAGAGTGATTAACTATGTCTTACAAAGGCAACTTGTCAGCTGACACTTTCTTGTATGGGGAATGTCCATGCCCACATTGCAGCCTTGTGTGTGGGTCTCACATGTGCAATCACAGATGCAAACATCCCACAACCATGCATGATTGGAGACTTAAAAATATCTACCTGTCAATCTAGGTACAGTGGGCCAATTTAGGATGACTGAGGACCCATCAGTGAAAGGAGTTTAAGACCAAGCTTAGTTTTATGGGGGCAGGCAGAACTCAATTTATTTCACCTTTGTAAGATATACTGAGCTCAGATGTCCTAATTCTGCTTGTCATCTATATGACCAGAGGCAAGTTAGTAACTTTCTCTAAATTTGAGTTTGTTTTGGAGATATTAATAATACTTTATTTTGACTTGTGAAACTTATTAAATGAGAGACTCCATGTAAAAGCACTTAACACATATTACCTGGCTTTTAGAAGTCCTCAGATGCTGTTAACAATGGTCATTGTTGTCCACACAACCCCTAGGAAGGTCATGGAGGGAAAACCAAAAGTTGACATAATTTATTCATCTGCATTTGTTAAGGGCTTTCCTGGTCATTCAGGTGGTAAATAATCTGCTCACAATGCTGGAGACCCAGTTCGGTGTTCCTGGGTCAGGAAGATTCCCTGGAGAAGGGAATGGCAACCCACTCCAGTATTCTTGCCTGGGAAATCCTATGGACAGAGGAGCCTGGCAGGCTACAGCCCTTTCAGAATCTTACTGTGAAAATTATTTAGGATCATAAACAGTTAATGCTGGAAGGAAACATCAAGTTTGAGTCTAATCCTCCTCATTTTACAATTGAAGAAGAAATGTTCAGGGAGGTCTAGAAAGTGACTTTTAAATGTCATACATCTATTTGGAAGAAATGACCCTGTCAGGATGCTGGGCTTATTCCAACCCAGTGTGATTTCTGCTATCACGCATAGTGCTCATATATTCCACTCTAAAAATTAACTGCACCTTTTAAGTCTTTGAAAACAAAATGATTTTAGTGTCAACTTACTATAAGTAAACCTTCCCAAAACCTATTAAATGACTGGAACCATGGGGCCAGTTAGTAATGATAAAACCAATTGTATAATATGCATGTGAGTGAAGTGAAAGTCATTCAGTTGTGTCCGACTCTTTGCAACCCCATGGACTCGTCCATGGAATTCTCCAGGCCACAAAACTGGAGTGGGTAGCCATTCCCTCCTCCAGGGGATCTTCCCAACCCAGGGATGGAACCCAGGTCTCCCGCATTGCAGGCAGATTCTTTACCAGCTGAGCCACAGGGGAAGCCCAAGAACACTGGAGTGGGTAGCCTGTCTCTTCCCCAGGGGCATAATATGCATAGTCACTGCCTTGTTGGGCACTGTATGCTACCAGTCTTTGACCATTCCTTCTGCAAATGCTTATTAAATCTCTGGTGTATGCCAGGCACTGTGCTAGCAATAGTGATGTATATGCTAGCAATAATGATATATAATAATGTGTATTGAACACTTATGACACTTCAGACCATGGGTAAAGGGTTGCTTCTGTAATTGGATTCAAACAGAAGCCCTATGGAATAAGTACTACTACTATTTTCATTTTATGATAAATGAAGAAAAATCAAAATCAAATACGATTTAAATCCTCAGTCTAACAGTGTTTGTCTTCTGGCACGTAGTGGCTGCTCAATAAAATATTTGTTGAATGGCTAGACTTACAATCTAATACAAGTGAAGTAAATATGAAAAAAAAAAAAAATTCATGCGCTAAAACTATCCTAGGCAGTATAAAAAACCACTGTACCAAACTACAGTTAGGGCTCAAAAGGAGATGGATTTTGTTCAGGAAAAGACCTGAATAGATAAGATTCTTAATTATGCAGGTGGATCCTGCCTTAAATCACATGTCAAATTATGGCCTTCTTTTCTGATGTATGCAGAAGCAGCTCATTCATGGCCTAGCTACACAGAAACAACATTTTTTTAAGGGTTATTAAGACTTTCAAGTGTTTCTTTTACTTTTAGAGGGACCTCTTCCTGTAATGACAAAAATACATCTAGAACACACCTGTACTCCTAATTCCCCGTTTTGCTATTTTAAGCCACTTCCTTAGGATAAAGAGCACCTACTCTCTGAGTCTTTAAGGCCCCTCCATTTTCAAATGAACTCTCCTGTAAGCACGAAGGGACTAGGAAATTGCTAGTTCAGTCAAAAAGATGTTTATTTATTTATTTTTTAAACTGATGCTCTTCTCTGGAGATTATGTTACAATTCTAGCTATGATGTATATTCACAAAATGAAGAAATTTTTGTCCAAGAGTAAAAACTCACTTATTTGGCCAGTGTATCAAAGCAGGCATAAATAGTAGAGGATTTGCGGGGTATTTGGTCCAAGATAGCAAAGGAAATGGGTGCCATTCTTGAAGCTTCTTCCTTTCAGGCCTGCTTTCCAATTTTTTGTTTTCCTATATGGAGTCTGACAGACAGAGCTAACCTAGAAGCCCTGAAGTTAGTCTTATTTGGAGAGGAGACATATTTCCCCTTCTACAGACATGAGCCTTGCAGGATTTATCACCTGCTCCCAGGGTGAGAAACTTCTTTGGCAGGAATTGGTCTGCTCTAACTTGCCTTGACTTGGGTTCCTCGGCCAACTGCTTGCCCCTTGTTTTCAGGCCAGTGATTAGGTTGTTTGCTGAGAGAGAAGGGAGAAGAAGCAGCTAAGGCAGGATGCCCAAACTGCTCTGTTACCCTTGCCAGCTTCGTTTTGCTTTCCTCGTGTCTCAGCTCTAGTTATCCTCCCCTGATCAAATTTGTCTTTGCTTCTCCTTAATGGCTGCCTTGGTTTTGAATCTCTTTCCTTTTTGTTCCCCTTTCTTCTTGACTTTCTTTGATTTGCTTGTTTATGATGCTCATGTATGTAAATACCAAGAAGTGTCTTTTTAAAAAAAGAAAAACTAAGAATCTAAGAACATCTGTAGGGGTTCCACTGCGGGTCATATCTCAGCCTTAGTGGGCTTGAAGTCTTATCTTGTCCTTTTTAGCTTCCACTGCCACCCCCGAGCATCATAGAGAAATGTTCTTGGCATTTCTCTCTCTGGGAAACATTGTGGAAACACTTGTACTCTTGAGTCAGGTAGTGAAAGTGAAAGTTGCTCAGTTGTGTCTGATTCTTTGCGACCCCATGGACTATACAGTCCATGGAATTCTCCAGGCCAGCATACTGGAGTGGGTAGCTGTTCCCTTCTCCAGGGGGTCTTCCCAATCCAGGGATCGAACCCACGTCTCTTGCATTGCAGGTGGATTCTTTACCAGCTGAGCCACCTGGGAAGCCACCAGGAAAACTCAGGTAGATCAAGTTCAAATCCCAGTTCATTTCTCCCCAGCTGTGTGACCTCAGTTCCTCATTTGCAAAATGAAGGTATTTCCTTTTGCTGTAGTATTACAAAGATCAAATACCATGGCTAATATTGATGGTTAGCCTAGTGCTCAGGAAATCTTAATTTTCTACCCCCCTCCCTTTTTTCCTCTCGCTATTCTTCCTTGAAGGTGGAAAAAATCTAACACTGTTATCCAAAAGAGAAACAAGGAGGAATGAAGGATGAAATGGTTAAAACTCCAATTTTCCTTTTCTGTACTTAACCAGTGGGTCACTCAAGGTACTTCACAATTTGCTGAGAGAACCATTAAATACCATTAGTAGGTCATCTGCCACTGACTCTAAAACTATAGTCTTTAAAATTCACACAAATAGGGAAATCATCCTAATTGCTCCGATCACTTTGATTTGGGCCACAAGGCCATGGTGACAGATGCACTAAGCATCGCATAAATACCAGGGTGTTTCCTTTAGCTGGCATAATTTGCAGGATACAAATGGTCATGTGCTATCATTATGTAATATGATATCATTTAAAAATGTAAAACTGTAACTAGGCTATTTTGACCAATTGGCCCTGCATCTTTAACCGTCTTGTTGAACACACTTCCATTTATTCTGGTCTCATTTAAATGACCCTCACATCCCAAGGTGCCTGATATTTGGTCTTTTCTCCTTCAAACCCTGAAAGGAGAATTTACATTAATACAGTATACAGAACTGGACTGAACTTTGGAGACTAGATAGTCTTTTAAAAGTCCTTTAACTATGAGATGTTTGATTCTAGTCCAGTCTTCACAATGTACAGATAAAGAAACCTATCTGAGGGAGTGAATTTACCAGGCCTGGCTAAGTGGAATGAGCAGCTGGTTCAGAATTTGACAAATCTTCCTGACCTAGGTTAGGCTGAAAAATTAGGTTTGTATCCTTGTGCATGTAAAGATATGTGTTTCTGTGTATATATGTATATTCTCCCCAGCTAGAAAAGGTGTTGAGATACTGAGATCCCTGCAAATGTCACACTTCTGGGGGTTTATGTTTTATTTTTCCTAAATGCAATCATTTTTATTCACCAGTAATCAAAATTATGTGCTCATTTTTGAAACATAAAACAATTCATAAAGAACACTAAAACTGCCTGAAATTCCAGAAGTAACATCTATAAAGGTCTTGATAAATGTTATGTTGATACATTTTAAATTTCATAAAAGCATATGTAAAACTTCTGAAGTAAGATCAGTACTTGGTTGGTCCTGATGGCAAGACTTACATTTTAACCAAAAGCGTGATGTAGGCCAACACTCCTCAACGTGTGGTCTGGGACCAGAAATATCATCACCTGTGAACTTGAGAGAAATGCAGATCATCAGGCCCCACGTAGGACCTACTAAATCAGAAACTTTGGAGCTGGGCCCAGAGATACGGGTTTTTTACAAGCCACCTGACTGTTCTGATGAAAGACCAAGTCAGAGAGGCTTTGGTATAAGGGACGGTTTGAAAGATCTGAGTTTGCATTCATCTTAGCTGTGACACTCATTAGATGGTGACCTTGAGTAAGTTAGTCACCCAACTGTGAGCGCTGGGTTCTTCATGGTGAAGTACAGATAATATTTCCCTTGAAGTGCTGGTGTGGAGATTAGAGACAGATTATGTGGAGTATTGAATACAATGGCTAGCCCATTGAAGGAGCTCAGCTGATGACCGCATTACATGAGGCCATCATAGCTTTCATCAGCTGTTCCGTTGGATGGCTCATCCTTGAGAAATATAGTTGCATGTGCTCTCAAAGAGAAACTCACTGTTGTTCATATTTAAAATTGCAAACGGTGTTTAGCCAGAGAGATGTGATTGCTGTCTGTTTCCAAATGTGAGCTCCTCAGAAACAGCATGTGATTCATCCTTGCCAACTGTCTCATTTTAAAGGAACATAACTATTTTTTAAAGCATTTTAAACTATATATTTTGAGCTAATAATTCTGGACACGAGCTTCTCCGAAGAGAACTCCAATTTTATTGTAAAATTCTGAACTACAGATGTGAAACTATATGGGATTTTGTCCTTCTCTATTTACCACAAATAGAAAGATCTAAATAGACCCAGGGGGTTAAATCCCTCTTCCTAAGAAGATTAACAGTCACTTGGGAAACAGTGCATTTGGGTAGAACCAAAGAAAAGACTATAGAAATAAATATGAAATAGAAATAAATATGACTGTATGTGTTTTTAGTTTTATTTGTAATGTCTTAAGATAATAGTCCTGGAGTTATTCTATGACCAGGTAAATTGATCTTAGGGAAGGTGGCTGAAATAAGTTACAAGGTAAAAGAAGCAGACCCTACAGAGGGTCCAGATGGACTGAATTTGGCCCAACCTGGCCCAGAGTAGCAAACGTCAATATCTGTGCCTTGCAATCTTATTCAACTGCAAGCTTGCCTTAGCAGCCCCTACTGGCAGCTGGGCATAGAGATGTTTAGTAAGTCTTGGGAGAATGTGCCTTCCATTTCTGTTCCATGTGTTTTAATCACCTTAAATTGAGAACAGTTCAGTTCAGTTGCTCAGTCATGTCCAACTCTTTGTGACCCCATGAATCACAGCATGCCAGGCCTCCCTGTCCATCACCAACTCCCAGAGTTCACTCAAACTCATGTCCATCGAGTCTCTGATGCCATCCAGCCATCTCATCCTTTGTCGTCCCCGTCTCCTCCTCCCCCAGTCCCTCCTAGCATCAGGGTCTTTTCCAATGAGTCAACTCTTCGCATGAGGTGGCCAAAGTATTGAAGTTTCAGATTCAGCATCAGTCCTTTCAATGAACACCCAGGACTGATCTCCTTTAGAATGGACTGGTTGGACCTCCTTGCAGTCCAAGGGACTCTCAAGAGTCTTCTCCAACACCACAGTTCAAAAGCATTAATTCTTCAGTACTCAGCTTTCTTCACAGTCCAACTCTCACATCCATACATGACCACTGGAAAAACCATAGCCTTGACTAGACAGACCTTTGTTGGCAAAGTAGTATCTCTGGTTTTGAATATGCTATCTAGGTTGATCATAACTTTCCTTCCAAGGAGTAAGTGTCTTTTAGTTTCATGGCTGCAATCACCATCTGCAGTGATTGTGGAGCCCCAAAAAATAAAGTCTGACACTGTTTCCACTGTTTCCCCATCTATTTCCCATGAAGTGATAGGACCAGATGCCATGATCTTCCTTTTCTGAATGTTGAGCTTTAAGCCAACTTTTTCACTCTCCTCTTTCACTTTCATCAAGAGGCTTTTGAGTTCCTCTTCACTTTCTGCCATAAGGATGATGTCATCTGCATATCTGAGGTTATTGATATTTCTCCCGGCAATCTTGATTCCAGCTTGTGCTTCTTCCAGCCCAGCATTTCTCATGATGTACTCTGCATAGAAGTTAAATAAACAGGGTGACAATATACAGCCTTGACATACTCCTTTTCCTATTTGGAACCAGTCTGTTGTTCCATGTCCAGTTCTAACTGTTGCCTCCTGACCTGCATATAGGTTTCTCAAGAGACAGGTCAGGTAGTCTGGTATTCCCATCTCTTTCAGAATTTTCCACAGTTTCTTGTGATCCACACAGTCAAAGGCTTTGGCATAGTCAATAAAGCAGAAATAGATGTTTTTCTGGAACTCTCTTGCTTTTTTGATGATCCAGCGGATGTTGGCAATTTGATCTCTGGTTCCTCTGCCTTTTCTAAATCTAGCTTGAATATCTGGAAGTTCACCGTTCACGTATTGCTGAAGCCTGGCTTGGAGAATTTTGAGCATTACTTTACTAGCGTGTGAGATGAGTGCAACTGTGTGGTAGTTTGAGCATTCTTTGGCATTGCCTTTCTTTGGGATTGGAATGAAAACTGACCTTTTCCAGTCCTGTGGCCACTGCTGAGTTTTCCAAATTTGCTGGCATATTAGGATTTGCAATAGCTCAACTGGAATTCCATCACCTCCACTAGCTTTGTTCGTAGTGATGCCTTTCTAAGGCCCACTTGACTTCACTTTCCAGCATGTCTGGCTCTAGGTGAGTGATCATACTATCGTGATTATCTGGGTCGTGAAGCTCTTTTTTGAACAGTTCTTCTGTGTATTCTTGAGAACAGATTGCTATTAAAAACTTTCAACAATTTCAGAAAGATTTTTTAAAAATTAACCAATGAAATGAGATAACGCAATGACAATATTTAAGTAGGAATATTATGGCAGATAAATTTTGGGAGATTTACTGCTAATGGCCACTTGACATTTTTAAATAGAGCATTTTAGTAAATCACTGGAAATTAGCTGACAAGAATTTATATCCATCTATTTAAATGATACTTATAAATAAGTAAATATGGTTTAAATATAGTTTGAGTGATGCTGGAGTTTATAGCAGCAAATGTTCTAGTGTAGGTTTGTGTTCTAATCTGAGACCAATTCAATAAGCATCTATCGTAATTTCATTTAAGCCAGGAAATATGCTAGTTCTTGAAGACCCACAGAAGAGAAAAACCGAATTCTGGAAATCTAGGAATAATAGCCCGTATTAGAGTCCAGCATCCTTTACGTCAGAAAACCTTCTTTCTTCCTTGTATAACATCCTATACAAGGGAACTTACATGACTTCCAGTTCATAATTTAGAATTGTTCTATTTCTGTTCTTAATCATATCTTGTGGGGTTTAGCTTACATGCAATTCAAGAGCTATAAGCCATGTAACTGTTTATAATAAATGCCCATGGGATATTTTCATCATGTATGCGTTAATTCATTCATTCTGCAAGTATTTATTATGTGTGTTCAAAGGTTTACCAGTCATTGTTCTAGGATAGCAGCAGTGAACACTCCAAGATATGTGCTGGATTGCACTTACATTCTGCAGTGGAGACATCAACCATGAACTTGTAAATAAGTTAATTGCAGTGAGTGGCAGGTGTTAAGAACAAAAAGATAAATAGAAAATATATAGAGTACTTTGAAGAAGAGTGAAGAAAGTACACAACTTTCTGCAAAGATCTCTCTGGAAAGGTGGTGTTTGAATTGGAACCTAGAGGAGGAGCAGAAGCCTGTGCTGTAGAAATCAGGGTGAAGGGCATTCTGGGTAGAGGAATGGTCAGTGCACAGCCCAGAGAAGGGAATATACTCTCTGTGGTTTGGGATTTAAAAAAAAAAAAAAAAAAAGCCAGGATGAATTGTTAGAGAAATGTAAATTAAAACTACAATAAGTTAACACCTAACACCAGTTAGAAAGGATATCATTAAAATGTCTACAAATAATCAATGCTGGAGAGTGTGCAGAAACGGAAACCCTCCTACACTAATGATGGGAATGTGGTTGGAGAAGCCACTATGGAAAACTATATGGAGATTCTTAAAAACTAAAAACAGTTACCATATAATTCAGCAATGCCACTCCTGAGCATACATCTGGATAAAACTATCATTCAAAAAGGTACCTGTACCCCAATTTTCATAGCAGCATTATTTAGAATAGCCAAGACATGGAAACAACCTAAGTATCTATTGACAGATGAATGGATAAAGAAGAAGTGGTACATATACACAACAGAACAAGCATGGAAGGACCTAGAGATTGTCGTATGAGTGAAGTAAGTCAGACAGAAAAAGACGGGTATCACATGATATCACTCACACGTGGAATCTAAAAACACGGCACGAATGAACTTATGTAGTGTTCATCAAATAACAGAGAAAGCTCTGTTATTTACAAAACAGAGTCACAGCTACAAAAAACATACTTATGGCTACCAAAGACGGGAATAAATTGGGAGACTGGAGTTGACATACACACTGCTGCTGCTGCTGCTAGGTCACTTCAGTCGTGTCCAACTCTGTGTGACCCCATAGACGGCAGCCCACCAGGCTCCCCTGTCCCTGGGATTCTCCAGGCAAGAACACTAGAGTGGGTTGCCATTTCCTTCTCCAATGTATGAAAATGAAAAGTGAAAGGGAAGTCGTTCAGTTGTGTCCGACTCTGAGCGACCCCATGGACTGCAGCCCACCAGGCTCCTCCGTCCATGGGATTTGCAAGGCAAGAGTACTGGAGTGGGGTGCCATTGCCGTCTTCATATACACACTACTATATATAAAATAGATAACTAAAAAGAACCTACTGTATAGCATGGGAAACGCTACTCTCTAATGACCTATATGGGAAAAGAATCTAAAAAAGAGTGCATATATGTGTATGTATAACTGATTTACTTTGCTATACAGCAGAAACTTACACAACATTGTAAATAACTGAAAATGTATTTTTAAATTAAAAAATTTGAAAAGAAAGCAAATTTATGGTCACCATAGGGAATAGTGAGGAGAGCATGCTCAGTCATTCAGTTGTGACCCATTCTTTCCAACTCCATGAACTCTAGCCTGGCAGGCTTCTCTGTCCATGCCATTTTCCAGACAGTGATACTGGTGTGGGTTGCCATTTCATTCTCCAGGGGATGTTCCTGACCCAGGGATTGAACCCACATCTCCACATTGGCCAGTGGATTCTTTACTACTGAGCCACCTGGGAAGCCCCAGTGAGGGGTGGAAGTGAAGTCACTCAGTTGTGTCTGACTCTTTGCGACCCCATGGACTATAGCCTATCAGGCTCCTCCGTCCATGGGATATTCCAGGCAAGAGTACTGGAGTGGATTGCCATTTCCTTCTCCAGGGGATCTTCCCTACCCAGGGATCGAACCCAGGTCTCCCACATTGTGGGCAGATGCTTTATCCTCTAAGCCACCAGGGAAGCCCCTAGTGAGGGGTAGGGGAAGGATAAATCAGGATTTGGGGATTAACATATACACACTACTATATATGAAATGGGAGAAGGCAATGGCACCCCACTCCAGTACTTTTGCCTGGAAAATCCCATGGTTGGAGGAGCCTGGTAGGCTGCAGTGCATGGGGTCACTAGAGTCGGACACGACTGAGCGACTTTACTTTCACTTTTCACTTTCCTGAATTGGAGAAGGAAATGGCAACCCTCTCTAGTGTTCTTGCCTGGAGAATCCCGGGGACGAGGAAGCCCAGTGGGCTGCCATCTCTGGGGTCGCACAGAGTCAGACACGACTGAAGCGACTTAGCAGCAGCAGCAGCATATATAAAATAGATAAACAATAAGTATAGTATAGCACAAAGAACTATGCTCAACATTTTGTTCTGTGCTTAGTCACTCAGTCATGTCTGACTCTTTGCAACCCTATGGATTGTAGCCTGCCAGGCTCCTCTGTCCATGGGGATTGTCCATGGACAGGCAAGAAATTCCCCAGGCAAGAAAACTGGAGTGGGTTGCCATGCCCTCCGGGAGTCTTCCCAACCCAGGGATCGAACCCAGGTCCCTCACATTGTAGGTGGATTCTTTACTGACTGAGCCACCAGGAAAGCCCCACCATCTTGTAATAGCCTATAAAAGAAAAGAGTCGGAGAAAGAATATATATGTATGTATGTATAACTGAATCCCTTTGCTATAAACCCGAAACTAACACAACATTGTAAATTCACTATACTTAAAAAAAAAGGCCAGCATGACTGAACATTTGTAGATGAGAGAGGGAAATTATCCTAGAAAATGAGTTTGGTGAACATATGTACATATTTTGGAGGCTTCTGGAGGCTCTAGTTTGGTATTTTTTGATATTGTAATGGGAAGTCATTAGTTTTAAAGCATGGAAAGTAGTGGAGGCTTGCCTGGCGGCTCAGATAGTAAAGAATCTGCCTGCAGTGCAGGAGATGAGGGTTTGATCCCTGGGTCAGGAAGATCCCTGGAGAAAGAAATGGCAACACACTCCAGTATTCTTGCCTGGGAAATCCCATGGACAGAGGAGCCTGGCGGGCTGCAGTCCATGGGGTCACAAAAGACCGACAGGACTTAGCAACTAAAAAAACAAATGAAAAGTGCATTTGCTTTGTTGTTAAACTTCTGGAACTACCAAGAGCCTTAGTTATTTTATACTACCCTTTTAAAATGGAATAAAGTCAAGTCTTCAAAGAAGCATGTGTTTGAGGTATTGAAGAAAGCCCTAATGTTCTACCCAGTTATTAGTTCAATTCAGGAAGTATTTTTAGTTACAAAACTAAGCTAGGCCTTTTGAAAGATACAATAATGATAAAGAAATAGCTTCTATATCAAATTAGCTACATGCTATTAAGAAAAGAACTATCTAAAATTACCTATGAAATAAAATTTTAATGAAATAAATTTTATAATAGAAGCCTAAAAGAAAACACAGCAGATCCTGAATAACATTATTCATTTATTCTACAAATATTTTTTGATTACCTGTCACATATCAGAAATAATACAGTGGTGAACAGAACACATGTGACTTTTGCTTTTATGGGATCTGCAGTCCATTTATAAATATAGTCCATATGCAGTCCATATGAAATATAGTCACAAATTAGAATAAATGTAATGAGAAGAAAAGAATGGCATTTAAGGGAATATGGACATGTAGACATTTAATATCAATTGAATTTATGAATGAATGGTGAATAATAGGATAACAGAGAGTGACATGCTTTACACAGCACAGTCAGAAAAAGTCTCTCTGAGAAACTACCATTTAAGCTGTGATCAAAAGAAAGTGAAGACATTATCAATTCAAAAGACTTCAGGGAGAAGCAGCCGCTACATAGAGGGGCAAGTGTATGAAGGTCTTGTGTCATAAAGCCAGAGGGATGACACTGAAGAAGGAGAGACTGGCAAAATCGGGTACTGCCTTGCAGGCCATAAAGAGTTAAGTCACATTCTAAGTCAATAGGTAAGCGACTGCAGGACTTCATAGGTTTCAAGGATCCTCCTAATCTCTGCCAAACAAACTGACTAAGTGGGGACAAGAGCTGATAATGGCAAACCATTTATGATGGTAGTATTTTAAATTAGATAAAAAGTGATGGTGGTTAGGCTGAAGAGAGAATATAGATGAATAAAAGTGGATGGGCCAAACGTTTTCCAGATACAGTCACTGAATGAAGTGGAATGATGTATTTTCCTTCTTTCAGTTTTTTAAGCTAAAAACTTGGGAGTTCTGCTTGACATAGAATGAAGTGTGACTCTCTTCTTTAAAAAATCTGTCTTATTCCTCTGTTCAAACCCTCCAGTGGTTCCCCATAACATTAAAAGGAAAAGATAAAATTCTCAGTTTGACCTGCTGGCTGCTGCTGCTAAGTCGCTTCAGTTGTGTCCAACTCTGTGCAACCCCATAGACGGCAGCCCACCAGGCTCCCCTGTCCCTGGGATTCTCCAGGCAAGAACACTGGAGTGGGTTGCCATTTCCTTCTCCAATGCATGAAAGTGAAAAATGAAAGTGAAATAGCTCCGTTGTGTCTGACTCTTAGCAACCCCATGTACTGCAGCCCACCAGGCTCCTCCGTCCATGGGATTTTCCAGGCAAGAGTACTGGAGTGGGTTGCCATTGCCTTCTCCTCAGTTTGACCTACAGTCCCCTAAATCCTCTTCTCTCATGTTAAATTTATGCATCAGTTTCCTACTAGTGTCCTCCTAACTAAATCTGAGCCAGCCACACTGGCTTTCTCCCAGAATTCAAGCACAGTGATCATGCTCTATCTCATGCTACTCACCCTTGGTATTCCTTCTGAATGGAATTACCTAGATATACATGAAAGCAATATTTCACTTTCTTTGGCTCTTGGCTCAAATACCCCCTTTACTGAGGTCTTCCTTGGTCACTTATCTAAATGTTCAAACCCTCCTCACCAGTATACTTTATCCTTTCTCTCTGCTTTATTTTTCTTCTTAGTATTTACCAGTATCTAATGAAGTTTATAGTTTATTTATTTTTACTCTTTTGCCTGCATATTCACTAAATATAAATTCAATACACATTGATTGAATGATTAAATAAATGGCCATAGTTGCAGAAGAAGGTAGTGCCTTCTGGGATAATGCTGTTACAATAGCTAAAGTTTATTGACAATTGGAATTTGTCAGGGGTTGAATTTATTGACTCCTTACAACAACAACTTTCTCAGTGTGAGATGAGTTTGGCTACAGGTGGATAGATTTGGGGCTGGTTGAAAGAATCTTAAATAGCTTCCCAAGAAGTTTGGACACAGTGCTATGGATATTTAGGGTTGATTAGATTTTTAAAGAGGAAGATGGTACAATGTGTCCTATGTTTTGAGTTAATAATAACGGAGAATAGTATGAAGGAGGAAGCATACATTTGGAATGAGGAAAAATATGTCAGGAAATTCCTCAATTTAGAGAGTATAGGTCAAATGTCCAAACTTGAGTTTTGAATATGGAAATGGAAAGAAGATATAGGGGGTGGAAATTATGGCTTCTTAATTTTAGTACAGTTCACTGTTGGGGTTAATGGGCTTATTTCTCATTAAGACAATTGGTTTAGTTTTTCATAACCCCAGTTTCTCACAAGGGCTTCCCAGGTGGCTCCATGGTAAAGAATCCACCTGCCAATGCTGGAGACATGGGTTCAATCCCTGGGTCAGGAAGATCCCCTGGAGAAGGAAATGGCAACACACTCCACTCTTCTTGCCTGGAAAATCCCATGGGCAGAGGAGCCTGGCAGGGTACAGTCCATATCACAAAAGAATCAGACACAGCTTACCAACTGAACAAAAACAGCTATTTCTCACAAAGCCCTTGAACCAATTGGTCACTTGGAATATTGAAATCTACCTTGAATTTTGTGGTACCATTTATTACAGAAGAAACTATAGTACTGTCCTGAATAAAACATTTGAAACTTTCTTGAAATGTTTCATAATGGCAAAGTCACTGGATTTTTAGGATATCTCAGTTGTTCTGGAACTTACCAGATATGTGACCTTGATCATGTGACTTCTCTAAAGATCATTACAGTATGATATAAAGAACATTGTGGAAGAGGAAACCAGAGAGTTGCCTTCAAGGTCTGGATTAGGATCTAGGCTGTCTGACTTCAGATCCTGGCCTCTTAACCACAGGCCTAAATTGCAGCATCCCTGGGGTCAAAGTAGAATATTTGCATGGTTCCAAATTAACATATGAAAAAGCTTTCAAAACACAGAGAGGATGAGCTATTTTGACAGGAAGTGATCATCCTAAGAGAGGTTCAAGGAGAGGCGGGGTGTGAGTGGACCAAGCTTCCACTCACCAAGTATTTCCCATAGAGATCAAAGACCTAAACTAGTCGCTAAATTAGATGGTTTTTTAGTTCTTTCAGGCTCCTGTGTAAATCTGGGAATGCAGGTGTCAGCAGTTGTGCAGTTTTCTGCCACCTAACATCCTTTCTGTTTCCTCTTAATTCCTCTAGCATCTGGGATCCATAGCTGCTTTTTAAGGTAACACTCATAGGTCTGTATCTTATGTCTTCCCCTTAATTTTGAAGGCAGAGGTGATGTTTCATTCTTCTTTTTTTTTAATTTTATTTTATTTTTAAACTTTACATAATTGTATTAGTTTTGCCAAATATCCAAATGAATCCGCCACAGGTATACATCTTCAGATTTTCTCCAAAGTTTGTAGACCCAAACTTTGTTCAATGTAGACCTTTAAATCATACTTTTTATTTCTTATCTATTGAAGGATGTTATGAAAGAATAACTTGTTCAGTACTGCTTAAATGCCTGTAGAAATAAGAAACTATTTCAAAAATGTATATATAAAAGCTGAAAAGTCCAATCAACTAGAAACTCTTTGAAGATCAAAAGCTTGATAGATGGTGCCTGGGGAAATAAGACCAGGCCCTTTAACCTCAAGACCTGACTATGTGTGCCTACAGAATTGATGACATGGGGTATCTAAATCTTGTTAGCCATATCTAAGAAACATTTATTTTTTGATGCAGGAAGTTCTGTTATCTCAAGATAATAAAAAACTATCTTTTTCTTTGCTGGGAGCAAAAGAGAATATATTTTACTGGACATAAAAGAGAAGGAGTACTTACTTCTATTTGACAGATATACTTTGAAGGGTCTGTGAAAACAGTGATGGCAAATAGAACTGTATAAGGGAACCATCATTGGAATAAATGTGGTAAAAGGAACCATTATTAGAATAAATGTGGTAAAAGTGAACCCCCTTTAACTGGAGCACCACTGAGTCAGGCTGCCGAGAATGATGATAGAAGACAATAGCCTAGCAGAGAATGTTGTGAATGATTTGTCAGAGCCCAAGTGGTGTGGAAAACAACTCAGAGTGCATTTACTCCTCCTTTTCTGTAGCCCATCACAATGTAAAATTGAGGGGGCACCTGGCATTAAATACTGTATTTACAGAAATGCAGTAAAAAAAATCAGGATAGCATTTAGTCTATTGTTCTTATACAAAAGAGAAAGAAGGAAAAAAAATTGCCTTTATCGACCAACATATTCCAATTATGATGTTTTATTTAAATAATCACAAATGGGCAATTTGTTCAAACTTACTTTTGTATTCCCAGCATGAAATAGTCCCCTATCCACTCAGATTTTTCTATGAATCTAAGATGGGATAAGTAGAACCATAATTACAGGAAAAAACTTGGGCGTTGCAATTGCAGCCCGAAGTGTTGGGGCATTTGCTTTCATGGCCTCGGCAGTTCCATTTGTCTTTGTTGGGCTTTCTTCTCTCCCTCTCTTTAGCTACGGTTTCCATATGGTATTTGAAATTAATTATCAATACCTTTTATGCTTTTTTGTGTGTGTTTTTGTTCTACATTTGTATGGATAGCTCTTGCTATTCTTTGTCAAAATTGCTTCCTTTGCCTTCTGCGCTTCTGAACTGAACCCTGGTTGAATCATGGTGAGTGTTTCTTTGCTGGTAGCTGCACCCGCCTCAACAGAAACAGGGCTTTGTTCCCTAGAAAACAGCCTTGTGACAAGTGAAGGCGAGGCTTCTGTTTTGTCAGGGCGGGGTCAGGAGATTAGGATTTGTTTCATTTGGCCCTGGTCACTTGGCTTTGCCCCAGTTTCATTCCCATGAGTAGCAGGCGTTCATAACTTGGGATTCTTAATGTAACCTATCACTTCAGGAATATCCGGTGCAGTATGTTACTTCCTTGTGCTGGTTGAGTTCATAAACACTAATTACAAAAAAACTAATTAGCTCCGCAGTGAAAATGGAAGCACTGAACATCTGAGTGCTTATAGAATAGTCTTTCAGGGTTGTTGATTCAGTTAGTTATCGTGTGTATTTCTTGTCCTACACATTCTGGGAAAATCATAATATTCTATAGAGACACACTTGTCAAAGAAATCAGGAATAAAAGGTACTGCATGCGGTGAATATAGGGCTGAGTCCCTAACTGAGGAGACAAATGGATCCTCTGAATTACATGCAAACACAGGTGCCAAACCAGGGAAGGAGTTAGTTTAAAAGGTAGGACGAGGTTCAGGAAGAATTGGGTGTGAATTTAAGTAGCAGAAACAATAGTGGACATCATGAAGACGCCAAAATGAATCCATAAATCATTAACAAAGATGAAAGATATACTCTCTCAGTGACACAGGCAGTAAGTAAAATAGATGGAGAGATGAAAAGTAAGTAGAGGATGCGTATCCCGAAGAACAGGAGAACAGGGTTGAATTCCTGGTAGATTATGGGGACAAATCAAAGAAAATGGGAAGCGGCTTCAGGGTCCTGCCTTCCCCAGTTTCTGACGGTGGGGCCACTAGAACTACTGACCTACCTTCTTAGCCTCAACTTTCTCATATTGTGCTGTGCTCAGTCACTCAGTTGTGTCTGACACTTTGAGACCCCATGGACTGTAGCCTACCAGGTTCCTCTGTCCATGGGGATTCTCCAGACAAGGATACTGGAGTGGGTTGCCATTTCCTTCTCCAGGGGACTGACCCAGGGATAGAACCCAGGTCTTTTGTGTTGAAGGCGGATTTTTTACCAGCTGAGCTACAAGGAAGCCCTTCTCATGTATAAAGTGGGAATGATCGTATCATCTTCCAAAGTTGTGTAATAGGATAACCATTACAGAAATTCCTTAAAGCATATATTATATGCTAGTATATATTATACAATAACTATTGTTGTTATTGTTACTATACATATTTTATCATTATTATTTTTAAGAAAACAAATATTCTAGACAAATTGATCAGAGAGTCTCCCTCCCAACTTTTTTGAGCCTTTTAAACTCAAAAATAATTGCAAAGAAATGTGAAATTATCATTTATTTTCTGTGTCCTTGGGCCACCTACAATAGGACATGTTCTCTAGGAATGGGCAAATGGTGGCATTGGTATTGGTATGGGTTAGAGTGCTGCCAGGGCAGTGGCTGGAAGGCTAGAGTTGCTGTTGTTTTCTAGCTTGTGATTGGTGCGGATGTTTGGTGTTCTTGTCCCTTTCTCCACAGTGAAGGATGTAGATACACCTGCATGATGGGGAAGGTGTACCTTTAAAAGTAGGTCTCTAAGCAGCAAGGCTGGAATAATACTGGCCTCAAGGAGATTTAGAAAATCTGTGTCAACCTCCTAAAGTACACCTTCTAGGCTCACGAATCAGTGGTTACTTTGGCTTCCCTCTCTATGGCAGCAGTGTTAGAGAAAATAATTTCAATAAAATTATTACAAACTCATTAAGTCAATGGTACAGGATGCCTTGTCTGCATCCTGTTATGAGTTGATATATGTACATATTTTGTAACAAAAATATATAGAATTTAAAATACTTAAATAAGAACTCTACTAGTAATTATAGCTTATGTTTATTAAATACTTACTATGTGCCAGATACTATTTTAACTGCTTTTATAAATCACTTTATTGCCCCACTAAACCGTTATGATTTAGGGTTTTATCCTTCCCCATTTGGCAATGGGAAAACTAAGATGAAGAGAGAGTAGGTCACTTGCTTAAGTTCACACAGTTATCAAATAGTGGAGTTGAATTCTAGCCTAGGAATCCTGATTCAGGACCCAACATCTTAACCAAAACTAAAACAAAACTGACCTTAAGTAAATTAATGGCCACCATTTGTATTGAAGGACAGTGGAAATCTCATTAAATTCTTTAAAGGTACTTGATGAACTTTATTCCTTCAACATAAGTATTAAGAGTTTACCTGCTGAAAATAAACTAATTTGTTTCCAGATACACTTGTGTGTGTGTGTGTGCTCAGTTGTGTCCGACTCTTAGCAACCATGTGGACTGTAGCCCTCCAGGCTGCTCTGTCCCTGGCATTCTCCAGGCAAGAATACTGGAGTGGGTTGCCATTTCTTCTTCCGGGGGATCGTCCCAGCCCAGGGATTGAACCCACATCACTTGTGTCTCTTGCATTGGCCAGCAGATCCTTTACCAGTGCGCCACCTAGGAAGCCCCCAGATACACTTAATAGAGTAAAGTTATTAAGTAACATCTGCATAAATACCACCTCTGTCTCTGAAAATTGAAGTTTAGTGGAACTTTTTAGACTTGGCCAAGTAAACAGTGTATTTGCTAATCCAGGAATTTCCATTCAATAATGCATTCTCCTTTTCTTTCCTTTTTTTTTTTCTCCTCCTTCCTCTTCCCTTTCTTCCTCTCTTCTTTTTTCTCTCATTCTTCCATGTTCTTGTCATTTTTTTCAGACCCTCAGCTTTGGGTCCACATGCTATAGGTACATTGCATTTTGGCTGTAAAAGCCCTCCTTAAAATCCATCCTCATGCTTGAAGGTCCCATTATTTGAAGTGGTGAACTCTCCTCACATCCTAAAAGGACACAAATCAAAATGTTTGATTTGCAAACATTTTGCAGGTGTCACCTTAGCCCTGTTTCTCATTATACATCAGAATGTGTGTTCTCAAGTGGCAGAGTGGTTAAGAATCTGCCTTCCAGTGCAGGAGACACGGGAAATGCAGGTTCAGTCCTGAGGTCAAGATCCCCTGGAGGAGGAACTGGCAACCCACTCCAGTATTCTGCCTGGGAAATCCAGTGGACAGAGGAGCCTGGCAGGCTACAGTCTGTAGGATCGCAAAGAATCAGACATTACTGAGCGACTGAGCATGCATAGAGGTTTAAAACCTAACAGGAAATGAAACTAACAAAGTCCATTGATGGGTAGAAATTTAACTCAGATTTCATGGCAAGTCACTCATGATGGTTGCCTAACTGGAACCTCTTATTATTGTGAACAGGGCTTGACTGTTTTAACTTGGCTGGCTAGTAATCTCCTGCTCTGTGACTTCCTTAGGACACCTGCTTTTTGAACACACTCTCACCTTGGTCATTATGACCACTTCCTTTTGCACACAATCCAGCCATGTCTAGTTTATCTAGAGATTCAAATATTAGCACTGCAGATGAGACCAATTGTTGTAACGCATTTATTTTAAAGATGAGGAAACTGAAGCTGAAAGAGTGACTTGTGAAAGATAATATGACTACTTAGAGGTTCAGCCATGCCTCAAACTCTAGTCTTCCAAATCCATCCAGCTATTGCCCCATATAATCACAACAAACCGAGCTAATCAAACTGTGATCAGCTGCTGGTGTAATGCTAGTGGTTATTGATAATGAAGGCTCTGACCCTGTGTATAGTCTAAGGGACCTAATAACACATAAACCCTTCTTGAGAGTGAGTCCTGAGCTACGTGCCATGAGCTGTGTTCCAAATCACTGATGTTCCTCCCACCTTAGTAAATGAAGAAAAAAGCCTTCCCAGATGAAGTCATTTCCCAAAACCCACTACCATGAAATGGCAGTGTTTACTTTTAAGCCCCTGTCTTCCTGATGCCAACCTCTATGCAGTGCTGCCTCGTGGACAGTTTTCAATCCATTCCTCCCATCTCTCAGACTAGAGCACTTGTAAACACGCACTCACACCCACAGCCATCTCTCCAGGGTCTCGTCTGATATAAGTCCTTTTGGTTTCTCCTTTCTTTGTCAAGGTAGAGGGCCAGGATAAGGGTGGGTGTGGTCATTTGTAGTTTCTCTGGTTTTGCCAGCCTTATGCTGTAGCTGGCTAAGCTGGACCATCCCTACTTGGGAGAGCTGCTTGGAGTGTGCACCAGGCTCAGGCAGCCACAGTCTTTGATTAAGAGCACAAAAAGGCATCTCTGGTCTCTGGCTTTTTTCTGCTTTTGTTCTTGACCACAGGAGTGGTAGGGATGAAGACTGAAGAGGTTCAGTAGGCTGGCTGTGAAGAAAGTTGAAGAAAGCTCCTTTATTACCTAAGGAATAAAAATCACATGTCAGAACTTTGCAAAGGAGCAGAGCTGTAGAGACTTCTAAGTCTTCTTATAAATTCTTTCACACCAACTGTTACAAAGCATAGTGCAGCAAATTTAAATGCTAGTATAGCAGAACTTTCTGTGTTTTAATAGGATGTATAATACACAGAAATAAGAAAGCAAGGAAAATGAAGACAAGTAAGTTTACAATGTTTTCCTTTGTGATTAAAAAAAGTAAACATTATGCATATAAATATTCACTTTTATTAAGTGGTCAACATTTTTAGGTAGAAATAGTTTATAATTTGACTCCTTCACCCATTCATTCAACAAATAGATTGTAGCTACAGAATGCATTAAGTGAGGGATTTTTTTCAACCCACTTGGAATTCACAAATCCATAAGCAGACACATTAATAGATAAATTGTATTTAAGGGGAATAACTACTATGGTAAAGATATTGATCATATGATCTGGGAACCTAAAGGAGGAAAGAAGTTTTGCTGGAGATTTTGGCCAAGACAGTTTGGATTAATTGACATTTGAGATGAGTCTTCTGGAATGAGTAGTCATCATCCAGATGGTAAATGGGAGGAAGGAGACCTCCAAGGCACAGGAGACCATTGGGTCAAGACTCAATGTAGTCAAGGGATATGGTCCACCGAGGACAAGCTGGATTGTTCAAAGTGGTGGGCTGACATCAGGAATTGACAAGGAAAAGGAGACCAAAGGTCAGTCTTCGGAACATAGTTTAGATGATAAAAGTTTTGACCAAAATATGACCAATTTCAAATGGCAATCTCAATATGTGTCGGGATGTTTTCTCATAAATCAAGTAAGATTAATTTGCTATTGTTCACCCTTGTAACTAATAAAAGCTTTCCAAATAATGTTAAACAAGGTTAGATGAAATCGCAATGCTGTTTCAAAATTATCTGGCATCTGAATAGATATTATTATTAAAATATTACAGCATAAAATGAAATTTTGTGCTTTCTCAGTAGATACCAAATCAGGTGGGCCATCTCTTAATTAAAATGTCTACATGGTTGCAGAGGTGAACACATTTTTCCTGATTATGCTTCTGTGCTGTATGCCCACTGTGGTTATTCAGTGGGTTATGCAGAGCATTACCAGGTTTGTTCTCATCGTTGTTTGCTTCTGCTTTCTGCCCCCTGTAGGACTAAGGGCTTTTTGTTTGTGCGCTTGCTTGCTTTGCTGTTTAGTTTTGTTTCTTTGTTTTTTCCCTATAGGACTAAGGTTGCTATATCAACCTTAACAATGGAAAGTCTCAGTGACTCAAAACAACACATGTTTATTTCCCACTCATACTCCATGTCCACTGTGGGTTGACTGGGGCCTTTGTTCCCCATCATCCTCATTCAGGCATTCCTCTGATAGAGACTTCAGCATCTGGAGCGCTGCAGGTGGCAGAGAGAGGAAAAACAAAGCACATGGAAAATCACACCTTCTCTTCTTATTAAAGGCTCACTGAAAGTGACAAATGTCACCCTTAGTGACATTTCATTGGCTAAAAGGTATCAGGTGGCTTTCTCTACTCTTAAAGGAATTAAGGAAGTTCAGTCCTACCATATTCCTTGAAGGAAGAGAACCCTGATTATTTGGGGACCACATAAAGTTTCCTGCATAATGTATTTGTCAACTCAGGTTACCTCAGCAGAATATCATAGACTGGGTGGCTGAAACAACAGGCATTTGTTTTCTCATGATCTGGAGGCTGGAAGTCAGAGATCAAGATGTCAGCGTGGTTGGGTTTTGGTTAAGTACTTTTATACTAGCTTGCAGACAGCTACCTTCTCACTGCGTCCTCACATGGCAGAGAGAGAGTGTTGGTGTCTCATCGTCTTCTTATAAGGGTACCAGTTCTATCAGATCAGGGCTGTATCTTATGTGACCTTATTTAACCTTCATCATCCCCTTAAAGACCCTGTTTCCTATACAGTCACTTGGAGTGCTAAGGCTTCAACGTTTGAATTTATAGGAGGGAACGCAATTCAGCCCATAGCACATCATATGGTTTTTTATAAAGTTTGGTTAAATATAAACTTGGGGAATGACACTATCAAAATGGTCTGTTGCATATAAAGGATGGATTGGTGGTATAATAGCATAAACCATATTAATTACACTGAGAAATTATTCAACTGTGTGCTCTAAAAGTTGTTAGTAAATATTGTCAAGATTTAGATCCTAAAATATTCCTGTATGGGCTTTTCTTTTTTTAACTTATTTCAACAAGATTCTAAAACAGACAAGTCAGAAGGAAGTAGTGAGGGAGCCTGCTCATCTCTCACTCTTCATCTCGCCTCCCTTCCTTCTCTGTTTGCAGAATGGAGGCAATTCTGCTGACACACCATAGATTCTGCCTCAGTGCGAGGCCATCCCTGAAGGTACTGTCAGTAAATTCCCGGGCCTCTGCTATTCCTGTTTGGGTCTAACTTTAGCTAACTGACAGGTGTGCCACCATTTCTCTATGAACAGGCCATGTCAAGCTCTCCTGTGAGTTGTTCTAGTTTAACTGTGTCATTTATTATTTTCCTTCCATCTTCATGTCTTGAAATTAGAAAAGGATATTTTTATTTTATTTTAGCTAAAAATCTAACTTAGCTATTGGTTTGTCCTAAGGATAAACTATCTTTCATTCCTTGCTACTGTGAAGGATTTTTTAGTTTTTGGTTTTTTTTCTTTTCTTGTTCTCCAAAATGCCAGGATAGGCAGTGAGAAAATCAGTCAAGGTTAATCACTAGATTGATTCATGTGTTATAACTTGATGGAACCATCTACCTGTTTCAACAAAGAACACATGGACTGCTTCCTTTTCTTCCTTCTTTTTTTTTTTTTTCCATTTTTCCCTTGATTTTTCTGTGAACATTTCAGTCAGCGGGTTAATACTGTGCCGTTAAATTATTCATAGCAAGGCAGTGCATGATCTTTATGGAGTACTTCACATTTGAGATGATTGACGAAACCTTCTGTCTTAAATTTCGTAAAGGAGGAATCATGTGTCTATGTGTTACTGTTGAAGATGAGGTTGTCTGTCTCTGATTCTCAACCAAAGGATGGCTGTTGTGCCTGAGGGCAAAGAAACAGCTGTGACATTACTTGGCTAATTTTGCTGTGATTTAAAAAAAAAAAATTCTTTGAATTAAGTTATATAATATACTGTTCGAACTGATGGTACGAGAATTTCCCTCACTGATGTTCTTTCTAAATGGTTCTTAACTGCTCTTGTACCTCTACTCTTTCAGGGGTACACTGCAACTATATTTTCAGGTTCCAAAAAAATCCTGTTGATTTTTATATTTGGATTTTTTCCATATATAGATTGAAAGGAGAAAATAATCATTTTATAATTCTTTGTCTTAAGTGAGGTAATTAATATAAAGTCTCCAGCACAAAATATGGTGTATAGTATAAAGCATTTAGTACATGTTATCTATTCCTAAGGAAAAGAGAAACAGCAAAACTTACATTTTACCAAATAGTTTCCCCAATTAATCTCCCCAAATAGTGATATTTTCCCCCTTTTTAATCACTTTTTTCTTTTCTATTTCTGAGTGGAGTGAGGTTACAGAACACAATAGGGGATTTTTTTGTTTGTT
Organism: Bos indicus; assembly: GCF_029378745.1. Lineage (NCBI taxonomy): Eukaryota > Metazoa > Chordata > Mammalia > Artiodactyla > Bovidae > Bos > Bos indicus. Next base: position 79,098,816 of record NC_091766.1, read on the forward strand.
TTTGCTTTTATTTTTTTTTTAAGAAGAAAAAAACCTGTAATCTTAAAAAGTGTTTTTAAAGTTTTAAACTTACAAAATCACTGCAAAGATAGTACGCAGTTCCTGTATATTTCCATTCCCAGTTTATTAACATCTTGCATTAGTATGGTACATTTGTCACAATTAATGAACCAATATTGACACATTATTATTAACTAATAATAATTAGTTCATACTTCATTCAGATCCTCTAGTTTTTTCCTAATGTCGTTTCTCTCTTCCAGAATCCCATCTTGACATTTAGTAATCATGTCTATTTAGGCTTTCTTGGTTGTCACAGTTTCCCAGATTTTCCTTGGTTATAAAGAACTTGGTAGATTTAGGAGTTCTGGTCAGTTTTCGTAAGATGTTCCTGAGTTGGGATTGTCTGATAGTTTTCTCCTGGTTAGAATGGGGTAATGTATTTTTACAAGGAGGGTTACAGAGGTAAAAGTGCCATTTTCATTATATCATATCAAGGGTACATCCTACCAGCGTGACATCACTGTGGTTAGGGCTGATTGCCTGGTTGAGGAAATGTTTCTCAAGTTTCTCCACTATAATTTTACTCCTTTTGTCTTCCTTTTCATAATTTATTTATTTTTATTTTGGGGAAAAAAATCACTCACACCTAAAGAGCGGGAAGTTACGTCCTTCCTTGTCTAGAACAGAATATCAACATGAATGATTTGGGATTCTTATACAAGAGAAAGTTGTCATTCTTACATACAATCTGCTTACTGTTGTTTAGTTCCTTAGTCATGTCCACCTCTTTGTAATCACAGGGGCTGTAGTCTGCCAGGCTCCTCTGTCCCTGCCATTTCCCAGGCAAGCGTTCTGGAGTGGGTCGCCTTTTCCTTCTCCATTTATACTATTTATTCAGTTATTAATTCATATTACTATGGACTCCTGGATTTTTTTTTTAACTTTGGGTTATAAGCTGGTACTATGTTACTTACTTTGTTTCTCAGAAGGTTCCATTTTGACCACTGGGAACACTTTCAGTTGGCCTTGGTTCCCATCATGTGAGTCTTTGTTTTGTTTTGAGCATTTCCTTACTTCTGGCATTATAAAGATACATTAGGCTTTTGTATGTTTGCTTGTGTATTTTCTGCCCCCAACCCTAGAATCAGCCATTTCTCCAAGGGCCCCTGGTATCCCCCTCCCACTTTTTTTTTTTAGAATAATATTGGAAACCATGATTTAAGTGTGATTTGATATTTTTGATTCTTGTTTTGATTTAGCTTTAATGTGGGTTGGCCATGCAGGACTTGATGTTTGTCCCACACACTGTGAAGAAGTCATCTTTTCTTTCATTTCCACTTATGTACTGTAGGAACTTTAGGTTTTGTTTCCAGTTGTTTTGCTTTATTGTCTGGGACCTTTAGAATCAAACTGCTTTGACCATCTAAAAAGGGATGCACTTTTGTTTTAGTTTGACAGAACATAGTTTTCTTCCACAGTCAACCCAACTGTGAGGAAAATATCAGAAATTAAACTAGACTAAGTTAAACTAAATTAATGGAATGCCTCTACTGAGTTTTTTAAGTGAATTGATGAAAGAAGTTTGTTCCTTAACATAAAATCAAGACTAGTTCAATTGTTTTGAAACAATTATGCTTTCGTTTTTCTTAAACTCTGTTACAATGATCTGCCTTTCGAAAGATGTCTGAGAAATGGCATATTGCTGCAGAGTCATTGGTCATGAGATAGCAGCTTCAAAGAGGAAAAAATGTTTATTAAAGCAATTACTTTCATCATAAAATATATTGTTAGAAGGGGATCTTAAAAACTATCTTCCACTCAATCATCTTAATATTGAGAAAAATGACTTATCTAAGATCATTCATTTATATAGCTGTGAAACTAGAATGAGAATTCAAGTGTCCTAGAATGCCACTCCCATCTAGAATAGAAAAAAGAAAGAAAGAAAGAAAATTACTCCCAAAATTTACTAACAAGAGATGAAACTGATTCATTGAAGCATTTTGGTGAGTAGGGACATGACCATTTGAATTACATTTGCTATTTTTGACCTGAGATTCACTGACTAGAACCAAAATTTTTGAAAAGAAGTTCATCTTTGCTTGGGACCACATGTACAAGGAAAAACTAACTTATGTAAAGGAAAATAAAATACACAGCTAATGACTGATTTTGATGATTCACCAAGAATATTTCTCTTTGAATGATACTAAAAATGGATATAGATGTTTCCTAAAAATGTCATTAATCCAGTGATGTTGCCTTTATCCTTCCCAACAATGTCAGCAATTTCTTGTCTCATGACTTAGTTTCTTATTTCTCTCTGTTTCTTTAGTTTTGATTCTTGGAATTGGTGACAAGGAAGGCCATCTGTAAGGTGGGCATACCAGAAACTTGGAAGGCATTAAGATATCACGTCTGCTCTTTAATTTCTTGGAGCAGCATTTCTTAGCTCCTGGGTTACCAGAAAGTAGAGTGTTAAAAGTCTTTCTATGATGATGAAAGATGGATAAATGATGACCATTTTGACCCTCCCAAATCACCCCATTTCAAGCCTCCTTTGTCCTTGTGGTGTCCCACACCTCGAGAGACAGCAAGATAGGAAAGGTAGCCTCATTTGAGGGTGAAGAGAGAATTTCAGCTTTCTTAAGCATCTTTCTTCTCCTGTACTCCTGACCAGCATTTTACAGAGGACCTGGAGGCCAGGTGCTTATGAGCTGTTCCTCTTAGTTTGGGAGCCATTATTCAAAAATAAGCATCACTGAGAGTTGCAGGAGGTAAGCAAAGAGTCCATTTGCTGTGTACCAGGTGCTAACATCATGATTATAAAGTAAAGCTGATGTTCACAGGCCTCCCCTCATTTCAGGTTTCAGTGGCCACCTGGATCCAGTGGGACATGGCAGGGTATCAGGGAGCACATAGTTTTGCTAGGAGACAAAATATCAAAAACTCATTTATGTGTCAGTTTTCTCAGGTTTGGTGACCATGAACATAGGCAGTTGACAGAAAGGAAATTGGTACTAAAAGGAGAGAATTTAGAACAACTTCTTTAGTTGGAGAATGAATGCTTGAAGAGAGAGATTAATATAGGTGTTGCCTTTGGTAAAAGTATGATTTCTCACTGGCCTTTAAAATTATTAATATTGTTTTATGTAATTGACATAAGACCTAGTACTGGAAAGAAGCTCATATTCCTGATTTCTTTAAAAACTGTATTTGGACAGACCAAAAGAGAGTGATTCAAAGAATCTCAATATAGGAGGAAATGCTATTTGGCAATCCACTGACCCTAGTGAATTTTTTTTTGGGTGGGGGGGGAAACTTTTCTTCTCATCTCTGAATATAATCTGATTAGCTCTAATCATTTAATTCAGCTGAATAACATACTGAAAAACAGTTAATCAGTAAAAGGAAAGCATAACATAAGTTTCACCAAATATCTGGCTCCTAAGTAAATTCTTTCAAAAGAATCCAATTGTAAATGTGGCCCGAGGAAATGTTTTACCAAATTTTGCCAGCAGTGGAACAAAAAGACCTGGCTCACGTGTGAAGGCCTTTTAATCAAGCCTACCCTTTCCCCATCCTTTCTTCCATTCCTCCTTCCTTCTTTCTTTTTATCTTCTTTCCTTCCATCCATTTAAACTTGTTTGTGGAAAATGTTCTCTCTGTACACTCCTTATTGTTGTAGATGCCGAATATACAGAAGTCAGTTAGAAAAAGTACTCCTTTAATGAAGCTTAAATTCAGGTAATTAGCTTTCACACATGCTATGTTGCAGGACTGTGGAGGATTGAAACAGTGAGATGGCAGGGAAGAGTGTACTCCAGCACCCATCATACATTTCTTAATGACCTCCCTTCCCTTTGAGAAGAGAGGAAATGTGCATGCATGCCCAGTCATGTCTGACTCTTTGCTACCCCATGACTTGTAGCCGTCTATACTCCTCCGTTCATGAAATTTTCCAGGCAAAAATACTCTGGTAGAGAACATGGGAATTTGCTCATCTCCTTTTTAGTTGGACAGGGGCTTGCGATTCAGAAATAACTCTATTCTACTGGTCCTGCTTAGAGTCTGGAAAAGAGTTGTTCAAATCAGGTGAGAGACAGTTCTTTGAAAGGCTATGGCTACCATAAAAAGAAAAAAAAAAAAAAAAAGATTTACAATTCGAAGCCAGACTTAATAATACATAACGAATTGCAGCTCTGTTTGGGAATCTCCCTAGGTACCATTCCTAAGGATTCCAAGTGTTTAATTGAGATTTCTTTGGGGACAGTAGTCATCATTCACTTAAGCTTTATATTTATATTTGTGCGTGAAGGAAGAAAGTCAAAGGGCTAATAGACCGAGCGAGCAGAGTGGCTGCTTTTCAGCTGCGGGCCACGATGAGCCAGCAACTCTCAGAGGAGCGCTTATCCTGGAGACAGCTTGCTTACGATGCCCTCCAGGGACGGTGGGAGGAGGACAGATATGTGACTGACAGCTGTTTCTTCCTGGACTGAGACGGCACGCATGATCCCAGTGCAGCCTGTTTAATCAAACTATTTTCAGTCAAGAGGATTAAAACACCTCGGAGATGGAGAAGTATTCTGTTCCAGATTTATTCTTAGAAAGACTATTCTTTTTACCTTTGCGGTTAACATCAAGAGTTTTAATCCTAGGGGAACTTGTGTCTTCCCCATTTTCAAAGAAAAGTTAATGAGGAACTATTATTCCAGGAATATTTTAGCTGCTAAAATTTGTGATGGAATCAAAATAAAAGAAACACTGTTACGCTAATTCTGCTTTCTTTGTGCAGAGATCCTTGCTGTTCAGTCGCGCAGTCGTGTCTGACTCCTTGTGACCCTACGGACCACAGCATATCAGCCCTCCCTGCCCCTCACCATTACCTGAAGTTTGCCCAAGTTCATGTCCATTGCATCAGTGATGCTATCCAGCCATCTCATCTTCTGACACCCTCTTCTCCTTCTTTCAATTCATGATACAGGAGTCATAGGTTAGCTTTCATTTGTTCCACATTTTATAAATCTGAAGTGCTAACTCTGTTGTTGTTCTCTGGATTTTCCAGGTGCAGTTTTTACCTCCATACTGAGAAATACTTACATGCAACGTTTAATTTTTTAACAGCTTTGCTGAGGTATAATTGCAAATAATAAAATCCTCCTATTTAAAGTGTGCAACTGAATTAATTTTAGTAAATTAACAGTTGTACACCCATCACCACAATATAATTTAGCACATTTCTATCATCCCCAAAAGATTTCTCCTGCTCCTTTGCTCCCAGCTCCAGTCCCAGGCAACAGACTGGTTTAATTTTAAGCTCACATGATCATGATTTCTGCTCATCACCTGAAGGGTCTAGGTTTCGTTTCGTTGAATGTGGACTTTCTTCTGTATTTTTTAATATAGTAGATATTATCATCCTTATTTTATAAATAAGGCAGTTGAGATTGAGAGAAGCAAGGAAATTGACCCAAGATCCCAGAGCTAAGAAGCAGGAGGATTTGAACTTTATTTAGTCTGATTCTATGGCCCTTTTGCACTGAGCCACACATCACTGTAGTTAGAAAGTGACCTGACTGTGGACTTTAAGGGAAATTGGAAATTAGTGATGATTCTTATGTATGTACCATTCCACTCTTCTTCTTAATGTATATATACTGTATACACACACACACACACACACACATCATGTCTCTTTTTTTTTACTTTGAGTTGTGTTAGGGTTTATTGGCTGCCAGTTTTCTGATGCTAACTTACTATTGTTACTGAAGAATAAAATTGAATACAATTTTATAATGTTACTCATTAGCCAACTAATTCTTTATGGCAGAAAGTTTATTAAGAGATACTTGCATTTTTCAGTTTTTTTTAAAAATTTGTAGTACAAATAATCAGATCTAATATATGACATATCAAAATGGTGCTAAATTTTATCAAGTTGGATGGGTGAGGATTTTAATAAAATCTCAGATACCAACTCATGACACTGCAACAAAAATTAGTGTCAGTTGGTGAGAACTTATTTGGAACTGCCAACATCTGGGTTTGAATCACTGCTTTTACATGGACTAGTTTTATATTCTTTGGTGGGTCATGTCATTTCCTTGGTCCTCCATTACTTAATATAAACAGATCTGAAAATGGTAGTTATTGGCATTAGCAAGTTCTCAATAAGAACCCAGTGTTTCTTTTTTGGATCATTTAGTTGTGTATATTTACTATTAATACAGTTTCAAACAATTCAATATTAACTGCATTATTTTAGATAAATCTAGTTAATGGAACAAGGAAATCTAAAGTATATGAAGGACCCACCTCAGTCAGGATTAATGGCTCATTCCTGTGAAGTCAGAAATCAGTAATACTGATGCCTAGGTTCCTTCCCTCCAGATGCAACTCTGGGAACAAGGCTTCTTTCATCTAGTGGCACTGCCATCTTGAGTCCATCTTCACACATATCACTCATATCATAAGGGGAAAAGAACCTGGGAAAGGATCATTTGCCTTTTAAGGTCTCTGGTTTTTAAATGGCCCCATCACTTCTGCTTCACTAGGTTGATGAGAGCTAGATACATGGGCTCACCTAGATGCAATGGAGACTGAATGACAGGTCCTGGCTGGAAAACCACTCTCTATGGCAGTTTTGTACCATGGAAAGGGAGACACTAATTTTGGTGGACAGTTAATTATCTCTGACACTCAAGATGAGTTTCTAAGGCAGAAGATTAGAGTTGATCTGACCCTGAAACTTAATGGAGTCAGAAACCTTAAGCCAATTAAATATTTGAGGAGAGGGTGGTGGATAACTGGATTGCTTTACTCTCAAACAAGGAGATGGTCTTAATTAACTGTTTTCAGAAGTTTGCTCGCCCACAATCGTTATTTAAATAAGAAAGCACAAATGCTCTGGTTGAAAAGACTTCGGGAAGAGACCCCCAAGGATCCTGGAAAGAGATATTAAAACCACTCAAGAGGATCTTGTGATTCCTTTTTCTCTCATTGTTTTCTGATTTAAAGTTTTCATTTTCTCTCCCTCCTTCTGTTATTTTTTTGGCCACGCATCTTGTGGGATCTTACTTCACTGACCAGGGATTGAACCGGGGCCCACAGTGAAAGCATGGAGTCCTAACCACTGGACCACCAGGGAAGTCCCTATTTCTTAAAACTTATTTAAATTGTCACTCCTGAAAGTCTAAAGCAGAGAGGAAAGACTGGCAGGCCAAACATCTCTTCTATTGGATTGCTTTTTCGAAATGACATTTTTGACCATCATTTATCGATAGGTAAATAGCCCATAAAATCTAGATATCAGGGTTTTCTGGAAAAATTGCAATACCTAGCAACAGTAATTCTGTCTTCTTGAATGACAAAAATCTACTGGCTGAATAATAGCTGCCTCATTGAAAGGGACCTGTACTTCCTCCCATTTTTTAACAGGTCTCCACGACTCCTTATTGCCCTGTACACAACTTGACTTAGCTTCTTACATTAACCACTGGGTTTCTGTAAGTCATTTACATTTACAAAATATAATCTAATGGGAAATTGTGCGACCTCACTGAAATTTTTATCTTTTTCAAGCAAGCAGATAATTATTAAAAAGTTGTGAGCAAGAATAAACTGAATCTCCACTTTGAATTGTTCTTCAGCCTATTTTTCATAGAAAGTTCTGCTATGTGAGCCTCTCCTTCTTGAAAGACATTTATTTATGAAATGAATTTTCCACAATAATTATTCCCAGTTGCCCGTATTACTCCCTGTAGCCTTTTGGCTTCCGGGATTTTAGTCTACTCTGACTTAATTGAAGTAGTGATTTTTCTCTTACCAAATGAAGGGCCTGTAGAGCAACAGTATATATGACAAAAAAGATAATAGCACTTTTTTGAAATTTGGCAATCTTTTTCTTAGAGTTGTAACTAATCATGTCTTTCTGAGGATGTGGAGTGAAACTTTGACATATGTCATGGTTGTCAAAGTCGGCATTAACACAAAATAATAAGTTATTTAATATAGGATTCAACTTTATTATTTTTTCAAGTGAGCTGTCTATCACCAAGTTCTGAAGTGGATTTCTTTCAAGTCTCCCTGTCTCCAGAGAAAAAGGGGAAAAGGCAGTGTATCCCTGGACAGGCTCTATGACTCATTATGTCAATCAAACCCCACTTCAGAAGGGAATAAAGAGATTTGTATCTCAAAGCTGTGCATAACGACTCCTCGGCTTTTCATTTCATATTTATGAGCGGTTTACTTTGAAGTGTTTATCAGCCAATGCGCAGAAACATGAGGGAGCCTTGCCTGAAACCATACTCAGGCGTCTAATCTGTGAAACGCTCGCTGAGCAGACTAGCTCATCAGTGCATGCCATGCAAAAATAAATACATAAATAAACTTTTTGTTATTTGAGGTCTTGGAGCCATGTCTTTATATGAACTATAAAAAAGGGATAAATGGTGCTGAACATTTTGAAATTGGTGTAACACGGGAAACTTAGCTCTGTGATGTGCAAAAATGAAGGAGGGACAGATTATTTCTTGCTTGAAACAAAACTTGATAGAATGCAGAGAAATAAAAATATACAAATATTTAGGTATACTCCTCACCTGGTCTAAGGCTTTGGGTCTGTCCAAGTGCCCACTTGATGACTGAGGATAGTATAAAGTGTTTTGTTTTGTTTTGTTTTTTAATATTTTTTGAAGATTATATAATTGTCAGAATGGTTGGGGAGATGTCACTACCAAGATGTTGAAACCACTATATGGAAAGCTGTTTTACATTTTTAACATCCCATGTGTATTAATATTCCATGCATATTTTAAGATATGTAAAATGTGCAGAAGGAAAAGTCAGGGAAGGTAATAAAAAGGGGTGCATAGAAGAAAATGAAATATTGATTCTTAATTAAAAGAATGGGTACATTTTCTCTATTTTTAATCTACCTGCCTATCTTTGTTTAATTATTTAGACAAATATTTATTGAGCAGCTACTATACTAGATCCTGACTTTAGAAGGGTACAATCAACCAGAGTTGCTGAAGAGGATCTCGTGTTAGAGGAGGCCAACAAATTAACAAATCAGTGTCAGGGTACATGTCACAATTAGTTACTGTGACCGAGGGATGCTCAATCCCCCACTTCTTTATATTAGATCCTGTATGTCTGTGTGCATTTCTCATTTGTTAATAGCAAAAAGGGTATTTAAAGAAAAAAAGGAAAATTCGCTTTGATAATCTGTGAAGTATTTCACTGATTTGAACAGCTGGGAGAAAATTAAGCCTAGGAGCCTATCAGCCGTTCGCTTATAAAAAGGTGACTTCCTGTGTTGCCCTTTTTTCTACAGATTCTTCAAAGAGCTCTTTCCCTTTCCTAGTATCCCCCCTTCCAGTATCCTGAGTGGGAAAAGTGGCTCTGATGCCTAGTCTCTTGCTAGCAATATTGTATAATCACAGAAGTTTAAAGGTGAAAGTCTTTAGACTCAGCTAGGAAGCCTGGCATGTAAGAAACCACACAGGCTTTAGAGCTAAAAGATAAATGCATGAATAGAGGCTATTCCACTTTTTATCTCGAATCTAATGCCTTCCTCCTAGTTTTGTTCTGAGGATTATATGAGATTTTCCACATACAGTGTTTATAACATACAATGTTTATAATTAATCTTGATCATACAACATAATCAATATTAAGCCATAAATGTTTTTGAATGAATGAATGAAGGATGTCTCTCTTCTGTTCCCATCCTTTTACTTTCAAAAACACCTGACAGCTCAGGGTATTAAGGGGTTTCTCTCTCTCTGCTTAGTCCCTCAGTCTTGAACTGTAGCCTGCCAGGCTCCTCTGCCCGTGGAATTTTCCAGACAAGAACACAAGAAGTGGGTTTCATTTTCCTTCTCCAGGCGACCTTCCTGACCCAGGGATGGAAGCTGTGTCTCTTGAGTCTCCTGCATTGGCGGGTGGTTTCTTCACCACTAGCACCACTTGGGAAGCCCATTATGGGGTTTACCAAAGATTTTCCATCCAGAATAATGTTTTCTAGAGGACAATGAAATATAGTTACCTGCCCCCTGCCTCTGTCTTCCCATCCCCACCAATGTAAGGGGAGCAGAAGATAAATTTACAAGGAATACCCTGTGCTATTATAATTATAATTTTCTATGTTTATCTTACTTATTAATCTGGGAGATTCCTGAAAGCAAGGACACAGATTTTCCATCTCTGTATCTCTAATTCATTCTCAGCACACCTTTTTGTCTATTTGTAGAACTGAATTGAGCCGATCAGTTTGAAACATGAACAGCGGGTGCCCTTGGGTCTGTGTGAGCCATATAACAGCAGTGATTCTTGGGGAGACAAGCACAAAGAAGCATAAACCCTGCCAGATGTGCAGGAAAGACAACCAAAGCCATTGTGGGGTGTGTTCCTGATAATTCTGATGGATAGATTTTCTAAAAGGACTATTTTGACTTTCTCATCCAAAAGGAGATGAAACAGGCTGCACACAAGAAAGAATGATCTAGGGCCAATTTTAAGATGGGAGAGTGAATCAAAAGATAAGTCTTTGCAATAATAATCTGCTTCTGACTCCCAAACAACCCACAATGAAGGCAAAGGAATTAATGGAGCTTCTGATCCCTGTGACATAGGCGCATATGCAACGTGAGTCAGTGCAGCAGCCATTTCCTCGGTGGTCCGACCATGGGCTATGAGAAAGCCAACAGCCAGTGTCCCCCAGGATAGCAAAGCTCTCTTCATGAGGAAAAGGCTGTTTCTCAGATGAAGTGCCAGATAGGGCCAATGTTTTTCATAGAGCACCTGGGGAAGCCTCAGCAAAGAGAAATGTCTCGATAGAGAACAATTAAGTGTCACCTTGGATTTCATTGCCTGTCATTCCAGAGAAGTGGCAGTTTTGCTAGGAAAAGTTGGCTTTTTAAGAAAGAAGCAATCTACCTGGAGTGACCCCTGATTTTAATAGGAAAAAAGAGGCAGGGAAATGCAAGAGAAAGAGACATCTTGCTCCCTTCACAACTGTCAGAAGCATGTTATGTGATTCCTGGAAAGCCCAGGAAAGTCCCTATTTTTCTTTCTCAAGGGAGTAATCCCTGCTACTTTCCACAGGTGATGTTGAGTCCTAAGGCAGTTTGCTTTGAACAGTAATATAAATGTGCTTTCCAGTTACCAAACAGAGGCAATAGTTGGTAGAGTCACTGGTTTCAGGAAGATGTTCTGGGAAAATGGGGAATGGTCAAGGGAGCCGTTTGTAAGGATGGAATAGTTGTTCTGCTAATTAGAAGAGGCAGAATGATATTAATACTGGGCATGCCTTTGCCAGCACCTGAAAACCGAGACCAGACACTCTTCTCTGCCTCTAAAAGAGCCAAGTGGCCAGAGCGTTTAATGCTGATGTAGGGTAAGATTTTCTGTGCATTCCAGGATGATAACACTATTAGAACACAAACTACATTTTTTTTTTCCAGATCCTTCAGGGAGGCTGGTGCTTTGATTCATTATGATTTTGGTGTTTTGTACATGTCAGGGCTTCATGGAGGAAGCAGGGCTGTACTATGATTTCTGTGGCCCCTCAGCAGTTCTGCCTTTGCAGACCCCTCCTCTCTAAAAATGTGCTTCCCTGGTGGCTCAGACAGTAAAAGCGTCTGCCTACAGTGAGGGAGACCAGGGTTCAATCCCTTTGTCGGGAAGATCCCCTGCAGAAGGAAATGGCAATCCACTCCAGTACTCTTGCCTGGAAAATCCCATGGATGGAGGAGCCTGGTAGGCTACAGTCCATGAAAGAGAATATTTAAAATTACATTTTACAACTGCATTGGTAGGGAGATGGATAGATCATTGTTAGAGATTACAACCTTTGCTACAAACTAAAATTTTACTTTCTTTTCCTTACTTTAAAAAAAATTAACCTATTTTTGTGGGTCCCCAAAATATGCTGGGTCTTAGTGACTCTGTCTGTAGTCCCTACTGGGTACCTTGGCCTTGGTCCTATCGCAACTGAAATGTCTTTCTGTTGCATTTACTCATGGATTTAAAACTGTGAATTTCAATGTTTTAAGATAAAGATCTCTTGTCTTAAAGACAGTGCCTCCATCTGAGGAAAAGTAGAAGCTTATGACATAATGGAAATTAATTTCTGTGGATTCAGAATCATAGTTACAGTTTACACGTAGGAATAATTTGGTCCACAGGTAACATATCACCTTAATTGCTCTATTTTTCCCCCTAAAGTAAGTGCCACTCCTTTTAAGGACAGTGTTTGTACATTGCATTTATCATTGTCTCACTTGTTAAAACTGAATACAGTATCCATAATTTACTTTTTTCCATATGAATCACTGCAGCCCTCCTGAATGATGACAGTTCAGTGTAATGTGTGGACTATGACAAATCTGTTCCCAGAAGATTTTGAAGTTTATTAAATTCCAGGTGCTCTGCGATTGTACTGTGGTCTGCGCGCCGTCTCACTTTTCTCCATGTCAGCTTCATTCCATTCTCTCTCCAAAACCTCTAGCGCCCCCTTCCCATTATGGATCAAAAGTGAAATCCCAAATACACATCTACCATCTACCCATTCCCAGCATTGCAACCACCAGTTCTGCCTTCCAGCCTATTACTCTAAATGAACCGTCTGTAGTCTTACCCCAGGAGAAACCCCCACTGTGTGCTCCACCAGAGTCCCACTAGTCTATTCAAGGATGTTGCTGCCGGAATTCCTCCACCTCTAAATGAACCATTTTCTCAGTCCTACCAGTAGATAAACATGCTGTGACTTTCCCCAGTTTCTGTTCACCACTTCTTCCACCAGCGACGTCCTTTAACACTTTATTGCAGTACCTCTCAGAAGAGGTAGCTATTGTACACTTCCACTTTTGCTCCCCTATTTTCTTTAAACACAGCCCAACCAGATAGTCACACATATCCCTCCATACAGTTGGTCTTGCCAAGACCACCAGTGATCACCACGTCACTACACTGTGACGCTTACTTTTTCGGTCTCTTCTTACCTGCCAGCAACATTTGGAAGAGTTCATCACTGCCTCCTCTTGGACGCACTTTCTTCGCTTAGAGTGTCCCCTGGCACATGCTTGTGGCCTTCCAACCATTGCACTGGCTGCTCTTTTCCATACTCCTTTATTGCTTCTTCCTCTTTGCTCCATCCTCTTGAGTATAAAAATAACCAAAGACCCAGTCTTTGGTATTCTTTTCTACCTACAGATCTTTCACACTGATGGTCTTGTCCACTTCCATAACACAGAATAGCATATATATGCCAATGACTCCTAAATCTCTATCACTTATAATAAACTTGTTATTTATTGATCTGTTGACCTACTCAGAATCTCCATTTGTATGTCTAACACATATTCCAAACTGAAATATGCATTACTGAAATCCTGACCCTCTACACACACACACATACCACTTGCTCTTCTTGCATCCTTCCCCATCACAGTCCCTGGCAACTCCCTCCTAGTTTTCAGTTTGAAAGTATTGATGTTATTTCCGATTTCTCTCTTTCTGCCACACCCTACATGTAATCCATCCACCAGGAAATCCCACTCTGCCCACCAGCCCACTGCTTCCAACTGGAATGGGCTGTGATCAGCTCTTACAAACGCATTCTGAGCATCTCCTGTATGCTGTTCTTCCTTGTGTCAAACACAGTTGTGCAATCTTTAAAGATGTAAGTTAGGTGATGTCATTCCTCTCCCCCAAAACAGTATAATAGCTTTGTCTTTACTCTGAGTAAAAAGCGGTGTCGTTAAAATTACCCCAAAGCCCTTCCAGACCCAGCTCTCATTAAGACTCTAGCTCTCCCGTGAAGTTTGCACCTTTGCTCACTTCATTTCAGCCACTCCATTCTTCTTGACGTTTTAGAACATCCCAGGTATGCTTCTCCTTGGGACCCATGCACAGACAGCTGCTTTTTGCCCCCAGGGTATCAGAAAGCTGACTCCCCCAAGTCCTTCCAGCCTTTGCCAAATGCCCCCTTCTCCCTGAGATCTTCCCAAGATCAAATAATTCACAATACTCATAAATGGCTTTCACTACTCTACTTTCTCTGTTTTCACTTCTCACCTTTGAAGATATTAGTACTTAGTCATTATATTAACTTTTTATTTTTTGTCTACCCTGGCTAAAATATAAGCTTCTGAGGAACACAGATCTTTATCTCCTTTGTTTGCTGATATACCCCAAGCCATTTGACTAAGGCTGAACACTCATGCTGTGTGTTCAGTCACTCAGTCATGTCCGACTCTTTGCGACCCCATGGACTGTAGCCTACCAGGCTCCTCTGTCCATGGGATTCTCCAGGCAAGAATTATGGAGTGGGCTGCCGTTTCATCCTCCAGGGGATCTTCCTGACCCAAGGATTGAACATGTGTCTCCTGTGCCTCCTGCATTGGCAGGCAGATTCTTTACCACTGAGCCACCTGGGAAGCCCCAGACATTTACTAAGCATTTCATAGATACTGATGAAATGAACGAGGGCTCTTTCCCTTCATCTGCTTGCCTGAAGTCCCACCCATTCTTTTAGGTATACGTCTCCTCTCGTGTAATCATGTGTTTGCTCCCAGGTGGTCAAGCTGTCTGTATTCTTGGGGTAGCCCTCACTCTGATTTGGGGTGGAGAGATAACTATATCAGTCTACGAACCTACAAATGTAGACTCTGCAAGTGAGGGTTCTAAAATCTCTGCTTCTGCTGCTGTTTCCGCTACTTGATAGTGTATCTAGAACATTTTATTCAGCATCCCTATGTTCTGGCTACACTGCTAAGTGACTTCAATCACTTTGGAAATATGTATTTTAGTGGTGAGATAGTCTCTGGTGTGGCTGAGACTGATTAGTTACCGCATCGCTCACACCGTGAATATAATAGTGCTGATAGTGGAGTATTTCAGCTGTGATGACATAAGATTTTTTTTCCTCCATTGGGCAAACTTCTGCCTTCTATTCCTGAATTTCTTTCTGACTTGGAATTTATGTGACTCAACAACTCTCTGCAAGTCAACAGCTGCCAGATGTTAAATGTAATTAAGGCTTTACATGTATTCGTAACGTACGACATGTGTTTGAAACACAGGAAGCAAGGTGGGAAAGGAAGAAAAGGAAAACCCTTGACTCAGTTTCAATTATCCTCTCCCTGTTTAACGGATGCTAACAGGCACTAGGAAACTGTGGTTGTGTTATTTTTCTACAAGCTCAATGGCTGGATGCTTACATTGGTTTTAGACAAGTACCTAAATCCTGACAGTAATTGGTGATGAAGCATTTGATTTAAGGGAACTGATTTACAAACAAGAATACATCATTAACATTTCTCCCCCAAATATTTGCAGTTACAGTGTAGATCCTGATTAGTTACTGAAGCAAAATACCTGTTACACATATTTTCACCTGGTGATAGACTGTGATCTATCCATCTCCCTAGATGTCAGACTGTAGATGAGTTAATTAACTCTTGAGCTCTAGAATGATTCTTCAATGATGGGAAAGTCAAAATGTTTTCAAAACATCAAGTGCATGATGGAGACAGGGACCTTCATGAGTGCTGAGAATGCAAATGTCATATGCCTTTGTCAAAATTTCAGCTAATACTGGTAGCTTCTATACTGACATATCAAATCTTCTTTATATTACTTTGAGAAAGCAGGATATTACATAACATAATAGAATAAGTATTAAATATATTTAAATATATGCAGCTTAATAGGAAAAAGTATTTCATTTGTATAGGGGTAGGAAAAGTTTGAAAATGAAATCATGCCCATCACCTTGTAGTTTTACACTTACCAGGTAACATCATAGATAAGTAATATTTATTGAGTATTTATTCTGTTCTAAATTTATATATATACTTGTTCATCAACACAGTGACCTTTTCAGATAGGTACTGCTATAATTTCCTCCATTTTACAGGTAAGAAATTTGAAACATAGAAATATTAACTAGCTTGATCAAAACAACACAGTCCTGAGAGTATGAGAAATCTCTAAATAAAAAAAAAACAAAATAAGAACTAAAAATGAGCTGAAGTCAGAAATGTGAAGATTGAATTGCAAGCTCATAGGAGAACTTCAGTGAGAGAAAAGGGTTACCCTCAGAGTTTCAACAGGGAGATCTGACCTTGAACTCAGAGCAAGATGCAAGACATGAAACTGAGATTCCTATGTTATTCTGGAAACCTGATAAAAGACATGTGGTGAAGAGTCTCTGAAAGGGAGCAGTTAGACATTTTTCAGGAGACAAGAGTCTTTACTATAGGCCCTTGTGATTTTTAAAAACTAAAATAAACTAATGTCAGCTAAAGTTAAATCTCATTAAGTATGTAAGAAAACAAAACTTTAAGAGTGAACAAGTCAACAAACAACCATTTTTGATTCTTAAAGCCCCAAAACCTTAGAATTTGTCAGTTACATACTTTCAACTGTGTATAATATGCAAATTAGCAAGTAAGAATATAATAGAAAAACGGAATAGAAACACTTAAGCTATATAAATTTTATAAAGGAAATAGTCAATACATAATTGTTGAAATAAAAACTTTAGTGCATACAGTAAATATGACATCAGGCACAATTAAAAAGAGAATTGGTCAACTGAAAAAAAAATAACCAGAAGAAATTAGAAAGAGATGGCACAGAAAGAATATAATGTTAAAAATATAATAGAAACATTAGGAGAGAAGAATAGTCTTAGTTTAATTAGTGAAGACAATAAAGAGTTTGGGAGTGAGTAGATATTTAAAAGACAATGAGAATTTTTTAGAATAAAGAAATCAGGAAGTCATAGAAATGGAAGAACAACTTGTATCAAGTAAGATTAGAGCTCTAAATAGACTGATATAACATACATATTGTAATCCCTAAAGCTACCACTAAAAACATTATGTTGAGATATAGATAAGAATCCAATAGAAAATTAAAATAGAATTAAAAAAAAATTATCAACCCAAGTGAAGGTAGAGAAGAGGAACATCAGAAAAGAGACAAACAGGAAAAACAGCAAAGTGGTGAACCTGAATCCAGACAAATAAAAAATTACATTAATATAAATGTACACTGATTAAAAGGAAAAGATTGTCTGATTATTTAAATAGCAAATCCTAAATATATGTTGTCTACAAGAGATGCATTTTAAATACAAAGACACAGAACAGTTGAAAGTAAAGGAAGGAAATTAGACATAATGTTCACTGTTTATAGTAACCTTAACAAAGCTGAACATTTTTATATCAGGCAAACTAGACTTTGAGACCACGAGTATTACCAGAGAAAAAGATGGATATTTGAAATTGACCAAAGGATTACAAAGAGAGTCTCAGTTAATTTCAGGAGGGAATCCAAGAGAATTTGTTCTCTGTCCACCAAGTACTTAAGTGAGAAATCACATTAACAATAAAGAAATCTAGACAAGCCCCAAATATGTGGAAATAAAACTACATATTTCTAAGTAATCCATTAATCAAAGTAGTACAAGAGAAATTAGAGAATATCTGGAATTGAATGATAATGGAATGTACAACATATCCAAACTTGTGAGATGCAGGTAAAGAGGGGCAGATGATAGGTTTGTATTTTTATTTAAGAAATAAAAATTGTTTTTAAATCAATGATCTACATTTCTACCACAAGAAACTAGAAAAGGCTAAGCAAAGAAACCCAAAATAAGTAAAGATAAATAATTAAGATGAGAACAAAAATTAAAGAAATGGAAAAGAAA
Source organism: Bos indicus (assembly GCF_029378745.1). Taxonomy (NCBI): domain Eukaryota; kingdom Metazoa; phylum Chordata; class Mammalia; order Artiodactyla; family Bovidae; genus Bos; species Bos indicus. The sequence continues at coordinate 79,116,547 of NC_091766.1, forward strand.
CAGTAAATGAAAATATTAAAGCCAAAAGCTGGTCTTTGAAAAACTGATAAAATTGATAAAGCAATAGCTAAAATAATCAAGAAGAAAAAAAGAGAATACACAAATACTCCAAATCAGGAATGAAAGAAGGAATATCGTTATGGATCCTGTGTGTATTCAAGAACATTGTCATTAACCTTGGCAAATTAAATGAAATGGACAAATTCCTTGTAAAATATAATCAATGATTAAAAAGCAGATATAATCTCAAAATTTATTGGAGATAAAGAGTCACTACATATTAATGACAATGTTCAATCCATCAGAAAATTATAATTATTATAATTATTCTAAACATACACCTATAATATAGCCTTGGTTTAGTTGTTCAGTTGTGTCCAACTCTTGCAACCCCATGGACTGTAGCCCTCCAGGCTCCTCTGTCCATGGGATTTTCCAGGCAAGAATACTGGAGTGGGTTGCCATTTCCTTCTCCAGGGGATCTTCCCAACCCAAGGATCAAATCCAGCTCTCCTGCACTGCAAGCAGATTCTTTTTTTTTTTTTCTAATTTTATTTTATTTTTAAACTTTACATAATTACTAACTGAGCTACCAGGGAAGCCCTATAATATAGCCTTAAATTGACATAATGCAAATACAGAGAAAGCTGTGGGGAGAAACACCCATCATAGTAGGAAAATTCATCATATAACTTTCAATTCTTGATAAGACAATTAAAGAGCAAATTAGTACCATGTAGAAAAATTGAACACAGGATTAATAATTTGGTTTCATTGAAATATGTAAAATCTTGCACCTAATAACTAGAGAACATATGTTTCTCTCAAGTGGATATGAAATACTTTAAAAAATTTATCAGGCTATGGAGGAAATTTAAAAATTGCTTAAAAGTTTAGTAATATAAAAGTGATGCTCTTTAGCTAAATGCAGGTAAATTAGAGCTCAAAACCAGAAATATATACAAAATACCCCAGTACATTTGTAAATGCAATAAATAAGTTCATTAGAAACATAAAAATATTTAAATCTAAGCCACAGTGAAGATGCTGTGAGTCAAAACCTGTGAGATGCATTGAAAGTGGTCCTTAGAAATATATAGCCTGAAATGTTTATAATAAAAAGGAAAAATGGCTGAACACTGATGGCGTAAGAAATCAAATTTTAAACATATGAAAAAAATCAATTGTCTATACTCAAAGAAGGAAAGAGAAAGGAGTAATTTTTGTGTGTGTATATATATATATATATATATATATGTAAAACCATAAAAATGAATAAACTAGAAAACATGTATAGATAGTAGATAGAACCAGGAAAGCAAAAATGTGTTTATTGAAAGACAAAAACAATTGATCATTGCTGAAACCAATCCAGTCAAAAGAAAGCACAAATAAAATAATATCAGGAATTAAAAAAAAAAAAAAGGCAGTCTACAAACCCAGAAGAAATTTAAAGGGATTTAAAAATACTTGGATAAATTTGTGCCAACCCATTTGAAGACGTAGATGAAACAGGCATACATCCCTGGAAAAGCTTATCCCTAGAAAATACATCCCTAGAAAAATGTATTGTTCCAAAAGTTTCAAAAACAACTCAAGAAACATAAAGTGTTAATACTCCTGTAATTTTTTTTAAAAAAGCAAGTTCCTTCATTGTAAGCCAATGATCATCATATTATCTACATTTGTCGTGTAATTACTGAGTGGCAGGCAGTGTTTTAAGCACTTTGACCTGCCTTATCTAACTCAATGTTCAAAAGAATCTTATAAAGGCAGGTGCTATTTTTACGTGTATTTTATAAAGTAAGTGGAGACTCATCAGAAGTAATTAATTCTAAGAATATATGGTCCACAAGTATTTTTAAAACAGACAGTGGAATCCCATTTGAACCCTTGGCTATGTAGGTAGTGACTATTTTATAAGGCTGCTACACTAATTAACTGGAAATTTGTATATAGCAGCATCTAAGACAGTGCCTGCCACCTTCTGAAGCTCTGAGAAAGCATAAGCTAATCTTACATTCTCAAACTCAGAACAGTTAGACCATTGCAGCTCACCCACTCTTGTTCTTTGCTTTCTTTATTTTTTCTGATGAACAAAAAAGTGTTTGAAGAAGCAGAGTCTCACAGGGTCAGATGACTGTATGCCTTTGTAATGCTCTTACATAGGATAACTGATTGCTATAGTTTTTAATACTCGAATTGATTTTTAATCTTGTTGGAATTTTCATCAGCAGAAAAGAGTCTCCAGCAAGCTCTGGAGCATTTCATTTCTATTTATGAACTGGCAGTTGTTCAGGAGAAACTTTTGTTGTAGTCGGCTTTTGGGTTTTCCAAATTGGGCTTTATTCAGATTGGAACATGAAAATGCCATATCAGAGGAGAATGCCACGTTCACTTTTGACTTTGAGGGGATAAAGCTTACAGGAAAACCTTGAATACTGGAAACGTTCCTGTCTTCACTAGCCTTTGGTGTTTTTTTGATTTGGAAAGTGTTTATTAACATTGGAATGATTCTGGTTACAAATCTGATAAGTTGTGACATGTCAGAGATTCAGGTAGAGACCAAAGTAATAATTCTGCAAGTTTAAAAATATTAAAATATGAACATTTTAGGCTATACACAAAAGAAAATTTCGATTTGTAAAGGATATTTTTGAAATATAAATATTGGACTTACATTTTATGAATAATAATACATGTACACCTACTCTGTGGTTTTAAGCCACAGGATATTTTGTGAACAGTCTTGTCAACATTTGGGAAAATATCTGAATGTGTAAAATCGGATGAACTTTAGAAGGGCATTAAGAGAGAGTTGATGTGAAGAATTTTAGTATACACAAGTATAAAACATTAGAATTCATTAAGTAGCTCCTTCATTGGCTTTCAAATTTGTTACCATTGCATGTACAAATATGTAGATTTTAAATTTGTGTGAAAATAGTATTTTAGATAATGTTGGTATTTGTTTTGGATGGAATATTTTGTATCACATACATATCTTTAACTGTGCAAAATTTAAAGTATCAACATTAAATGTAATAATTTGGTGATATATTTTGATGAATCAAACCAAAATACAAGTTGTGTTTTATCTCTTATAATTTCCTATTTTGCCTGATAGCTTTCTAGTTTGCAAAAGCTTATGGCATTAGATTAAATTACTTCACTCTGTGATAAAGAGAACTATGGTATTATAATTTGTGTTCTTTTCTTAAATATCTGGTACAAAAATTTGGAGTCAGGATTCATCCCTGACTTTAAAATGTAGAGTCTAACATTTGCTCAAGAAGAGTGACCCATGTTTATTTATAAGAGATTCTCTTTGTCTTAGGATAAATGATCCTAGAAAAAAGGCCACTTCAAAAATGAATCACTGTTTAGAAAGAAGCAATATTTCATATTAAATAGTAAATATAATTTATTGTGACTTTATCTTGAGAAAATAAGATTGATTATCAAGAGTATATTTTATGTTTAATACAATTTATTATTCCAGCTGCACTATAATTATTCAAAAGGATAAAGAATAATAATTTGTGTGGGGCACAATATACATTTTATGGCACAGCTGTATGACTGTACAATATTTCATCTTTCATTCTGAGTTGCATTTTGCAGCATGATCACAGAGGGCCATATTTTGCAAAAACAAAAATATTTAGATTCTTTAATCTTCCAAATGGCCTCTAGTTAATTTCTTATTAATAATTATTTTTCCTCATTCACATTGAGATTTTCCTGATTCTTGGTGTGATGAATGATTTTTTATTGTATCCTGGCTATTGGAAGTATTGTTTCAAAAATATGGATCTTATTTAAATATTGTTTCAGTAGGCCTCCTCTGACACCAAGCCTTTGGGAACAATGGGACCCTGAGGCTTAACTGGCAGGTGGAAGTGAAAGCCCAGGTTCCTCACTTGACTCACTTTGACAAGCGGGGCAATTGGGGTGGAGTGGGGTGGAATGTCTCCTTGCAGAGTTGGGGTTTCAGACTCCCTACTAGGACCCTGCATATACCAACCTGCTTGAGAGGGAGAGGGCTACCTCCTTTGAGTTCTCTGTGAGTCCCCCAGTGGTAGTGAAACTAGATTTAACATTTATCCTCCTCAAACACCAGCAAGGAGAAGGAAGGGCACTTCATTACCACTGTGTGCAGATGGGCGTCGAGGTTCCCTTCCTCTCCTCCAGCGACCCTCTGTAGGGGAATCAGGGAAAGCTCATCGCCCCTCAGTGACAATAATAATTCCAGTCCCCAGTTGGTCTTTGATTCCACCCTAGTATGTTTGTGGAGGTGGGGAAGGACACCTCGTTGGAGTAGGCTTTACTTTGGTCTGCTTCTGTTGGTATTTTCAGTTTGCAAATTTCTCTAGCAAATTTCTCTATCCACATTTGGGAAATATGAGGCAGAAGGGAAACCCAGAGAACTCACCGCTATGTTTTCCTCCAGGTCCCAGGAAGAAATGGATCTATCTTCTTACATACCTCTTTTAGACTCATTTTATGTAGTTTTTACATGTACAGTCCAGGGATTTTAGCTGTCCTTAAAAACAGGTATATAGAGAAGTGGGAAATTTCATCTTGATCTAGAACTAGAAGTTCCTCACCTTTTCTATTTCCAGGATTTTTTTTTTAATTGGGGTATAGTTGCTTCACAATATATACAACAAAGTAAATTAGCTGCATGTATACATATATCCCAGAGAAGGCAATGGCACCCCACTCCAGTACTCTTGCCTGGAAACTCCCATGGACGGAGGAGCCTGGTGGGCTGCAGTCCATGGGGTCGCTAAGAGTCGGACACGACTGAGCGACTTCACCTTCACTTTTCACTTTCATGCATTGGAGAAGGAAATGGCAACCCACTCCACTGTTCTTGCCTGGAGAATCCCAGGGATGGGGGAGCCTGGTGGGCTGCCGTCTCTGGGGTCGCACAGAGCTGGAAATGACTGAAGTGACTTAGCAGCAGCAGCATACATATATCCTCTCCCTCTTGACCCTGCCTTCCACCCTTCCTGCCATCCCACCCGTCTCTGTCACCACAGAACACTGAACTGAGCTCCGCATGCTATGTAGGAGGTTCCTACTAGCTAACTGTTTCACACATAGCAGTGCATCAGTCCTAATCTCCCAATGGCTCATTTGTGCCATTTTTCTAGAGTTCACATATATGTGTTAATTTGTTTTTCTCTTTCTGACTTCACTGTGTATGACAGACCCTGGGTCCATCCACATTTTTGCAAGTGATCCAATTTCATTCTCTTTTATGGCTAAGTAATATTCCATTGTATATGTATGCGTATACACACACACACACACATACACACAACCCCCACATCTTCTTTATCTATCCCTTATGGTTGTTTCTGTGCCCTGGCTATTTTAAGTAGTGCTGCAGTGAACATCGGGGTGCATATGTCTTTTTGAACTATGGTTTTCTCAGGGTATTTGCCCCACTGGTGGAATCACTGGGTCATATGGGAGCTCTATTTTTAGTTTTTTTTAAAGAACCCCCATACTGTTCTCCATAGTGGCTGTATCAATTTACATTCCCACCAACAGTTGACATTACCATGCCAACATTCATCTTTATTTTCTCTTAATAGCTTAATTCTGTTAGATCTTGGTTATTTTGTAGTCTTGATTATGATTCTCGTGTTTTTAGTATCACTTTTACTGACTTCATGGAAATCTGCATCTTCACCAGTTTTATAATTTAATCTTAGATTGGTACCATATCATTTCCCATTATCAGCAACTAATTGATGATTGACATTAATATGGTGGTTGATATGAGAAGAGATAGTGGTAATAAGTGGATGGGGATAGGTGGGGATTATTTCGTAAATGATTACTATTGACTGTTTTCATGCTATAGCAACTTTTCTTCCCATGTGTGAAATTTCTTCTCTTAGACTCAGGGGACTCACATAGTAAACATTTAGGCCATTACTACAGTTAACTTTTATCTTTCTGCCCTCATAGTAGAAAATCTGTTCAAATCCTGACATTTTCAGTGCTATTTGTATTCACTGGTATTACCATGACATGGTAATTCTGACTTAGCGACATATGTGTTTTTCCTACTTAAAGGTTATTTCAAAGTGTGAGAAGTTGGTAAGAACTTTGAAGATAAAGCCAAGATCACAGTGCAGTGACATATCCTTCTTTAGGATTGTATCCCCAAGTAAAATTAGTTGGTCAAAGGATGACTCCTGAAATCTATTGCAAAATTTTTCTCTAAAAAATCTTTGGAAAGGATCTGGGTCATATACCGAGGTTATGATTCAAAAGAAGACGTGTCCACACTGCTATATTTAAAATGGATAACCAACAGGGGCCTTCTGTATATTGCAAGGAACTCTGCTCAGTGTTATATGGCATCCTGGATGGGAGGGGAGTTTGAGGGAGAGTGGATGCATGTGTATATATAGCTGAGTTGCTCTGCTGTGTACCTGAAATGATCACATTGTTAATCAGCTATACTCCAATATAAAATAAAAACTCATCTCATAATAAAAGATGACTTAAAGCAAAAGAGACTTATCAACTGAGTTGTTTTCAAAAACTTGTGTTCTGCTCTCCTGATCATCTAACAGTTTTTAGACATTGGCATTCTCTCAATGGCAATATTCAGACATTGATAACACCTTAAATTATAATAAAATTCCATGATATAAATACCATTTATTTTGTGTAATCATTCATTTATATAGATATTGACTCTGGTCTTGACAATGTAAATGGGACACCACTAAGCTGTGTATTGACAACAGCAAAGAAACCATAACTGAGAGGAGTCGGAGACATCATCCACACCCACTTGCGTTAGTGGTATCAGGGAGGCAGAGAGAGTGTGAATATGTGTTCCATGAATACTTAAATGTTGTGCCTCTTTTTTTATCTTTCTGCAAGATAGTAAAGAAGGAATGAAATGTTGACTGCTTTCCACTAGAAATCTTAGCTTGGAGAATCACACAATGACTAGTTTCTCTCTTCTATTCAAAGCTGCCATGGAGCTTAATAAAGACATAATTATACAAGATGAATTAGAGCCAAATCAGTCTTCCATCAATGAGCAAAGTAAGTGTAAAACAATAAGTTGACATAGTATTAACATCCCCCATACTATTTACATGCTAAGCAGAGTGGTATAATATGAGCGCTTCATGCTTTAAGACAAAATACATGAAAATTGCTTGTCTAAAGAAATTCATTTGGAGGGATGTTTGGGAAACTGGGTATGATAAGAGCAAATGGGAGGGGTGGAGTAAGCGTCTCGGTGGAGTAATTCCTAGTCCCTCGTGTCTGCCACTAGATGAACATGTGGGCAAGCTGTGACAAAATGAAGGGATGACCTTTCATGGCGCCCTGTCTCTTTTCTACATAGTATTTATCATTGTATAGATTGTACTTTTTTATGTGATTCTTTGATTAATGCCCCTTTCCCGATTAGACTATAAATGTCATGATTGTAGTTTTATACTGCTCACTGTTAAATCCCCAGTGTCTAGCACAGCACTAGGAACAATAAATATTTGTTGAATGATTTAATAAATGATAGACCAATCTTTCCTTTCTACCGTGTCCATGACTCTCCAACATTATGTTGTTAAGCCAGCAAACTTGGGAAAGGCTTGGTCCGTAATCTGTCCCAGACACTTAAGAGCAAGGTTTTCTCTTCTACGAGTTATTTGAGAGCAAAAAGATACCAAACTAGGAATTGTGGGAAACATAGCATTGAGGAAGTGCGATCCTAGTGGAAGATGAAGCCAAGGAGTTTAGAAAGGGATATTTTTGAAGAAACAATTCTGTTTTTAGAGGAAAACTTGGCTTTCTATAAGTGTGAGCTTAACTTTTTCTGATGAATTTGGTATAATACCTTCCATTTTCTTCACAATATTGCTTGTTCAGCTTCAGGTTTGTAAGCTTGAAGTTGGAACACTTGAAGTGTTTTTTCTAACACTGTGGTGACTTAAAAATGTATGCAAATTTTCACTGATTGATGAAGAGCTCATGTTTGTTTCAAGTTTAACAGAAACATATTTTCATTTGTTATCATCAAGTAAATGTTCTAACCACAGAAAGGGCACTGCATTTATTCCACAGCCCGCCATGTTCTAGGCTTCCTGTCTCTGAATTCTAGTACCCAGATTGAGGAGCACATGGGCTCCTCAGAAAGTTGAGGCTTCCTTTGCTCACATGGCTGTATCTCTTTTCGTGAGGAGGTCTTGAAGCCTAGTTCCAGATAATAAGATGTGAAATAGACAATCAGGAATGTTGCCTTGATACATGCACACTCCATTTCACATGGAATCAAAATTACCACATGTGAAATAAAAACATGTATGTTTTAGTTTGGGCTTCTTTCCTTTAATGAAGGAAATGGAAGCAGTGTATCTCATGATCACTGAGCTCAGAAGGCAAGATGGAAGAATGCTCATGTGAAATGACTTTTTTCCAAAGACTGAAGCATGAGAAAAACAGCAATATAGATAGAAGTGTTTCAGATATATATGAACCCACTTGAGTTTTATACACTACTAAAACTGAAATACACATTTTAGTATACAATTAGAAGATAATACCTAATTGCCAAGGATGCAATCTGGAAGAGAATACATTGAATAGAGAATTTCAGACAGCATCATGAAACTCTGCTCAGGGAATAACCGGTTAGAACTGTGCTGATTGGCAGTGAGATATCCTTCCTCCCCACACAGGTAGTAGAGTCGTCTCTCTAATGAACAGGCTCATTCTCCAGAGACAGTTATGTATAGTATTGGATTTGATTCCATTAACACAGCAAAAGAAGACTGTAGAAGTCCATTGTGCAATAAAGTAAAGCCTCAGAATAAAAATACTTGTGTCTATGACAAATTAGCTTCATATGAAGTTAATATGTGCAATTGTCTGGGGCTTCTTAAAAATAAAATCTGAGAAATGCTATCATGTATGTAGATATTCAGTGTTCATTATGTCATGAGTTTGAACAATGAGTGGCTCTAATGTAATCAATAGAGAGAGAAAACAAACCCATGAGTTTTGTGTTATTTAGAAGATTTTCTTCATTGATATCAATAGCATAAGAGTGCATTTCTTCATTATATATTTTTTTCATTGTCCATGAATAGGGACAGATTTAAATGTCAGTAAGTGCAGTGTGCCACGTGATTTCATCTAATATGCAGTGAAACCTTAAAATGTCTTTTTTAAAGCTGGCTATTAAAGCATACAAATAGATGGCACATTCACTGTGCAAAACTGTTGCCAGACTGGTTTTTGATTGGGACCATTTGACACTGTAGAGGGAGCACGGACTTGGGATCTACAGATGCAGGGGTGAGCCGTGGATCTGCCACTTGCCCAGGTGTGACCTTGGAGACAGTATTCAGCCTCCCTGTAAAGTGGTTAACACCTAAACTGCTGTGCTTTTATGAGATTTAAATGAGATAAAGCCTCTTAGAGTACCTGGCCCCATGCCCAGCACATGGTAGTGTGAGCGTGTTCAATAAATGCTTATTCTTTTCAGCTCCCCCTCAACCAGGGGCCCATCCCTTCACTTCCCACATGGATACATGTGATAAAACTCACTTGTGGTTTTCAATTGTATTAGCAAAAAGAAATTGATATCATTTTAAAACAGTCTTATATGAAATCACTTATATGTGGAAACTGATTTAAAAATAATACAAATGAACTTATTTACAAATCAGAAACACAGATCTCACAGTCAAATTACGGTTACCAGAGGGGAAATGTAGGGGGAAGTGATAGACTAAGAGATTGAGTTTATCATATACACACTACTATGTATATAATGTAGATAACTAATAAGGACCTAGTGTATAGCACAGAAAGCTCTACTTAGTGTTCTGTAATAATCTACACAGGGAAAAAATCTGAAAAAGAGGCGGATATATGTATGTGTATATGTATATATAATTGATTCACTTTGCAGTACACCTGAACTAACACAAGATTGTCAATCAGCTATACGTCAGTGAAAATAAATAAATAATAAAAATGGACTGACTCCATCCCTACAATTCTGACTTAAGTAACACCTTACCTATTCTTACTTGAACAATAATACTCGGGTGTGTATCTTATCACATATAAACCATGCAGTAATTCTGAGAGGAATTTAAGAGATTAATACCCAGATTTTACAGAAGAGAAAACTGAGGCTCAAGTTGTTAAGAGAGTTGCCACAGTGGGACTTACCCGTGGAAAGCTAGGACTGGTCCCCAGGTCTCCTGGCCACCACTCCCATTTATTGGAGGATTAAGCTTCTTTGGCATGAAGACAGACTGCTCAAGGATCAGATCCAGGTTTTGCTACAGTCTAGATGTGTGACCTTGGGTAAGTCACTTAAGTTCTCTGTTCCTCAGTTTCCCTAACGACAGAATGATTATAGTAATGTTATCATCATCGTAAAGTTGTGAACTTTTTAAATATAAGAAAAAAAATTACAGAATAAAAGATACCTGGAGAAAGGAAGTGCTTGGTATATATTAGTTCTTCTTATAAATCCAGTGTTTTATCGGCTACCTGGTGCTACCTAGACATCAGTAAATAATTAGAAATTTTTGAAATAAAATCTGAACATCCTGTCCTAGGATTAAAATTAATCTCAGTTATTTACTTTTTTGTTGCTGTAGTTCTCAAATACACCCCAATAGCCTAAAGACTCTTGCCTAGCTGTATACTATGGCAAACCTGGTATATTTTTTGACTAGGAAAAACTGTCTGCTTTTTGTAAGAATAAATTTGAAATTTGAAATCGTTTCACAAATTTTAATCGGTCTCTTTGTTTGCTGTCACCCTAGGAACTAACTTCACCCTTGCGGAACTGGGAATCTGTGAGCCCTCCCCACACCGAAGTGGTTACTGTTCCGACATGGGGATCCTTCACCAGGGCTACTCCCTGAGCACAGGGTCTGACGCCGACTCCGATACAGAGGGAGGGATGTCTCCAGAACATGCCATCAGATTGTGGGGGAGAGGGATAAAATCCAGGCGCAGTTCCGGCCTGTCCAGTCGTGAAAACTCGGCCCTTACCTTGACTGATTCTGACAACGAAAATAAGTCAGATGATGAGAACGGTAGGCCTGCTTCTTAAATATTTTTTTGAATATTTTGGGGACTGTACCATGTGGGGCTTGGGATTTTTTTTTTTTTAATAAAGAGGCATATAAAACCATTCATTTTCTTTTAAATCGACCTTGTCTACCCACACTGAGCTGAGGGAAAATAAACCAGCAAACCTCGAACACACAAGAAATGAGGAGAGAATTTTAAAATCTCATTTTGATGATAACACACTATTCAGACATCATCAGTTGGTCTTATTAGCAAGTAAATTACATTGCAAAAGAGGCAACTTGATAAACTATGACCTATACCTAGAAAATGTCCTCTCTCCACAAGTTTCTAGGTCTTTGTATTGATTTCCCCTTCCCAGTAAACGGCAACCTGGGTTATTTTTTTTCATGAAGATCTCTTAAGAATCCTACCTTATCTTAGACTTTCATTTCCAGGCAGCAATGCCTCATATCCGTATTGAAGATCAAACTTGGAACAGAGGCTCTGGAGTTTAATAATGACAAATAGGAAGAGACTTGTCTTCAAAAAAGTATTCTTTTCTATGTTTACTCTTCTCCTTGGTACCTATGTAGGTTAATGGCTTCCCACACCTTCTATCACAAATCACTATTGCTTATCCATCCAGCTTTGTAGATGGGTTTTAATGAAACTTTGAAAATTAAATGCTTCCGATCATTAAGCAGTAAATATAGGAAAGCTCAAGCAAGTCATTAAAGAGATAAGGTGCTTATTTGTGGCTTTCTTAGCAACTCAGAACCGTGTTGAGCCCAAAACATTTTTTAAAAGATAAATTGCATTAGGTTTGGTGGATTTATGGAGAAAATATCAAATGCTATGTGGTTTGTTATGAATAGATTTTGTGTTTGCTAAAAGAATTACCATTAAAATATTTACAAATAGATCAGTTAAGGTTTCTATAAAACATTGTAAACATCTACTAGAGCAGCTCTAAGTATTTTCTTGCATTTAAAAAAAAGAAATTTGCAGGCAGACAGCTTGTTGTAAATGCAAAAGCATAGCTAAATATCATTTAATCTCCAAACCATGTTGAAAATATTAATACATCATATCCAGGGTAAGTCGCGTATATTCAGAAAGATGTCACCATATTGCATTTAAATTTATGTTTAATTCCGAAATAGTTTATTCTCTAGTGGGGACAAGGGAATGTGTCTTATTACGCCTCAGTTCATGGAGCTAATCAAGGTGTACTCTTAAGGAAAAATCTGCACTTGACTCCTTTTGAATTTTAACAAAATTCTGACACTTGGCACATTCAACACTCTAAAGGTGCTTATTTGATAGGAAATTACTTTTAGAAGTTTTCATAAAGGCATACATTGAATCCATTTGCTGATGGTACTGTTTCAGCTTTGGTGTGTGTCAGACATTATTGAAATGCAGGCAGTTTGATCACCTAATAAATAAAATCACTTGTAATTCAAGAACTTACAGCACATCTTAAACAACGTATTTTAGAAAATATTCTGGTTGGAATTCTCGCTGGTCTCGTGGGATCTATAAAGAATCACCTATACATATTTCTAGAATTTATACTCTTTCTTTTTAAGCTATATACCTCTTAAAAACTCAGCTAATGAGGGGAGGTTTCTAGTGAAGCAAGGGGAGCAAAAATACTTGCCTTGAATTTACCTACAACCGTAAGGGAGGAATGAATTTTACAAGTCAAGATGTATTTGGTAAACCAATAGCAGTCACTTTTTTCCAATATAATTTGAAACACTGTATTCAAACAGTTTTCACCTGGGGCAACTCTGTATAAATCCAAGTCCTGATAGGAAATATCCCTTAAATATAGTGTGATGATTTTTCGCAGTAATACTAGTTCAAATATAGTCAGAATTTCATGACCATAGATAATGCACTTAGAACCAGGAAGCAATTCTTTTGTTCCTGCATTTGACAGACCATGAAAGTGGTTCTGAAGTCAGAGTTCAAGTTTAGGTAATAGATGGTTATTTCAAAACTTACAGATAGAATGTGTTCCTTTTCTCTGCTTTAATTTTCTCAGTATTTTACATATTCCAATGATATAGATAATTCAGGCTCTGTTCCTCTTGGGGACTAGAAATAAAAATAAGAAATTGTCCACATTACCTCATAAATTCCTTAACCAAATAAAAAGTGAGGTGTGAGCTACCCTGCAGACTGAGGTGTTACTTCAGTCAACTTCTTGCTCTTTCTTTTTGACAAATTCTTTTTAGCTCACACACACAAAAAATCAATGCGTTTTCACCTGACTGATTTTTTGAAGTTTGGGAATGTATTATCATATAGATTGACAGTTGCCCCACTGGTTCCATGCCACAGCATGGACACTTACAAAGCCATCATTAATTTCTCACACTCGTGCCCCGCCATGACTTCCTCCATAATAAACACTCTGTCCTTCAGAACCAAATCAATAACCTTTTAGGCATGTCTCTCTTGAAGAGGAAGTAATGGGAATCTACACTTGGAGAAAGAATGTCTCCAATCTCATTTTATATTTAAGGGTATGTGGACACAGAATGAATCTCTTCTTTGGACCCCATATATTTTTATTTCATTTTTATGGTGCTATCTTGGGGTACAGAGATATTCACAGTTCTTATTTAAAATCTCCCTTAAAAAAAACTCCAGTTGTAGTTTTTGCTATGCGTAGGTAGCAAGTCAAGACAGGTCTCAAAAATCAACTTGACTTTCTATAACATAAAACATGGATCCTACCTTCAAACTCATGTAATAAAACTCGCTGACTACTAACAGTCCTTTGTACCTGCTGCTGTGGCAAAAATGACCTACTAGGAACTAGTAACTTGAAAGTCCCATCACACTGAACACACAGATGAATTTGTCCTTCTTTTTTTTCTTTTTCCCAGTGTAGATTCTTCAAGGTTATCACCACTCACAGCTCTGCGTCTTACACATACTCCATGGCCACCAAATTAATATTGTACTGTTGGATCGCTTTAAATAGATAAAGCGCTAATGTTCAGGTTATTTTATCAGATTCTTTAACTCTATCTTTAAGCTCACAAGGGCTTAGCTAGAAACGGCAGTGTGAGTTGCAAACAGCAAGGCCAAATTTTTGCAGCTGTGAAATTTGACTGCATCTATAGAAAGGGCTTTCCCAGTAACTCTAAATTAGAATCATTCCTTTTTTGGGGTAATAAATGTCCCACTTAAAATATGTCCTCTCCAAGGCCCTTTTTATCACCTGAGTTATGGAGAAAATGGGGCAGTCACTAATACACAAGAATAACTAATTGCCTTCTTAAAAATGCGAAATAGCACACACTGTAAAAAACCTGGTCTACGTACCCTTGACTCCCTTAGGCAGTTTCTTCACCTTGGGGACTTAAAAATATCCTTGAGGTTTTTTTTTTTTTTTAAAGCATAATTCTAGTTTCAGTTATTTTATTGGAAATCCAGAAACAGGGGGCAGGGAGGAAAAGACAAAGAAAATAAGCTTGGCTCTGGGATAGGAAGCCAGAAATTATAGAAAACAAATCTGACCTAGGATGAAGCTTTAGCAAAAATATCCTTCCTTTGCCCTGTTTGTTTCCACCCACAGTAAATAAGGACAATGTTCATTTACATCTGTTGTCAATTGGGAAATTTATAATTCTCCTAATATACTTTGAGGTTGAAAATATAAATGTTGGGTTAATTCCATTACATTTCACCAAATGCATTTACAAAGCAAGCTGGCTCTTGGCACATAATGGATTTGTGTAAAGTGTGTTTGTGGAATCCAGATGCTATTAGATTGCGAGTCCTCTTGGAAGAGGTCTCTAGTGTTTCTCTCTCTGCTGGAGAACTTGAGCACACCCCAGTATTTGCTGCAGGTTAATAGAGCCATGAGGTGTGAACTTGGATGGGATGAAGGAGTTCCCTAGTCCAGCAACAGTGTCTATAAATTGGTACCTCAAACTAATGCACTGCATTCACTTGTCATAGGAGGTGGGTTTCTTAAGCCGTCCTTCTTTCCCTTCAAAAACCAGCTCCTAAGTACATTTTACATTAGAGTGCCCTGTAATTAAACACACCTAAGACCTGCCAGTAGGTTTCTGCCCCGCTCTACTCCTCTTACATATTCTTAAATTTATTTTGTGTGTTATGATCCACTCTACTCCTCTCTTCACCCCCAGCCCACATGTAAAAATTACAGAGAATGCCTGGAACATATATAAAGTTTTACTGTAAGCACCAGACAACAATAGCCAAGAGCTCATAATTTTGCTCTTCACGAAAGCAAATATGTTTTGAGTTAGAATAGTTAATGAAGTAACTATAAAAATCATAGGATAATAATTTGTACCTTTGAGGCTGATATGTAGGTGATTTAACTTCCACGGTAGCTAAAGAAAATATTGCCTCAATCCTTCAAAAACAAAACAAAAACCACACTTTAATCCCTTTTGGATGACCATTATTTCAAATTGTGTTTCTAAGCTTTATCTATTTTTATCCTTGCAAATGTGAAAGAGTAACATTTATAAAGAAGAATGTGAAATGAGTTATCATGGATAGAAAAAAGTGAAGGACTTGAGAACCAAATGTCACAGTTTCTTAGTCGTTTCTCTTCCTAAATGCAAGGATGATTTGATTTTAATAACTGTGGCCCAATTCCCTGCAAGTGCACATCCTAGAGGCCATAGGGGCACCTTATCTTACAATAAGTTATTCAGGGGAGTCCAAAATAAATGATTTTCACAATGTTAAATACAACTGATAATATAGAATTAGAGGCAAAATTTAGGAATATCACATCGTCACATGGCATAATAGAGAACCAAGAAGCAAAAGGATCAGTGTTTTGCAAATATATCTATATGGGACTTCAGAGATTCAAGTTTTTGGCAAATTAAGCAATGCTTGCATAACTAACGTATTACAGGGTACTTGAAGAAGTAAGAGTATGTGCCTGATTCCCAGGACTGCATGTTCCAGATTATAAACTTTAGTGGCATGGGTTTTCCTTATTTATATATTTCTTTCCTTTGGTGGTTTCTTTCATGTTTGTTAATGCTCCCAGGGGCTATCGAGCAATGGCTCCATTCAATAAATACAATAAATAAAATGAAGCATTAAGCCTTACTTTTGGCAAGGGCAGCCTTATTATTACACGTGTAATCTCCAGGCCTTCAGGGAGACATTGGGCTTGGTGGATAATCGTTTGCTTTTAAGCTGCTGAGTTTCTCGTGTCTGTAGTTTTGCTTCAGTTAAGAGCAAAGGCAGTCACCCGGTGAGCAGCACCATATTCTTGTCCATTCCCGATTAGGAGCCTCTTAACTCAGAAGAAAACTCTAACTTTTTCATTTATTTTTTGGTCATTTTTTAGTTAAGTTGTTGTTTGTCAAGGATCAAGTTCACTGTACAAGTTGGGGGAGAGATGTAACCAAATACTAAGAGTGTAAATAAAATGAGTGAAAACTAAGGAAGTTGATAGCATGTATTTTCTACACACAACTGAATCAGGATGAATTGCTCTGACCCTAAAATCACACCAAGAAGTATTTGAGAAGTGCGTATGAAAAGCAATGAGACATTAGAGTTACCCATTCTGAAACCAGGACTTGTGAGTGGAAGGGGGAATTTTCAAGTGATAGACTTGTATTACTAAGTAAAACAAAATGCAGATATGTACTTATTATGTCTATATGATTATATACAAACGTAAAAATGTTACTGGTAACATTTTTTGGTTACTAGCTGAAGGAACTGCCTAGAAAATTGTCCTTTCAGGGTTTCCCTAAACTCACCTTCAGGAATTGTAAAGGAATAGAGTGAGTGAGTCATAGAATAGTCATCAATAGCAGAGGGGATGAACTAGATAGTCTGTGAGCCAGATCCTGCTGGTTAGTTATTTCATTTGGTCAGTGCAGTGTTTAAACATTGAATGTTACTAATCAACATTTTCAGAAAGGGAGATTTCATATTAGAAATGTTTATTTTTGGCTTCTCTTCAATGTACAAGACCCAATAGCATTGTCCAGGTTTCCCTCCGGACAAACAGGCGTAGAAGCAGTAACCAAAGCAGATCTTGTTAAACCCATGTCTTCTCACTCACCTGGGCTCCCTCCAGGCAACTCCTCTCTGATTTAGTCTTTGTAGGCACTCGAATGACCAATCTTGACCTTATGTTACAAACTGTAGGGAGATCAGAGTTCATAAAAATGTAGAATGAAAGTAGGAACCGGCCATTGTAGCTTAAGTTAACGTGTTAGCATAGTAACGTCAACTGCTTTTTGTAAGTTTGGCTCATCTGTAGGATAGGTTTCATTTTGCTTTATCAAATTTCTAAAACAGTTTACAGGGGTTCCAATAAAATGAAATCAAGTGAAAGTCAGTTTAGTCTGGAAATTAATAAAGTAACTGTGTGGACTGGGGGATGGTAACGTGAGTAATATACAATTCATTTCTTCTGAAGTAAATGCCCTGAAATACTGAAAAGTTAAAGTCAGAATCTTTCATTTTAACACATACATTTAAGTTATTTTAATATAGAAGTATCTAGATGGACTTTCAGGAAATAAATGAAGGGAGAATCCATTTAAAAAACTTTAGCTACTTCAGCTGATTAAGGAAAACCCAGGCTTTTCAGGCAGAAGCCATTCAAAGAGGAGGAAAATGACTTTGTGGTATGTTCAGTTTTGATCAAGCAAGTACTTCATGGAGTCTGTTACAATCAAGTGAAAAATAATAAAGGCTAGAAAAGGAAAATACAGTGATATGTGAGGACCTCCAGCTCCTCAAGAGAGAAAGACTGGGAGCAATGTTGGATGATGCTGAGTTGGGAAAAAGTGATTCAGAAATGATGCTCCACAAACTTAGACACGATTGTCTACAAGTGGATAAGCAGGACACCCAAGTATTACTCAGGGACAACTCTTAGTCACAGCACAATGTACTCCCAGTTCTCTTTGTATCCTTAAGCTATTTGTGAAAGAGAAAGGGTAATTGAAATACAAGCATGTTTACAAATGGAATGGATTGAAATATTTGAGTTGACTGGAGTCTCCATTCCTAGAGGTTTATACTGGCATTAGGAGGGTAGAAAAGATCAATACTAAAGCAATACCATTTCTACTTGTGTTAAACATAAGAAAGCAGGGCATGGATGTACATGGAGAGAGTGGAGCACAAGAAGAAATAGTTTATAAGTTTCCAATAAAGAAGAGATGATTCATAAAATATTTATTTATAGTGTAGTTTATGCAGGAAATACACTGTCATACATTCACTAATCCAATAGGATTCTTGAAATATATTTTTTATAAAAATTGGAAGGTAATGCACATTACTTAAAAATGCATATTTTCATACACATGAAGTATATGATGCTGATAAAACTATGTTCTATTTTATTCAGCATCAACGAAAAGTGAGTTAAATAATCCCAGATGAGGAGACACATCAATTTGTGGGGGAGGGGTTCAGTTCAGTCACCGAGTCATGTCCGACCCTTTGTGACCCCACTGACTGCAGCACACCAGGCTTCCCTGTCCATCACCAACTCCCGGAGCTTACTCAAATTCACGTCCATCGAGTCACTGATGCCATCCCACCATCTCATCCTCTGTCATCCCCTTCTCCTCCTGCCCTCAATCTTTCCAAGCATGAGGGTTTTTTTCCAATGAGTCAACTCTTCATATGAGGTGGCCAAAGTATTGGAGTTTCAGCTTCAGCATCAGTCCTTCCAATGAGTATTCAGGACTGATTTCTTTTAGGGTAGACTGGATGAATCTCCTTGCAGTCCAAGGGACTCTCAAGAGTCTTCTCCAACACCACAGTTCAAAAGCATCAAATCTTCGGTGCTCAGCTTTCTTTAGTGTCCAACTCTCACATCCACACATGACTACTGGAAAAACCATAGCTCTGACTAGACAGACCTTTGTTGGCAAAATAATGTCTCTGTTGGTCATAGCTTTTCTTCCAAGGAGCAAATGTCTTTTAATTTCATGGCTGCAGTCCCCATCTGCAGTGATTTTGGGGCCCAAGAAAACAACAAGTCTGTCACTGTTTCCATGGTTTCCCCATCCATTTGCCATGAAGTGATGGGACCAGATGCCATGTTCTTAGTTTTTTGAATATTGTGTTTTAAGCCAACTTTTTCACCCTCCTCTTTCACTCTCAAGAGTCTCTTTAGATTTCCTTTGCTTTCTGCTATAAGGGTAGTGTCATCCGCATATCTGAGGTTATTGATATTTCTCCCAGCAATCTTGATTCCAGCTTGTGCTTCATTCTGAAAAAAAATTAAGTCTCTGCTGGATGCTCAGCATTATACAAAACTGTGCTTGTCTCTTTATGTGTCTGTGTTGTGTGTACACTGAGGGGAGTTCAGTTGAGGAGAGGGATGTTATTGAGAGAAATAGGAAGGAAACATAAGGAATAGAAATTGATCAGTTCCAGGGAGTTGTTATCATAAGATCATTTGTGAAAATGCCAGAATGAGTCCTGTAGATATTTTCTAGTGTATAGTGTTAGGAGAAAGAGAAGAGAGAGAAAGGTATGGGCCGGTCTTCTTTTTTATCTGAACTCTGTTGGTCATCTTTAAGGCCTCAAGCCACTGTTCCAAGAATACTATTTTTTCTATGTAAATCGGAATGCATGTTACTGGGTCCACATTCACTCAGTTCCCATGTATGAGCTCTTGCTTCTTGGTGGCACTGAACCAGTTTGAGTTGTCAAAGAAATAGTATGTGATTTGGTGGGGAGCTTAATTTATTTGCAGCATAAGATATATTCTTCTCTGTTTCTCCTCCCTTCCCACAACTGATCTCTTCCCTCAAGACTTCAGCCCCCCCAACCCTGCCTCTAGAAATGATTACCCCATCAGTGAACTAATTTCTTGATTCTTTGACTCAACCTTCATGTTAAAATTAGTAGAATCACATTTTAAAATGTGATTTGAACATCATGATTCACTGGGCTGCAAAAACAAAATTGAAGGTTTAATTTAAATGTACTTTTTATCCTTTAAAACTTGTATTTTTGAGTATATTTTATAGTGCATGTGATATATTAGTATATTTACACACACCCACACACATATATGATACATTACAGAAATGCAGAAATGTACATATTAGAAGTGTATTCAGAATTTTTATGTTGATACATGTATACAACAGTATGTTAAATCACTGTTGTTTTAGGTGTTCTGTTTCCCAGGAGATGAAGTCTAAGCAACAGTCTCGCCTGGGAATACTTGGATAACCAGTTATCTTGTGGCAGCCTAATAGATTGTCTTTCTTGTCATTCAGAATTATCCGTACCAATCATACTTTACTCTTTTTTAATAGAATTCCTATTTTCTTCTCTCAGTCCTTCTGTCAACTTTCGGTTCTTTTATGGATAGATAACAATATTTACTTCACTGTTCATTGAAGAAAGCAAGCATCACTGTACATTTATATAGAAATCCCTGTTTCTTCTCAACAGAGAAATGGAATGTAAACATTGTATGCATCAGCTTACAATGGTATGCTGATGGTCAGGTATAGTAGGCGCAGCTTCAAGGAGATCGTTTCATTAATAATTAGGTAGTAAATGAGGATTAGAGCTTGCATAAGTGGGAATAAGATGACAGATACTCCAAATGAACAAAAAGCAATGTGTGTCATGGTTGGGGACAGGAAATGGTGCAAGGATAATGATGATTTTTCAGGAATGTTATCTTCCCCTAAATGCCAACTAAAGCCAGACTAATGGGAACATGGTGATTTCACTGGAAGCAGTAGATATCTAAACATAGAGGTATAGGAATCAAATGACCAAGAGCTTTGAGCTGTGTTCTGACTAAGAAGAATTAGAGAACAATTAAAAGTTTATTTGAGTAGGAAATGTAATATTTTAGGAAACATCTAATTAAAGCACACACACATATGCACACAAAAATTGTTTGGACAGGAAGGTAATAAAATTAGAAGTAGTGATATTAGAGACAGGAGCTGTAATTTAGGTAGGAGGACCCAAGAAATCTCTAGACCACAGAGAATCCTGCTTCTTGACGTTTCAACAGGAAGAATTAAATTGTCATTAGCATATGAACACTGAATATTTATAGTTAAAATATTAAAATTTGAGAGCATCTAATTTGAATCTCATAGAGAACACTGGATGTTCCTTACAGAGCAATCTATTATGCTTACACATATAGTACAGTATTACATCAGCCAGATACAGTGTTTATTATTTTTTAATCACATGGTTAAATAATAAAATAGCATCAAATATAGCTATATATAAGTCATGATATTATTTGTATAGGAACAGTTAGGGTGTTGTAGGTGAACATTAGCTAGGACTATTCCTCATTGATTATTAGTTTCCTGAAGATTATTCCTGCTTCTATATTGAATATATTTTATATTTCTTGTTGCTCTTCTGAAGTCATATTTTCATGTAATTTGTCAAACTTCTGTAACTGTGTTGTTTCACTTTTCATCCCTAATCTTTTATATTTTTATCTTCATTTTTTAAAACAATCAGGCTCTAAAGAGATTCATTTATTTTTTTCTTTTAAGCTTTCTATTTGTCCTTATAGTTTTCTCTAGATTATTTTTTTCATAAAGTTAATTTCATAATTCTCTCATCTTATTATTTGGAATTTATTTTGTTCTTCTTCTAGCATTTTAAGGTGGGTATTGTACTTAGGAAGAACATGTTTTTAGTAAGAGTAAATATGTTTACAGGGGCCCTAGGATTTGATACACAGTGTTGCCCTCTTCGTTGCTTTCTGAAGAGTCTCAGCTACCTGGACCCTCAAAAGAAAATGGACTCCTAATGCTACCATTTTTTCTTTAGTACTAGTAAAGGCTTTAAAAAACAAAAGACAAACAAAAGTGCCGATTTTTGGTTAATTCTTTATAGTGTTCAAGGTGAAATATAATATATATATATAATATTAACATATTAACTCATATGTATATAAATATCAGTTCAGTTCAGTCACTCGGTTGTCTCCAACTCTTTGCTACCCCATGGACTGCAGCACACCAGGCTTCTCCATCCATCACCAACTCCCAGAGTTCACTCAAACTCATATCCATCAAGTCGGTGATGCCATCCAACCATCTCATCCTCTGTCATCCCCTTCTCTTCCTGCCTTCAGTCTTTCCCAGCATCAGGGTCTTTTCCACTGAGTCAGTTCTTCATATCAGGTGGCCAAAGTATTGGAGTTTCAGCTTCAGCATCAGTCCTTCCAATGCATATTCAGCGTTGATTTCCTTTAGGATTGACTGGTTGGATTTCCTTACAGTCCAAGGGACTCTCAAGAGTCTTTTCTAACGCTACAATTCAGAAGCATCAATTCTTCAGCGCTCAGCTGTCTTTATACTCCACCTCTCACATCCACACATGACTGCTGGAAAAAAAACATAGCTTTGACTAGATGAACCTTTGTTGGCAAAGTAATATCTCTGCTTTTTAATATGCTGTCTAGGTTTGTCATAGCTTTTCTTCCAAGTAGCAAGCATCCTCTAATTTCATGGCTGTAGTGATTTTGGAGCCCCAGAAGATAAAATCTCTCACTGTTTCAATTATTTCCCCATCTATATGCCATGAAGTGATGGGACCAGATGGCATGATCTTAGTTTTCTGAATGTTGAGCTTTAAGCCAACTTTTTTACTCTCCTTTTTCACTTTCATCAAGAGGCTCTTTAGATTTTCTTCGCTTTCTACCGTAAGGGTGATGTCTCTGCATACCTGAGGTATTGATATTTCTCCTGGCCATCTTGATCCCAGCTTGTACTTCATCCAGCCCAGCATTTCGCATGCTGTACTCTGCATATAAGTTAAATAAACAAGGTGACAGTATACAGCCTTGGCATACTGCTTTCCCAATTTGGAACCAGTCTGTTGTTCCATGTACAGTTATAGCTGTTGCTTCTTGACCTGTATACAGATTTCTCTGGAGGCAGGTCAGGTGGTCTGGTATTCTCATCTCTTGAAGAATTTTCCACAGTTTGTTGTGATCCACACAGTCAAAGGCTTTGGCATAGTCAATAAAGGAGAAGTAGATGTTTTTCTGGAACTCTTGCTTTTTCAATAATCCTGTGGATGTTGGCAGTTGAATCTCTGGTTCTGCTGCCTTTTCTAAATCCAACTTGAACATCTGGAAGTTCATAGTTCTTGTACTGTTCATGCCTGTCTTGGAGAGTTTTAGCATTATTTTGCTAGCATGTGAGATGAGTGCAATTGTGTGGTAGTTTGAACATTCTTTGACATTGCCTTTCTTTGGGATTGGAATGGAAACTGATCTTTTCCACTCCTGTTGCTGCTGCTGAGTGATGCTTCCTGAGGCCCGCTTGACTTCACATTCCAGGACGTCTGGCTCTAGATGAGTGATCACACCATCATGGTTATCTGGGTCGTTAAGATCGTTTCTGTATAGTCCTTCTGCCTACTTTTGCCACCTCTTTTTAATATCTTCTGCTTCTGTTAAGTCCATGCCACTTCTGTCCTTTATTGAGCCCATCTTTGCATGAAATATTCCCTTGCTATCTCTAGTTTTCCTGACGAGATCTCTAGTCTTTCCCATTCTATTGTTTCCTCTATCTCTTTGCATTGATCACTGAGGAAGACTTTCTTATCTCTCCTTGCTATTCTTTGGAACTCTGCATTCAAATGGGAATATTTTTCCTTCTCTCCTTTGCCCTTAGCTTCTCTTCTTTTCTCAGCTATATGTAAGGCCTCCTCAGACAACCATTTTGCCTTTTTGCATTTCTTTTTCTTGGGGATGGTCTTGATCCCTGTCTTCCTGTACAATGTCACAAGCCTGTGTCATAGTTCTTCAGGCACTCTGTCTATCAGATCTAATCCCTTGAATCTATTTGTCACTTCCACTATATAATCATAAGGGATTTGATTTAGGTCATACCTGAATGGTCTAGTGGTTTTCCCTGTCTTCAGTTTAAGTCTGAATTTGGCAATAAAGAGTTCATGATCTGAGCCATAGTCAGCTACTGGTATTGTTTTTGCTGACTTTATATAGCTTCTCCATCTTTGGCTGCAAAGAATATAATCAGTCTGATTTCAGTTGACCATCTGGTGATGTCGATTTGTAGAGTCTTCTCTTGGGTTGTTGGAAGAAGGTGTTTGCTATGACCAGTGCATTCTCTTGGCAAAACTCTGTTAGCCTTTGACCTGCTTCATTTTGTACTCCAAGGCCAAATTTGCCTGTTATTCCAGGTATCTCTTGACTTCCTACTTTTGCATTCCAGTCCCCTATAATGAAAAGGACATCTGTTTTGGGTGTTAGTTCTAAAAGGTCTTGTAGGTCTTCATAGAACCATTCAACTTCAGCTTCTTCAGCATTTGTGGTTGGGGCATAGACTTGGATTACTGTGATATTGAATGGTTTGGCTTGGAAACGAACAGAGATCATTCTGTCGTTTTTGAGATTGCATCCAAGTACTGCATTTCAGTCTCTTTTGTTGACCATGATAGCTACTCCATTTCTTCTAAGGGATTCTTGCCCACAGTAGTAGATACAATGGTCATCTGAGTTAAATTCGCCCATTCCTGTCCATTTTATTTCACTGATTCCTAAGATGTCAATATTCACTCTTGCCATCTCCTGTTTGACCACTTCCAATTTGCCTTGATTCATGGACCTAACATTCCAGGTTCCTATGCAATATTGTTCTTTACAGTATCCAACTTTACTTCCATCACCAGTAGCATCCACAGCTGGTTGGTGTTTTTGTTTTGTCTCCATCTCTTCGATCTTTCTGGAGTTATTTATCCACTATTCTCCAGTAGCATATTGAGCTGGTAGGTATATGTGTGTATAAATATACACATGTGTAAACTACATACTTATGCAAAGTATGTCTAAAATATGTAAAAATATGCTTATGTGCGTATATCACACACACATACACACATATAGAGAAGCTTGAAAAAGAATAAAAGTCACCTGTAATTTGACACCAGAAATAACCATGGTTAGTATTTTCGTGCATATTTTTACAGTATGTGTGCTGTGTGTATATATGTGTGTGCAGTGTGAATATTTGTACAGAGTTGGTGTCAGGGCTTCTTTTTCCCCAGTAAATCTATTATAAACTTTCCCTATGACAGTAAATATTTTCTGCAATAGTTAAAGCTTCCATAGAACTTTTGTAACCTGAGACATTTCCTCTATTTTCTTTCAATGGGTGTTTAACTTATTTTAGAAGCAATAAAGGATAGGATGATGAATAAAATCCTTGAAGCTAAATTCCTGTGCATATCACTAACTCTTTTCCTAGAATAAATTCCTAGAAGATTGAGTACATACATGGTTATGTAAAATGGTCATCCTTTTCAACCAATTACTTTAGAGGAATGTTTACCCTCACACCAGGACTCAGTTCACATGACCTGACACACACATTGTGCCTAGAAGTCCTGAAAATTATCTTGATTTTTTTTATTTATTAATGAAAATATTTTTATTTATTTGAATACTGGGGCTGAGAAACTAGTCATGTGTTTATTGTCTATTTGTATTTCTTAATTCTTGATTTAAATATTCTCTCCAGATGAGAAGATGTTAGAATTGTTCTCACGTTTCTGTTTGTACTGACTTTGACAATGCCTATAGTGATGCCAGAGTAAGTCTTGTTGTGCTTTGTTATTTCTGCAGATGGTTTACAAGGTTCATTTACAGGTGTGAAAATCATTTGGCTACATTCTCAAAATCATATGACTTAGTTTCTGTAGAATAGACATTAGAAATATATAAAATAGAAATACATATATATTGGGTTGGGCAAAAGTTCAGTCAAAGTTATTTGTAAAATGTTACAGAAAAACACAAAACACTCTTTTTGGCCAGCTCAACACATACCCACCCACACATACATGCACTTACTCTATCAGGCTTGAGAGGTGGAAAACCATTTTTAAATAGTTTCATTAACCAAAGAAGAAAAGTTAGCTCTGAGTAAGTTAAGGAATTTTTTTTTTTTCTAATTGAATATTTCAGCTGTTGTTCAGAATGTAGGACTTTTATTTCAGATTGTTAATTTATAACAAACCAAGGATAGAATTGCATTCCACATGATGAAAGGAAATTCACATCTGCTAAGACAATCTGCAAGGCACCTTGAGGAGATAGAATCAACTAAATGATGTATTAAATATTCTTAAAACTTCCTCCATCTCTGGTGCTTTTGATTCAATGAGGATAGTAATCATAAACACAGTGGTATTCCAGCTATTGGTGTTTTCACAAAATAGGTAGTTTTGCATGTGAGATAAATATCTCCATACATAAAGAAATACTCTGAAAATAATCATGGGGAAGCAATTACTGTTATAATAAGCATATGGCTTTACTAATATAGAGAGTTGCTTAATAATTGATGTTGTAGGGAAAAAAAGAGTAGAAAAAGTTCTGTGTTCTGGAACATCCCCTAGTATATTCAGAATGGAAAAGACCCCAGTGAACTGCAAAACAATTAAGTGAATACAGGCTGTCATACACTTCCGCTGATACACATTTATGGCTACAAACAACAAGGCACGTTGGGAAGGCAGGAAGTATACAAATCAACTTAATCTGTCCCTCTGTGGTATTTCAGGCCCTCCACGACACAGTCCAATGTTACGTTCTTAGCCCTTGCTCCACTTCTCTAAATATATTTTCAGCTCCAGCCCAACTGGACTCTTACTGTTTTCCAGCGCATACAGTTTCCTCCAGAGCCGTGTTTGTCCTGTTCCCTTTGCTCTCAGTTATCCCCAAACCTGCACATCTGTCACCTTTCTGTACATCATCAAAGAATCATTTAAGATGCCAAGTCCTTTGTGAAACTATTTTGGTCTCTTTAACTATAAATGAATCTCTGCTCCTTTGAATTCTTTAGCGTTGTATTTATCCATTTGTTTTGGAACTAAGGGGAAATGGTGTAGACCTCATTAAGAGAAGTAAATGATTTGAGATGCACTTTGGAACTAGAATATATAGAACTTGACACTGGTTTGAATGTAGGTGCTGATGAAAATAGAGCTATCGAGAATTGCTGACTTTAGTGATTGAAGGAATTCCTGATTACTAAGATGGGGGATATTTGGAAAGGATGGGATTGGGGGTGCTGAAACAGAGTTTCATTTTGGACATTGTTAAGTAACATAAGACATCCAAATAGAAAGATAATTCTGTGTGATATAATTATTAAAAAATGAAACTTAGAGGGGAGTGCCAAACTGGAGACCTCAGTTTGAAATTCAACAGCATGACAGTCATCTCTTTACATCCATGGAGGAGCTCACACAAGGAGAAAGCAGAGAAGGAAGAAGAAAGAGCCAGGAGCAAACTCTGAATAGCACATGTTGGGCAGAGGAGAAGGATCACTCAAAAGAGACTGAAAACATACTGGCTTACAGATAGTAGTTCCGTATTCATTCATGCTTCTTTGATTTTCATTAAATCAGAAGGCTTCCAGTTTAGCATGGCAGCAGAATATCTCAATCCAAATTCTCGTTTTCTTTCCTCTCCATAACTCTGCTATTCCAATCAAAGGAGACAAACTCAATGAGTTACTCATTACATAGAAAGAAACAAATATATTAATTTTAAAAGGGACAGTGGACTCGACTAGGAACATAAGTAAATGTGATGGGCTTCTCATATGATGGGTTAACTGGTCTCCAGGATAATTTCAAAATATGTAGAGTAATGAGTGACAGTAATGTTTAACTATCAACTTTTACTTTATTCATAATGTTTATTGACCACCTATTGTGTATTATGCTTAGGACATATCAATGAACAAGATTTCTAGAAAAAGATTTCTACCCTCTTGGAACTCAAATTCTACTTGAGAGACAATTAAATGAATAGAGAGAAGAAGAAAGGAAGGAAAGCAAGTGGGGGAAAGGGACAGAGGGAAGACAGACAAGAAGAGGAAAGAAGGAAGGAAAGAAGAAAACTATCCTAGAATGTGATAAATACTATAGGAAAAAAAGAAAAGTGGAGAATAAAGATAGTTGGAAGTATTATATGTGCTTGTGGTTTTGCAGTATTAAATGGGTGTATGTCTGGGGTGCTAGAAAGGCTTTATTAAAAAGCTGATATTCAAACAAACAAAACTTAAAGGAGACAAGGAAATCAGCTGTGAAATGGAATTGACTATGCAGATTTCTGGGGCTGTAGCATCCCAGGCAGATGGAAGAGAGTGCAAAGACTTTAATGCAGGATTATTCCTGGTGTCTTCAAGGAAGTCAGTGTAATTGCAGCAGAATGCAAATTGGGAAGAGTAAAAGGACATAAGGATAGAGAGGTAAAAGTGGAGCTAGGTAATGTAGGGCATCATAGATAGTTTAAACATTGTGGTCTTTGTTCTGAGGGAAATTCATATCCATGCTGAGTCTTGAGCATAGGAATGTCATTATCTGACTTCCAATTTTAAAACGTCACTTTGGCTATTATGTTTAAAATAAAGTGAATGAGGCAAGAGTAGAGAGATCATTAGGAGATTATTACAGTAACCAGACAAGAGATGATAGTGTCTAGGATCAATGACAATGGAGATAAACAGTCTGATTCTCAGAATATTTTGAAGGTAAAGGTAGCAGTATTTCTAGGGATATTGACCAATATGTTTTTGAAAAAGAGGTGTCACAGATGATTCTCAAGTCCCTTGCCTATTTTCTAATTAAGCTGTCTTTTGTGTAGTGAGTTCTAGGAGTTCTTTGTATATTTTAGACATTAACCCTTATCAGATATATGATTTGCAAATATTATCTCACATTCCATAGGTTGTTTTTAAATCTGTTCATAGTTCTTTTGCTGTGCAGAAGTTTTTTAGTTTGATACAGTCTCACTTGGGCTTCCCTGGTGGCTCAGATGGTAAAGCGTCTGCCTGCAATGCAGGAGTCCTTGTCTAGTTTCATAGACTTTGTCATGGTCTCACTTGTCTAGTTTAGCTTTTGCTGCCTGTGCTTTTCATATCAAAGTTAAGAAATATTTGCAGATACTAATGTCATGATGTTTTCTTTTGTTTTCTTCTAGTGATTTTACAGTTTCAGATCTTGTCTTTATATCTTTAAGATTTTGAGTTGCATTTTGTGTATTTTGTTGAATTTTACCCAACATTATTTGTTGAAGAAATATACTTCCCCCATTGTGTATTTTTGGCAGTGTTGTCAAAGATCAGTTGATGGTATTTGATAAGTTTATTTCTGGGTTCTCTGTTCTGGCCCATGTGTCGATATGGCTGTCTTTATACAAGTATCATGCTGTTTTAATTGCTGTAGCTTTATAATGTATTTTGAAATCAGGAAATGTGATACCTTCAGCTTTGTTCTTTTTCTCAGGATAGCTTTGGCTGTTTGGTGTCCTTTGTGGTTCCATATGAATTTTAGGATTGTTTCTTCTATTTTTATAAAAAAAATAAAGTCATTGGAATTTTTGAGTGTGACTATATTAAGCTTGCATATTGCTTTGGGTAATACGGACATTTTAACAATATTAAGTCTCAGTCCATGAACGGGAACTGTATTGCTATTTGTGTCTTCCTTCAATTCTTTCATCACAATCTTATAGTTTTCAGCATACAAGTCTTTTACCTCCTTTTTAATCCCTGGGTATTTTACTCTTTTTGATGTCATTATAAATGTAATTACTTAATTTCTTTTTTCAAATTGCTTGCTGTTGGTGTACAGAAATGCAACTGGTTTTATAAGCTGATTTTGTGCCCTACAATGTTACTGAGTTCATTTTTAATTTATACCTGTTTTTTATAGAGTCTTTAAGATTTTCTACATATAAGGTCATATCATTGACAGATCATTTTGCTTCTACCTTTTCATCCTACATTCCTTTGTTTCTTTTTCTTGCTAACTGCTCTGTCTCCCACTTTCAGTAATAGGTAAGACAGAAGTGGTGGAAGTGGGCATTTTTGCTTTGTTTCTAATCTTAGAAGAAAAGCTTTTGGTTTCTCCGAAGAATATATTCAGATGACCAAGACATATATGAAAAGGTGCTCAACATCACTAATAATGAAGTGCAGATCAAAATCATAAAGAGAGATTATCTTGCACCTGTTAAAATGATCAAGATGTGTTTTAAAAAGGACAAAAAGTATTGGTAAACATACGGAGAATTTGGCACTTTTGTACAGTATTGTTGGGAATATAAACGGTGTAACCTCTATAGAAAGCAACATGACATTTTCTCAAATAATTAAAGATGGTATTGCCATATGATGCTGCAATCCACTTTTGGTTGTTTGTTCAAAAGAATGAAAATTGGGATCTTGAAAAGATGTATTCACCTCTTCTTCAATGAAGCATTATTCATGATTGGCTAATATAGAAACAATCAAATGCCCACCTCTGGATGAATGGATAAAGAGAATACAGTATATACATGCAGTGTAATATTATTCAGCCATAAAATCTAAGGAAATCCTGCCATATGTGACAACATGGACAGACCTTAAGAACATTGTGATATGTACAATAAGCCATTCCTGGAAGGACAAATATTGGGTTGACCAAATGGTTCATTCAGGTTTTCCATAACATGTTAAGGAAAGACCCAAATGAACCATTTGGTCAATGAAATGCTTCATAATTTCACTTATATCAAGTATCTAAAGTAGTAAAACTCATGGAAGCAAAAAATAGAATGGTGGTTGCCCCCTAGGAGTTGGGGATAACTGGAAGTTGCTGTTCAATTGGGTATAAAATTTCAGTTATGCGAGATGAGTAAGTTCAGAGATCTGCTCTGCAACATGGTGCTTATAGTTAAGAGTAGTGTCCTGTACACTTAAAATTTTGTTCGGAAGGTAGATTACATGTTGTCAATTCTCACTACAATACAAAAAGAAGAGAAGGTAAAGGAAAAGGAAATGGAAAAGAAAAAGGTGAGGCCAAGGCTTTGGCTTGAGCAACTGGAGGTATGATTTTGTCCTAACTGAAATAGTCAATTCAACCTACTGAAACTGAAGTGGAACATATTTTGGAGCAGAAAATGATGAAAGACTGAATGTGGCAGCATTAACAGAGAACAGGGTTACAAGAAATAAAGACACAAATAGAAACAATAATTTTCATGAGTTCTGCTGAAACTCTATGGAGGGGAGTCAAGAGAACTCTTTCTTTTTTTTTTCTAATAAGAAGGAACTATATATTTATGTAATGGGCGAGAATGACCCAGTGGAGAAGAAAAGATCCATTGACGATAGAGAGAATGGGGTCTCTTTCACAAGTACAGGATGGTGGGAAGTTCACCTATGGTAAAAAGAGAGGGCAGGTTATGACAGATGGGTAGAAATATGATGGAATTCTGTAGAATTTCTGCACTGTTTGCTTTTGTTTTCTCAGTAATGTATGAAATATGGTTGTCAGCTGAGAGAGAGGGTGGAGATGGAGGTGTTATATTTTAAAGAAGAGAAATGAAAAGAAATTACTAGTAGAGTGAAGGCAGTATCATTTACTTCTCTTCATTGTTGAGTGTGCACGTGTGTGTGTGTGTGTACTTGTCCATGTTCTACTAACATGCCCAGGCACAAAGTAGGTAGAGCTTGATTTAATTAAGGCTGTAGTTTTACCAAGCCAGTACCAAGCACCATCGAGCAATAGAGGGGAAAACAAGTAGAAGGAGTAATATAATCACAATGATATACCATGAATGTTAGGCTAAGTAAGGATGAGAATGAGGACATCTTGGTGTGATAGATGGTCATAAAATCTATTGATTGGAGGGGCAGATGGGTGTCAAAAGACTAATGGGGTCAGGATATAAGAGAGACTGAGTTACAGAAGTAGGCAGTACTAATAGAAAGTGAGTTGCATGAAATTGAGATTAAGGGAGGGTTATAAAAAATGATGAGATATGACTATGAGTATGAGTAGCTGAAGCTGGATGAAGATAAGAAGAGTGGCATAAACAGAAGATAAGTTCACATAAACAGAAGTTAAAGTATAGGAAGAATCACCAGTTTGTTTCTGGAATAACCTCCACTGGAGACAGGAGTACTAAGTAAGTGATAGAGAGCTGGGCATTAAAATTATCCAAAAAGAAGGAGGAATGACAACAAGGAGATATAGTATCAGTGAATGAGAGGCAATGCATGTTATAACCAGATGACAAGAGACTCAAAATTGAGAATATATACAGAGCACTGAGGGAGCATAGTCTACCAGTGACAGTAAGATACCCCTTTTTTGCATCTTCAGTCCCAGTAATTTGAAGGCACAGGGAGGAAAAACTGCTACCACTTGAGCAGTCTGACAGGAGGAAAATCCTAGGAAGAGGAGGATTTTCATTGGAGCAACAATGTGAAATGTGCATTTGGAAATATGGTTGAGAATTTTTTCAGTGATAAAGTACATACTAAGGATTTAAGATGGAGAGTGAAGGCAAAGCTTTGGGTTTTAAGTGATAAGGAAAGAGGGATCTATGGAACCTGTGGATTCTAACCTCTGGTGAATGGATTAGAAAAACTAGGAGGGGTGTGGATTAATCCTGGTGTGCAGGCTCACTATTGTTCCTGAAGAAATATCCTCAGTCTGTTTCTCTCATTTAAAGCAGTAATCCCTTGGCAAAGCTGGAGAAAACATGGAATCATGCCTTATGATAAGGAAATGGTTGTCCTTGGGAGGGAGGAGGAGACAGATCCTTTATAATATTTCCTATTCAAGTATAAAAAAGGAAGAATCATTTTCTAATAGGAATTTAACACTGTAAGACATCTGATGACAGGGACATCTTACATCTTATTCATACTTGTTTCTATATTGTCTTGCACACCGTTTGTCAGATGAGTCACAAAACTGTGATAAGAAGAGTAGGAAAGAAGGTAAGAAGGAAACAGAAAGAACAATAGAAAGGCAAACTCAAAAAGATGAAAGATTAGGCTATATTGGCCTGGTAAAATTGCAGTCCACTAGGGATGGGGGGCAGGAGGAGAAGGGGACGACAGAGGATGAGATGGCTGGATGGCATCACCGACGTGATGGACGTGAGTCTCAGTGAATTCCATGAGTTGGTGATGGACAGGGAGGTCTGGCGTGCTGCGATTCATGGGGTCGCAAAGAGTCGGACACGACTGAGCGACTGATCTGATCTGATCTGATCTTACAAAGCAAAGTATGGAACCCAGGACAAAGCATGGAACCCAGGAAAGACAGGTTTTGTTGATTAAGAATCTAGCTTAGCTTGAGTATATGTGTGTTCATGGTTCAATATAAAACTGATACTTCTCATTTTGAAGAGGTATAACTCAGTCAGTTAAGAAACCAGTGAGCTAGAAGTGGAAAAAGTTAATAGGAAGATCATTCCATACCTTCTAAAATATATGTATGTACTGTATAATATGGCACAGAATAGTGTCCCTGCTGAAATAGTAGGTTAAGAAAGAGGAATGACTGTACTTAGAAGGCGCAGCAATGACAGTTTGATCTTGTTATACCTTTTATTTTTTGCTTTCCGGAAATAGGTATCAAGAAAGTAGGTGCTAAAACATGACTTTCTATCTTGCTTTTGAGTCCATTAAGTGGGTATAATTCAACAATTTCCCCTAGGAAGATTATGCCTGTACCCATGACCATGACCTTTGTTCATCTTTCAATTTACTTGTGTTAAAAGAAACACTGGATATTCTGAAGAAAATACAAGAACTACATACATTCCATGTTGCCTGTTAATAATGGTATGATATATTAATGGGAGAGGCTGGAGGGTTTAAGAGAAAAAGTACAGAAACACGGGTTCTTGTCCAAGCTCTGCCATAACTAGTATGACTGAGGCCCACAGACCTACTCTCACTGGGTGTCCATAGGTCATGGAGAGAACATGTTAGGGGCAGGGTAGCGTGACGGCTAAGTGCATGCATCACAGAATCAAACAGACAAGGCTCTGAGTCCTAGCTCTATCCTTTATCAGCTGTAATGACTGTGCTAATTTACCACTAAGCTTTCAAAACCTTTGTGTCGTCTTCTGTAAAATTGGGATAATGCCTACCTCTTCATTATTCTTATTATTAGCAAATGAAATGGGGCATACCAAGGTGTTAGCAAAGTACCAGACACATGGCAAACACTCCATGCATAGTACTGATTATTTTTGAACTACTGTTTCAAAAATAACTTTCTTGGTTGCCATATTTAATAAATTTAGACTACCTTTTTATAGATTTGTTACATGCCAGTGATTCAACATGATTTCTGGTGACTTCTTCCTAACTCATGGCTATCGGTCCTTGGGCAGAAATGTAAATCCCGGTTCTTGTATTGATCCTGCAGAAAAGATGATGGGGATTAGATCATTTGCATTCAGATTCTCCATCCCCCTTTTCTGGGAACCTGCCATGAGTGAGACTGCTGCCTTGTATATCAATAAGGGATTCTAAAAGGTGATTTCATTTGTGCCTTCATTTTGTTCCGCAAGGCAAGGGAATTAAATATTAATTAAGGAGTCTCATCCAGTAAATATGGAGATGGAACCATTTCAGACTTACAGAGTCTGTGAGAAAAGGAGTGGGAAAGGGTTTGAAACCAACACTGAGCCAGGATGAGCAGAGTGAGGAGCAGAGCAAGAGATGTGGGGATGAGATCAAAATATTCAAGGAAACCAATAACAGTGTGCCAGGCAGAAGGCTTTTAACTACAGGGGAACACTGCAGTATCACCCATCCTGAACACAAGTCATCAAATGTTCGTTGAATATCTACTACACCCTGGGAACCAGAAACACAAAGATAAATTTCACATAATCCCTGCCCCCAAGTACCTCACGTCCTAGCAGAAAGAGAGACCTAAAATGGAGATGGGAGGCAGACCAGCACAGTAATTAAGCACATTTCTTTGAAATGAGATTGTCTATGTTTAAAGCTCAGTGCTGCCATTTCCTACCCTTTGGGACATGGAAAATAACTTCATCTCTTTGAGCCTGAGGTTGTTTTTCTTTTTTTCTTTTTTTTTAATCGGTAAAATGGAAAAACCTACCCATGGATTTGTTGTGGAAAGTAAATGAGTAAAATATTGAAATGGGCTTAATGCAGTACCTACTGTCTAATTTAGGCAGTAATGCATTATTGTTACATGACGAATGTTACACAAAGGAGTTACTATTTGAGCTGGCCTTTGAAGCTAGAGGAAGATTGTTCCAGGTAGGAAAGAGAATAGATGACATCTGGTGTCAAGGCTACAACAGAATCCAGAGCTGTGACTATGTTGTTATAGTTGGGAAATAAAGAACGATCTCATAATAGAGAAAAGAACAATGTCTCAGGGGTAGGGGAGAAATTGGAAGTGAACAAAGGGAAGATGGGAAAGTTCACACTGGGCCAGATTTGGAAAAAGTTAGAACTATATGGCAAAATGCTTTGACTTTACCATGTAAGCTAGTGGGGGCTGCTGAAGGTTATAAACAAAGGAGTGACTTGATTTGATTTGCATTTTAGAAAAATTATTCTAAACATGGAGTCTATATTGTGTAGGAGAGCTTGGACTAGAAAGGGGAATTAGAAGCCCTAAGAGTCCATAATGGTCCCATCTGGGGCAGTGGAAGTGATGTGGGAGGAGGAAGGTTTCAAAGGCAGCTTGACATGGCTTGCAACTGACAAGCATGGGCAAGGCTGGGTTCTTAGGGAGAAGGAAGATTCAAGAAGGTGACACGAGGATGACTAGGTTAGAAGAAAGTCAGTAAAGAGAGACAAGAAAGAGGAGAACATCTGGCAGGGAAACAAGTTCAGTTTTGGAAAATATTGAGTATAGACTTCCTTGGATTTTTGTATTAAGCTATTAAATAGATATTTGGAAATGCCTTAGTGAAGATAAGCAGAGTGTTAACCTGGGGATAGAGACACTCTCACCCGTGGGTTAAAAATGGGGCCATCTCAACGGTGGGATGCCTGGGGTGGGGCTGTCCAATGATCAGGACCAAGGACAGGGTCCTAGAAATACCCTTTTTTAAAGGACAGTCCAAGGACAATGAATCTGCACAGTCATTGGAGAAAGGATGCTCAGAGAAAAGAGGGGGTAAGTTTGTTCTCCTCTTAGAAGTGGAGATTACCAAGAAGAGCAAGGTCAGTGATGCCAAAGTGTTTAATTAGGATGAAGGATGAGGAGAGGCCTTTGGGTTTGACATTGATAACATTTGATGGAGCATTCTGAAGTGAGGCAGTTGCAGGTGCTTGATTAAAATGGCTAATAGAGAGGAGGGTAGAAAGAAAATGAAAGCAGAGAGCAGGCATAACATCCCGTACATCTGTAAAGACCTTGTATTCCCTCTACTAATGTTT
This sequence comes from Bos indicus, assembly GCF_029378745.1. Classification (NCBI taxonomy): domain Eukaryota; kingdom Metazoa; phylum Chordata; class Mammalia; order Artiodactyla; family Bovidae; genus Bos; species Bos indicus. The sequence goes on from NC_091766.1 coordinate 79,152,909, forward strand.
TTTATACAGTAAATGATTTAACCATGCCTCTTGCTGTATTTTATAGTTTTCAGTCCAAAGGAGTGATGCTCAATGGCAATAATTTTCATCATATTCTGTCCAAGAGGACCTTGGTTGAGAGCAAGGATACTTAGGGAGAGGGCCAGATGCATGGAATGACTCAAATTAGAATTCAACGAATTACATTTGCTGAGAATCATTGGTCGTTAGTAAGTGTCTCATAATTTATATAACATTTGGGGCATGATTATAAAACAAGAAGTCTTTAATTTAAAAAAAAAAGAGTATAAAATGTTCTGAATAAAAGGCTAAAATGTTTAACCGAAAAATGTAGCTTCTCTGCAAGCTGAATCAGTGCATTTCAATCAAAGCCACTGATCTCTGATCTGGAGTTATGCAGTTATTCACAAGTTGCACCATATTCAGAACTATAGATAGACTTCTGTAATCCATTTAAAACCTAATCACAAATCTTTTTTCTAAGAAGACCCCAACTTTCCAGATTTAGATGTGGGGACAAATCTTCCTACCAGAACTCTGGTATTCCAGATTTTGACAAGTGGCATAAAAATCGCTGAAAAATTAGTTTTTGTTCTAGTAAGTTAATTAGTTTTGAGTGTTTTCATCTGTAACTTTGGCTTCTTTTTGTCATTTGCCTGGCAGTGGAAGAGAAACTAAGGTGTAGAGGCATAGAACTCTCTAGAGGCTGGACTCTGCTCACCCTCCAGAAAATGCGGAATCAACCACTCCTCCCTCTTTTTTTCAAAAAATTTTCTTCAATAGAACATGTCATTTTTAAAAGCTTTTTAGTAATCCTTTTAAAATAACACAAACTTGGCAGTACCTTTTTTTTTTTTTTAAAAAAAAAAAGAAGCAGCAGCAGTTACCTAGGTTGTAGATTCCGACAGACCTGAGTCAGAACCCCAGTTTGCTCATTTGAAAGCTAGGTAATCAGCCAATTTCTTAAGCTTTCTGGTTTTCTCTTTTGTAAAGTAACAAAAGAGGGTATAAACACTCATTCTAAAAGGTTGTCCTGAGGATTATGTAAGCTAGTGCCTTATAGGAGCATTGCAACTTCCCTAGTTCAATACTCAAAAATGAGATAAAATAGGAATCATATATAGAAACAGTCATCCCTGGAAAATCCCTTAAGCTGGCTCTAACGTAGAGAAGGCATGGTTTTTTGCATGCAGCCCTATACTGTGACAAGTAAGTATGAAAGCTTAATGCTTACAGTGATACCCAGAGCATAATCACGTGAACATGTATCAGACCTGGACATATTAAGTGTATGGAGACACACATATGTAAGTGGGGAGGGGAAATGGCTTGCCTGACGTATGAGCAGATTCAAATCTCCCATCGGCACTCTCCCTGAAACATGAATACTTCTTCCTCTCTTCTCTCCCCAACATGCGCTATCAGGGAAGTCTCCAGTGTAACAATGGGAAACACTATAAGCCCAAGGCATGCCACAGTTCCTAGTACATAGTAAACACTCAATAAATAGCCATTACTAGTTTTAATGCCTTTTATTCTCCTAATAGAATTTTTTTTTCAAATAAAACTTGCTCTATAGCTTATTAGAAGGGATTTGAAGAGCCAACTTCAGAGCCAACAGTATCAGAACTCTGAGCCAGGCAGCCTTGTCACCTAATCCACCCTTGGGTGACCATGCTCAGGTGATACAGTGATGCAGGAAGATCGGGCTCGATAGGATCTTTGCAGTTAATTTTGGTCTCTGTGGTCCTCTGAGAGCCTGATCAGAGAAACATTTCCTTAAAGCTAATACACAGGAAGAACTAAAAGCTCCAAATTGGGCAGCTTCCGATGGATTTGAGGTAAACCCTTTACAAGGGAGAATGGATTTGATTACGTTTATAGTTCCTGTCCTCAAAGAAGGATTATCAGCTTATATATATTTTACGTGTGTGCATGTGCATGTATGCATGAGTGTTAGTTTTGAATAAAATATCTTTGATATTGAGAGAATAATACTACCGTTTTTGGTTGGCGTCCCACTGCTTTCACAAAGATGCTTCTTGGGGATGCTGAACTAAACCGAAATGTCTGCCACCCTTGATACTTGGTTGTGAAAAAAACAAAAAAATACAGTTTAAAGCAGCCTAAAGACAGAAACAAAAATCAATGTTCTTCTTAGCTTACTGATTCTGTGCTAATGTATCTGCCATAGGGAAGAAGTAATTCTAAATATTAAACTAGCTTTTAACCATTAGTTTGAATATCTGAATCTCCCTTCTAATGAACTCACCAACTTATGTTTCAGAGGGCTTCACATTTTAGACCCAAAAGTATGTGTCATGGTGGATAGACAAAACAACAACAACAAAACCCAAGAAGTTTCTTTTAAATGAAATTGGAAGATTCTAAAACCTTGCTTGAGTGCTCTAGTGTTGATTTCTCCGAGGAGTAAAGTATACGTGGAAACTTCTTCAGAAAAGAACATATTAAAGTTGAAGTACAAGGATTTTTAGATCAAAAGAATAATGATTTTTTAAAATCTTTACTATGTGATAAATTATTCTGAAGGCATTATAAAGATGTACAAACTTTCACTAGGGAATAACCCAGAAACTTGGTGGTGACTTTGAATTTGGTATAGACATAATATGAACCTCCTTCCATCCTTGGCAGAGGTTGTTTATACCATGATCCTACTACTATTTCTTAAAAAGTCGTTTTCTTATCATCAGAAGATTTTTTCTTTTCATTTTTAAGGGAAACACACAGAAACAGCTACACATGTTAAAGCATGTGAAACACAATGCCCTCACCACCAGTTTCCCTCTACTTAAAAAAAATGGTTTCATGGAGAATTGTGAAATTACCTCCCTCCATTACTTACCTTTCATGAAGGAAATGGCACGAAATTTTAAAGCAATTTGAATCTCAAAGAAGGCCATCTCTGCCTCTCCTCTGGTCTGTAGGCCAAGAGAAAATCATTGAACTTGAACATGAGTAGCAGAGAGGGGTAGCAGAGAGACGGGTACCACTGTGTTTAACAGGCAGGAGGAGAGATGAAAGGCCTCTGCAACTGGGGAATTTCCTGGTGCATTTCCCTGAGAAGGCACTAATGATGGTGATTCAGGGTTATACAAAATCACCGACTGTCCATCAGCATCGGGAAAGATCAGAAGGTCCTATCCTTACGGTGAAGGCAGGATTCCTACATCAAATGTTAGGATTGACTATCACTTGGGCCTTAAGTGAAAGCAAGGCGAGTTTAAGCTCTTGAAAATGAGAAAGCTCTGATGGAGCCCCTTCAAGAGAGAGAAACCTTTGAAGGAAGGAAGCCCTTTTACCATTTTTGTCAGTAAGGCCGGAAGCGACTCCCTAGGAAGTTTGTCACAATTGCTCTTGCAGGAAAAACTATATTTTTGCCACATTCTCCAGTGAAAGCAAAACCAGTGCTGCTGACTGTAGAAATCGGTAACGACCATCTCTGGGAGTGTTGATTCTATCCTTCCACTTCTTGATGCCCTTGAGAGATTGCCTGTGCTTCTCCAAGTTTCTCCTATAAGTTATTTTTTAGTAACAGCGTTCTTGAGGTGTAATTCACATAGCATACATTCACCCATTTAAAGTATGCAATTCTCTGGTTTCTGGTATATTCACAGAGTTGGGCCACCATCAGCACCATCAATTTTAGAACATTGTTAGGACACCACAGAGAAACTGAGTATCTTTAACCAGTCACTCCCTAGTCTGCCCAGTCCCCCTGAGCCACCAGCGTATGCAAACATCAGTCTGTCTTGTCCCTGTGAGTTTATCTATTCTGAACATTGCATCTAAATGGAATCATGTCATACATGGTCATTTTGACTAGCTTCTGTCACTTAGCATCTTGTTCTTAAAGTTTGCTTGCCCATATTATACCTTATATCAGTGTAACATTCCTTATTATTGATGAATAATATTCCATTTATGAAAATACCATGTTTGTTTATAAGTTGATTAAGATTTGTGTGATTTCGACTTTGGGGCTGCTCTAGTGATTGTTGACCTTGGTGTTGTGTGTGACTTCTGAATGGTATGACACTGACTAGCTGTGGGACCATGGTCAAGTTACATAGACTTATGGCCCTTTATTTTCTCGTTTTATACAACTAAGCATCCTACGCCATCCCTTTGGCTTGGTGTGTGGATTAAATGAGATAACCATTGAACAATTTTCCATTTCTTAAATAGGTATCATATAATATGAGCTTTCCCATAGAGATATTATGTTTTATATAAAAGTAACTTGAATAATGCCAGGCTAATACACTCTATTTTAAACCAAGCGAGTGAAGACTCCAGAGACACCTCCTGGTATTGACAGTGTGCTCCGTGAAAGGCTCAGCAAAGATCCATGAGAGTTGTTTCTGCTCATCTTTTGCTAACTAGTCTCACCCTTTAGTGCCAGGTGTTAAACCTTAAAGACTTTCACCTTCAGTTCAGTTCAGTTCAGTCGCTTAGTCATATCCAACTCTTTGCGATCCCATGAATCACAGCACGCCAGGCCTCCCTGTCCATCACCAACTCCCGGAGTTCACTCAAACTCATGTCCATTGAGTCGGTGATGTCATCCAGCCATCTCATCCTCTGTCGTCCCCTTCTCCTCCTGCCCCCAATCCCTCCCAGCATCAAAGTATTTTCCAATGAGTCAACTCTTCGCATGAGGTGGCCAAAGTACTGGAGTTTCAGCTTTAGCATCATTTCTTCCAAAGAACACCCAGGGCTGATCTCCTTTAGAATGGACTGGTTGAATCTCCTTGCAGTCCAAGGGACTCTCAAGAGTCTTCTCCAACACCACAGTTCAAAAGCATCAATTCTTCGGTGCTCAGCCTTCTTCACAGTCCAACTCTCACATCCATACATGACTACTGGAAAAACCATAGCCTTGACTAGATGGACCTTTGTTGGCAAAGTAATGTCTCTGCTTTTCAATATGCTATCTAGGTTTAATATAGGGCAATTAAAAAAAGAAAAACTAAATCAATGCCAACAACCTGCCCCAAAGTGGAACTAGCACAGTTCTTCCCATTTCACAGGATCATCTGATGAGGAACAGGTAATGTCCTGGATTCACCTGGTAATCCAGGATTTCAGAAACCTAAGAACTAAGCCTTTTTACCTCTTTAAATTTAAAGTGCTGTTTTTCATGTGATGTCAAAACTTTCTCATTTGAATTTCAACCAGAAGAGTATGCAGGATACAAATAGGACCCTTCAGAGAAGTCTGAGAGTCTGCCAAGAGTTTCTTTAGTAATTGAGTCAAAGATAGTGGCTCACCAAGTCTTTAAGTAGAAATGCCATACCTAAATAAACACGTCTAAATGAGGTTGCAAAGAACGAATAGACTTGTTTAATTAAACTTACTTGTAAAGTTTGCTTAGAGTGTGTAGTAATTCACCTTGTCAGTTCTCATCCAGGATGTTTAATGATGGGTTTGCTTTCGTTTCCGAATCAAAATCAGCTTATCCCTCTTTATAGCCTGACATTAGGCAGCCTGTGGAAATTGCATTATTCTCCACATGAATATTCATAGAATTAAGTATTATCGATGGACTTAAAGAGCTCAATTATTTTTTGCAATTGCATGCTTAGTTGCTTATGCTGAAGTAGAATTGATTGAATATTTCAAAGCCTGGTCAAATCCCTGAAATAGAAAATGTGAATGGGTATCAGCAGGAAACCACCATCCTTGCTTTATCAGTTGGATTTTTAAGACAATTACCATCAATATTATTCCTTGATTTATGGTTCACACAGTGTCTTTTATAAAGAGCACAACGTTTTGCTCACATAACTCTGTGAACAGAAAGTACTTTACAGATGAGGAAACTGACTGTCCTACAAGAAAGATGTCTTATCTAAGATCATACAGTAGTTCCAGGGCAGGAATAGAGATGCAGATGTAGAGACATGAAGCTGTGTGGACATGGGAGGGGGTGAATTGGGGGATTAGGTGTGACATATACACACTGTCAGGTGTGAAATAGACAGCGCTAGGAAGCTGCAGTATAGCACAGGGGGCTCAGCTTGAAGCTCTGTAGTGACCTAGGGGGTGGGATGAAGGGTTAGGAGGGTGGCTCAAGAGGGAGGGGCCGTGTGTTTACATATGGTTGATTCACACTGTACAGCAGAAACCAACACAACGTTGTAAGGCAATTATACACTGATAAAAATTTTAAAAGTACTGAAGCAAGATTATAACCTAGACCCTTTTGGCTTCTAGTTCTTTATTTCATTTTCTGCATCCTATGACCTCCTTGGGGAATGAGTTGTTCCTATAACTTTGAAAGTACCTACCTAGCTTAGGTTATAATTTTAGCATCTGTCCACACCATGGTATTGTTAGTTTAATTCCCAGGCCACTGAGCCACATGGACACTTGGTAGTGGACAGAATTCAGCATTTCCTGATGCAGGGTAAATGTAATTCTTCATTAATCATTTAATAAAAAATAAGGTGTTTGTTTACAATAGTAATTAAACATTCAAAGAAAACACACACTAGCAATTCATTTGATAAACACTGAATGCAAATAAGCAAGCAAAAGAAATGAGGGTAAGTTAATTCTGTACACATTTGAAGGATACCACGTGCTTCGCCTTTGCTTCAGAGACGTTCAAGGTCATCTTCTTTTCTAGGAGTCTTGTCACTGTATAGGAACGTTGCTATTACAGTGATGGTGGGTGGTAACTGGTTTGTAGAGATATAGGGTATTTGAAAACAGTGGTCTCAAATTCAAATGCCATAGGAACAAGGTAGGTGATATACATGGCTGGGTGTTGGGTGGTTAGAGGTCTAAGTGTATGTGTTTTGCCTGTGGTGGGAACTAAGAGGGCCAGCACATGTGTCAAGTTAAAGAGATGCACCTTGCTCTGGTTGGTTGTTGCCACCTTGACATCAGCATCTAATTTTTCCAGATCTTCTGGTTTTCCAAATAAAATCAGAAATCAGTATTTCTTATAAGTTGTGAATTCTCGTGATCCATCCCACCCCCTCTTCCCTCTTGGTGGCATATGTTTGTTCTCTATGTTTGTATCTCTCTTTCTACTTTGCAAATAAATTCATCCATACCATTTTTCTAGATTCCTCATATACACATTAGTATATGATATTTGCTTTTCTCTTTCTGACTCACTTCACTCTGTATGACAGTCTCCAGGTCCACCCACATAAACACACAACTGTGTATAAAATAGATAACTAATGAGAACCTACTGTGCTGCCCAGGGAACTCGACTCAATGCTCTGTTGTGACCTAAATGGGGAAGAAATCCAAGAAATGGGGAGATATGTATACGTATAGCTGATTCACTTTGCTGTGTAGCAGAATCTAACACAACATTGTAAATCAACTATATTCAAAATTTTTTTAAAAAAGTAATTTTTTTAAAGTTGTGAAGTCACTTAGTATTTGAACTGATTAAATTCAATGAAATAAAATCACTTGTAGGACAAACAAAAGCACAAGCCACAGCTATTGGTCCACAGGCCGTTTAATCAACTTCCATAGAAACAGACGTTCCTCCTGAGAAGAGAATCCATCCCCATTAAATACTGAAGTTCGGCAAGTGGGAAGTTCATACAAAGAATCAGACTTTACCAAACCTTTTTCTTTCCGCCTCTGGAGAAACCCCTAAACTTCGTTGCATTCCCTTAATTCCATTGTGGCTCACTGAGATTTCTTGGTTCAATTAAAGATGTCAAATCTAGTATTTACCTTAAAAACCAAGCACAGATGAGATCAGCCACATTCAAGGTGGTATGCCATAGACCCAAACCAGAATCTTACATATTGATCTTCCCCACTGCCTCTTTGGAGCAGTTCCTCAGAACTCTCTGAGGTGCTGTTTCCCAGTCTGCAGTCCTCATTTTGCCCTAAATAAAACTTAATTTGCAAAAATGAAAGGAAAAAGAAAAGAAAGCCAAGCACAGAGTAGAGGAAAAAAAAATGAAAAAACATGGTCAAGAAAATGTTGAGTCTCCATCAAAGCAAAATTTCTCAAATACTTCCACCTCTCAAAATCATGGGGAATCTTGAAACTGGAGGAGTTAAGGAGTTGACTTGGAAAAAAGAAATGCAATAAACATTGCCCTTTCTCAAGAATCTATCTCTGTGTGACTTTAGTGTTTGAGTATGAATGAATCTGGGATCTTTGACAAGAAGCTTTAGCAGAAGAGTATTCCTTACTTTCATTGTGTTTCTCAAGGAATGCCCCTACTTCTTGAGAACATTTCTGAGGTGCCAGAGATTCAGGTGATAAATGACATTTTTATTCCTGACATGCTACTTTTTATTATATCATTGAGAATAAAGTTCAATAAGTGACTTCTGATAATACTTTACTGCTGTCTTTATGAAAGATCGATTCCATTAAGTAGATACATTTCAGTTGCTATTACTTCAAGTGATGCCATAATGTACTTGAAATGCAGTCTTTAGTTAATAATAGCAAGCTTATTGAGTGTGTTAGAGATGTGCTAAAGTACGTACTCCGGGGCTAGGTATCTGTCAGAAAGAGTATTTTACACCTGTGTGCTTTCTGTGTATTTTCCCCCAAATCTAATGTGTATATAATTACAAACAAACATGTTTGCAAGTGTTTTTTAATGGAGGCTGCTGTCACTTAATGTAATAAAATCACCTCACTGAATAAAACTTAAAAAACAGCCTTATTCAGAAGGCATTTGGGGAGTGTTTTAATGATCATGTCCTTCACAAACATGAACTCAAGTCTAGCTATATAGGAAAAGTTTCAGAGATGTCATTTGAAAAGATATAAGTAGTAAGAATTCTATTTTTAAAAGGTTTATTCATATTACAAGGAATAATTAGTGATTCAATGTGGTAAAAAGAGATGTTTGCTAATTAAGACAGGAATTTGTTTTGCTCAGCTTTTAGTGCTCAAGAAAAGGTGATGGGAATATTTAAACATAATGAAGTGGAGAAACTTATAGAAAAGTTGCAAAAATGGTACAAGAAACTTCCATATCCTGAAGGGGCAATTTCAAAAGTGATTGTGAAATTTTAATAACATAGAGAAGTGTTCACCCATCTATTGTTAAGTTAATAAGCAGTCTAAAAATTGGCATGCACATTATAGAACCAATTAAGCTTTAAAAAAAAAAAAAAAAGATAAACTCACATAGAAAGCAGACCAGAAGCATGTGCTCAAAAATACTAACAATGGTGTGCACGCACAATAGGATTATGGGTGGTTTTGTACATATTCTGTTTTTCTGATTTGTTAAATAATAAGAATATGATTCCTTTATACAAAGAAAGTGTTTCCCAGGTGGCTCAGTGGTAAAGAATCTGCCCGCCAGTGCCTGAGAATCAAGAGATGCAGATTAGACCCCCTGGAAGACTCCCTGGAGGAGGAAATGGCAACCCACTCCAGTACTCCTGCTGGCAAAATTCCATAGTCAGAGGAGCCTGGAGGACTGCTGTCCATAGGGTGGCGAAGAGCAGGATACAACCGAGCGCCGCCGCCACCACCACCATACAGAGAAAGCATTTTTAAGTAAAATTGTATGTATATTGGGAAGTTAAATGTGCTAATGCCGTTTTTGTTATTCAAGTTTTTTTCAGTTATATGAGTGATACTTGATGGAATCGCTAACACTTAATGATGATACCACATAGCAGAATTTTCATGTAGTTTTGAAATCCCTCTGCTTTTCTGAGTTTTTTTTTTTAAATGTTAGTAGAATTAGGTCACAAGGAAAGTATCAAAAAATAATTTGAGTCAGTAGAACTTTGTAATTAATATTAATTTCATTCCCCTGTTTAGAAAGTATAAATTCTATGCTTCTATGGTTTCATGATGATATGACTACATTGTTTTAGCATTATTTATCTCTACTCTCAGAAAATAAAATTCCTACATTTTTAGCATGGAGTGTGTAGAAATATTTGTAGACAGCATGAAATTCTTTCAGTGATGGTACTAGCAAACATCTCCAAGATCTAATGTCAGATCTGGTTAATCAGTACAGTAAAATATGCTAGAATTAGTCTTGATTAGGAAAATAGCAATCAAAGCATTCGACTCTTTTCACTTGTTGGGACAGATGGCCTGTCTTTATGAAGGCAAATATCCAAAAACAACAACCCACTACCTTATCTTTCAAAATATGGTGCTCTGAATCGTCTTGGAAAAGAGGCTATTTAAGCCTAATAAGCCATATGCTCAATGAATTGATTTATTCCATTTGGTGGTATAGACATAAAACTCTCTGCAATGTCTTTATCATAGCTACATTCCCTGCAACTCAATTATAAAAAGTAGCAAAGCTTCCAAATAACAAGAAAACTGTTACAGGGAATGAAGCTTTTGTATTGAAAAAGTGTTGGGGTGGGGGGAGTGTGTGGGGGGGAAGGATTCAATGCATTTAAGTGAACAGTTTCTGATTTGCCAAAGATTCTCCCTGTAGAGTTGACAATGTGTTTGAAGATCTGATAAACTGACAGCTTCCTTAGTATACATAAAGCAGACCTGAAATTATTCCAGAAAGAACCCCTGAGAGGAATGCAACTTCCATGTCATTCGTATTTATTTAAGTTAGAGGTTGACCAGGGGCTCAGAAGGAATTTACAATGTTTCTGGGTCCTTAAACAAGTGAGTTCATTTAATTTTTAATTATATGTGCTTTAAAGTACACTTCAGTGCCTTGTATTTAGTGTTGTAAAGAATGTTCTATCAGAATAGGCAGCTATGTGTATGTGTGATTAAATGGAAACTGGACCTGTAAACCTCCAGCCATATCCAAATAATCCAGTATCTGAAGCTAAACATTAGATAGGCATTCCTTTCTTTTAAATATTACATTCCCGGAGGGGGGAGGAAAGTAAGTGTAAATTCCATGAACAGAGGAACTTATTTAGTCAATTTAGGGAAACACAGTTATGTGATCAGAGTATGAGTCTTGTAACTGAGATAGATTCCAAACATGTGTCTAGCATTTGCTTCACTGTGTTCTATTGGGCAAGTTACTTAAATTCTCTGAAGCTAAGAGGCTAGAAAGCATGGTACTGTAATTAATCAAAACTAAATCATACCTTAGTTTTATGTGTATAAATGAATACTTACGGAACTGTGCTATTTTCTGATCATTCTAAGGAATTTTATTTAAAATTTGGTAGATCAGTTACTAATTCCTTTGCCCCTAGAAATACATAGGTATTTAAAAACAAGATCATGGCATCTGGTTCCATCACTTCATGGCAGATAGATGGGGAAACAGTGGAAACAGTGTCAAACTTTATTTTGGGGGGCTCCAAAATCACTGCATGGTGACTGCAGCCATGAAATTAAAAGACACTTACTCCTTGGAAGGAAAGTTATGACCAACCTAGATAGCATATTGAAAAGCAGAGACATTACTTGGCCAACAAAGGTCTGTCTAGTCAAGGCTATGGTTTTTCCAGTGGTCATGTATTAGATGTGAGAGTTGGACTGTGAAGAAAGCTGAGTGCCGAAGAATTGATGCTTTTGAACTGTGGTATTGGAGAAGGCTCTTGAGAGTCCTTTGGACTGCAAGGAGATCCAACCAGTCCATTCTAAAGGAGATCAGTCCTGGGTGTTCATTGGAGGGACTGATGCTGAAGCTGAAACTCCAATACTTTGGCCACCTCATGCGAAGAGTTGACTCATTGGAAAAGACTCTGATGCTGGGAAGGATTGGGGGCAGGAAGAGAAGGGGATGACAGAGGATGAGATGGCTGGATGGCATCACCGACTCGATGGACATGAGTTTGAGTGAACTCCAGGAGTTGGTGATGGACAGGAAGGCCTGGCGTGCTGCAGTCCATGGGGTCACAAAGAGTCAGACACGACTAAGTGACTGAACTCACCTGAGAAATACATACTATTTGAGAACATGTATCTCTCAGGCTTTTAATTGTATAACACAAACAGAATTCTAATCTTTCTGAAGCATGTTGAGTCTTTAACTGAAAGAGATGGAGTATCAGTCTAGAGGCAAGACCAAGAACTTGATCTAAATTCTCAGTTTTCAAAAGCTGTATTTGTTATCCCATTTGTGTGTGGGAGTGTGTGTACACAGACTTGTGAGAGGCAACTGAATGGCTTAACTTAAAATTTCTCCACAAGGTTTCAGGAGATTTGAAGAAATTTTTCAAAATTATAAAATAATCTACAAAACATGGACTCTCACTGTTAGTCTGCTAAACCATATTGCATGCATGCATGTTAAATCTCTTCAGTCATGCCCACTCTTTGTGCCCCCATGGACTATATAGCCCATCAGGCTCCTCTGTCCATGGGATTCTCCAGTCAAGAATACTGGAGTTGTTGCCATACTCTGCTCCAGGGGATCTTCCTGACACTCAAACAGTTTTGGCAAGCATAATCCTCAGTGTGCAGAATGCCCCTGAAACCATGAGAGATTTAGTTTTTTTCCATCTCTCAGTTATTAAGTGCTCTATTTATAATATCTATATATTTGTAAGGGTTAATGTTTAAATGTATCTGTTTTGACTAAATCACTACTGACCAAACCACATATGTGTGTGGAAAAAGAATACAGAAATGCAAATGCCAGAAATACATTTGGTACTTAAAGTGAGTATTTTTACTGAAAGACATTATCGGAAAGCTGACAAGATACACTTTATGGGTGCTCATTGGCACATAAATCTCTAGATGCCAAACTGAGTGGAGTGGGATTTGAAGTTTCACCAGTAAACTATACTGAAACATTATTTAGCTTTAACAAGTTACTTGTGTTTCTCCAGTTCGGTGAAGTTTTAGAATCTCCCAAGTGTTTTTAGCAGTGGTTCTCAAAGTATGGTCCCCAAACCAGAAACCTCAGGTTTGTCAACAGGAAACTTCTTAGATATGCACATTATCAGGCATCCCGCCCTGCATCAGTCTGCAATCTGTATGTCAACAAGCTCGCCAGAGGATTCTGACGCTCACTCAGATTTGAGAACCACTAATGTAATGTCAATCTTGTGAACCGAACGCCAACTTTGCAAATAAAATGGGTTCTTTTATTCTTTAAAAAATATTTCACAGATCTCTGAAAGATAGCCCAATTTCTATCTTTCAGTAATCTGTCAATATTTTTCCCCCTCTGATATTCTTGCAGTAAGGAAAGCGATTGCCTGGTGACTTGTTGCCACCTGTATTTGTGGGCAGTGTCAGACTTTTCTGTTATAACGAGATTGTCTCTTATCAATCTTGGAAATAGTGAAAGAAGATATGAAATACTTTTAACTATGTTTCTCCCTTGAGTCAGAAATAAGGAAATACTCTACCAGGGAAAATAGAAGGTTCGGGCAGTTTGTACTTCCCAATGATTTGGGAAAAAACAACAAAAAAGTGGCTGTTACATTTCTGCTAAATGCTGCTAAATCAAAATTGATCTGACTTTTGGCCCAGCCTCGTATAATTCCCTTTGAAATGTTTTGCCACGTCTGTCAATTTAGTCATAGTTTAAGATGTTGCATGTTTAACTTAGGAAGATGAGTGCAGAGTCTGAAAATATGTCATCGAAAGAAAAAAGCTACTTCAATTTATGACAAAAATATAGTAAATGGACTAAATACACATTTCAGAGAACATGAGCATTTGAGATCCTGCCAAATATTCATCTCCTGGAATAGAATAAAGATTAAACATTTATAGTGGACTGATATCTGTAATTTAACTGAGGAATACCATTTCTGTAAAAGAAATTTTTATTATTGTATCTAATTCTGTACCATTTTGACATCTTTTTAAAAAAGGCTTTATCTGGATTTTTTTTATTTTACTGGTTCTGATGATCATTATGTATTTAATTCCAGCAGTTTTTAACATAAATCAGCAGTTATTCTATCAGAGTATTTTTAATCTCTTCCAGTGTTGCAATCCAGTTGATTGTTTCAAAGAGGTGATGTTGGGATCTATCATTACTTTTTAATCTCTGAAATATATGTAGGTCTCATAATGAGTGACAATATTATACAAATCTCTTTCTGTCTCTCTCATCGAGATCACTCCTTTTTTTTTTAATTTATTTTACTGAAGTATAGTTGATTTAAAATGTTGTGTTCTGTACAGTAAAATGACTCAATTATATGAATATGCACATTTTTTCATATTCTTTTCCATTATGGTTTATCACAAGATATTGACGTAGTTCCCTGTGCTGTGTGGTAGGAGCTGCTTGTTTATCCATCCTGTATATACACGTTTGTGTCGCTAATCCTAAGCTCTCAAGCCATCCCTTCCCATTTCCCCTCCTCCTTGGCGACCACAAGTCTGCCCTCCATCTCTGTGCGTCTGTTTCATAGATATGTTCAGCTGTGTCATATTTTAGATTCGACATGTAAGTGATATCATATGGTATTTGTCATTCTCTTCCTGACTAACTTCACTTAATATTATAATCTCTAGGTTCATCCATATTGCTGCAAATGGCATTACTTCATTCTTTATATATATCATATATGTGATATATACCACATACCTTTATTTGTGTGTGTGTGTGTGTGTGTATATATGTGTATGCATGTATATATGGCCTTCCCTAGTGGCTCAGTTAGTAAAGAATCTGCCTGCAATGCAGGAGACCCAGCTTTGATCCCTGGGTCAGGACAAACCCAGCTTTGATCCCTGGGTCAGGACAAACCCAGCTTTGATCCCTGGGTCAGGACAAACCCCTAGAGAAGGAAATGGCAACTCACTGCCATATTCTTGGCTGGAGAATTCCATGGACAGAGAAGCCTGGCAGGCTACAGTCCATGGGGTTGCAAAGAGTCAAACACGACTGTGCAACTAACTTTCGCTTTCATACACACACACACACACACTCACGCCACATCTTCTTTATCTATTCATCTGTCAGTGGACATTTAGCTTGTTTCCATGTCGTGTTTATTGTGAATAGTGTTGCTATGAACATAGGGATACATGTATCTTTTCTAACTGTAATTTTCTATGGATAATATGAGGCCAGTCCTTTTACATTTAGCCCAGGTGTGGCTATGTTGGTCACACTCACTCACTTGAACACCATGAACTTGTAAGAGGTCAGGGCCTGTGCCAGTGATGATACTAATGTAAAAGATTGCCAATTTGTGACACCTCCTGTTGCATTATTATCCAAGTGTGTGAGGCTGTTTGCCGTGAGTTGTCTAATTTGAATTTTCTGAACCATGCCATTAATACCCAGAGACTTCAGGTATTTATCCAAACACATTGTAGGTTTGCCTCCCTCAAATATCCAGTCATCCATCCCCTGCCTTCTGGGCAGAGTAATAAAAATCAAGCCAGACCCTATGCCTTACGTATGGAACCCGTATGATTTACAGCCAGGCTGAGTATAAAATCATAAAACTTTCAGTACGTGGTTAATATATAACCATCAAAATAACAGAGTGCAATTCTAAATTTATGAGGCTGAACTTAACACTGAATATCAAATAAGAATCGCATTGATCTCTGTAGTGGATGACTTAAAAACACATTAGGTGGCATAACTGCAAGACAGTACATTGATTTAGGCATAAAATGCACAGCACTCAATGCTTTACCACCTAACGTTTCTCAATAATGAACAAAGCTATTGTATATTGATGAAAGGAAAATTATTTGTTTTGTTATATTACAGTGCTCATGAAGATGCCTTGCATTTAGGCTAGGCAAACATGATTTGAATCACATTTAGCAAAGGGTGACATTGGATGGACACTTTACTGAATTTACGTTTGTTTCCCAAAATAGTTATACAGAAGCATGATCTTGATACAGTTTTCTCCCTTTTTTCAACCAAAAGAAATGATTCAGACAAAGTGGGTACTGACTTTTTGTAGAAACACATTTTGTTGTAAATTTTCTGACACGGATAGAAGCAATTCCACATGGAGTTTTAAGGTCGATATCTCTAAATGCATGAGTCTTTCCTGTAAAATTATCATCATCTTTAGAAAATCTGAAAGCCTGCTTTAAAATAAAAGTAATAATTTTTGATAGACACATGTTTTATAAAAATATTTGTATTAGAATAATATTTAATTTTTAGAATTTATTTTTATTGATGTATAGTTCATATACAATTTTGTGTTCTTTTCAGGTATAGGACAAAGTGATATTATATATATATATATATATATATATATATATATATATAAAATATTCTTTTTCAGATTCTTTTCTCATATAGGTTATTACAAAATATTGAGTAGAGTTCCTTGTTCTATACAGTGGGTCCTTGTTGGTTATCTGTTTTACAATATAGTAATGTGTATATGTTATCCCCAAATTCCTGATTTATCCCCCACCTCTACTTTCTCCTTTGGTAACCATACAACCCCCTTGGTTTTCTCTGTGAGTCTGTCTCTATCTTGTAAATAAGTTTATTTATTTGAAGGTTTTGGTTGATTAAGTACAATTTGGAAATTCTACTAGCTACCGTGTCCAGGTAACGTAGGTGACATAAATGGATAAAGTTAGTTCCATAGGAGATGAAACAGTAGCTGACACTTAGCCAGAGATGTATGCAATCATGTGGACCACTGAGATGAGCTGGGACCCTGGCTGACTGGAGCAGCAGTGCCTCACTTGTTGACTTCATCCAACTGTTGTATCTGAGTGGATGATGGTGCCACATCTTGGGTTTTGCAGTAAAAGAATGCAGATTTGTATTAATATATGAAGTCTTTTAAGTTTGAAATTAAAAGTAAAATTAAATGTATTAATACAATACAAGGTACAGACAAAATTTAAGCCATCTTAAGTCCCTTTTCAGTCCACAAAATGCTGGTTTATGGCCTCTCATCTTTGAACTTCTGAAAACATTGCTCCATCTAGAGGAGTAAGAGTCATTCTTCCCACTGTTGGGAGAAAT
Source organism: Bos indicus (assembly GCF_029378745.1). NCBI lineage: Eukaryota > Metazoa > Chordata > Mammalia > Artiodactyla > Bovidae > Bos > Bos indicus. The sequence continues at coordinate 79,169,783 of NC_091766.1, forward strand.
CGGTGGAAGGACCAGGTATGTTCAGATCTTCGTAACTTTCGTGGGAAATATCACCTCAGTTAAACCTCAGTTAATACTACACTACATAGACAATGTTGTATTACAAGTTTTCATCAAGTGGTGGTGAATTTGAGATGCCCTGGTGATGAAAGTTTTTTGCAAGCTGATTCTCTTTCCTCATGAGTCTGTACAGGTAAAACTCACTGCCAAGACAAGTGAATAGCATTTAATTAATCCACATGTTATTTGTGAAGCAAATCTAGGTGCAAAGTTGGCTGACAGACTTAGCACACTGAACTTTTCTCTGTTCCAACCATATCTCTGTTCATTTTGATAGAAAGGTTTAAAAGGAGATTATATTATTTTTTCAAATATGTGACTTCTAAAAATATGCTATAGCTTTTACTATATGCTTGAATAAATTATATGTGCATATTTGTGACATTTACTTTACCTGTTGTATGTCTTTTAACATTATGTTTTCAGGCTATTTTTTTCTTCATAATAAATTAACTTATTACTCTTCATGACATGCAAGATGGACTGTGATGTTAAAGAATAATGTTTTCTAATTATCATTGACATTTGCAGAGAAGATTAAAATTTAATAAAATTAATTGTCCATCCTTGAATGGCTCACTTTGTAGTTAATCATAGAACTCTGATTTCTTCTACTCATATGAAAACTTCAGAGTTCTTATGTCTTATTAATATCCATAATGAACCCGGCACTTAGAAAAAGAGTTTTTTTCCCCCTGTTGACATGGTTAATATATTCTAAGCAAAAAAGTATTGATTTTGAAAGAAAATTCTGCAGTTGTGACTTTGCAACTGAAATATTCAGAGGTAACTTCGCCTACCTTATTAGGCAGCCTAACTTCTGGAGGTTATGTCAGATGGTGAGGAATGGACCCTCCTCACCAAGGTACATCTCTAGTAATATAATTTGAAGTGCTAGGGCCCCTTGCATCCATTTCTGAATCTATTATTAGTTGATTAAATTAACTGGCTGGATCAGTACAGTGAGAAGAGACGCAGTAATGATATTATAGAATTAGTATGCTATGATGAATTGTCAGGAGAAGTAGCTGTGACAGCCCTGTGGCCATATGCACTTAGCCATGCAATTTATAGTCATTTGGAGAGCCAAGGACTTTTCAGTTTGGGTTAGGAAATTTGTTCCTGCTTCTGACATAGTTTGAGGGATATGTGTGTCAGAGTGAGGGGGGTGCTTCATAGCAATCCAGGAAGAAACCAAGTCTCTGTTTTTAGACACTGGCATTTGGGTGATTTTCAGAGAATGAACCATAGTACATGGATGTCTTTATTGTAACAGTGCCAGTTCCTTTAAACAGATTTATATGATAGTGCAGTTTCTTTATGGTTGCAGAAGATAATGTGACTTTGGGTAAGATAAAAGTAAATGCAATCTGGTATCACAATTGCCCTGCTTATGGAACACTGTAAATTCTCATCTCTGTATTGCATTTACAGCAATCCTGAGAACATTACTGGGTTGTTTGGAGTTAGATACATTTGGGGCTCCTAATTGCAAGGAGTTTTTAAGCAACTTAAAATATAACATTACTTTTTTGTTACTGTTTTTGCTTTGCAACTGTTTACAAGATAAACAAACTGTCAGATGCCTCTGAAAGACATATGATGACAGTGGTTGGTGACGCAGATACTGGCACAACACCGCATTAGGCCAGATTTACTGCAGGATTCCCCAAACATGCACAATTATGAAGTTGCCTCAGTACTACAATCGCATGAGCGTTATTCCCTGGCTGTGTGTGTGTTGTTTTCATTTTAATGATTACTGAGCGTAAGTTCAGGAGCACAGTGGAAATGGGTACTGACATTCTTACTCCAAACCAGATGCATGCGGAGAACTACTGTCTTTTTCTCTTAGTATGCCGTAGAGATTTATGTATAATTGATTCCTTGTATTTCTCAAGCAAGATTGTCATTTCATCCCAAAACAAAGCATGGGAGTATTTTTTTTTTCCTTTCCTTAACATAGTCATTGTTTCCATCCATTGCTAAATTGATTGCGAAACTTCAAAACAAATCTAAAAGAAAATGTGGTTTAGTATCGTAATATATACCTTACCCCCTTCACCTTGTCCCAAACATTAATTACCCAGGATTACAAATTTAGAAGCACTACTTGATGACTCTATCAGTTGGGTTACTTCACTTTGAAGATAATAGGAGGACAGCTATCAAGTCCTCCCTTTTGTCACTGTCACCAGTCTTCTTCCAGCTCCCTGAAGCCCTTATCTGGAAGTTATTTTCAACTCTCCTCTTCACCTTCCACGTCCAATTTATCACCAACACCTGCTGATTCTTTCCCAACAGGGCCTCTTAGATCATCCCTTCTTATTCATTTCTGGAGCCCCCATCCCTGTCCCCTTCCATCATTCTGTGTGTGGAGAACGGTGGCACTCTCCCACTTCATCTCCCTGCCACCTCTCTCCCCATGCCAGGAGAGCCTGTATATACCCCGCTGCCAGATGGATCTCCTAAATATTGAATATATCCATTCACATTGCCTCCCCATGGCATTGAGCCTTTTGCTTATTCTCATTTCAACCTAAGGAACATAGGCACTTTTTTTCCTTGCCTTCTCTCTCCCCCTTTCCTTACACACATCATTGGCCAGTTATATTTGTCATTTATAATTTTTTGAGCCAGGCACTATGCTAAGTGCTTTCCATGCATTATCTAGTTTAAGACTTACAGCATTCTCACAAGATAGGTGAAATGGTTCCCTTTCGCTGTAAGAGGTAAAGCTGGGCTCCAACTCTGCACTTCTGCCTTTGCAATGATGCAATCAGGCAGCTTGCAACACTGGTACCTTTGTTGAGGTGGCTGTACTTCCATTACCTTTGGGTGAGTTTGCATTTTTTTAAATAAATTTATAGGGCTTCCCCGGAGAAGGCAATGGCACCCCACTCCAGTACTCTTGCCTGGAAAACCCCATGGACAGAGAAGCCTTGTAGGCTGCAGTCCATGGGGTCGCTAAGAGTCGGACACGACTGAGCGACTTCACTTTCACTTTTCACTTTCATGCATTGGAGAAGGCAATGGCAACCCACTCCAGTGTTCTTGCCTGGAGAATCCCAGGGACAGGGGAGCCTGGTGGGCTGCTGTCTATGGGGTCGCACAGAGTCGGACACGACTGAAGTGACTTAGCAGCAGCAGCAGGGCTTCCCAGTTGGTGCAGGAGATGCAAGAAATGCAGGTTTGGTCCTTGGGTCAGAAAGATCCCCTAAAGAAGGAACTAGCAACCCACTCCAGTATTCTTGCCTAGGAAATCCCATGAACAGAGGAGCCTGGCAGCCTGCAGTCCATGGGGTCAGAGAGTCAGATATAACTTAGTGACTGAGTATGCAAATATATTTATATGAAGATATTTCTAAAAGACACACCTGCACACACACACTGATGCTGTATTTTTTAAACCTCGGATCACTTTTATTTCCTTCCTTAATTCATGTTTTATTTTAAAATGCTTTCTCTCTTCTTTAGAACATGAGAGAGTAGGTACTTGCTCATTTCAGCAGGATTTAAAAGCAAAGATTGTATGGACAGAGAGGATTTGATATATTTCTAGAGTTCCTTTTTACATGTTAATAGCACACCTAGAGTGCCTGTTCACAGAGGGTATCCACTTCTGCATTTGACAGATAAGATGATGTTTCTGTGGTTGAAGAAGAATGAAAGTGAAGTCACCCAGTAGTGTCTGACTCTTTGTGACCCTATGGACTGTAGCTTACCACGCTCCTCCATCCATGGGATCTTCCAGGCAAGGGTACTGGAGTGGGTTGCCATTTCCTTCTCCAGAGGATCTTCCTGACCCAGGATTCGAACTCCAGTCTCCCATATTGTAGGCAGATGCTTTACCGTCTGAGCCACAAGGGGAGTCCTGTGATCAAAACAGCAGGTGATATAAAGTAAGTAAAAGCCGATGTGTGTCGTTCTAAAACATTGTAGGAAGGAAATGGGAAGGAAAAGAGGACAGGACAGCTGGGAGATTCTCTGACTAAAACATTTGAGGTTCCACTGGGGAAGAAAGTGTGCTAAATGGGTCCTGGGAATTTCAAGGAGACAGTCTGCCATTAGGACTTGGGAACAGAGGTCACGTCTTAAGATGGGCTTCAAGTCCTCCTCAGGTCTCAGACGGCCTGCAGGTCTCCTGAAGCATGGATGGGGCTCCAAAGTGCCTATGTTTAATATTCATTTTTTTCTGATAATTCGTGTCCCTCATTCCCTTTGTGCACATTCAGAGCCTGACCCTGCTTTTCCTTTGGCGTTCCTGCTTTTATTTTTCTGCATTGATTTGCATTGGATAACGTGTCTCCGGTGTTTGTGCTGGTCCGTGTGCAGCCTAGTCTCCCTCCGCACCACATTAACTGCTTTGTAGAGACATAGAGAATCGAAATATTTTCCATTCTTTCATACAAGACTTTGAACCCATAGTCCCTAATGACGGTGAACATCCAACACATTAATTGGGTCACTTTGTAAAGATGGCTTTGTTGCTATATTTTATTTTAATGTTTCCATTTGGTAAACCACAGACTATATTTTCTTCCATTTTGAAACTTAAGAAAGGCAATGTTTTGTAAGCAAACCTCTGACCATTTAGCCATATGAGAACAATGAGCAGAGTATAAATAGTAAAGAATCTGTGACCATTTGGAGGACATGGAGATTTGGATACTTTCAAAATTGTGTGTGATTAATTTTGGATTCAATCTGTACTTTTCTCTTTTATAACTTTTTTTTCCCATAAAAATGTTAATATCTATTCTGGAAGGATGAAAATATTAATATTCTTAGGGTTTATCTTGTTTGGTTTTGAAAGGTCAAGTACAAGGAAATCAAAATTTGTAAAAGCAATTGGTGATGAAAATGATGAGTAAATTATATAATATCCTTTGTTATTGAGAATGAGTAAAAATCATTAGCCTATAAATATCAATAAATAAACATACTGTTTTTATAAAGTTATGATTGCTTCAGGGTAATTTAAACTTTAAATACAACAAAGCATTTGGGAGAGTTCAATAACTTGAATAATGTAGAAAACCATGTTAAGCAATCCATACTTATGACTATAGATATATAATAAAATATAAAATAGAATCTATATGTGAAAGATTATAAAATATAATAATTTGTGTTGATGGCTAGGTATCTGAAAAGATAAAGTTTCATCAGCATCATTTCCTATTTTGCTTGGAGCTCTGAAAAGCCATGCTCAGTCAGAATGCCTGAAACAAAGAGATGGCTTTGTTTAAAGTTACATCATATATTTCAGCACATCCCCTGCCTAACATTATGGAAAGTGCATCCGTTCAAAAGCCAGACAGACCTAGACTGCAAGCTTGAATTTTCACATCACTTTCTCTGCTTCTTTGGATGAGTTATATGACTTCTTTTCAGTAAACTATGAATAAAAATGCTTATAAGACTGAGAAGATTCAAGGAGGGGAAACCCAGGTCTCATTGGGACTAAAGTCAGATTAAAGAAAAAGTTGCAAGGTAAAAGAGAAAACTCACTCCAAGTTCTACCAAATAGTAAATATTCCAGGACTTTGCAGCAACAGAGATTTTTTTTTTTTTTTAATGGAGTAAGAATCAAGTTAAACCTTGCAGGAAAAATAATAGTCAAAATGGTAAAAGAAAAGAAAGAAAAAGATAAGGAAAAGAAAGCAAAAGAATAGACATATTTTTAAAGTTCATTTTTCAAGTAAGCAGGTACAGAGATTTACATTCTGCAAAACGTGCTCAGTCACCTAACAAATTGGGACACCAGAGACAGGAGCATTTTGCAACCTGAAATGCACATGTCTTGAAACATAGACATCTAATCATTGCCCTCTCTGAATAAAATTGTGGGGTGTCAGAGCTTTTGATTCATCTAGAGAATCCCGAAATTCCAGTTTTGAAGAGCCCTCCGATTTCTGAAAATGTTAATTAAATTGTTAAAGTGTTCTAGGATCAACTCAGAGAATCGTGTGAACTCCTGGATGCTTAGTTCTTACTATACTGTGAGGACCATGTCACCCTGTAATAAGTATGACACAGGCATGGTGTAGCTGTTTTTTCCCGTTTTCTGCAGTGGAACCTTGGAAGTTCTGCGACCTCACCTTCTACCAGTTCTTGCCGCACCTCCACCCACCCTTCCCTGCCATATTATCTTTCAATAAGCCAGACCACACCAACTTGGAAGGTTTGGCCCTGGCTGTTCTCCCTATCAGGGGTGGTCTTCTCCCAGGTACCTTCCCATCTAACCTTGTCTCTTGCAAATTCAAACATCAAGGTTATGTACAATTGTAATTCCCTTTCCACTGCTGCTTTACCACGGTATCATTATCTTTTTTCTATAGTATTATTAGTAAAACCCTCTAACCTACTATATAACTTGTTTATATATCACTGACTTTGCTTATCATCTGTCTCTCCCACTGAAATGTTTTGGGGTGGAAAAAATCTTTGTTTTGTCTACTAATAAAACTAAAACTGAGTCTTTAGGTTGTATACACTCAAAGCATTTGTTGTAAAACAAAATAAGTGAATGGGTAAATGAATTTATTTATGGTTTAAAGGCCATTGTAGAAAAGAATAGACATCCTTTAAAGTTCAAAGTGCAACTAAATTAACCAGAGCAGAGAGGCCTTTCATTCAAATTTAGGACCAGTGGGGCCACAGTAGTAAGAATTGGAAAGGGCTCCTGAAATTGTAAAAAGTACTTTGGGGATCCAGTTAAGCAGTAATAATGTTGATACTAAAAGAGTATTCTCTAGTTAACAGAACTTGCATTTGATATTTGGCAAAACTAATACAATTATGTAAAGTTTAAAAATAAAATAAAATTGGAAGAATAAAAAAAAAAAAAAATAAATAAAAGTCAAAAAAAAAAAAAAAAAGTATTGTTGACATCTCAAAAGGAACAGCTTATCTTAGGCCACTGGTCCATGCTTTTCAGTGTATTTTTTCTGACAGTGGCAATAAAGATAATTATATTTGAGTGTTAATGGCTGTTTTGCAAAACATTGTTCTGACAGAGTAGTCACTCACACCAAAATTAACGTTTTCATTGTATGTACATTAACCTTATTCTCAATCAGTAAACTAACTTAAGTGCTTGCTGTAGCTCTATTGATCTAGAAATCAGACTAGTCTACATGTGACATATTATGGGGTATCATCCTTAAGGTTTTTAAAGGCCCCTCTTGGAAGCTCTGGAAAGAATGTTAATGCATGTATAAAGCTATTCACTGGGCAGTTTAATCTGCTAATTCAGAGCACAGACTTTGGAGACCAGTAGTCTGGGTTTAAAAAGGCTCTCCTACTTTCAGTTGTTCTGTAAACTCCTAGATAGTTCACTGTGGGAGTGTTTCCTCATCACAAAATAGAGGTAATGGGACAATCTACACATAAAATTATTGTGAATATTATGAGCTAATGCATATATGATAGTTTAGCATAGTGTTCTCAAGTACTGCTTGGTACTTCTGACAATATTCCCAGGAAGGTTGAGATAGGGTATACTCATGGCTTTCATAAATCATCATCATCGTATCTGTTTGCCATTTGTAATAGTGTTGATGATAGTTTGACAATTAGAACAGTTATTCTGTTCCATTTGAATGTTACCTAATATCCTAGCTTTTTTAAAAAAAAGTATGGCTAGCATTTTCACAATATTCAAAATACTTTAGAAGCCCACAATATGCAGTTCGACAAAACGATTTCTCATTTCCAACCAACCAGCATCCCAGAAGCTCTGTTTAATTCAAGCATATCAACATCTCCATGACTTCTGAGGTGAGCCTTTAGGAACTTCAATAGCCCTAAGCTAACAGGTAGAAAGCTACCTGTTCAAGGGACTTTCATCTCTCTCCCAATCTCTCATATTGCAACAGGGCTGTGCAGAAATATGTCATCAGGCAGTTTCCCTGTGCGCACTGGAGTGTTCTCTAGGATGGTTCGATGTTTATTTCACATGTCCCTTCCTTGTGAGAAAACAGTTCCAGGTGAGAAAAAGAGGGAGTTGCTAGGATGCACACCGCAGATAGCAATAGTCTATTTGATGTCCATTTCCAGAAGAAAAATGTAAAGTGGAGTGACTAAAGGCCT